>NC_139482.1:118718938-119318938 GCF_008360975.1 Lichenostomus cassidix | reverse complement strand
GCCGCGGGAGCCACGGTGCCGGCCAGGGGCCGCCAGGCATCGCGGCTCGTCGGCAGCGCTGAACGCGTGCGTTTTGTGGCGGAGGGTAGCGAGCTGCGGGAGCTTGGCCGCGGCGCGAGCGTGTCCGCCTTCGCCCCGCTCCCCGGGGCTGCCGGCTGTGAGCACGGCAAGTGTCAGGGGAGATGTCCGGCTCCCCGGCACGGAGCAGCTCCTCCTCCGACGGACGGGGAAAAGCGAGCGATGCCGGGGCACCGACGGCGACCCCGCCTGCCGCGACCGCAGCGGTGTCCCGGGCACGGAGGGACTGCCTGCCCGCCGGCAGTGCGCTGTCCGGGATGAGCTCCTGTCCTCTCCGCTCCGCGCATCCCGCCACTTTAGCAGCAGAGCGCTGAGCACTGGCAGCGGGGAAGGGCTGCACCCACAGGTGTACCCTTCCTCAGCTCGCTGTCTGGGGTTCTTGTTTCTCCCGCCATCACCTAAGACCTTCAAAAAGATGAATGGATATGGGTAGTTATGAGATGGTTTTGGTCCCTGTTGTTCAACTTGGAGATAAAGTTTTTTGTTGTTTTTTTTTTTTTTTTCAGGAAATACTTTGTTCTTTAAAACTATACTTAAATTGGCAGTTTTTCTATCACAAAGTCAAAGATCAGAGTTTCCTTCAATTATTAAAATATTGCAGTAGGCTTCCTCCGCTGCTTTTTTTTTCCCTTTTAGACTGCTAGGTGCATAGTGTCGTGTTTAAATTGCAAAGAGTAGTTCCCATTGACTTTTAGTAGCAAAACACTGTTATGGTTACATATGCTGTAGCAAAATGCAGTATGAACAGCAGCACCAGACAGTTGCTACGTTTGAAGACTCACACTTTCCACAGTATTTTAAAATAAAAACATGGTTATAAGAAGAGAAAATGGCCATCCAGTGCTGTCAGAAGTTCTTTAAAAAGAATGGTGTGTGGAAAGTCCCTATGAAACAATTTCCAGATTAGAGCTGTTCATTCTCTGCCAAAAGCTGTGTAAGCATGAACCATAATGAAGGTGGTTGTAGGATCACAGAGTAGTTGTAGAGCAGGTAGTCCAGCTGCACCAGAAAGTAAGAGACAGAAGGGCAATATGTATGGAAATGTCCCTAACTGAGGACTGCAACTCATGGAGGTAGCTGGCATATCTTTTGAAGCTAGCCTTGATACATTCCTTCCAAACCTTCGTTCTAGCTTGTACACAACTTATTCTACCATAGATTTCAGTGTGAGGTAACGTGCAAGTATGTGTGCTCTTCAGCAACCTTTTAAAATGTATGGATTACTCTTTCTGAATGGTTCATCAGCCTTCAAAATTGTAGAAGTTATAATAGCATCAATAAAATTGTTTATAACCCATCTAAATAGAAACTAAGTCACTGGTTCCTTACAGCTGTGTTATTTATTCCAAGCGTGATGTTTCATTCCTAATTTTCTTCATTAGCTACATCTTCCCATGTAAACTGAATCACAAAAAGGGTAGGAAGAAAAAGGAGGAAGCAAGTCACTCTTTTTCTTGTTTGTTGCTCTGTCTTCCTTGTGCTGCAAAACTTGTTACTATGAGCAAGGTGAGGGATGGACTCTGCCAGGAGAACTGTAAAATCTTCAAAGGTCATTTGAACAGTTTCTCCAAGTCCGCTAGGAGCTGGGGCACTTTTGCATCCTGTGCATTTTGAGAATTTTAGCTTATTTTCTTTGTTTCATTCATGTGCTTAATTATAGAATCCAAAAATATTATTGCTCAAAATAACCTTATTTTTCTAGATTTAGAGAGAGGGAGAGTGATGCAAATTAAGAGTTTAAATTGAGTTAAGAGGCCTGAGGTTTTTTCCTTTCTCTCATTTTTACTCTTTTTATCTTTGACTGTTTAATCTGATATACCAAACATCATAAGATAATGATTTCTCAAATGTCTGGACACTTCTAATGCTTCTTTTTTTTTTCCCTTTGTGACACAGAATATCTTTTCACTCTGTCTGAGAGTGCTAATCCTACTGCATGGACCTAGGGAGTAAAATCTGAATTTACCACTGAGTTCTGTGATATGGGTCAAACTACCATGAAAAGGCTGCAGTGGTTGAACCAAAAAAAATTTGGCCAGATTTGATAGTGTGACAGTGAGCTGTGGCTGCCTGGGAGTGATACCCAGAGGGGCAGTTCTTGGGGCAGGCTGGGGCAGCTGCTGTCCATAATCAAACCCCAGGCAGGGCTGGGGATGTGAGCAGTGCAGGCAGTGAATGCCCCAGTCTGCCCAGAGTCCCCACTGTGCCAGGCTGCCTGGAAAAATCACGGAGGTGAGCTCCCACCCTGTGAGGTGGGTCTGCATTTTTGCAGCTCCCCTTATAATGAAGTGAGCTAGGAGAAAGCTCTTTTATTTATAAGAACGGAAATTGTGTGCAAAGTCCTTAAAATCAAGGAGGCCACAGCTGGGTACTTCATATGCTTTTAAAAGCTTTTCCAACTCAGAGTTGTTTCTCTGTCCTTCCCATGCTGTTTCCATAGCGAGTCACACCTACTGCTACTTTAGGCAATTGGCCTAGTTCCTGAAATTTTTGAATTTTAATTACTCAGCTCAATAGTTTGAGCTCTTTATCATCTGAATATTGAAGGGAATTGCATGGTGTTGTGTGAATAAAATTTTCTTTTTTATCTTTTACGTTATACTGTTCTCAAAAGAAAGTGGAACATTATGTTCAGAATGACAGTGTAATTAATTCTTCACTTTTTCCTTTATTATGAAATATTATTTATAATAACTTAGCTATAACATTATTTGATAAATGAAACTATTTTTATAATAATTGTAAAAATCATGTTCTATAGATAATAGCTATTGTCTGTTCTGTTTTTCACACTTAATTTATTACTATAGTCAGTAACATGTAACAATAATTAAAGTTTTATCTTGAGCTGTGATGGTGAAAAAGATTGCAAGACTATTAGAATAAGCAAACACTCAAGTGTGGCTGTTGCTAGAGGACAGACTGATTTAATGACAATTTCAACTGTGTTTTGCTCTTGTGTGTTTTGGATTTTTCATAAATGTATATAAAATTCATACTCATTGGTAGATAGAGTTTGGAGACATGGAGAGCTGAAACTAAATACTGTTGTTTGACTAGGTGCATTTTTTGCTGACAAAAACCACATAATGTTTCTTTGTGTAGTTGTGTAAGCAGAACCTATTTATCAAGGTTCCAAATCCTTAAGTTTTCAGTTTTTATTAGTTAAAAACGATGAGTTACTGAATTCATTTTCATGAAAACATAGTCTGGAAGAAATCAGCGGAGAGGGATGTCATCTGTCAAGCAAAAGATATGGCAAAGTTGAACAGAACAGCATTTGACCATTTTTTTTTCAGCATTGTTTTCCAAAGAACTGGTAGTCCTATAAATACAATAATCTTCTTCTCCTCCCCTGTAATATTCCAATGCCAATTGTCTAAATTTGGCAGCAATTTATTGGTGGGGTTTTAGTTTCATAAGGAGTGGCTGCTGGCTAGAAAAGAAAGAGAGGTCCCAAGCACTGCCTCCCCCCTTGAGCCACTCACAGCAGGAATGGTCCCACCGGGAGCTGGGCAGTGCCTTCCCTGGGGTTGCTGCTGAGAGGCAAGAGCTTGAGGATGTAGCACAGAAATGTGAAGGAAAGCTGGTGTCATTGTTGGGTAAAAACAGTATCGCTTCTGCTTTAAAAATAGTTTTCTCTTAGTGAATTGTGGGTATTTCTGGTCACCATGGGTCAGGCTTCCAGCACTATTTAAGTGGCTAAAGGTGCTGCTTGGACTTTGCTGTAATTCGCAAGGGTACTTGCAGTATAAACAGGCAAACAAATAAGTGTAAGTGGCTGTAGATGCTTAGGCTGATGTGGTGCTTTTAAATATCCCATTGGATCTCACATTAACAGATTTGACAGTTCAGTGCTACAGACTTCTGATTTTCTCAGTCTTAGGACCATTCATGCTCTTTCCTTTGGAATTAACAGAGACTAAAAGAGATCCCATTCTCAGAGATGGGTCCAAACGAAGAAAGTAGACTACTTGCACCTGCTAGTGAAAGTCACTCTAATGTCAAGTAGGTACCTCTACTGCATGAAGAGAAGCAGAAGTATTTGTAGATTGAAAATAAGATACTTCTTGCAGTATGGGAATGCTGTGACTTACCATGAAAGTTTTGGTTTACCTCAAGAGACCGTGAAGTTTTCTTTTTGTATTGTGGGTAAAGAAAAGAGCAGCATCCTTAGCCTTGGTGACGGTGGTCCCTGAGGAAGGTCACTCCTATGCACGTTGAGTTGGTGGTTGATCCATTGTGACATCTGCAAGTGGCACTCACATGGAGACACCAGAGACATGGCTCTGTGCCAGAGCAGCTACACTGCTCCTTAGGGCAGGGTGAGTCCAGAGGCAACTGGGTGGTTCTCATAGAGCGTGGGACCTCAGCTGACCCTAACCCGGTGCTTGGGTCCCCCTCACTAGGAGATGCCAAGGTTTGTCCTGTGAGTTTCCTGGTTGAACATTAACTTTCCATAGCCAGGATGACTCCCTTGTATCCATGCTTTCTGTAACCCATCCTATTTGGGTGGATTTTTCTGCTCTCCGCAGTGCTGTGACTTCCACTACTGCTGGTACTCTTTTTTACTTGAATGCTTTTACGAGCTTGGGGGAAGCTAGGTTTTAAAGAAGGCTGTTGCAATTTCAGAATCAAATGTATCTGATCTATTTAAAAAATAAATAAAAGTTAAAAAAATTATAAAACTAAAACATTTCACCTGGAGAAAAATTGCTTTAATTGCTCTGTGTAAACCTTAAAACATTTACATGTGACCTGTATTAATTATAACTAGCAAACTTTTACCTGTTTGCACTGTATTATGCAGAAGCAGTACAGTTGCTCGTTGTTAGACCACAAACTTTTATAGACTGCATATATTTTACAAACTACTTTAAAAGCATATGTAAAATAATAACTAATGCCCTACCTTTAATCTAAATTTATAATAGGCATAGAAAGGCTTCTTAAAGCACATATATAATTACTGCTCATTCGAAACATTGTACAGAACCACACGGGTTGAAAGCAAGCTTTGTTTGTAAAGCATCTTACACTTCTTTCCTGAGCTAGGCAAGTATTCCACTTGCATGTTATGATTTGTAGCTCAACATTTTTCTTGTACCTATTTCATATTCTTTATTAACCATGACACTTAGTCTAATAGTGTTAATCTGTGGATCCCCCCACACCTTTTGTAGTGTGTTTGACACATAAAAAGCAGAAAATAGATTTATTGCTCAAAGAAATTACGACAAAGGAATTGGCTGTTGCATTCTGGTTTTGTTCTTTGTTAATGATACATAAATAAAAGCAGGGAACTTCTGACTTTTTGATGATGAAGATCATATGGAATGCTAAGAGCAAAGATGTTTAATCCTTATTTGAGGCAGAGTTCACCTTGTAAATGGTAATTTTATTAATTTTTAAAAGCAGAATTTTTATGTTTTCACCTTAAGAATGTTCTTTATTTCCTGTCCTAAGCTGTTACTGTGTTTTTCTGCGGAATAGTTTCAATCTGCATTTCAGATACAAATAAAGTTGATCCTACTGGGTAGTTTAACATAGTATTAATTTTGTAAGTAATTTAGAAAAGAAATTCTGGCAAGCAAGTAGTCAGTATAATTTTAACGTTCTACAGCTTGACTTTTGTGTGCATTTAGTATTCAATGAAAAATATGATCTTTTGCTATGTTTGGAGAGCTCTACTTTTAGAATAACATTATTGCTTTAAATTTTTTTTATGTATATGTCTCCCACTTTAGCCTTTTGTGGAGCTTCCTGACTGAGGCGCCCTGTTGAGTGTTTGTGCCAGGGAGATTGAATTTAGAAATCTGCCCATTGCAGGTACCAGGTTCCATACCTGATGCACATACCAGGTCCTAATTCCTGCTCAAAACCATTCCTGACCATTGGATGCAGGAAGCAACACAAAGACTTCATCAAGACAGTTTTGGAAGCAGTTATATTTCAGATTTAGATCCTGTAAAAGCAATGGCAAATTATTTGCTTCATTTTTTTTCAGTTCTCCAGTCTTATATTATTGTCTTTCCCAAGTGCTCCCTAACTTTTGAACACTAAATTGTCAGGCTTCTTTGTCCACCTCAGGAGAAGTTTCTTTCTATCTGACCATCTCTTCCAACGCTGGGAGACCAGAGAGCTCTTCTGAGCTTGCTGAAATTAGCAACCAGCAGATTCCCATAAAAGTCTCTTGCCTCTGTTTGTTTCTTCAGGTAGGAATTTTCTGTTATCCTCACTCCACTTTCTCTAAATATCTGAGTCTGAATAAGTGTGCTAATCAGGCAGAATAATTTTTCTAGGTTGCTTCCACTTGAGGTGAATAGCAGGGTGGTGAAGAACTGCTCAAGTACCTTATGAGACAAGTCACTAGACAATAAAATGACAAATTCTGCAGAGATAAATGTGAACTGCTAAACCTCAGTTAAAATGGTTGTAGCTGTACATAGCAAGTGATGGACACTGGGGTGACCCTCACTTTTCAGAAATGAGGTCTTGGCATCTAAGATAATTCCAAGAAAAATTTGTTCAGTTCTCAGTAATTCCCCCAAAAATAAATGTTCAGAATTGCTAGGAACCAAAAAAATATACATAGGTTTCAGGAGGAGAATAGACAAGTACTTGAGAGAGCTATGCTGAGGATCGCTAGACAGATGAACTCCATCTGTCTCAGGAAACCCTCTGAACTGAAATAGGAAGAAACTGGGAAAACACCATGGAAATGGCATGTGCTTGTTCTGTTCTTGCTCTTCTGTGTCCCGTTATGGCTGTTGTTGGAGACACCAACAGGAGTATTGTTGGTCTCAACCAGTAGTTTGGCCCTTGTGTTCTCAACACTTTTTTCATGTTAGATTTAATGGTACATGGGAGAAATGAGGCACAAACTCTATTGTTGAATAGTTCCTTCAAACATGCTTAGGCTTGCAGTGTAGTAGCAATTTTATAAATGTAATCAGGATTCAAAAAGTAGCACAGATGTATTTCCCAGTCTGTCACTGATATAATTTGCCTGTGATGTATTTTTTTGTGCTCATAGTGCTTCTTTCCTACCTTTTTCTTACTTCCTTTGGCTCTGTGAGTCTCTTCTGTTATTCTGGTCGAACATCCAGTGAGATTCCTGTGTAGGCAGATGAGACCTCATGTTTCCTTGCCAAAAACATAACTTCCCAGTGAAGTTAAAAATCTTAGGGAAACACCATAGTTTTAATCGTTAAAATAAAGTTAAAAGTTATTACCTAGATAGAAAAAAATTGATATTTAATTTATATTATTTACTTATAAAGAATGAGATTACTTTGGTGCTGACCTAGACTTGACAGTGAGTGTAATTGCCATGACTTTTAAACATGCCTATCCAGGACACCAGAGTGCTTGTTCTGTATTTATGTAAAGAATAGCTTACCAATAAAACTGAAAATTTTCAGCCCTCTCTCCCACAGGTTTACTTCAGCCACAAGTCCCAATACTCCACACATTTCTGCTCAATGGTAGTGGGAAAAAAAGATCTGTTAAGATGAGCATGGATGTTTGTGGGGATGCAGAAATTGTGACCTACCTCCCGTGCTGTTGTAGTGTGTTACCTATGTGCTGCACGCCCACAGAGAGGTTTGTGGGTTTTCACACCCCCAGACTCTGTGTCTGGTCAGTGTCAGCACTGCAGTTGGTGTGGGATGCCTTCCAGCAGATGTGCATGTTAGGTCCCATACATCTGGGCACCCATCTGTTTTGCTGGTGTCCCTGAGGCTCACTGGAAGGCAGGATGCTGTATTGCATCTGCAGGCATTCCAGGCTGAATCAGAGGTGGTCTTCAGTCGCAGCCCCAGAATTAATTGTTTATAAAGCTGCTGAAAGGTCCCTACTAAACTTCATTTTCTAAAAATACCTTTCCCCCTTCCGTTTTATTTTCTTCCTCTTTTTTTTTTTTCATTTTGTCTTTGGTTTTCAGCTGTTACACTTGGCAACTTTCTTTCCCAGCATTTGGAAATAATTGTTTTCTAAATGCTGCCCAGGTTATCTGCCAAATTTAACACCTAAAAAGGAAGTGGGGGTGGAGGACAAGAGACCTACCTGGGAATGGAGTGACCGTAGGGAGTTTTTAGAAAGTACTAAAAAGGAAACTTACCAAATATAGCACCTAAAATTAAAACCATTGAGTTCCCTCACATTAACTGTAAAATACCACATGCTATCATCTACGGGGTAAAAAGGAAAAGCCATTTTGCCCAGCCTCATAATCTCTTTTTTAAGTTTTCTCTACCAAAAGATAAAGCATGTGTAGCTTTTTGGGTTTTGTTTCTCCTAACAAATGTGTTTAGTTTGGGGAGATAGAAATTTTTCAAGGTGTTACTAGAAAAATCCTACCCATTCCTGAGAAAGCATAAGAAAATAAGAGCAGAGCAGAAACCACTGATGGCACTAAAAATGACCTCATCTTGGAGACTTTGCAATGGCATAATCAGCCGGGAGGTTGTAAGACAGGATTGATTTTGCTGGTGGCACAGGAGCAGGATAAAAAGTTTAATTCCTTCTCCTTGCTAGAAGGGGTAAGGTAGCCCAAGGTGTTGTGTGAGTGCTGTTTCTGATCACTGTGAGTTTGGCCAGGGGCTCAGTGCAGCTGAAGGTGTGTTACAGCAGCCCTGGGACAGCTCCAGGATGTGCATTAGTGGCAGTGTAGGTCTTTCATGAGAAATGCAAAGCTTTTATGCAGAACAGCTCAGCAAGCATAAGAAATCAGGTTCCTTGTCCTTAAATGTAGGTGTCTAGGTGCCAGGGGTAAGCCACAGCCAGTTACTTTTTAGTCACCCTCATGTTTGATACTCTCTGTGCACATGGTCAGTCTCCACTGGTACCTTCCAGCCGTGAGAGATTATTTCTCAGAGGCTGTGTTTAACATCCACTTCCTGGGTGTTTGGCCACTGGATATTGCAGTTTCTCAGGTGGGGACAGCCCTTCCAGGACAAGGAGCTTATTGAAGCTCCTGGCCACCTCTGCAGCGTGGCTGGGAGTGGCTGGCAGCCGCCCTGTGCCTGGTGGCAAAGGCAATGTTCACATCCATGTGTGTGGGGGAAATTGCACAGCGTTGGCTGATGTTTCAGAAAGGAGGGGATAAAAATCCCCCGTAAACCACTTTCTGTAGTTCTTTGTGGGGTTTTTTATTCCCTTTAAAATGGTAATAGCTGTTTGGAAAGAGGACTGCTGGTTGTCATGCCTGGTGCAACAGTACTTCTTTAGCTGGTGGGACTCTTAATATCGTCGTGTATTTAATAGTAATAATATTTAACCAAGCAAATGACTTCCAAAGTAGTAGAGAAAAATAAAAGGGGATATGTACTTTCATGACTTCCCTTCAATTTAGATCTTGTCTTTTTCAATAATTTGAATTTTTGTCCTACTCATATTCGATGGCACATTTTGTATATAACAACTTCTCTGTAATAGATACTCTATGTAATTTAGATGTATTTTTTGAGACATTGACAACTCAAGGGAATTTAATTAGTTTTTGTTAAGCTTTACAAAAAGTTACAAATAACCTAAGATGACAATTAGAGTAAGGATAACTAAGTTGCTCTTGTTTAAAAGTTGAATTTTTCAAAATTAAAATTACTTAATTGTATTGTAGGTCAGCTGTTCTGTATTAACATCTAAGCCCTATGTTACTGCGACTTGATTCTGCTGCCAGAGGTCTCTGGTGTCTTCTGAGAAAGGCAAGTCTTTGCCCCTAGCAGTGTGGGTGGATATATATAGGAGATTTTTGTAAACCTCTTTTGCAGTGACATGAAGAGCAGCATATGTCAGAGCAGAAATTACAAGAGTGGGCTCTTTTAACATTGCTGTGTTATAGGAATCTTTCACAGAGAGAGAAAATATTTGCTGCAGTAGTTCCTGCAAGTTAGGTCACCAAATTATGGTTGAACTATAATATACATTAAAACATATATGCTTTTTCCTTCTGGGCTTCAATAGAAAATTACCAGTCTTGGTAAAGTTTTCTTTCCATTAGTAAAGAGAGCACTGCTGATCTGAAAATCCATCAGGTCATCCACACCAGCATTACATCAATTGACTTTTGAATATTTTTCCATTAGAAAAGGCTGCATTTTATTCCCTCGCTGAAGTGGCAGACTTTCAGTTTGTGCGGTTTTTCCATTTATTGAATTTTGCAATAAAAGAGTTTTTGTAACAGATGTCAGTCATTGCTTAGGAGTGGGGCATTGTTAGAGAGCTGTTTTCTTCTCTTTACTATTTTTTTACACTAGAAGACATTCATGTACTTCCCCTCCCTAACTTTAATTGTTGCTTTTTGAAGCCATGAATCATTTTCTAACCTATAATCTTGTGTCAGCGCAAATATGAACACCAAACTGTGATTTCATAGAAATATTGCAGATTGGCCATTGTTCTCAGCAGGAGCAGGACTGGATTTGATCTCTCAATTGTAAACCAGAAAGTAGGGAGTGGATGCATTGCAGAGGCATGGTTCATATTAGCATCTTCCTTAGGGTGTGGAGTGGACCTGTTAACATTTTCTTAATGCTTAGATTTTATAGAAGTAGCCAAATGTGTGCAATGAATAGTGTCCAAAAAACTGGGTTTGAAGGGATTTTTTTATTTTCTTGCTAGAGTCTTGTCCAGGTAGAAAGATAAAGATTTTGGATCCTGATCCTAAATTATATGTGTTTCATATGCAGAGTGGTCTTAGGACAAACTGACTATCTTCATATCTTTGCCTGTCACAGAAGAGCAAAGTGCTATTCACATTTCCGTGTATATAACATATGTGTGTGTGTATATATATATACACTTAAAAAATCAGATTTTCATGTTTATTCTTTATTGACAGCATTTTTCCCCACGTATTTTAAAAACGTGCCAATTTTCTGATGAAGATTTTAGCTGGGTTTGTTTGAATTATGCCAATAATTCTGAATTTTAAGAAGTTTATAGCATTTTATTCTAAAGAAAATTGTCTGTGGAAGGAAACAATATTTTGGGTTGATATCTGTTCAGGAGGGTAGGCCTTTGTTGTTTCATCTTGGTACTTCACTGTTACTTTAACATCAAAGAGCACCCTTTCTGTAGGTGAGAGAACACAAAGGATCCCGTATTTATAATTTACGGGGCCTAGGACTGTGACCTAATGTAAACTTGAAGAGATTTAGTATAAAAATATCCTTAGCTTGAGGGCAATGTTTGAAAACTTTGTGGATTTTCTTTTTTATCCTGGCTCAGTCTGCAATCATATTTCTTTGTTATTATTTCCTCTTAGCATTAAAGTACGATTGACATTGATAGATATCAGGGGAAGGCTGAGCTTCCTAAAGAAAAAAAAAATTAAAAAAAAAAAGAAGAGATGTGTTGTTGGCACAGAAATAGTGGTGGTGGAAGAGTTCCTGGCTGCCTTTTATTCTTCTGCTGACAGTGAGCACGACGGGGCTCTCGCTGCCTGCTTTTGGCTTGCATGGATTTGCAATACACAGCTCAGCTATGTATTTATTTTCAAGATTGATTCAATTCTTCAAAGACAACTGCTCCCAACTTGTGAATACTTGTTAGTTACTGGAAAGTCACAGAAGTGAAGATCAGCTCCTAGTTTCATGCCAACAAATTAATCCAACGATGTGGTACTGTCTTTTCCACAGGTGTGTGTGTACTAGGACTGTCTGAGCCTCCCTGTAGCTAATAGCCCGTATATAATTTGGAAGGAGAAATCTTCAATGGAAGACCCCGAGGGAATAAATGGGAAGTCTGTAAGTAAACAACTTGTCAGTCCTGAGAAAAAAAGTTGCAGCTTTTAAAGTGGCAATTATTTTTGTGGCAACCAAGTGGATGAAAGTCTTAGAGAGCTACATGCACTTTTAGTGATTGGAAGAAGCATGAATGATGAAATTAATTGAGAGATGGAGGCTTATGTTAAAGCAAAACAAAATGAAATATAGCTTTAAAAATATTTGTCTTCACTGATTTGTATTACAAAATGATGGTTGTTGCTTTCTTTAGGCAATATTTGGCCTGCTGCATTTATTTTGTTAACATTTTTATCTGTTAGAGAGTTTTCATCCCATTATTTGAAGTTATTTCTCTTTGCCTATATGAATGTATGCAAATACTGCTTCTGGGAGAAGTGAGTGCAACTCCTAGCTGGAAAGTCTTAAAAAAGTGGCAAAAAATGTAGCAGCATTGTTAATCATGAAAATACCTGTTTATAGAGTCACAATAACGAGAAATTTTGCAAATTATCAGGCACAATTAAGAATGTTTCATGCACAGTCAGATTGTTAGTTGTGTTTTTTGGATTTGTTAGTTTAGTTTGTGACATCATTCTTGGCACTTAGGCAAATTCAAAATGCTGCATGTATGCTGTTATTCTGAATTGTTTAAGAGAAACTGTGAATGTTGAAATTGCCTCATTTTTACCAGTTGTAAAATAAGTCCAAAAACAGTATTTAGTAAATTTAATTAGATTTATTTCCTGCATTTTTTCTGATGTGTTTATTTTCTGCATTTGAAAGTACTCTCTATATTATCTCTCACTCTTCCCTTTGCATTCTGTGTTTCTGTATTTAGTTTCCCTGATGCTTCCACTAGGTTTTCATGTAGCAACAGAGCAGAAAAAACCAAGCCCCTTAATAATAAGCCTGTTGTGCTGCATGTTTTTGTTCCACTTGATGTGTAGTGTAATTTTTGCTGTCTGAAGCACTATGGCTTTGATTACTTTCCAATGTTCATTTGTTCCACAGTCTTGTCGTTATGTGTACATTTGGGTATTTATCCATCGCTGCTAGCGCCATGTGTGAACAGGACCAGTTAACTTTTAGGGAACAGGGTGGCCATGGTTACCAGCAGGCACTAAACATGGATGGTCCTGTTTGCAGTTGCATTGCCAGAGATTTCAGCACCACCCAAGCTCCTCGTTCTGTTTGGAGTCAGGCTTTCCTCCATGCATGAAAAGCCTTTCCCTGATGCTGTCAGGATTTTCTGTGGCTTCCCCTGCAATACTTCCCCTCTCTGTGCCCAGCATAGCCTGGGCTTCGTGTGCTGTCGAGGGTTTGGGCCAGGTAATTGTATGCTGGAGCATACATGACAAATGTAACTGTCGCTTAACATAACAGGAGTATTAAGGGAAATATTTGTTCATGGTTTGGCACCACCAGCACTCCTGTTTGGGTTATTAATTCCATTCCTTCTTTTCACCGCTTAGTCCAGAGAGCCTGTAAAACACTTCATCTGCTCAGAGTTTCCCTTCTCATTACCCAAGTGGGTGGTAGTCATTGATGCTATCAGGATTATCAAAATCTAAAGCACTAACTGCTGAATAGATCCACTGCACTGACCAGCACTCAGGCTTCTGCAAATGAGGACTGGAGTGCCCAAAGGTACATGACACAGGGCAGGGTGTGACTCGTCTGACTGCAGTGTCATTGGAGAGGTTTAAAATTGGGGTAGTAAACCCTGGAGTCAGATCCTTCAATTAAGTCTCACTTAAAGTCATTCAAAACTGGACATAACTGTTTGCAACAGTCAGTTGACCAGCAGGGAGATTTCCTAAAAACAGTAGTCAGAAGGCAAAATAGTCAGGGTGAAAATAAAGATGATGGTGTTAGCACTGTTTTAGTTTATTTTGCTCTGTGTGTGTGCATAGAAAAAAAGAGAGGGTGAGAGATAGATTAGCACTCTGTAATTAGAAACCAGAAACCAAAACCTGTTTCGGATTTAAGATCCTAGACACGTGCAGTGACTTCTAAAATCTGGTGCTAGTCCATAGGAAAAGAGGGTACTTCCCTACAAATACCAGTTAAAAGGTAATTTAGTTTTGCAACTGGCCCATGCAAACTGTATGGTGGAAGCAAATTCAGGTACATGTGGATAAGGGAGGAGCTTTATTCAACAACTGAGAAATGAAGGTGGATAATGTTTTAGGAAGACAGAGCTAGATGGACAACAGAGAGTACCAGAGGAGAACATAAAGGAAAATTAAAAGAAAGGTATCAGACAACAGTGTATGAGAGAAGATGTGTAAGTTCTTTGCAGTGTCTTTGGCCAAGATTTCTCGTTTGAGGAAGAGGATGATGTTGCAGATGGGAATACAGCCTGTCAGTGTGGATGTGTGCAGAACCCAGTAAACTCACTTCTGCTCTTCTGTTACACTCATACAGCTGAGAGAGTACTTTAGCCATTTCCTAATAGAGAAATGGTTCTAATGGTGCTGTCATGTCCTTGGTTTGCATTCTGTAGGAGCTGAATTTCACACTTGGGCTTGCAAACTTGAACATTACATCTGCTCCTGCCTTGCAGGTGCTTGAGAAAGCACAACACAAATCTGAGGCCGGCTAGACAGAGGATATCAGTGTATTATCCTGTCTGAAAATTTCACTGAAGTTCTGTTTCTTTCTTTCCAAGTCCAAAATAGACTTTGAAGCTTGTTTGCTAATGATATATGTATCTATCAAAGATGGTTCACTCATGTTTCATCAAGCTAAAGCAAATGGTTGGATTTTTTTAATTCACATTTTCTTCACCATCCTGAGGGGGCTTTTCTGCCTGCCAGTCATTTGCAACAAGTCCCACTGCTCAAATATACCTGAGAAATAAAAAAACAACTTCTTGTTTTAATTATTTTTGAGATGAAAATGTCATTTTGGGTGTTACAGAAATTCTGATTGTAAGGAGACTGAGAATGGGGAACAGTACATCTTATACTAAATTGATTTCAAAAAATGTATGCAAAATTATCATGGCTTATATTTGTGGTAGTCCAAGTCTACCAGTTCCAAACTTGGCATTGGCATGAATCCATTGCCCAAGAAATGCTCTGAAAGCCCTAGAAACAAGACAAACACTGATAAGATGCAGCAAGATAACCCAGGTGGTTAGAGGTACCCTGATGATGGCTTTAAAAAAAAACAACTCAAAAAGGGCATTGTAGAGGTCAGCAGGTATTTTATTTTCATTTGATTTGTCTATGATTTTTTTTTTAAAGAATGCATGGTGTTTATTTATTTACAAAACTCAGCACAAGAAAATTTTCACAAGTAAATATTGATGTGTTTTCAGCAATTACTACACCCTCTGGGCATATTTTGGAGGGCATTTCTTCCATAACTCTCTCTCTGGTAGCGATATTGAGTTATTATATAGCATAAAATAATTTTCATTCCTGCCCTGTCCAGGCTCATAGTTGAAAATTCTCGTTGCAAAATTGTACACCAAGAAGTATTTCCAGCATCGAGTATTTTTGATGATGGAGTTTGCCCATCTGGAAAACAGAGCAAAGGCTCTGAGGCCCTCGGCAGTCAAGTTAGATCCAAACAGTGTACCCAATGAGCCAAAAAAGGAGGTGCTCTTGGTCCACTCCAGCAGTTAATCTTCTCTGATTCCCCCCACAGCCCCCAAACCTCAGCTTTCAGTCAGCGCTCTGGGCAGCCTGGCTGCATATTTCCAACTTCTTTCTCCTCCCTGTTGTTCACTGGACACTTCTCTCCTGCTAACCCCATGCCACGTACCCGAGACCTCCACTTTGCACCCAAATTCACCTCATACCTCCACCAGTGGAAAGACACACAGCAAGTAGCTGGTTTCAGCAAGAAAGGGGGTGGGGGAAAATAAAAACCCAAACCAAAAAACATCCAGCACCTGGCTGCAGCAAAATAATGAATTTTGCAGCAAACATGCGAGATTCTGTGGAATCTTGGAAAGATGCCAGACTCCACGACCACAGAAATGCTGAGTCCGTGGGGCCCAGAGAGAGATGGCTGGGGCAGTTCACATCTCTCTGTCTTTGTTTCAAGCTCCTTGCAGTCTTACTGAGGCATCAGATTACACTCTCTTCACATTTTCAAGGTTATCTTCACTACCAGAAGGGCTAGAAAGTTCATTTTGTTTCAAGGCAAGCCAGGATCCGGCAGCACAGCTCTCGAGTGGTTTCAGAGGCCACTGCCATGGTGGTGGCATGGCTGTGCCTGCAGGCATGGCTGGAGACAGCCAGACATGACCTCCAGATTTGAGCAGCATCATCAATGACACTGTTGTCATGCTCACCCACATTACCCGTTTGTCACATTAGGGAACAAAGTCTGTGAGGAAGAAAGGTGAAAATGTAAGTATTTTACCTTTGGTTGAAAACTTACAGCATTGTCACTGTGAAGGTCGTGTATGTGCTGCTTAGTTTTTCTCAAAGACTGGCATGGTACTGTTCTCCCTTCTGCGTTCCCCTCCTGTTCTGAAGAAATGTGTGACACACTTCCTTTTTGGAAAGCTCTGCAAGGCAATAACCAGCAAGCACCATGCAATTGCAATCTGTAACTGAGCCCATAAAATGTAATCGCCTGCACCCTTCCCACTCCCCTTCCCCTACCAATCTGCAATTGGTAGAATATTGGAAACATAAGCCACAAAACCCACTTATTACACTCAGTAAGTGTCAAAAAGAATGAACAGCCGGAACTAGCTGATGTATTTAAGTTCCCCAAATTGAAATGAGCTGCTGCTAGGCCGTCTATAGCAACTGCTCAATCAGTAACTATTGGTAGAATTTTTTCTTTCAAAACATTTCAGTGAAAATACTCCTGAAAATTGTGAGCTCTTTGTGGACAGTTTGACAACATTATTCACTACAAACTCTTCATTCATCTGGGTTTGCAGTAACACCACGGAGGAATTCTTGTCACTTAAAATGTACATTTCCTAATTGGCGGCAGAAATCCTACAGTGCCATAGACAATGGTGCTTGCAGCACTGATGGAGGTGCTGCTACCCACAGTTTGTAGCGTTGGGCATATTCCTCAAGGTCACAGACACCTTGCAGGGGTTCTGTTGGGGTCCATCAATAGATAGCACCACTTACCTTGGTTACAAATGTCTGTTTCCTCAGAGAGGTGGAAATTCTTTGTAATGGCATGAGGCATTTTTAGACAACCTTGTAAAAATAGGTATATAAGAAATACACAGTCCATCTGACTTTTCCAGCCATGATATAAGTGCACTGTGTGCAACTGTTCTGCGTGGAATCTCTTCTTGAAAGTCTTGATGAAGTTGTAGCTTAGCCCTTAACAGTAAAAAGCAAACTGCCAGTGAAGTTTATTTTCTTTTTTACTAGGTTTTCTGGACCATTGTTCCGCTCGAGGAGCCATGTTTGTTAGTTTTGGCTCTCTGACTTCTCTTCCTTAAGGATAAACTCTCCTTAGGCAGTTGTACAACTATGCACTAAAAGACTGCATAGCAGTTTATTCACAGCCCAAGCTCCAGCCGAATTCAACTGTGTGACTTCCTGGCTTAAGCAGGGGTGCATCTGTAATGTAAATACCTACTTGATTTTGTGGAAAACCAGGAGGTTTTTTGTTTGCTCTTGTAAAAGATTCCTGCGGGAAGCTTAACTTTAAAGTTGGCATCCAGCCTCCTCTTCTGTGACTCGGATACTGATCTGATTTTGTGCTTTCATGGACATTTTTATATTTGAAAATTTTTAATTCAACATTAGGTTTGCTTACAAGCTACAGAGCAGAATAAAATCGCATTACAAACATTGTAGTATTAGATTTTATCACCATTTATTTCTTCTTGTCTGCCCAGGGATTTCTACATGTTCGGTAGAACTAATTTGCAGTCAGACACTGAGGTCTTCTAGAAGGCCAGCAGGCTCCACAAACTAATTTATCCAAATAACCAATCCCTCATAGGCCAACCATAGAAGGACACCAAAATGGCCTAAGCAGGCAAAGCCCCCTTTTGAAGTCTGGAATGTTTTGACTGACTTGAAACAGGCGGCAGGAATGAAGGGATAATTTTCAGTGACCCATGGGACTTTTTTGCCATTTTCAAATATTAGGTAAAACAAAGAGAAATTGCTTGTTCTAATTTAGAAAGACTTAGCAATCCGGAAGGTAACCAGACTCAGAATTGAGTACTAAGGTATAGAGCTGAAGTTTACTTAATGCATTGAAGGTTTGCATCTGGGTATATGGTATTTACACACCCACACATACACAGGCTGCTTTGCTTATACATGCACATACCTAAACTGTTCCTTTAATTTCACTTCTATAAAAAAGCTTTAGTACAAAGTATGTTTATGCAATATTAAGTGAACTACCTGAAATGCTGTTTTTAAGTACATACTGTTGTTCTTGAAACAGTAATTTCTAATTAGAAGGATGCGTTTCTGTTGCTGCTTCAAAAGCTGGGATAGTCACTCAGATGCTGGGACTTCCATGCCATACCTGTTTTCTTCCACCCCCTGTCCTGTTGCTGTTTGAGTAAATGTGGAAGTTAATAAAATTTTAAATGGGTTTTCTAGTCTGAGTACTCATACAGATACAAAGAAGGAGTATTTTGATGAATACGTAAACTCACAATTTTCTATGAATTCTTTCAGGGAGAAAGAAAGAATGTGAATATTTAGGAATAAAATTAAAATTTTACAGATCTGGTATTTCATGTTCAGCTGCTTGAATGTGTGTCTTAAGGACAGTGTGGAGCACTCACATGGATTTCAGCAGCTTTTTTCGAAATGTGCTCTTGTAAATTTTGTCTCAAGTTTACCATGCATATTTGTGTGATAGGTTGAGCCCCACATTTAGCAACACTAATGACAGACCAACTCCAGCACTCAGCTTCATCCCCATGACATTGACTCACAGGGAAGCTGGAGCTTCCTAGCAGAAGGAATGTTGTCTGTAAGAAGGATCACTAAGCCAGTAGTGAAGCTGCTCTACCTGTGCTTAACAGAATTATGTTTTCTTAAAACAGCATTTTGATGAGGATTTTGGTCACCAACTCACCCTTTTCCTTCTGACATCTTTGGTGGTTCTTGGCATGGAACATTGCTGTGCAGCTCACGTGTGTCCCGTGGTAACTGTATGGGTAGCAATGTCAGGAGGTGGGAGGTTCAATTTGGCACTTAAATATTTATGGTCCTGGGTTGGGCTATAGCTGTCACTGGTATTGCTCCTGCATATACAGCAAACTTCTAGTTTTAGTTTGTTATTTTACATGGGGTATTGAAATATAAGTTCCTCCCAATTTCAGATTTCTCTGAAATATTTGTGCTTACTGTTTTCCTGTAGTAATAGACAAATACAATAGAATGACAAAGAAATGCTGTTCAAGAGCAGTTTTCAATCCTGTGTATACTGACCTTGGATTAGTGGATTTCAGAAACATGATGTTTAAATTAATGTTATTTTGGTGTGAGTGTATATATATGTGTCTGTGTGTGTCTGTGTGCATGGAATGTATTAGATTAAATTAAGTTATGTTCCAGCTTTTACTTGAGGAATATAATTTTGTTAGTAGTTAATAATGTTAATGCCATGATTTTCTCATATTATGTTTACATATATGGCAACAGTAAAATCAAATTATATTTGCTGGGGGTAAGATTAGTCAGTCAAGGAGCTGTTTACAACAGGAGAAATTAAAATTCAGACTTGGTAGGAAAGAGATTCCTCTTTATTTCTGTCTGCCTTGCTGTAGCTGTACTGTCTAGACTGTCCTGGAAGTCATAGACTCAGTGGTCTCGTGGTCTGTGCACAGCACAGCAGCAGAGTCTGGCAGCAAGTAGGAAAGCTTCATAGGGATTTCTCATCAATCACATAGAATTTGTCATTTCACTTTTTTTGGCATTCAAAGCCTTATATTCTGCCACCACTATTCACATAGGGTGGACTTTCCATTGTACTGACAATGCACCTCTACAACTGTGCAGTGCAGCAGATGGGAGAAAATTTCTTCCCAGCTCCTATGGAGATCAGCTCCTGCACCAAAGCACAGGATTTGATTATCCTGATTATGATTTACAGGGCTGTAAATGCTGTTAATGGTCACGAGTCAATGAATGAAATTGCTTGGAAAAGAAAGTTCTTATATTTTTTCTCATTCTATTTTAAAAGAAGCAGGTAGGAGAGTAAATAATTTCAGACACACTTTCATACTTTATGCTGTGGAGTATTTTTAAAATACAATCTAAGTGTTGCATTTGGACAAAACAAATGGGGATTCAAACAGTGAGAGCTTTTAGAGTAAGCACTGCTTGGGTGCTTGAAGATTCAGGCATTTGCTATAGCTAAATGTGTGCTTAGTACTGTAGATATTTTTAGAAAGTAAGCATGATCTATTTTTTATTTTATTTTTATTCTTAATAATTGGGCATATTTTTCATGTTTGACCACCCTTTTAGTCCTGTAAATAATTTAAAAGATCTAAAAGTACCTCAGTATTCAGAATCAACTGGTTAAATGCTTATATGCCCAGCTTTCACCTTCGGTTGTATACACATGAAGAAGGAATCTAAATTTAGGGTTGCCCTGTTCCACTACTATTTTTCTACTCTAGTTTGAAGCATTCGTTTTTTGGGGAACAAGCAAGATGTATTTAGTGGTAGGCTGATGGGTACCTCGGATCCTCGTCCTTTGCAATAATACTTTGAAGGAGAAGGTGCAAGATCTGCGTTATATTTTTCTCCGTTTTTTGCAAGGCATTGTAAAAGCTAAGTGGCACATCAAGCAGGTTTATATAGTGCAGACAGTGCATAAATCCTCTGCTCAGTCCCTGTCAGGGCTGTATGCTGCCATTATGCTTTCTATAAACAGAAGACAAGCACACTGCCAAATCCTTGCAGCACTGGAGATCAGCTCTTTCTGTTCTTAGCTTGTCTTGTTTATTGGTGCTCAAAGACTGTCCTGTTTGCCAGTATTGCATCCGCTTTTGATCATCAGGAGCAAAGGGTATCTAGCACTTCTTGGTAGCTGGAATCTCCATCTTTGCAATTGCTTTTCCAACTGCAATTTTTAAATTAAATAATCACTTCTGATGGGTGTAATTAATTTGACAGTATTTTGGTCTCATCAGTGAGACTTAAAAGCTACTCAGAAGGAAACATTTTCAGGGCTGGACAGAAAAACAAGAGCCTCATATGACAGCTTGAAGAACTCTCAGGTTGGGATTGGCAGAGAAGAGCAAGAGGTATGTAAGTGTCACCACATTGGATTAGACAACATAATGTAGCCTGATGTTCTCTGTGTAATAGGGACAGGTGGCAGACAGTTAATGAGAGTAGGAGAAAGAGAGCAAATCCTGCTTTTGGTAGGAAGGAAGATACATCCAAAACTTTGTGTTTAATTCTGTCCTTCATGCACTTGCTTTTATTTGGACATGTGTGTGCTTGGATCCCCTGTAGCCATGAGTTCCACCAGCTATGCCTTTTCAAAGAAAGTGGCTTTGTTGTTTTATGCCTGCTACATATTAACTGCAGCAAAAACATGGGGTTGTTCAGTTTTCCTGACATGAGAAATAACGGCTTGTCACTCTCTGTTCACTTCCTGCAGTCTCTTTCCTGATTTGGTAGAATTCTGTTGTTTTCATGACAAAGGTATCTCTTCCAAGCTGAAGAGCCTTGTTTTTTCCTGAGGCTGCTGCTGAGCTTTGTGTGAGAGATTCAAGATGTGAGCACTCTGGCTTTATGATATTTTCTGTTTCACTCTGTGTTTCCTTCCTAATAATTTTAAACACTACATCCACCCTTTTGACTGCTATTGGCCACCAAGGTGTTGTTTTCAGAAAATTATTGGCAACAACTGCATGATCTCTTCCTTGGGACCAGTAGATAATTTAGCACTTATCCTTGTCCATTCTCTGTTTGAGTTCTCCTTTACTTTGCTTTTATCAGCACAGAATTTCACCAGTGCTTGTCATGTGTGGTCACTATGAAAGCAGTTTTCTGTAGGCAGTTTTACTTTGAGCTGACCTGAGTCATTTAGCAAATTTATAACCTTGCTGTTTGTCATCTTTTCCAGGGCATTTATGTTTAATAGAGCAGGTCATTCTGGAATTCCTCTAGTAATGTTGTGAAAACTGCCCACTTACTCTCTTCCATCTTTAAATAGTTATTCATGACAGACCTTTTATTTTACCTTATGAAAAATTGTTTAAGAGCTTTTCGCTTGTGAGAGCTTTTCAGAAATCTAAATATACTACATTAACCAAATCATCCTTATCCAAATAATCATTAACTCCTTACAGAAACGCAAGTAATCTTGAAGTTATGACTTCTCTTTACAAAGCCATGCTTTCTCTTCCACATTACATCATATTCCCATGTGCCTACCAATTCTCTTGTTTATTATAGCAGCTGATTCGATCATGCTTCCATTGTTTTGGAGCTCTCGGGTCAACTCTTAGATCTGGCTGTTTTGTGTCTCTTCATTTTGTTAATCTTTCCCAAAGCTTCTGCTGATACTTTGTTTTAAAGCTGTCAAGGTCTTCTCTTCTTGTATAGTGAGCATCATGCAAATAATTAATTTAGGTATTTCTGCAATGGTTTTGTCTTGGCTCAATTTTCCTTTGTTAGCACAGTTAAATGTTGGCTTTTTGCATGTTTTTATGAGGTATTTATATTATTCTGAGACAATTACAAATGGTTCTTCAGAGTTGGGGTATTTTTTGGCCTATGTTTTCCTGGGTTTGCATTTGAATCTACAGAACATGAGCCCCTTTCCAGTTTCAGGTATTTAACTGTAGCATGTGGCACTCAGCTTGTGTAATGTCTTTGAACCCTCAGCATATGCTGCAGAGAAGCTTTAGTCTTCCACAGCTCTGCACAGGTCAGCTGGTCCTCTGCAGGTGTCTAGGACATCTAACACTGAGGCCTTGACTGAGCACCAGAATTGCTTGCAGTGTCTATTTATTTTATTTGTGTCTAATACTTCTGTTTATTAATTTTGTCTTTTTGTGTTCTTGTTATATTTGCAGAGAACAGATTGAATGCACTGTTGTGGATCAGTCACATCTTACAAGTGCTGTTTGGGTTTTGGGGTTTTTTTTGTATATATAAATACTTGTCTTGGTGAGATCTATGGGTTATATGTATTATGTATAAAAATACAAAACCAGAAAATGTGGGGGATGAATTGTATGTTGACTTCAAGGTGATACAATTAAAAGACAGAAGCTTCACAAATTCCAAGAAATTATGTTTGACACATGCTTACCATGCCAGTTTTAAGTACTGTGAACATGTCTAGTAGCATGACTGAATGCATGTTTGTACCTTTGGGACATCTGCTTATTTCTTAGGAAATGAAAAAATATTCCTGGTGTTGGAATGTAACAGTTAGCAACTTTTCCTGGTTTATGTACTACAGGAATCCAGGTATTCAAAGCCTTCCTCACATTAGTATTAGTCTAATACTCTTTTGTTGTTTGATTGTATATTTTGAAAAGTTGTCTTACACAGTCTTAAAAAAAGTTAATAACTCCATTAGCTTGTCTAACATGCTCCTGAAAGATTTTGGAGATTGGGTTCCTGTAGATAGGCAGAGAGGCTGGTGGTGCCTCCAGCCCAGGCAGATGTCCCAGTGCTGTCTTCTGCTGCTGCCACTGCTGAGGATGGCCATTCATCCCTCTGGAATGGAGAGCTGAGCCACACAGCCAATGGGACTTCTCTTTATGTTAAAGGTCAAACAGCAATAACATCATATTTCAACATCCTGAAGGATTTTTAAAAACCCAGTATCAATAATCTTTGAATTTTGTCCTTCTGCCTGTGTCATTGAAGGTGAACTCTCCAAAGTATATCAAGGACAATTAGATCATAAAATTAGTACATGGATGGCATTTTTAAGGCTATTTCCTTACAGCATAAATAACTACAGAAATGAAGTTGCAAAACAAGCAGAGAATACTCTTTATTGTTATTACTTGAAGCAACAGGTGCTGCTTATGAATCTCCTTTATCTGTGTGAGATTTTCCAGTTTGGCTTGGGGTTTTTTTAGTGTTGCTCATGAGACCAGAGCACCCTGTGATGATGTGTAAAGCTTTTGTATGATGTATCAAAGACTGAAGGCTGAACTTACTATCCTGTGGTAACTTTCTCAATGGGAGGTTTTATGATCCATGCAGATGTAGGAATACAGCACTGGGGTAAGATCTTAGGGAAGCTTTTTGTTGTTGTTTTGTTGTTTTTAGAAAGAGTTGTTTGAACAGTTAAGCTGAACAGACTGTCACCAAAAAGAACTCCCTTCTTCAGCTGAGAACTGAGAGGACAAAATCTTGCTGTCCACATAGTACGCCAGACATTTAATGCATGAGCTGAATAGCAGAGCTCATTACAGTGAGTAGTAGAAGTGTTTTTATGGCTTTGATAAACTTAGGATGTAAATCAGATTTGCAGGAAAATATGGTGTATCTTTATAAGGTCAAAATGATGAAATAAGAAGCTGGAAAACTAAAATCAATTTTAGGTGCAAAGACATTCAGAACCTTTCTCAATGAATCTATCCAGTCTTTAAAAAATTACTTTGAAACTGAAACTCTTTGTGAATTTGTGTTGAATTAGATTGGCTTGTAAGGTAGACAGGATTGTAGGAAACACCTGCTTCAGTCACCTACCCCCTCTTTCTGTTGTCATGCAATCTTTTTGTTAAAAGCTCTGTCTCCAAAACTTTCTTCTTCCCATGCTAGTAAAATTTCTGGATAGTTCTGATTTATGGTCTGACTCAAAAGGGTTAGACAGATAGGTTTTGGGAGAGTGGGGACATAACCTTCCAGCAAAACTTGCATCATGGCAGTATATTTTGCTTTCTTTTCAGAATCTGCATCTCACTGACCAAGAAAAGATAATGCTGGGAAACATTCAATTATTTATGTAATATTATTTTAAGGTCAATTAGTAGCTTTGTGGGTTTCAAAAAATATACAATATATCCTTTATTTCTAGCAGAAGATCAAAGATCCATTCTGGCAGGTGGCACAGAGAGAGCAAAGAGAAAAGCAAGCTGTCCCTTAAAGAAATTGCTTATTTAGTTTAGAGCAACATATGATGGAAGAGTAAATTTTAGAGCTGTAAACCCATCTGTTCTAAAAGCAAATTGTGAGAGTTGAGTTACTTATTTTTTTAAATACTCTTTTTTAAAATGAAAAATAGATTTATTCAATACCTTTAATAAGTAAGTCAGTGACTATTTTCTCTTGTCTGTTGGTTGAACAGATGCACTGTTTGAAGATTGGCTCTTACACAGGGCTTTGTTCCTGTTAAAGATCAGTAACCAGTCAGATCTGTTGACTCTTAGCCCTCAGGTAGTTTAGCACCCCTGGCTTCAGTGGGCACTTGCAGCCAGTGCCTGCTGCAATATTTCTGGATAGATCCTAGAGCTTGGGACTGAAAAGACAGCCTGCATCATCACTCCCATGCACTGTGACTAGATCCCGAGCAAGATGGTGTGCAAAGTGTGTGGTTCTGCTCTTACCTTGTGCTCTTTTCTTTCTCCACTTTATTCCTCCTCTTTCCCATCTCTGTTGCCTTTTGTTAAAGAAAAATATGTCCTAATTAACATGCATGGTTCCTCTAGCACATGAGTTGTGACTCCTCTACTGCCAGAAGTTCTAAAACCTAAGCCTTACACTGTCTGGCACTAGCATAGCTTGCTAGATCTGGGAACAGCTGATAAGACCATGAGCTCAGCTTGGTCAGCATATTGCAATTAAAGGTGAGCAGGAGACAGAAGCTGGTTTTATTTTAAATTTTATACCTTCTGCTTTTGTATTTTTTTTTCTTCAATTACAAAAGATTGGACACCAGCAATACAGCAGCTCCAAATTCCTTTTCTGCCTCTTCCTAGGCTTCTTCCAGGGAAGAATTAATCCAATGACCATTGGATTATAATGATGTGACAAAGATTTTATCTCTTTGTTGATCTCCCCATGAATTGTATTGGTATATAAGTGGGAAGAGAGCAAGAAGTGTTAGCAAAAAGAAAGCAGTTGTAATACCTTAAAACTTTGGAAGCATTAATTGCTTTTCTTTATGAAAGATTTAGACAGTCTGTGTGTGGATCATTATCATGGTGGGGTGTGATGACTCCTCTGTACTTGAAATGCCAAGATGTATTGACTGCTTGTCATCATATAGTGAGAAGGGTCTCACCAGCACCTTTAACTCCCTGGGCCTTTTAGAGCATGTTTGTTCTACTGTGTGTTAACTGCATGTTATCTGCATGTTACCTGCAAGTTGTGGCATTCAGTGTAGTGCAGGAGGAGGCTGTGGTGCACAGAGGTGAGGAGGAAAGAGGGAACTGCACTGTGTAGTGTAATCTGTGAGTGGGTAATAAAATGCTGAGGAAGATACCCCTGAATGGGAAATGAGGCAAGTAAGTTTGGAAAAAAAAGGGGACAAGCCATTTGCTCCTTCCTTTTACCTCCAGCTGAAAGTACTCATCCACTTACCTGCCCTTCCAAGCATTTGACTTCTAATCTTTGTTTTCATGTTTTACTAGCACAGAGCAGTCCTTTATTTCAATTGACCAAGAATCATAGCAGCACATGCCTGAAAAATTATTTGTGCCTCTGAGCTCTCAAGTCCTTTATAACCTGCCATGGTTAATAAATGGATGTTAAATATTTTAAATATGTTAAATATAAATGGATGTTAAATATTTTTCCAGCATGACTTTGAGAGTAATCAATTATGTACTTCTGCTGATGAGCATTTTGGCTATTTGCTTACTTCACACTTATGCCAGATTTACACTGATGCTGTTTAGGTCATCCTGAGTCCTTTCCTTAAGCACTGGTACAGCTTGGCTTTACTCCCATTGACTGTCAGCTTGTGCTAATAATAATCTGTGGATCTCAGCTGTTTTTGCCGAAAAGCCAGTGCTCTTTTAGGGATTTTTTTTTTTTTCTCTGAGCTCATCTTATTCAACCACTGATGTTTTGTGCCACTCTGGTTTCTCATTGTCAGTGGCTAAGTAGGAAAACATTATTTGCTGCAAAGTGTTCGCGGGGCGTTCAGCATTAGAGACAGCTGCTAGAAATAGAAGTCCTGTCCTTCTTGGTTTTGCTGAGCAGTTGTGGATAGTTTGTGTCAAACGAACTCAGTGGGAGATTTTGTGTTGTTGTTACTGCTGTTACTTAGAGAGAATTGCAAACTCTTGCCACATTTTTTATTGCATGTGGCATTTACTGTCATAGAGTTCTTGTCTTAGTATTTTTTCTTTTTACAGAGTTGCTTAGCAAATGTTTCATGCCTAAGTATCTTTAATACCAAACCTTTGTGAGACACTAGTTTAGAAGGCATTATTATTCTGCTTCTAAGCCTTGCACCCTGCTGGGAAATTGCGAGAGTTACATTTATAAGTGAAAGAGGATTGTGAGGAACAAGTGGTGCCGACAAACTCAATGCATTTTGTGCTTTAACATTTGTTTTCTGCGAGTAATTTGTAGGTATAAAAGTAACATTTGAGTAAATTAAGTGATAGGAAGTGTTACACAGGACCTGTGTAGGTCTGCCAAGAAAAATAAACATGACTGTGATGAAGTGTGTGCGGGCAGTGTTAGCAGAGCTGTAGAGGCTCTTGGAGGGCTGCTAAACAAGCATCATTGGGATCATAAACAAGCTGACCATGTGGAGTCCAGGAGCTGGGCTTCTGAAACAGAGATTCTCTTAATCCACCACAACCTTTCATTTTATTGTTCATAAAGGAATTTTAAAACTTTGCTATTTTTATCCATTCTGAATCTGTCAAAATGGGAGGACTAGATTAACTGGCTGTAACATCTGATGTGTTTAATCCAATGTCTTTGTTAGCCCATTGTGCCCAAACTGTCACTGGAGGTGTCATTATTGCTCTGCTGACACTTTTTAAACAGCTAAGACTTCAGTCAGGAGGAAATGAAATTTCTCTGCTTTGAGATCCCTTGTGTAATTGGGTGTAATGTTCCAGTAGTAACAAGGGTTTTGTCATTAAGACACTGATCAGACTTTGGGATATGTGAATCCTGTCCACAGCTTTCCTGGAAACTGCTTGTATGACTGTGATGTCATTTAGTTTGTCTCTACCTTTTCTTTGTCTGCAAAATGGGACAGTAACATTTTCCCTTTTATCATATTAGTCTAAATAATTTGAGCTGGTGGTAGTAAGCTTCTGTTATGTATAGAAGTTGCACTAAGCACTGTCTTACAGTCCTGAGTATTGAATTTATCCTTTTGAAAGTAAATGAGAGTGCCAGGCATGACATATGAATTGCTCTAAGCTTTTGCTTTCATCAATCAAAGTGATGAAGCTCAAAATGCTCCTATGAACATCT
The DNA here is from genome assembly GCF_008360975.1 of Lichenostomus cassidix. Classification (NCBI taxonomy): domain Eukaryota; kingdom Metazoa; phylum Chordata; class Aves; order Passeriformes; family Meliphagidae; genus Lichenostomus; species Lichenostomus cassidix. The sequence goes on along the minus strand of NC_139482.1, from coordinate 119,290,782 downwards.
CACAGCAACTATATTCCAGTGGGCAAATCCAACTATATTCCAGTGGGGAGATCCAAAACACACAGTGGCTGACCCATACACTTGTGCAGTGATAAAGGTCTGAAGTCTAGATTTGAATGCTGTATTATCTGTCCCCATGGAGGGAATAGGAATTGTGTGTGCAGAGCTAATGCTGTGAATTTGTTTCAGAGCTCTCTCCTGTATTCTGTAAATGCAGTAATTTCTCTTAAGACACATTATTCTGTAGGACTTCTTCCACTTTGTGAGTGCACACACTTTGTGTCATGACTGCTAGGCAGTCTATGAAAAATGGTATGCTTTGGAGCTCTTTAAATTCTAGAGCAATTATTTTCTATAGCAGACTCCAACATTTTAAAATGCTAAACACATATTTAAATGACACTGTTCAATACTTTCACATTTCTTTGTTCTTATCTGGTCAGAATATAGTGTGGGAATATTTTGTGATAACCCAAATTATAGAATATATTTAATAATTTTTTAATGTATTGAGTAGTTTAATTAATTAATGCAAAGTGGTACTGACAGGCAAATGAGGAAAATTCCAGCATAAATAAAACAATTTTTAAACTTGTTCTTTAGCTGTTTTTAAAATAGGACAGTTACTAGTCTTACTTTCAGTCATCTGCTGTTGCTACTGTGTACAAATTCTATGACATGAACTAAGGGCTACGTGATGCAATTTTAATAGTAGCAAGAATCTTCTCTTGTAACTTGATGGTTTTTTTAACAATGCAAATTTTAGAACCATTATTTTAAAATTATAAATATAAAGGTAGTTGCCACATGTATTTCTCCTATTTAGTTTATATTTAACTGTGGTTGCTCTATTAATCTTCGTTTTCAACATTAAGTGCCTTCCTCGTGGCAGCTGTCCATTCACTAGTACCATGAGTACTGGCATGTTAAGTTCAAACTGGAATGTCTTGGAGAATGCAGATAATATATTTAGTTCCTGTCACCAGACAGCACAAGGCACCAGTGCGTCTCGTTCTCAGAAGAGAGAGCCAGACACTTTCTCTGCAATGTTCCCCTTCAGTAAATATAATTTGTGGTTTTTTTAGAGGAAGCGTTAATCAAGTCTATCAGCATGATTTTTTTCTCTATAATGTTTGGTGTTATGAATACTTGGAAGAAAGTTTTAAACAAAGTAATTTTAAAATCAGTGTCAGAGAAAATATGTAGGAGATAATATGGGCTTTTTTTTCTCCAATGCTTACATGTATTTGTGACAAAAAATAAGCTGGAGCTGGCTGGAGTGGATGCAGGAGAACTCTGGATCTAAATGGTCAGAAGCAAGCCATTTAAAAACAAATTATAGAAGCTTAGAGAGGAGAAAACTTTCCCAAGAGCATATTGAAAGGCTTAATCCATATTTCTAGAAATTTGCAGCTGTCAGGCTTTCTTTCATTACACAAGCAAAATGCTGTGTCAGGTGTTACAAAGAAGTTGGGCTATGCATTTAGAAAATTAATAGCTTCCTTACATCAGATGTGTTAAATAGAAACGTCTGGTTGCCCAACCAGTTGTCATATTTTGATGTTCCTATTGAAAGTTATTTCTTTTATTGTATAATTTATGTTCAATAATTAATTTATGAGGAAAGACTCATCTTCATGCATGTAAAAAACATTTATTGGATGAGACCAATGATTGCTATGCCAGTGTTGCTACATGTAGTGTCAGGTGCTCCTCAGAACATGACATTCAATCACAGGGAATTCCAGTGTGGAACTATAAAGAATTGCAAATTTGCCACAAGGAAAAATTGGTATTGACAAACTCATACGTATCCCCAATAAACTGTGGTCAGTTTGTCCAAAGAACACATTGACAGCCAGTAGAAGTATCTTACTTATGCTCTGAGTATCAGTAAGTTCCACCTTGTCCTAACAGGCTTTCCATCTTACCAGTGCTTTCGTCTAACCATAGATTTATACTTATATTAACAGCTTAAACCTCAGGTTTTATGAGTTTTTTAGTTTCTTGGATCTATGTTATGATTAGCATATTAAAAACTGCACTAATCTAATGGTGAATTTTATTTTCTTCTTGCGTGTAATTTCACGTGTTGAACACGTTTATTATCTCTTATGCTGTCACTGCAAATCTCCAAGAATCAGGCTTTACCTTCTCTTTATCTTCCTACTAGGAAGATGTAAAGAGCAGTGTAATTTCCTGATAGCCCTCACTTCTTCAGGCTAATCAAAACCAGTTTCCTCAGCCTCTTCCCATATGACATGTTCCCCCTAATCTTGACAGACTCCTGTCAGGCCCATTCCAGTCTCTTATATTGAGAAGGCCAAAACTAGACAGTAATTCTGATGAAATCTCTTAAGTGCCAAATGGGGAGTGGAGGGAGGTCCTTTGATTTGCTGCTTGCACTCTTTCTAATACAGGCTAATTCTTTTCTGTACCTCTGCATCGAGTCAGCTCCCAGCCTGCACTGTTGCATGGGGATATTCTGTCCTGGCATGGGACTAGGCATTTCCCTTCCTTGAACTCCACGAGTTTCTTACAGACCCATATCTCCAGCCTATCAATGTTCCTCTGATGAACTGCAGCCCTGCCCTACCAGTGTGGGAGGGCAGGCTTGCAAACTCTTCAGTCTACAAACTTGTTGAGAGTACGCACCATCCACCTCCCTGCTTGTCTGTAAAATGCCAGGCAGGATGGGCTGTGTTAGCAATGCCTGATGACACAGGCAGCTGCCTGCCAGCTGGCCTTTACATGGCTGATCACAAACCTTCAAGCCCAAAGGTTTAGCCAATTCTCCACGTGCCTTATCTTCTACATATTTGTCTGAAAGGATACTGTGAGAGGCTTGCAGACTCTTGTCCACACAGCCAGTCATTTCATCTTGAAAGCAATCAGGTCAGTCAAGCACAAATTACCCTTGTTAAATCCATGTTGGCTGTTCCTTATTAGCTTTGTGTCCATCATGTGCTTGGAAACGGCTTCTGAAAGGATTTTTTCCATAATCCTCGTGGAGACTGAAGTTAGGTTGACTTGTCTGTATTTTCCCAGAGTCTTCATGTACTTCTTGATGATGATACTTGTACTTCTTGGTGGCATTGCTTTTTTTTTACCTTCAGGAGTCTCCTCTAATCATTGTCACCTCTCAAAGATGCTCAGTGTTGCTGCTTTTCTACCTTTATCCTTACACACTCATTTAATGTCTCTCTACTCCTCATGAGTTGCCTGTCCCTGCCTCCACCCTCTATGTTCTTCCTTTTTGTGGTTAAGCTGAATCAAGAGTGCTCTTTTCATCCATGCAGGCCTTCTGCCTTTGCTGCTCAGGTTCTTACGAATTGGAAAAGGACAATGCTTTGGGGAGGTTGTTGTTGAGGGTGAACCATCTTTCCTGGGGGTCCTACCAGCAGTTCCCACCTGCTCTTCTGAAGGACCAGATGTGGATAGATGAGGGAGTGGGGCTGTGCTGTGTTTCTGATCTCGTCCATCACTGTGCAGTACCCATTGCTAACTCTGCCAAACCTGCACTGCATTCAAACCAGGATGCTCCCTATGGCAGCCTCATCCCTGCCCTGCTAATTCATTTGAGTCATATTCCTTTCTCCCAAGAAGAGAACAGTTTTTCAAAGCCACTTTCAGCTGTAAGCTTCAAAGGAAATAGGTTTAAATAAGCAGGTATTTGCCAAGAAATTGCCAACAATTAACAGTGGCTGCCCATTTAAGCAAAAAAGAAATCAAATAGTAAAACATGAGTGCAGCTTGTGGATGTAAACCATGGCTGGTTAGGGTAGGAAATTGATCTAAGTGTGCTCTTTTCTTTGTTTTTCCTATACAGAAGAATGAAAGTAATTACTGTATTTTGAATGACTATTGTTCCTGCGTAATGCTTATGGCATAAACACAGCCCTTGACTTCTGAGAACATGATAGAATTTTATCAATTCCTGAGGGAAGTTCTCGCTTTTGAATGACCAGCAATTTTCTGTCAGTTTATCTAATTGATAATGTTTATGCCTGTATGGTGCACATAACAGAAAACTGCTTTTGTGGCAACTTCTAAAGCTGAAACTAGGCTAAAAATTTGATAACCACAAAAACTATTTAATGTAGCTAAATACCAGGGCCCAAATATTTTCCCATTATGTAATGTACAAAACAAGTTCAATACCCACAACATTAAAACAATGCTTTCCCCTGCTTCCTGGGATGCTTCCAGTTCCCTGCCTTTTATCTTGAGGATTTTTATAAGTACTCCATTTGTTGCCCTTGTCTGCAGGGAAGGGCAGTAATCACTAAATGAGTAAATTCACTAATATGGTGACAAAAAGCAGTAACTCTTCGATAACTGTCAGTGGACTTATCTTTGCTCACATTGACAGATAAGTGATGATGAAGAGTGCAATACTGAGTTCATGACTGAGACATGAAGAGCCTGAATGTTGCAAATATTGAGTTGTGTAGATACAGGTGATAAAATGTTTGCAGTTTCTCTGTCTTTTCCACCTTACCCAGTTTATGCTACTGGATGCTAAAAGTGGCACAGTTAATTCTGAAATATTTAAGGAGATTTCAAGAACAATTACCAAAAACCCGTTTAAATTCTATTGCCACTTCCGACTCGTAGCCAGGTTTCTGGCCAGTAAAATGATGACCTGTTGACTTTGAGCTTGGGGATATCCTTAACACAAAATGCTATTTGTGTTAAATGATGAAATCTTAGTTTAATAGAGCAGCTAGCATTATGTGGGGACTGAACTGGGTCCATCACAGATAGTTCCCTGAAGTTCTTATATTTGCTGAACCTAGATGTTAGGTTGCAAAATAATTTTATTTTTAAAAACATGCAAAACTAATAATGATAATAATAGTAATAGGCCTGAAGTTTCATCTCTTCTTCATCATAAGGGGTAAGAATTGTACTTACCCAGTGTTTTCTGGAATAGCTGTGGTAGTTGAAATTCCATCAAGCAACTCATTTGAAAAGACTACATAAGATACAAAAGGGTGTTACTGAGGGCTTTTTTGAAATAATGCCATGCCAAAACCATTTTTGCATCCCTTACGTTTGAATTTCTCATAAGTAAGATTTATAGAAGTATTCAAAAATGGGAAAGTGAGGCATATTGTTGAATACTAGGTTTGATGAAGCTGTCATTCAGCAGGATCCTTGACAAAGTGTTGATTTGAAACTTTTCATTCCAGGGACTTGCCTTTTTTTGTAAAACACACCTGAGCAAAAAATATAATTTGGTACATGCACATATAATCATGTTATATAAATACATATGTGATACATTTTAGGTAAATTGGGAAGATGTTTAGAAAGCTTCTCAGTAGTACTGTAAGTATAACTATCATCAGTTGAGAATGGATCTCAAGTTTACATAAATGAAAAATTATCTATTAAAGCAAATTTTGTTCTAAGAGCTAATTAAATTTTTAAAATATTTATACTGAGTCCCTTACTTTCATTCCTTCTGTATTATCTTTTAACCTCAGCAGAAGCAAAGTGTAACAATCGCAAAAGACCTCAAAGTTAGTATCTTGCATGTCCCAAAAGGAGACTTGTAAAAGGGACTTTTATACTTAACTTTTCTGGGTATCTGATTAAAGAAAAATTATTGAGGAAACTCTGCTAGTGCCAAGATTAATTTTTAAGGTAGCTGACATTTCTGAACCCCAGCCAAGTTGAAGATTAGGCAGATTATTGTAGTGCTGTTTGATTTTCCGTCATTGCTTGATTTTTGGTTGCGAGTTTTCAAGTTATACAGGGAAGATCTTCAGAATGAATCAAGGGTAAGTGAAAAATTTCAGTGTTACTATAGTTAGTCCTACGAACAGACAGTGCTTCTGCAGTCCTGTTTCTGTATTTGTGACCTATGATTAGTTTGTCATAATACAAACAACATACATGGAGTTCAGCGTGGTGTCTAGGGCCCTAATCACAGACTATGTATTCCTAGGTGAATGAAGAAATACATAATTATTTTTAGTGATTGGAACCTTATGCAAATATTATGAGAGAAATTATGATCTTGTTGAAATCAGCAAGAGGATTACCATTGATTTCAGAGGGACTAGCCTCCCAGTTTTTTTGCAACTGTCATTTTTGCTTACTTGAGATAATTCCATGTCCCAAATTCTTCCCTTTATATATATGGCAGTCTCTACCAGTTGGTAATTAGTTTGTAGTGGATTAGTCTACTAGTCTATTGTCCATTTCAAAGACCATTATTCTTCATTATATCTGATTAAAAGTAGACCTTTGGTGAAATTTATGAAGCTCAGTTTTCAGTAGCTGTCTCCTGCGTGGATTTCCTATTATCTAAAATCTGATGGAGGTTATGAGTCAGACTCTTCATTTATGGGGGAGGATCTCTCTTCTGCTTACCCTTCTGTCCCCTGGCACTGTAGAAGCTGCCCTCTGTCTATCAGATTCAAAGTTACCAAGCAAAGAATAACACATGGCCTGTATGACAGTAAAATACTTGGTGGTTTTTCTTTTTTTGTGATGTTGGATTTTTGCTTGGAATTTAATAAAAAAATTCAAAATGAAAAAGCAAAGTTTCAACAAATAACCTTTAACATAATAACCTTTCTCTCATGTAAATATAAAATATAAATAATAGCCAAAATACACCTTTAAGCATCATCCTGTGTTGAAAATACACATTTGAGTAAAAGAAATTAGACGCCAAGTGGCATTCCATATGATCTTTTTAAAATTCAGATATATGTTAAAAGGAAATTTCAGATCTTTTGCACAGTTTGGTGTAAAGCATAAAATTGATAACTCTGATAATACATCTTGAGAAAGCAATTGCAAGTTATTTAAGATTCCAGAAGAAGTAAGATGGGGAGTATGGAGAAGGAAAGTGTAACCTCCACTGTTTGACTACTGTGTGCTACATGTTTTGATAAGAACTCATGTAGTACTCCTGTGGGTACCACAGCAGCCCCTGAAAGTGAATTACCTATGTAATAGCCAGCATTAATGGTAAGAAAGGAATTTTTTGATGTCTACTTACTGAAAATTGACTAATAGCAGGACTACTCATAATTAAGAAAAAAACCCAAGAAACAACAGGTCCTGGCCAACACAAAAGCAATGCAGAACCATAAAAATTTTGATATCTTTTAATGTTTATTTTCCTTTTTGTTGTACTAAACAATACTAATAGACTAACAGACTTTTAAAATTCATCTGCAGCTGTAAGTCTTAGATAGTTAAAACTGATTACACCTTATCCAGATACTTGTGGGCCATATTCTCATTTGCAAGGTGCCATGTTTCATTACGTACATAACCCTGAAAATTAATGTGCAACGTGATTGATTTTATTTGATAGGATTTGCTATTCCTTTGCTTTCACACTGTGTGTATGTAGGCAACAATGCAATGTCCAGGGGATTTAGATGAACATGCCTGGAAGACAGTTTTAACCATCCTCTCCCAAATGAACCAGAGGGGACAGGCTGTCTTGAGGAACAGAAAATGTTTCTATGTCTAGTCAAGACATAAAAATTTAGAGGGATCAGTGACCTAATTAAAGAACATGAATTCTTCTAGTGTTGACGCCTAAAGTTCAAATGTACTTTTTATACAGGAAACTCGCCCGCCTGGCTGCTACACAAATATTAAAACAACTCTGTGTGAGACCAGGCTTTTTGAGCATCTGGTCTGCAGCACGAGACAGTAGCTAAATCTTTGCTACGCAAGACCTCCTTGTCAATCTTGTGCCTAAACATAGTAACTAGTGTAATAGGATGTTTATTAGAGGAAACAAATAATTCATGTCTTGAGATAAGCTCCTAACAGAGACCACATTCCTCCTGCAAGTTACTCTAAAATGACTACTGTATTTTCTTCCTAACTATATTCCTTTCAGGAAGAGACTCGGCATGCCTGCTAAAGTCATTTGTAGCCTTGTCTTCCATATAAATGAATGTCAAGGTTGAATAAGATAACTAATGAGTTGGACGACTTCATACTTGAACACCAGAAGAGATGTAGCTCCAAGTTTCTTTCCTCAAATCCTTGGTGGCTTGCTCTTATTCTCATAACTTTTTCTCCCAACAAACTTCTCACTGTGTGTTTCTGGAAAAAAATACCTTATCTAGGGCTTATCCAAATCACATCTACATCATTACCACATTCACCTTGGGACAAAAGTTCTTGCAAAACAGGAGTAAAATATGGAAACAGTGGTTTCCAACTGTTCTAAATCTTTACATTTTTATAACTAAATATTTAAGTGTCTGAAATCTGACTAATAAATTGAAAGCCTTCAAAATCACAACCAGGAGGTATGCTGTACCTTATAGCACATGTTTTAAAAAGGAAATGACTGAATAAATTAAAACATGGGAAGACAATCTGAGTTACATAATAGCTATATGTATTAAATCATTCAGGAGAAGTTGCAGCTGAACTAACACTCTGTAAAAATGAACTCTCTGTGGTAGACTCTTCACTCACTGAACTTATTTAAAATGTAACAGAGATGAGTGAATGGTTGTACAAAATGGAAAATTGCTGCCATGGAAGAGATATGTTCAGATTTATTCCTTCCAGAGGAGAAGATGATGATTCAGTTACAAGGGAGAAGCAATTAACTGTATCTTTCAGTTTGAATCTGATGCTTATTTGAAATTATATTTAACCCTTAACCAATTCTGTCTCTCTTATCTAAATGCTTATCTATAAAAGGAAGAAAGCATGATCTATTCATAGAGAAGACATTGTGGATGTAATTAGAAATTGTTTATGGTCTGCATAAATGCCAGGTCTAAATGCTTTCCCCATAAATGCTCATTTAAGCATCCCATTGATCATTTTTTTTCTCAAAATGTTTAATCAAGTTTTCACTTCAAGTACATGACATAACTACAGCCCAGCTAAAATTAAAGTCATAATAGCCTAATATGCAGTCCCTTCCTGGGGCCCCCTTACAGACCAACCAGCCTTATGAATTCAGATCTTACTGTTTTATCTAAATTAGGAGCCAATGAGCTGGAACACATAATTTAATTTTATGATGCACTGAAAGTATTTCAGTAAGTAGTCATACCAGACTGCTACAACACTCAGTCTCAGAAGGGCATTTTACAGGTTGTCTCTATAATAGATTTTGAAGGACAAAAATTATCTTTTATCAGAAATTGTAGAAGTAATTTTCATCTGGCTGAAGGGTACCTTTATTGCTTTTTAAATAACTTAGTTTGAAAAATACTTTGCCATGTATTAGAGCAAAACACTCAGGTTAGTGCATGGAGCATGAGTTCTTTTCCTTTCTTCTCTTCCTTTTTTCCAAAAGGACACTTGTCAGAGCTGCCTTCTAGTGATCTTCGTTTTGTAGCTGCTATAAAAATGCTAGCTTTTATTTTGTCAGAGAAAGTAACATCAACATAGATCCAACTGCCTGCATTCATATGCTGAAAGCATTAGTATTTCATTGTTGCACTAGGACTTACAAGTTCAAGGGATTGTCCACCCATGCATCCTGGAAAAATGAGTTCCCTTACCAAGAGGGATACAATTGGTAATTCTATAATGTATAAAACTTTTGCTACAAAAATCACTTTAACTGATTTTACTTATTTAGAAGAAAAGCACAGAAAACAGTAATATTAATTGGAAGGAATCCATTGTATTTCCTGTCTTGCTTTCTAATCAGTTTAAATAAAATCAGAGATATTTTGCTGAGATTTCAGGGAAGAACTTTACTATGTGAGATGGCTTTAGTGGTTGCACCATCTCTTCCTGGCTCTATGCCACAGCTGGAGCAATGTCAGTGAAGGAAGAGAGCACAAATTCAGTGTGCCCTGTATTTCCTGATGTCTTTGAAGAAGCAACCAAGTTGAATCTGTTGCAGTTAGGCTCGTGAGAACGTAAAATTGGCTAAACTCTGAATACTTAAGTTCATCTCATTCAACAGGGCTGCAAATTTTAAACCAGAGGTGGACACACTTCTGTATTGTAGGAGCCCCATCCTAAAATCCCTGGGGATAAAAAGCTGCCTGGGCTTTGCCTTGCATACTTAGGAGAATCAAAGAGACAAGGGGTGTGATTTGCCAGTAAGAAGTGAAAGAAGAGTCCCTGTGCTCCATAGGGCTGACCTGCCTTGCTTCAGAGTCCCAAAGCAACTGAGGGATGTCACCTTTAGCAAGCTGGGCCCTGCTGGCAATATGGATTACCTGGCAGCCCCACTAAAACCTTGCTGCTGGCCTTTCTATTTAGATTCACTGTGGGGAAATCCCTTTGAACATCCACTTCTGTCTAGCACCACATCTTGGCCAGCCTTATGTGATTGCTTTAAGGATCCGAGTCAGCTTAAGCATTAACCTCAGGAGTAAATGGTCTCATTATAATCAGTGCAGCTACCAGCAGGCTAAACTTATGGTTTGTGATTTAGGACCCTCCATTAAGGGATGAATAGAATGGATTCTAGTGGTTCCATATGTCCATTCCTTTTTTATTTATTGAAGGGTACTGCACCAGCCACAGTTCAAACCAAGTGGCTTTACAACACATTATTATAATCTATTTGAGCTAGGAACATATAGTATGTTGTGAGGTTAGACACAAGCCTTGTTCATTTCAAAAGATAGAGTTCATGTGGGAGTGAAGTGAAAACATGTTTATTGAATTTGGAACTCCTCTATGTTCCATTCAAGGATTGAAGATTATTTATTTTGCTAAATTTTTGTGAGTTTGTTCTACTAAAATCAGTACTTGAATTCAGGATATACTATTTTTAGAGTTATAGTAGACTTTTCTTCAGAGACACTTATCAGGAATGTGGCACTACTCTCACATTTAGAAATCCAAGGAGAATAGAGTCCATTCTTGGTTGATACAGTAGTTTCAGTGGTAATACTAAAAATGATACCAGGCAATTTCTAATCTTGTTATCAATACTTGCTTTACCATTTATCTAGAAAAAACATTTCTTATACATATATGTAAATATATATATATATATTTGAGGCCCACTTGAGACTAATCTTTGATCTGTGAATGAGTAAAATAAGCCTTTTAAAACTTTTAATGGATTTTTTCTTTACTACATTACATATCACCATAACATTTTATATGTGCTGACTGCGAAATGAACAATGTTGATAGAAGCATGGATGAAAAATTCAACAGATTGTTTCATCTGTTTCCATCTCTGAAGCAGAATCAAAAGTGGTAATTACCATTGTACCACTGGGCATTTACCTAACATGATGGTGGAGTTTGCTCCATTCCCATTTCACAGATAGTAATTCACTGCCCTTTGTGGGAGACTTTTAAGAATCTGTAATGACATAAATCACATTCTTCTCAATTTCAATCTCCTTTCTAGAGCCACCAGCCCTAGATCCACTGAGTTCAGTTCTTTGAGAGATTCCCAATGGCTCATGTTTCCTCAACGTGATTGTCTCTGTTGCTCCTTGTAAGGTTCACCTGCTGAGGAGAGTTACTTTGAATGTCTTGCATTTGGCATTGCAGTTTAGCAGACACTACAGCTTTTATTTACGTGTATTGCTTAGATTTGATTTGTGATCTACTCCAAAATCACTTCACCACAGTGCAATTTATCCAGTAGTTGCTTTCTCATACCTGTGCAGCTGCTTGCTTACCTGTTGTAGTTGTTTTATATATTAAGTACAATTTTAGTTGATGATAATTAGACAAAATTAAAAATACAGGCTCAATTTTCTCACCTGACATTAAGAGAGTTCTAAAAATTTTCAGTGAGAATCTTGATTTTCAACTTTTGCATTTATTTCACTTGATTTTTGTATTTTATCACTGTTGTTGAAATAAATGTTCAGTAAAATAGAGCTATATGACACCTAGAGTGAAATCATTCAGTCTGCATTTGAAATTGTTAAAACTTACAGGGTTTTTTCAGGGTCCTGTAACTATAATATGATCAATCCCTTTTTTATATATTTTTTAATGGAAGAATTGGAAGGACGTTTAGTTTTGCTGGTAATTTATAGAATTTATTTATTTATTTATTTATTTATTTTTCTTATCAGTTCAGGTATAAACTGTTGGTTTTGTTTATGTTCCATATCATGGCTTTCCTAAACCATGCTCTTGCAGATGTGCATTTGCATATAACTAATGTGGTTGAAGTTGAGGTGGCATAGATTTAACGTTTGCAAAAGATGTTTGCATCTTTTGAGTACTGAGTCTTTACTTTGAGGTCTCCAGGGAAGCAAATCTCCTCCCTGGAGAATGTCTCATGCATTATAATAACAAATAATATGAGGAATTGATGTATTTTTTTATTCCTGCATGCTATTCAAGTGCCTGCCAATTTCTTTGAGCAAATACTTTTGTTGCCTGATGACCTTTTCATCATTAGTGTGAATTTCCCTTCAAGGCAGGCATTTTTCAATCAACAGTAATTTGCATATAATTTATCAAGAGAAAAGAAAAGCAAAATAATTTTATTTAAAGATTTCCCTTTGTTTTAAGTGTCATTAGCAGTTCTGACTAATCAGATTTTTACAATCTCATCAGGCGCTTTTAGAAAATCTCTATGAACTCATCTGGAGGATGCATTTATTCCTAAGTGTCCTGTATTGCATTACAGCACAGTAACAAGTCACCGACTGCTACAGATGTTTATGTGAAATGCAATTAACACTCTGCCAATTTAGTTTTTATAGGGACACAATCAATTTTTATTCATTTTAAAGCTGGAATGCTTTCTTTTATTGTGTGCTGCCTCTCTGCTGATTATATAGCTAAACAAATTATTCCTCTGTTTGTAGTAAATGGGAGTGTTTAGGCAGACAGTACTGTTCCATGGATCACATACAAGATAGGAATGAAATATTTGGATTATGTAGAATTTGTAAGAACTAAGAACTAATTTAAATACATTTAAGTTATGTTTATTATTTTTAAAAGTCACACAGAAAAGTGATTGCTGATATTTAGAGATGGTTATTTAATTACAATCTTGGTTCTCTGATGTGCTTACTGTTCACAGCTACAATGGCTTTTATTATTAGGGAAATAGAAAACTTGGTTTGTTCACTGTCTCCTTTAATAATGACATTTTTTCAGGTACTTGACTTAGTTAATGTATTTTCTGTAAAAAATGCTAAATTGTTACACAATAATTTTTGCTGCATAAAGAGACACAAAGTAAGTGGTACATTCAGGAAACATGGGGATATTGTTGTAGTCAAGGGCTTGCAAAGAGCTGTGAAGAATGGAGTTCTCTGAATGGTCCCTGTTGGGTAATATTTTTTGGATATTAAAGGTGATGTCAAGTAAAGTAAACAGAAGTCAAAAAAAGAAGACTGGACATGGCATGAATGTAAGCTATTAGGAAAAATTTTGCTTAGAGTGAGTTATCTCCTGCACTTAGAAAATTATTAATAAAATTGGCTTGCTCTCACACAAGAAGTATTTCTCCTAGGTAGTGGTTCCACCTTAAATAAATACCTCTTATCCTGGCTTTAGTGATCACATGCAGAATCAGTAAAAATGGCTCTTTACTTTAGCTCCATGCCCATATTATTTCCTATCCCTTCCTTATGCATTTGTTTGCTTTTCTTCCTTGACTGTTGGGATAAACGTTGATCTGCTTTCGTGAAAGCTTTTCAAAGAGCTGCTCCCAGCCTGTCCTCAGCGTGTCAAGCTGTGTCACCAGGCTGGCCAGGCAGATGCTTGGAGGTGGCTGCCCACAGGCCACCTGCAGGCATCTTCTGCTTGGGAAGGCAGCAGCTGATCCCCTGGGCATCCCTGTGGCTTCATACTCCAGCAAGCAGCCCCAGCACTGTCCTGTCAATACTGATGTCCCTTCCTGAGTAGATCCTCCTGCGCTCTCTTCTTTCTCATGGTCAGTTCTAGAGTTCTTTCCCAGGGTGCTCCCACCTCTTGTTCTTTCATCCTCCAACCCCAGGTCCTGCATTACCCATTATGTCCCAGCATCCCCAGCTCCTGTCCTCACTAATCCTTAGCTTTCTTCCTTCCTCTGCTCACTGGTATGCCTATTCTTCATGCTTGTCTCATCCACAGGGCTCATTTTCTCTCTCAGCTGCTCTTCTCTTCCTGCATTTGCAACAGCTTCTTTCTCTGTCCTTTTAAACACAAGACAGAGAATGAGGGGAAGGAAAAGATCATTAAAAAGAAGATAAAATCTGTTACTGACCTAATTTTGTGAGACAGCTTTCAGAATTCCTCAAGGCATGCCAAGTGTGAACAGATTGGTCCATAGGACTGACTTGCCAACATGTAATATGTTGTCAGATCTCTACCATAAACTGCAGTTTTCCAAGGTTAATAATGATTTATGAGATTTATAGTAACGTTAATAATTGCTGCCCTGAAAGGAATTTCATGTTCCTAATATATTGCTCAACCTAAAAAATTATAATTATTTTGAATACAAGTGGAATTGCTTTCTTTTTTAAGATTCTAGAAATGGCTGAACACTTTTGCTTGACATTTTATATCAATCAGCTTGATATTGGGAAGCTTTAAATTTGTTGTGGAACTTGTTCACCTAGTAGTTAAAACATGTGTACACTTAAGCTTTCTAGGTTTATGCCAGCCAAGCAGGAAAGTAAGTTGAAAAGTCATTTCTTCTGCAACTGCCCTGCTACCTTTTCCCTGTCAGGCTACAAGACTTTGTAAGTGTTTTCACAGTCCCAGTCACTCAGAGAATGCTTTTATTGTGCCTACTGGCAGAACCACCTCTGTCTAACCTGTGCAATTATTAAAATACTGTTTCAGAGAACACAGTAAGCATGTGCATCCTATGTGTGTTTTTCCTGTGAATTTTTGCTGTGTGTTTCAGAGAGGTTTTCAGTCTAACTCAAGATGTGTGTATGCTTGGAGGCAGTCTTGTCTTTTTATTTTCCTGTCAAGTGTCATGAATCCTTGCAGTTTTGTTAACCATACCAGTGTTAATTTACTTAGGATGCAGTACCAGAGTATGTTGCTGAATTTTCTTGACCTCAAGCACTGAGACAGAAATTTAGCTTAAAGCACAGAAGTAGTTTCCTTAAATTTAAACCATGACTATAAATAATGCACATTCTTTTGTGTAATTAAATAATGGATATTTCCCTCCAAATTTAGTTATAAGCTATAAAAGTTAACTTTTTAAAGCTAAGATTTCTATAAAATGTATCTAATAACTTTATAGAAGACCACAACACAAATCTAAAGAAAATATTTACAGTTTGTATTAAGCCACTTTACTTTAGATTGATCATATAAAGATGTTCATGTGTTCAGAGAAAATGTATAAACAGTTTTGTTTTCTTTTTCCTATGTTTTTCACCTGATCTGGCTTTCTGTGACAAGTAACAAAGTATTAGCACTTTTGGTGTTGATACTAATAACTCTCAATGCAGAGTTTTCTGAGGCCTGCCGGCAGACAGCATGAAGGTTTCTCATTTCACTTCTTAAAATTTATTAGTATTCAAGTTCAGTGAAGCCCAGATGAATAATTGCAGAAAATAAACACCCCTAGGAAGTATGAACAAGGTGAGCTGTGGAAGCTGCTCTTACACTGAAATCAGATGAGATCTACATTTGGTTCTTTCAAGTTTCTCCTGCAGATTTCCAGAGGAAATGGTACAATGACAATGACCATTTTTAGTAGCATGCTGTAATTACCACAGAGCTAGGACACAAACTATTGTGAAGCAGGCAAAACCAAAAAGGCTGAAAATGACCAACAAGGACACTTTAATGAACACTTCAATGCACCTCAAATGAAAACCAGATGTTCTTTGTTAACTTCAGCTGTAAGCCTTCTGTTCCGATTGAGGAAATTGTAGTTTCATATTTTTGTATGTTTAATAGATAATATGGCAGAGGTATGTTTCTGTACCTTTCTGAACCTTTATGGCATATTTAACATTGCTGATATAAATAACAACCCATGGCGCCAGAATTTTATCATTTGAACAGTGCAGTGCTTTATTTAAGAAAGCCCTGTAACACAATTTGCTTAGCAAATGGAAAATATTTCTGCAACATCACTACTGAAAAACTACAAAAATGGACTATTTCCTTACAGTTTCACTGCACCAGAAGGAATACTGCAAATAAAATAATGCTGTAAATAGATTTTCAGCATAGTTTTGATTTAATAGATCATAAATACCATTTTTTAGCTATCCATTCTCCAAGTTCTAATGGGACTGCCTAGGTCTGGCAAATCAACCGCAGACAGGAAACTAAAAATTCCTGGGAGAATTAATTGCAAGTGTGTATCTATATCAATATATGTTATGTGCATGTGTGTATCTATATCAATACATACCTAGACATTCAGAAATAGATAGCATGGCATATAATCTCTGGGCTTTAAAGCATATTGGCTTGTAGAATACCTACAGCTGTCAGGTCAGGTATTAGGTGATTCAATTACTCCTGTAAGCCTGCAGTTCTACTGCAAACACAAATTCAAGGACACTGCTGGAGCCTGACAATGGTAACTCTTCAGCCTTTAAGGAAAGGGTTTAATCAGAGATGTCCAGAACAGATTCTGGAAACCTATATAGGTTCACCTCTTATTTCTCCAGGTCATCAGTTTGTTCTGCAGCACATGGTGTGTGGCCAGCTGAATCCTTAGCAGGTAGTGAGGATCCTGTCCCTGCCCAGAAATGATACAGATAATTTTCCTGTACCATCTGTTCCCTTTCCCATCAGGAAAAGTGAAACTGGAAGCACAGAGAGGTCATGGTGAAACTATCTACTCTGTGTTTCATTACTTGTTGGACTGTGTTAGTAAAGTACAGGGTGGGCTGCTGTTTGTTTTAGCTGGAGGTGAGGAATGGAGAAGAAAAGTCAGCTTCTTGTAGCTGCCCCTCTCCACTATGTCTGAACATAGTTTTAGGATTATGTATGTTGTACTATTTCATGAATTACTAATGTAATATGAATCATTACAATCTGCCAATCAAGGCCTACTGAATGGAAATGTACTGTAACTTGCCAAGATCTACTGGGAGACAATTTAATTTATGGCTTATTGACTAAGATTTGTTACCGTTTTCTTTTGAGCTTTTAATATATACCAAGTAAGGCTTTATCAAGGCACTTGTTCTATAATAAGTGGTGTAAGAAATCTGAAAGACTAGCATGAAGTGGCTAATAGTAAGCAATATACTAGAGCTACGTCTTGCTTTGTGCATTATTTTTCTGTAATTAATATTTAATTATTTATCCATTTATCTGTTTTAACAGTTAACAACTTAGACTGTTAGGATTATGGGACAATTCAGTTGGGAAGGCAATCCAGGAACTCCCTCATTCATTCTCCTGCTCAAAGCAAGATCATCCATAAAGCCAGACCAAGTGGCTCAATGCTTTTTCTAGTCCAATCTTGAAAAACACTCCAAGTTTTTAACCTCAGGATGACAGAGATTTTCCTATTATACACTCTGAAACTCTTGAGTTTCAGCTGATACCCACTGTCCCAAATCCCCCCACCAGGCATCAGTGTTAACAGCCTGGCTCTTGTTTTCTTGATGATCTTCTTGCAGGTATTGGAAGGTTGCAATTAGCTTCCCCTTTACCTGCTAAACTTGGTAGAGTCTGCCTAATTTATTCCACTGGCCAAGCCACATATTATTTTGAGAAATAAACACCAGGTCTTAATTTTAAAACAGCTCCCAACAGCTCTCTGTTGGCACGTTTAGGTTCTCCAGACATTTTGCCCTCTGCTTTGTATTTTAGTACCATGCCCTTCTCTGCTCTACCAGTGTTGGTCTGATATCTGTGAGTGGTTTTGAGTGTTGTGCCCAGAGGTTCAGTCTGGGGAGAACTAAAGTGTTGGGAGGGATGTTTAGGTTGTGGATGCTCAGAGTCCTGTGTGGCATGTGTAAGTTTTGAGTGCCTCTTCACATGATAGGAGTAATCTGGTATTTACATTAATCACACAAGGTTCCTCCAAAGATCAGTGGATCTCTCTTCTATTGTTTCCACTTAATCTAAAGGACATACTGTCTTTCTTGCTTTCTGCCCTTCTGCTGGGATTTTAAACTTCAAAATGAAAGTCAGATGTACAAAGCTACTGGGAACACAAGTTTATCTTCAGAGAACTTCTGTTTTGCTGATCTTCACCAGATTATACCATTTATCCTACTACTTCGTATTTCATAAAGTTTGTAGGACATCTGCTCCTTGATTGCTATCTGGTTTGCTCTTCATTTCTTCAGCACAGTTAATTTTCAACAGGACATGTGTCAAAAATATTCATACTATGAAAAGTGGTTCATCTGTCTTTCTGAACATTTAATTTTTTTGCAAATGATTGAATCTCAGCTTTCTGAGGATGTATTTCAAAGTTGTCTTTAGCTTTCATCGTTACTTTGCATTCAAGAATGTTTTGTTCCTGTGTCTGGATTAAGGCTGGACTTAAGGGAGTAGGTGGGGACATACCCACATGTCCTCAAAGGGAATTAAAGGGTGTGTCCTATATTTGTTTCACAGTAAAATGCTAAAATGGGGAAAATTTAAGTTTTTTATATATCAATCCCATTTTTTTACATTTCCCATTTGAAAAAAGAGATCCCTGTATATGCCTAGAGAAAGAAGTGAAAATCTGTTACTTGCCAGCCTGTGGTTTAAGTATATAGAACTGACCTGTCCATCAGTATGAACAAGTTTGCAGTCAGCAGTTACAGCACACCAGAAATTACTTTGTGTAAGGTGTTGGAAGGACCAGATTCAGAGATATTTTTGGAGCCTTGCTCATCTCTCACAACTTTATGCTTGGCTGCAATGTTTCTGTCCTCACAGGGCAGCTACGGACTTGCAGCTGGATTGTGTGAAGCTGAGGCTTTCATAAAGTCTTAAAGAAGTATATCCAACAAATCATTTCCAGCACAAACTGCTGGCAGGAAATATAACAAATTCCTTGAGAATGTCTGATAGTTTTATGTGTGATATTCAGGTTTTTTTTCCTCCACAATATGTATGATTTCTACTCAGTTTACTTTGGTTAGGTGTAGAAATAGAAAGCTTTTCCTTTTGATTTCTTTCTTTGTGGAAATGAGCAGCAGTTTAGCATTTTGTTCTCATCCTTGGAAGACTTGTAGGAGGTTTAGTGGAGACTAGACCTGAGACTGTGGGCAGATGTATTAGATGGAGGAACAGAAAAGCATGAGAAGGGAAGGGAGCAGATCTCCAGGTCCTTCTGAATATCAAAAGTTGTGATCATTTGGATTTGGTGAAAGCTAATGATGAACAGGATCAAAGTATGGATAGACAGTCAGTTTGCTCTTTGACCAGATGAGCTGACTTTTGTTTGACTGCATCCCTGCAGTGCCTTGGGAAAGGTTCATTTGGAAATATGTAACCAGTCCAAGTTCTACAGATTTTGACCAGTTCTACCAGAGAATCCCTCCCATGCTGTGAGCAGGAAAAATATTAGTGTTTTGGTTTCTTTCTATTTTAAGAAGATTTTTTTTTCTCCAGCATAACTGAAGTTTTGTTGTTCATTATGCCAACTAGGATGTCTCATGGAGAACTGAGGTCATGGAAATCGGCTGGGGAGGGACTTCACAGCAGAAGAAAGGAGTCCAGAAATGGCAGTAAAACTGTGGCTTTTCCTTTGGTTATTGAGGCCTGTTAAATTTATGTTTAGCTGAACAAACTTACAAGATATAGATTGGTACACTGACGACAAAAACCCCTCAGGTCATTCCTGTATTTCAAGTTGTAGCAATTGAAAGTGTAAATTCATGTGCTATTGCTTGGGGTTTTTATACAAAAGCCAGACTAAAATACTGATTCATGGGACTTGTGGAAATAATAAAATATATACTTATTTGGAAAGTCATTCTCAGGTTTAATTTATATATTTTAAATAGGTCTTGCAAAGTTTATCCCAATGTCATCATCAAAGAGTTTCACTTATTCTTGAAGCGATAGTACTACAGCAAAATTACATTCACAGAAGCAGATTTCAAAAGAAATATTAGATAAATCAAATAAGCCCCAAATGCACAATAACTTAGGTACAGATGCAGTTTTAGAACTGAGTTTTGGTTTACATTTAAAAGGGCCATATCACATGTATTTCTTCTATTGCCTCCTAGTTCCTGTGCTTTGAGATTCAGTAATGCATGCACTGAGCAGAGCTCCATGAGGGCATCAACTGGTGCCAAGTACTGACTCCTCACTAGGAGATGCTGACGTGCAGAATCTGCAGTTAGAAAACAAGCTGCTGATGCAGCTCAGTTACAATATTTCCATACTGTACTGGGGTGATTTGACTGTTTTACAGTACATGGAGCCACTGTTCTGCCACACAGCAATGTTAAATTTTGCATGGACTGGAGTATTGCATGAAAACTGGCTGACAAAGTTTGGACTTTTAGGTGGCCAACAGGAATTTTCTTAAAGAAAAGAAACCATGAAAACAGAAATTTTTCTTCTTAGGTAGATTCCCATCACAATATCTCCACGTTACTTTCTTATTTGAGACTTTTTTCCCTTTTATGACTTAGTGAAATTTCATCATACAGGCTGGGAAAGCATTATAACAAGGAGTAGAAGTCCCAGATTGTAACTCAAATCTATGGTATGATCACTATTGCAACATTGTGTGTAGAAGTCTGCTGAGGTTTTGGGATAAGAATACTAGTTCCTGGAGGCGTGGGGAATGAATTTTTTTACTTAATAAGAAAAATAAATAGAAGGTCCCACTCTTAAACAAACAAAATTCCACTCTTAAACAAATAAAATTCCTCTGCCCCTGACCCCTTAAAGTTAGGACACCAGTCGGAGTATTTCAGCATTGAAGTTCTGATCCAATAAGATATTGTGGAAATGTAATCTGAAAAAGGAAAAAAATAAATTACTTCTGTATTTGTCCTGTATTTTATAAAAAGAGGGGCAAATCTCAATTTTATAATGCCTTGTAACACAAGCTTGTATGTTTTAGCTTGGTTTACCAGAGGTCTCCTTTACTGGAAGTCTCCTTAGAGAAGATGAGAAGTGGATGGAGAATTTCATTAGCTCTTGAAGGACAGAACAGATTACTGAATAAGCATCAGAGATCTTACTTCCCAACCATTTGAATTAAATAATCTGTAATAAAATGCACACAAATATTCCCAGAGATTTAAGTAGATAACTGTGCCTGAAGAAGTTATTTATAGAAAAGAACACCTTACTTTCAGTCCACTGTCTTTGAAACTAATTTCATAGACACTGAGAATACTTAACTCTCATAGAAATCAGACTACTGAATTCTGGGCACCCTAGTCAGAAAATATAGCCACTTTAATTTTCTCAAGACATGTATATTTTTGTTTGTTTGTTTGTTTGTAAAGAATGGATGGAAGAGAGTAGCTTATAAATAGCAAAAAACATTTTGTGATAATTTTTCTTGGGATACTTTTGCAAATCCCCACTAGAATAAAAACCATCCAATTATTCTTTTTGTAAAAGCCAAAACATTAATCAGTCAGGCTATTAAACTGTAAGAATCTAAATATAACAGTGGAGAAGGCAAGAAGCACTACATCTCTGTAATGACTCGTGAATGATTCATTTGTGTTAGTGTAAAATTAAACACCTACTTTTTATACAAAGTGAGGAACTGTTTGTGTTTTCAAAGCTGAAGGAGCTGCTAAACCAAATAACAGAGCAGCAGCAAGAAAGCCAAATGGCATTTTATTTGTTCAGCTTAAGAAGGGGGTGGTTAAAAAACATGAGTAACAATACTGGAAAGCACTGAGACATATTTTTGTATGAGGTAACCAGTGAGTGTGGAAGTGTAAATCCCTCAGAGAACATATGTGAGACACAATGAGATTTCTGCGTTCTTCATGTGAGTCACTGAGAAGGTGAACAAAAACCAGACAGATACTGTGTGTGTGGATTTTTCAAGAAAGGTTTAGATTCTCACAAGAAATAATTGGAGAGGTGTTACTGCTAAACTTTCATGTGGATTGTAAAGTATCTGGGAGAATAAAGAGCAAATAGAAATAGGAGATTGATATTCATCGTGCAAAACCTTCAGCATCTATAATAAAAGTACTTTGATAAAGGTACTTATTAATCAACTAAAATAGGATGAGTGGAGAGATTGCAAATTTAAAATAATTTAGGTGAAGATCAGGAAAGCCGGAAGGACTCCTGTGGGACCTCATATAACTGGCAAATATGATGCAAACTATTTGGTAGGACAATGTAAGTGCTGTAGTCATAGCTCCTAGAGACATATAAGCATAATTTTGTGTAGTTCATTGCCACTTCTGTTCACAGCACAGCACCAAACCAAAATCAAAATGGTTTCATTGATACTAAAAAATGTTTTCTTGGTGCAAGTAATAGGCCTGTGTTACTGATAAAAGAAAAACCACTTTTAAGGTTCAGAAGGATTTAGATGAGTACTAACAAAGGTAAAACAGATAATAAGAGCAATAATAATTATTTTTTTAATGTATGTTACATAATCCTTATGCTTCAGAAGGCAAAATCATGGGCAGCTGTATCCCTCTGTTTTTCTAAGAGAGTGATTGTTATCTTTCTGGTAAAAATGTCTGGTACCATCAGACAAAATGCAAGGCTGTAGTGCTACAGCAGTCATTGTGTTCAGAGTTTACCAGTAAAGATAAAAGTTTCTATATGAGAATATGCTTGTGTGTGTATAAGTCATTAAAAAGTGGAAGTTCAGATTGCAAACTCATCCATTTAGCTTTTGGATCTTGCATATTTATTGTGTGTAAGATGACACTTTTGTCTTATCTGTAAAGATATAACCTTCACTATTCATATTAATTCATAACTGATCACCTGCAAATGAGCTAACTACTTAGACTCGTATGGTTTTAGTATCCTAGCCTAGCTAAGTGCTTCTGGAGACTTAAAGCTCAAAACTCAGCCCACTCAAAAAGCTTGTTAATGGGTCCCACGTGACACAGCTATCAATTTTTTAGTATCAGATATACATGCTGTATCCATTATAACTTTCACTTAGGGGCAGGCTTGCCCTAACTGTACAGGAGCTTTAAGGCTTTGCTTTTATTTTTGGTCTGAAAGAAAGAAAAAATTAACAATGCTTGATGAGAGTGAAACTGTGTATTGCAAAAGGCAATGTTTGCTGTGTGTCTGGCAGAGAGAGGGCCTAATGCACTGCAAAGGCTTGCAGAATTCTCTCTCTGTTTTTAACATTTCCCAGGTTGTTTAAATGTGCATTGTAAGCAATGATAAAATGACAAGTTATCATTGATCTGTCCTTTCCTCCATCTCAGAGGGATTCATTAAATAATGCATGTACCCATGTGAATTACCCTTCTTCACTATACTATCCCCAGACCATTAGCCAAATATAGCAACAGCAGCATCTTTCAACCCCTAAGAACCCTTTGGCTTTCATTTAATTAAATTATCCCATTATGAAAACTCTTATAATGAGATTAAATTTAATTATTTATTAGACACTTATTTGCACTAGGGAACCTATCAATTATGCATGGTTGTGCTAAACATTTTTCAATCCATCACCTTTTCTTTTCATGGAAGGTGCAATTTATTAAGTGCAACTGAAGTACTGTAACAGAAGAACTCTAGCAGAAATATGCATGCCATTCGAGTTCGATTAATTGCAAATGTAGTAGGAAAACAGAAATATGAAAATTTATTGTCTCTCCTTTTGAAATACAGACCACTGACAGTTTTGCATTTTTTGCAATTATTTTGTGCATCTCATTTTTACATCCTACCTAATAAAGTTCATGGACAGTCATTTTAAATAATGATTTTGGTTGTTTTTTGTGTGTTGATGTTTCCTAATTGCACAAAAATTCAGATGTAAAGCCTAATTAGAATATTTCAAAGAAGTGTTTGTAGCACAATGTGACTTGTTGTTAAGTACACCCAATAATTTCTTATTTGTTTATAGAAGACATTAATGTTCTCTTAATATAAATTAGTCAGTCATAAAGATTAAATTTTGGGCAACTTGTTAAGTCATATAGCCATAAAACATCATCAGTCACATATCTTCTTGATAAGCATTTGGATATGAACGCAAAAACTGTAAGCTACCAATAATTATTTCAAGCAGAATGACATTTTCTGATGAATGTTAAGAAGAAGATATAAATGTCAATACAGCTCTGAGCTTTTCTTTTATAAGGCCTTGTCAATATGTAATTAATTATTCAACTGGAGTTCTGTGTGGCTCAGGGCAGCATTTCAAAGAGCTTTCTTTTATAAATCGCAAAGTCATCATAAGATTGCTTTTACTTGATTCTTCTTTTTTCACATTTAGAAACTGTGTGTGCATAAAAGCTCATAGACACCTGTGAGGTGACATATGCAGTGCAGTGATAAAGTGAGGAAAAGGAGGCTTTTTAGTAGCAGTAGGCTTTAGCATATGCTTTTAATGCATGGCAAAATTCTGTCTTGCTTTAAAAGTGCTCGTGTTTCATGTTCAGATTTAAATGGGGGTCAAACAGAAAGATTTATTTCCTTTTTTTCCTCACTTATGCATGTAAGAGGATGTTTGCTTCATTAACTTTGAAATTTGCTGGCCAAATAGACTGCATATTTTAGAGGATTTAAGTAAATGTGCCCCAAAGTTCACACAAATTACTATAGAGCATTTCAGTCCTCATCTTGAAGGAATGAGACATGACGCATCTGTTAATAAAAACAAAGGAGTACTGCTTGTATTTGGCAAAACAGTCATATTTTTACATAAGACTTTATCAATGTCACCTGTTGTTATTATGTGGTACTTTCTTCCTGAAAGTCAGGACAGTTAATTAAATCTCAGTGTACCCAAGTGGGTTTGGTAGGATAGCTTTATTCCTATGAGGGAGATTACATTTATTAGGACAACTTTCCAGATGATATTCAGAACTGAAGTTTGCTTTTTTGTATGCTGCCCTTGCCAGTTGAGAATTTAGCTCTTATTTTCCAGAATAATCACCCATCTTCTGCTTGGATAGATATGGTCAATGTAAGATTGGTGTGTAGTTACACAGAAGTGTATTTCTTCTGTTGAAGTAGCAAGATCATATATGAAGTACCATAACTAGTAATTTTTTGCTTCTGACACTTCCTCTGCAGAATGAAACCTCTGAATGAGGCTTAAAAATAGTATCTAGAGGAAAACCTTTGCAACATTACAGTGCAATGAGATTACCATCTGCAAATTCTTGAATAGTGGAAGGGTGAGTTACATCTGACATCTCAGCCTAGAAGCAACACTTTAATATTTTTTCAGCAAGTTACAGCAAAAACTTCATTTAAACTTTGGCAAAGATTGCTGTTATTTTGCATTCTGAAACCTCGGTGCTGCAGTTATCTGTGGAACAGCCCATCTTAGCCTGTGTTGGGGGCTGCTAAATTGGCAGTGGTTATTCTCTTTTTTCCCATTGTATAATCAATTGGCAGCTTTGAACTCTACTTTGAAATCTCCTTCAAGGATCGTGTACACGACACACTACAATATGTTAGCAAATAATTTTAAATGCATACTTGAGACATGAAAATGAGATTAAAATGAAAATGGACATGAAAAAGCATGCTTGAGATATGACATCTGTCAGCCACCTGCTTAAATTATAGCTATCCAGTCAGGCCAGATGTACTGGTAGGTGTACTCAATTTTTACACCTATATTGCATGCAAGTTTCAGTGTTGGCAAGTTGACTGTGGTTGCAACCCTCCACATACTCCTCTCTTCCTTTACATGTGATGATACCTTTTTTTTTTTTTCAAATGGTACAATAAAGGTGAGCCTTCTAAGAGCTTCAAATGCTGAAGCATTAAAGAAACCCTAAAACCTGCTTATATTGTGGAGCAGGGTTTTTTTTATACAGCTTGTCAATACTTTGAATACAAGTTTTGACAATTTACTTGAGCAAACACATGATTTCTGAGGAAAAGTAGAATTTCAGTGAGCAATTCATCATTGGTATGAAAACCCTGTAGGCAGGCTTTTAATTTACAGCTTGTTAATGATTTAACTTTCTTTAACATCCTTTATCTTTTGCATTTAATAAAGACCACAATTAATAGAATACCGCATAAGTATCAATATCTTAAAAATCTACTAATTTCATCTGTGTACCCTTTTGAGCTTTATTTTCAACATTGATAGTTGAAAACACATGATGTGGCCCACATCAACCAGTCTAGTTGGTTATAATCTTCGGTCTCATGTCTTTATTAAAAAAGAACAGAACCAATTTAGTATTTTTCTGAATTAATATAATTTTAAAATGTTTTGAAAGAAAGCTATTAAGTTTAGTAATAGTATTACTTAGAGGCGTGGAGTTTCCACCTTTGTTGCTTGTTTGGTTCTTTCCCCTTCTATAACTGTTTTACTAAAAACAGGTTTCTGCAGAGGAGTTAAGATAGGAATAAAAATAATGTTGTATGAGGGAAATTATATTAAAAAGGAAAAACTTTTTAGAGCCAGAAGAAAACATGGGTTTTCAGAAAATTTCAGGATACAGTAAACTTTTTAGGACATTCTAAATGCAAAGACTTTTCACCTTTTTTATTCTTACAGCTTTTACAATATCTTTTCTGTAGGAGAGACTTTCTTTAGTTTAGGTGAAAAGATTCCTGATTTAAGATTTGCTTATTTCAGAAAAAGAATCTTTTTCAACAGGGCACTGATAATTTTCCCAAATCAGGTAACCCTGGCTGGAAATCATCAAGGCATCAGATCATTGAGTACGAAAGACTCTTGCTTCACCTTTCCCTGATGCAAAGCTTTTTTCCCACCATTTTAGGCCCTGAGGTTGCCAGGCTTTGAAACAAGCTGACAGCCTCAGGCATTCCAGCAGGCTGTGTAACAAAGCCTTTTCAAGACCCACTTGGTGGAAAATCAGGTTATTCGTGAGCTCATACATGGTGTTCATTCTTGTTGGCTTGTAGTTGTTTTCTAGTGGTTTCATCCTTCATTGCATTGCTATGGTGTCTTTTATTTTCTGGTATTCATCAAAGTAGACTGAACGTATGGGTGAAAAAGAAAGATCCTCTTCATTGACATCACTCTTACTTATCATCTGCTGCTATGTGGTGGAGAGAAAGTCAATCTGACTCACATATGAGACAGGACAGTCCAGCTGTTAACAGCATCAGGTCTGAGACTGAAAAAAACTTCAAGCAATCTGTAATATAAATGAGAAGTGACTTCTTGATTGCAGCCATAGCTGGTCCCTGGAAGGAAGCAACACACAATAAAACCAGGGAAGTGTTTTTAATCTGTAGTATTGTTTTCCTTCCTTCAGCAACTCAATAGGATGAACCTGATTTCTTGAGGTACAGCTCTGCTTGTGTAGTAGGGACTGAAAGGCTTTTCTGTGACAACTGACAGATTTTACCCTCTGGGGAACTGTCTTTCTATGTAAAATGAAGTTGCCCTGTCAGCAAAATCAAAAAGTTCATTAAAATAGCTGAACAGAACTGTAAATGGAGATCAGGCAGTTTCTTGTTATAACCTGGTTTCCTAAAGAAAAAAAGGCTTTCGTAACCACATTCTTTGTACATGTCTGTCTAGCTGCATGTCTCCTAATAATGACTTTTCAATTTCTTGGGAATTCTCAGTCCAGTCTGATGGAAAGCTAGCCAGCCTCACATGTCACACTCCTTTAAGTTTTAGGAAGATACAGAGATCAGTTGTGGAGAATGTGTGTAGTTGTCCTTGGCTGATGAGAGGCTAAAGACAAATGTGTCTTTGGGTAGATATCTGTGAAGCTGTAGGTTAAGCTGCCGTGCGCTGGTGATGGCATGGCTGGAGGTGTGCAGGTCTCCAGTGCAGGCAAGCTGCCTTTTGGCCCTAAAGGTGCTGTTGGTGGCACAGCCCTCTGTGTGTCCCTCTCCCCAGACTGGGGTTTTGGTAAGAGGTACCTGCTTGGTCTGTGCCAGCCCCAAACCATTGCACCGTCAGGCCTTCCAAGCCCAGAGAGCTCACTTCTAAGCAACTTGCATCCCAAAGGTCAGAGCCTTTCAGCTCCAAAACTGCACCAATCTCATCAGAAAACCTCTCCTTCTTGCCTGTCACTTGATTCTCTTCACTTAAGCTACCCCATGATCTTCTCTTCAAGTTTCCCAACATGGAAGCTTCAAACCCATTGCAGCTGCTCCACCACCAGATTTCAGCCTGGTTTAAGGCTGAGCCAGCTTTTTCCTTTGAGCCAGCTGTGCTCCTGCTGGCTGCCCATGTTCATTGCCTCTGCCACCATGGTCACTGGATCCCTTAAGGTTATCTGTGTGGGGAAAAGAGTCCTCCCTTCCCCCACCCCTGGTTTTCAGGAGATGTGAAAAAGTGGGTTAGAAGCAGCAACTGTGAAAATTGAAGCCTATGAGCTATAAAACAGAGGGAATCTCTGGCAAGACCCTGTAAGTAACTCTAAGCCTGTAATTCTTTCTCCTCACAGCCTTGCTCTAAAATACCCTGGCTGACCTTCCTGGCACATTGTGGGGAAAGTTCAAATATAGTCAAATGCAAAAATCTTTCATTTATATTTGCTGTCATTAGCTTCTGGGGCAGGAATGTCAAAGCACAGTTTCTGAGACTGCTTGGTGGGTTACAGGTTGATTATCTCTTACTGTTTTAGTGGTTCTTTTGATCCTACTGGTTTTTTTTGTAATTGTACTTTTAATTATTTCAGAAGTTCCCAGGATACTGATATTCTATGCATCTAAATAGGCATTTCAGCAAAGATATTAATAGAAATATCCTTAGAGACGAAGATTAGGAGCAGCACGAGGAATAGAGTAACTCTCATTAGGCTGGAGACTTTTTCTTCTGGGTATAAAATGCCAATGGAGCATCCTGAAGTATCTGTAAGAAAAGACTCTATGTCCCTTCTGCATTTATAGATTGCAGAGTGGGAGATGCAGGCAGTGCATACCTGGAATTAGACAGTTATTTTAGATGGTGGAAAACAGGAGGGAAATTTTCAAATTAGAGTGTGAGAACATAACCATGTGACTTAATCAAATTAATAGGAACTGCATAGTGTAGTCTCTATGCACCACTTTGAAAATTTCCCTGGGTGTTTTTCTTTGAATATTTATGCAATCAGAATAATACACAGGCAATGAAGCAAAAGCCAATGTAAATACAAAGTGATCACATAATTTTGCATGGTTTTAATTATTGACATAAACTCCACTTTTGTCCAGGAATAAAAAAGGCATGTGAAAGAAGTAGTTAAACACAAAAGAAAACTGTTCCAGAAATTATTTGGAAAGGAAATATTTTTTAAATTTAATTTCTAATTAATGCACTGAACTTGCTTGCACATTTTACAAATATATTTAAAATCTTTACTCCTGTGTATGTTTAAAACCCCCCAAAATACAGATTATTAGAGGAGACATTTAAGTCAATCACATCACCAGATATCAAACAACCTTCTGGTAATTAATCCAGAGTCTTAATTTGGCTTCAGAATTGGATTAATGAATTCTTTGTATTCTGAAGATAGTAGCTGCACTGAAGGACGATATGAGAAAGGTGTAGGAGGTAAAAGGAAAGGTCTCTGCATTTGCTTGAGAACTGATCTATCCACTGTGTCCTGTGTCCACTTACTGCTGGCTTTCTAAAAGACACATGGTGCTTATCATTAATTAACTCACGAATGGTGTTAATTTTATTATCCACTGGGCTTTCATTCAACATCATAAATCCAAAGCAAGGCTCATGGTTTCTGATTGTCAGTTCAGCTCAGAGAAAGAATGAAAGATGAAGCAGTTATGTCTGAAAACAAATGTCATATGGTGTCTGCATCCCCTCCAAAACTCAAGAGCCACAGAACTAATTTCAGCTGTTAGAATATTACTGTACCACCTTGGCTTTCCCAGGACAGATGCAGCAGGTCAAAAAATGCCGGTAAAATGAGAATAATTTTGAATTAATATAGCCCTTAAAAAACTGTCATGAAAAGTAGATGTTCTGCAGCTTTCCCTGTCTACCAACTGGTTTTCATATTTTGAAGTCTTGTTAAACCAAGCAGCAATCTTCCGCCAGATAATTCCATCAGCAATTAGTCTGTCATGGGCTTTGTCAGTTCATCTTAACTTCTCTTCCCTATAGACTGAATGCTGGGTGCAAAAGATCAGAGAAATGTTTTGCTTTCTCTCTGTATAACACAGCCTTAACCCAAAGATCCTCATCTGCTGAAGCTGTGAAGCAACAAAATTCCTCCCCAAGACCCTGAACTCAAAAAAGAAACAGTCCCATTTCCAGTAGGACCGAGAGTCTCACAGCATTCCTAACAAGAAGCAGTGTAGGAATAGTTAGAATGGTAAAGGGAAATATATATAAGAAATTGATCAGTATCAGAGAGAGTGATCCCCTGCATGTCACAAACAAAATACAAACACCTTCTATATCCTAAGGAAAATCTAAGAGAATAAAGTCCCCTGGCAAATACGTGTGGGTATTCCCCCAGAGAAGGAGAGTTTAACTGGCTTGTATAAAAGGAAGAAAAATTGCATAACCAAAGAGTAAATTGTGGGAGCTGGAAAATCATGCCAGGTGAATGTGGGCATCCTCAGCTCTTGCTGGCAGCTCATGAACAGCTGGAGAGCAAAACTTTGAGCCCCCCAGCTCATGGTGCCACAGGAATGTCTTCACTGCCAATATAATTCAGAATTTCGGTGATTCCTACTCCAGTGGTTCCGATCAACGATCTAGAAGAGTGAACACAAAAGTGATTTAATGACTACATCCACTCCTTTTTCCTATCTTCAAAGTCAAGAGGAGGGAAGTAAGCATCTGACATAGGGCAGTCACCCCTGCATGGGAGAACAAACTCCAAGGAAGGCATTTATAACATGGTTAGGAGCAAGACACCAGTGTGTTGGACAATGCATTGACTTCTCTGATAAATGTTTTCTGAAAAGTAATTTCTGGATTTAGCAAGGAATTATGTAAATGGAGAAATAATCAGATAAGGTGATCAAGGGTTAAGAAATGAAACAGTCTTTCAGGGTGCAGTTACGAAACCATGATTGGGATGCATTTAGCGGTATTCGGCTAATGAAGCCAGAATTGTAATTGCAGGCAGGTGAGGAAACCAAACAAATTTTAAATGATAAATCAGTATTTATATTTTTTAGACTTGCAGGAAGTCAGGACTTCAATTTTTGTTTTTCTGTTTTTAATTTCTATTTTGTGAATCCATTTGCACATTTCAGAAGTACATTCTTTGGGATTTTCAAATCATGGAGCTAATCCAAGATTAATTCAAGTGAGGAAAATTTATTGGATTTACTTCTTTCAGTAGAACCAACCATACGGGGATGTTAATTTGGAGAGCATAGCATTTCATGTTAGGTAGGGAAGGATGCTGTGGCTTATTAATTCTTCTGGGATGGAAGGAAAGAAACACACTGTTATATGCTAAAGGAGATGTTAAATGCCATTCCCTGGAGCACATGACACCTCTGTGGAAATCTTATGAAGTCTGGGTATTACAATTTTTATTATATATTAGGTTATCACATTTCCACTGATGTCTGCATGTGTACTTTCATGTTTATTGACTGTTAAATTACATCATTGTTTTCTGATTGCAAATACTTTACATTTCTATTAGTTCTCAGCTATTTGAGGGAAGATTTATTTGTAATACCCATGGATCTTTCTAGCAAGAGAAAAGCTACACATGGTTAAACAGTGCTAAAGTTGGAAATTTAGCAGGTATCTAAACTGTGTAGTGCAGTTTTATTAAAACAGAGAAACTTATGTCTTGCAAAGTTACAAGCAAGCTTAGGTGAGTGTAAAGATTTAGTAAATCAGTGTGTCTCAAACCAATATCTTAAATCACTGTGATTTATTGGTTTTTTTCGCAGTCATGAATTTCTAAACCAAATGTAAACAGAAGTCTTCCAATCTCTTATTCAGAGTCTCTAAAGTCCACTTCTCTTACTAAATTAATAGGAAACATTTTTACTGCATATTAACTTACAGCTATTTTTTCATTGCCATTTACCTCAAGTCGTTTTATTGCGCCCTTTCAAATTTTCAGAAACTGGTGTCTTGGCGAACTTCAGTGCATCCAAACACGATGAGATAACTAGACCTGTTTCCTGCAACCTGGACTGTGAGGATAGACTCCAGCCAGCAGTACACAACCATCTTGGGGTCAGAAGGACAATTGATGGATACCACAGTCCACCTTTGGATTGGAGTGCAGGACAGTGGCTTGGGCTGAAGCAGACCCCAAAACTAGTTGACAGTAACCTTTTAACATAGGACCTGCTCAAATGCATTTCATCCTGCACGTTCATCAGATGGTAAAAACAATTCTAGGCAACCCCATATTAGATTGACATAAAAAACAGTTGATCTAAAAGCTGCTGCTTTAGGATGGATGCTGCATAACTATATACTATTATTTACTTACTGACCAGGAAAACAAGAGCCAAATCCTGTAATTCATCAACTAGTAGAAAAAGATTTGTGTAAAGCTCCTGCTGTGCTTGGTATACCACACATATCTGAGGCCAATTACCGTGAAGCTGATTCTGTTCTAATTTAAGCTTTAGAGATACATACATGATATTTTATAGTACTTTGGAGGTGAAAATATTAAGAGCGTTTTCTCCTAAAAAAAACCAAAAACAAAACCAAAAAAACCCAACTGAAAACAAGGGGTATTTTATGAGAGAGGAGATGGGAGAAAAGAGAAATGCACTCTAGGGCTATAATTGCTGCTTTGTGGCAGGTTTTTTTGGGTCTCACAGAGGAATGAGAGCCAGCTGAGAGGCAGCCACTCTCCAGCCCTTGGATTTCCCCTCTTTCCAGCTGTTCCTGAGACCATCACACTGATCCTGAGACTATTTCTGAATACAAAACCTTTCTAGATACAGATTAAGGTTCAGGAGGGGGAGCTTTCATTCTGGATGCTTGAGGGGTGGGTTAGCACTTCATCATCAGTGGCTGCAGGGGCTGTATGGCCACCACTCATTGGGTCTTGGTGGCTCAGGAGATGCCCTCAGCCAGGACAAGGAAGCCCTTGTGGCCAGGTACCATAAGGCATCACATGCAGCATTCAGTCTTCAATTTTGACTTTATTTCAAGAAGCAGTCATCTGCAGTGGAGTACATTGGTGGAATATATTTCAAGCTAGTGCATTTTCATGCTACTAAAGCTGCTAAATTTCCCAAGGTGTCTCTGAGGTGTCTCTAGGATTTTGTGCTTTCCAAACGAGCTCTTAAAAAATCAGCATGGTTACAAAAGGTACAGTGCTTGTGATTACAATGGCACTAGGTGCACCAAAGACAAATCAGCATTTCTGAGTTGCACTCAGCACATTCCTTAGACTGATAGCAGACAGATTGCCATCTTTTAAAAATCAAATTATAAGAGTTAAAACAGGTTCTCTGTGCTTACTCAACTTTGTTTCAAGTTCCTCATGCTGTTGTGTGTAGCTTTGTGTCCTGTTCTCATTATGATATTGCATTCTTCTGGTGCCACTGCGTGAAAAGCATTCTGCCTCTGCTCAGGGTGTAGCACCCGTGCTCTGCCCCTCAGCTCAGAAACTGGCATCCAGTGCAAGGTGCATTTTCATTTGTCTGTGCCTAGTTTAGCAACACTGTTTAATGGCAGTGGCTGTGTATTAAGTTTCCTGTATTCTAGAAAGCAAGGCATCCTTAAAGATGCATTTTCAGAACTTTCTCAGGTGAATCACTTGGGTGGATATGAATGCTTCACTCTTTTGGGCATGCAGATGTGGTACAAGACAGAGGGGCAAGGTATATGACTTTTTTTAGATATTCAAATCACAACTTCACTTTTCTTAATTCTTATGAAACTCTTGAAATCCTTGTTTTAACCTATTTCCCTCTAAATTAGTGACAGGTTTTCAGGGACACAACTTCTGACTGCTCTGTGTGCTGTCTTTTTCCCCTTGAGCATAGGTTTGAAAGGGATCTGTCATCTTGTGTTTGTGAGCCAAAGTGTAGGTGTAATTATGAATAATTGGTTTAAAAATTAAATATTTCTTCAGAAAGGTACATTTTCAAGCAGGATATATATGTAGAAAATCTGTATAATGCCCTTAATTAAAAAAAAAACAAAAAAACAATGTATTAGTAGCCTGGAAGTATCCAAGCAGTAAAAAGAGTTTAAGCTTTGTTTACATTTTGGCTGCAAGAGGTGCCTCTCTTTAAGTATTTAGATAAACAAACCAAAGCTGCTGTTTTCATTAGCATGTAACACAGAGCCCAGTTTCCTTACCTCAGAGAACATTAAACTAAAATTTGGTGGCAGAAAGCAATTTGATCTCTTGCAAATATGAGTCTTGATAAACCTTACACTATGGAGAAAAAAACCCCAGCAAACCAACCTTCAAATTTCGTACCTATTGACATTGCTTAATAAAAACATCTCGAGTACTGGTGCTTCTGGGTGTGTTTCCAATAGCAATGTGATTGCAAAGCTCTGTGGATAAAGTTACCAATCCTTTGAATTCTGACCTTCAGTCTAAAACAGCTTTAGAGGTTACTCTTTTTCCGATTTGTGAGATTGCAGAGAAAAAGTTAATGCCGCTGGAAGGAAGCGGGGGAGGGAGCTGGGCTTGGAGATGAGAACTGGGTCTTTGAAGCTATCTGAGAAGTTTTCCTCTGGCCTTGATTTGTAACAACAAATATTGGCAGTCTGAGTCAGTAATTATGAGAAGTTTCAAAATTGAGCTGAATGCTCTATTTTGAAACTTCAGTGAATACAATTTTTATTGAGACCCAATTGATTCTAAGGGAAATTATACTGTTGGGTTTGACAAAGTCTGGATTCTTGGGGCAGCTCTAGCCATCAAAACCTGAGAGTAGCTTAAGTCCATCATCTGAGTCTACAGGGAGAGGAGACCTCAAAATTGAGTCCCCTGCATTGACTGGAAGTGACTCTCTCTCTCTCTCTCTCCCTGAGGATGAGGTTTGGATGATCATTGACTAAATACATAATTTTAGATGGTTACACATAGGTGAGAATCTAACCTCTGCTGAACAAATGATGGTCATGGTATAATTACTGCAAGATTTAAAAGAATTTATTGTGTTAAATGTCTTTAAAACAGTTTCTAGGAAAAGCTTTGGTGCAAGTATAAAATAAATCACAGGACTATTTTAACTTAGACTTCCACTTTGTCCTTTTCATTACAAGGCCCACAATGTGGAATATTTATACTCTTCACTTTTAGAAGACACTTCACAGTTCCAGATAACCATAAGGAAAATCTGTGTGATTGAATGTTTCAAAGTTAAGGATGTACATGTGTACTGTATTCAGCTAATGCAGGGTTTGTAATTTGAATGTGTGTTTATGAGTCACTTGTAGTAGTCATAAATGCAGGTTTGTCTTAATAATTTGTCAAAGTGATCTTGAATTGCTGTTCTTTCCATTTTCTTTCTAATTCTAGATGCTTTAATCAATAATTATTTTCTCTATATAATATTTTTAGGCTTTCTGTGCAGCCTTTTATGTCAGTAGCTGAAAAATTATGCAATAATTGACACAAATAACTAAAATGCAGTAATGATCCACTGCTCCATCTACTGTTGAACAACGACATGAATAGCACTTCAGGAATAAAAATACAGAATGCATTTAGGAAATAACAGCAAAATGGAATTTGCAACAAATAAACCTATTGTTTCTGTGGCTAGTGAACAAATTTACTTTTCTTGCAGAGTAAAGTATTCTGAGCATGACTTTAATTCAGAGTTGAAAAAACAAAGAGGAACTTTCCATCTTCCTTTTCACCATATAGGAGGTGCTGACAAAACTGTTTTTGTTCGTGTTAGTGGGAAAAAGTTGGAGAAAAGACAGTCTACTATTACTGAGCTGACTCATGTTATACAGTGCCCTGTATTTATATCACTGGCAAAAATGTAAGCTATTGCTGTGAAAAAAAGTTTGCAATAGTTTGTAAGATCTAACTTTATTCTAGTAGCACTAAATGAAAGATGAGGAAGGCTTAAATAGTCATGGGAGGATGAACTATGGAAAAATGGCATATGTGTGAAATGATGTGTTTTATAGTCTTTACAGAACAACAGGACTTGATTATTTTGTCAGCTCACTGGTAATCTCTCATTTGTAGTGTGTTCTTCCTGCAACCCAGTCTTCTGAGGAACTACTGATTATAGCTTTTATCACCCGTTAGAATGCTAGCAAGCTGCTTCTCATCATCAGTGGTGCATTTGATTTGACTTGTTCATTTTTAAAAGCAAATTATTATTCACATATCACAGTGAAGGATGATTATTTTCAAATTTTATGCAGTTATGTTTCCGTGCTGAGCGGGAGTGAAAGCCTGAATGCCAATTAGAAAAATTAGCTCTTTCTCAAGGATGCTTACAGATTGCAATTTCCTCCTTTCATTTCACCCCCTATCTTGTAAACAGATAATTCTTCAAATAATTTTCTTCAGAGACATTTATGTTGTCTTCAGCAGGACTTCTTTTATAAATAGTTACTAACATGTTTATGTATCTTTTGAGCTTAGGTTTTTGTGCAACAATTAAAAGTAACACTCCATTGATTCGACAGTATTGAAAGTCTCCCTGTAAAACTCTTTAATTTCACTGGAAAATGGAGGGTATTTTTTAATAGTTCAATTTAATAGCTAAGATATTGCTTAAACAAAGACCGTTGTAGCTGGAAAAGCTACAACACTTAAACCTGGAGTAGATCTCAAAGCTCTGCCCTCAGGATGTGACAGACCTGCTGTCTCAGTCTTTAGGGAAAAGCCATCACTTTTGGGTAGAGCATCTATTTCAGATGATCTGGAGATGAAAGCTTTTCAGTATTTTTGTGTGGCAATCATTACCTTCATTACCTAGGTTTCTAGAAGAGATGAGTAATGTAGGGTGTTTAAAAATACCCAAAGGGAAATGATAGTATTAGATACATTTGAATTTTAAGTTCATCTAGGAAAACTTTCTTTTACCCTGCCAAACTACTTATTTATTTTGCAATTAGAGTGCTGAGTATATCTATAATTTACACCACTGGAGCCTGTAAATATATATATATATATACATTATTTTTTCCTCCCTTTAACATACTGCTTTTAAGATGCAACACATCTACTGAAAAAACAATACCTTCACTTTGGAGAGGGAAAAATTAATATATACTAAGGTATTTCCTTTCAAACTACGCTTTGAATGCTTCTCCTGTGGACAATCTCTGCATTTGTTTACATCATAGCTGTCAAAAACTATTTCAGAATTATATGTAAGTCATGCATTCATTCAAAAAGCTAAAGCAGCATCTATTTAGGATTAGTAACGATTACTGTTTCCTATTTTAAATAATTTAAATTATTTAATGGTTTTGTAATTCATACTGAAGTGGTGGGTTGAAAACACCTACAATTGCGTGCAAACTAGCAAAACTAGCAAACTGGGGCCCGCAGTTCATACATGCTTTGACTGAGGATGATGGTTAACAGCACATGCCTTTTCTTATAACACATTACACATAGACCTTAATTCAGTATTAATTTTATCCAATATATCTTGAAAGAATATAATTAAATTGTTCTTCTTGGTCACACTGATAGTTTTTGGGCAGAACACTTAAAATGGTTGATTTCTGTAACTTTTATTGTTTGTATTTACCAAGGTCTTTCTGCTTTTGCTCACATGAGCAGCATGAGACAATACGAGCTCCTGTCAAATGCTGCAAACTTCTGTTCCAGCCAGGGATGTCTCTAGGCAACAGCTGCTATGTGTAAGATAAAACTTGTATGGAGGCATAGGAGGGATATTGCTGCTTCAGAAGGCTCTGACGTTGCACTGCAGTTGTTATGGGAAGAGCCAGACGGAGGCTTTCAGGAGCAATGGGATGCATCCTATGCTTTAGTGAAGTGTGGTCTATCTAGGCCTATTTCTGATGTTAAATATTTCAGTGCTATTTCCTACTTGGAGACAAACATATGAACATCCCACTGTTCCGTATCCATCTTACATCTAATTTTTCTTAATTACCAGGACGTCTGTAATCGTGGCACCTAAGCGCCCAGTAAATATTGTGTTCCAGATGGACCCATTTTACTTGTGCTAAAACAAGTGTGTGACACTGCATATGAAGTTAAAACCATATTGCATGAGTAATGGCTGTAATAATACACCCAGTAAATGTTTTGCATTTGATATTATGTAATAGGCCTGGTCCTTTACTTCTCAGGACTCTTGAGATGCCAGCTGCATTAATAGGAATGCAGAATCAGGGCAAATTTAGGCATGATGTAAACATATACAATCCCCACTGAAGTCTCTGTTCCAAACCCAGTGTTAGTGCAATTGTGGTTTGGAAATGATGCTGGGTGCCAGCGACCAACAACCCACCCTGCACTGATTTGGTATGCAGTTACTGGGAAGAACAAACCCCAAAAGATAAGTAAACAAACCTCTTTCAAGTCAGTTTCAAATCGGTGCAGTGCTCATCTGTCATAATTAGATTACCTATTGAAATAAAAAGAACTGCACTCACTTAAACCAAATGAAGATCTGGTCCACAGTATCAGCTGTAGGATAAGTTCATAGGTTAGACCATATCATGGGGTAATGATATACACTAATCTGGAGTCCAATCTTCAGACATCAGATAAAGAACTTTAAGGCACTGTTTAATGGCTGTATAAACACAGAGGACCCTAGTTTATCACATATCCCCCATCTAGATCATTTATATGGATTCAGTTCCCATATTGCCTACATGCCATACTACAGAAGAGATTAAAAATTCAAAGCTGATTCTTTTCTTGCAATGCATCATCAACACCCTTTTTCTGATCATCTTTGCCTCTGTGTAATTTATCCCATGTTTATCATCACATCATCGAGCTCTGTACGTGTGTGGGGGGATCTGTCTTACTTTAATTAAATGCAGAGACTGGGCACACTCCTGAAGTTATTACTTAGATAAAACTCCCAGAAGGGACTAAAAACTAACCAACAATAAACCTGTTTCAGTAATCTTTACATTTAAAAGACTAAAATTTATTCATATATTTCTGCTCTTTAGGTTTTCTTTGTTTTTTTAATAATGATGTGAAATGGATTTATGCAAAAATGTACATGCATCATTGAAGTAATGGTCTTTTTTAAAAATATTTTTTTATTTGCAGAACATCATTTAAGTATCACTATTTTTGAGAAAGAGTTTTGAGTTATATTTTCCAGTGTTAGATGGTACTTCACAACAACAATGTGGTATTTTTTGAGTTTTTCTTCCAGAAAAAAATGAGCTTCTGCTTCCTTAAAGTGTGTGCCTGATATTTTTCATTTAATAGATGTAGCTTCTACAGTCAGTGAAGCAAGATATGTCTTTATATCGGATTGGGTAGGGTTTTTAAAAAATGATCTTATTAACACTGGTAAAAAATTCAGGGGTAAGCATTTTCCACAAGATCATGGCTGTTCCAAAAAAGCATATAGTTCAGAATGATTACACAGCCTTGTGTTTCA
Source organism: Lichenostomus cassidix (assembly GCF_008360975.1). NCBI lineage: Eukaryota > Metazoa > Chordata > Aves > Passeriformes > Meliphagidae > Lichenostomus > Lichenostomus cassidix. The sequence goes on along the minus strand of NC_139482.1, from coordinate 119,251,341 downwards.
GGATTTCAGTGACTTTTACCTGACAAAACTGCGTGACGCCGTAATAAGTAATTTGTATTTCTTTCACGGTTTAATATAGAACACGATAAATAGTTTTCTTGGCGTGAGCTCTGGTTTGCAACCCTGAAGAAGTGATGGGATTGTGTTTGTGCTGGCGATGCAGACGGGCCCAATCGAAAGCTGCTTATTTTGACCTGGGTTCCCATATATGGAGTGTGACTGTCCCGAGATCCCTTTTCTCCGCTAAACAAAATGAAATCCTAGGTGCCTTTTCAGCTCGAGGTTGACTTGTAGCTTTGCAAACCGATCTGCTTTCCTGAAGTATTCCCAATGTACTTGCTACAAAATAATGTCTCACTTACTGGGATGTAGTAGCCAGAAGATATTTCTCCTCTAGAAGTATTTCTTTCATTGGCAGATTAGTTAATTGAAGGTAAGGATATATTAGCAGTGAATAGCCACAGGGTTTTTTAAAGAGAAAAAAGTTTTGTTTCAATCTGTTTATACAGTGTAAAGTTGGGGGGGGTTTGTTGACTTTTGGTTTTGTTTTGGTTTTGTTTTTTTACGTTTAGTACTGTAGACCTGGTGTGGTATTAAGACTTCTTTTTTGGTACTACAAATCATTACGCTGTTTTCCTCATCATATCTGGATAATACGTGCTGAAAAAAAGTGTAGAAAAATTAGTGTTACATGAAGTGAAAGATACTGCTGCAAAGTGGAAATGCTCTGGAGAACGCTGGTCAAGTTTAGTTACTGCGTATGTGATAATGTTTTTAAACATAATGTATAGATATATATTTAAAGAGGTTTGTCTTTATTTTTAAATTATGAGCAGCTAAAAGTTCTGTAATAGAAAAGTATCATAAACCCATTTCAGTTTAATGGCTTACTAATTAAATTACTTAATTACTTATTGATTGGTAAAAGCTAAGCTTTAGAGTTACTATTACTTAATGCACGAATTTAACTCTATGCAACCATCTCTCTCTTCTTTGGAAACATTTGTAAGGTCTCTGAAAACGGCCTTTATACAGTCTTAAATTTTAAAACTTTAGTAAGTGATTAGCAACAATTAAAATACGAATTTGACTATATTTACAATTGTTTTTAGGGGTACAGATATTTAATGGTTTAAGTGGTTTAAACCATTTTAAAAGTTGAAAATATTTTATTTAATAAGTACCTTTAAATTGGAGAAGGCTAGCTTAAATAGTTTTAGCAGACCCTTTCTTTACAAGGTTGCAAGAATCTCAGATATTTGAGAACAAATCTGTTACATATCCAATCAAAACGACATGTCCGGACGTGCATGCTGCTTGTATGCTTAAGAGCCTCCACGAGTATCCCTATTTAGCTTCTCTCATTGATATAATGTTGGTGTAATTCCAGTTATTCTATTAGGACGGCTTTAGTTTAAACTCAGCTTACAAGAGGGGTCGCATCTACGCGCTATCCAACTTTCTAAATGAGGAAGGACTTTCCGGAGTTTTTCTGGGGTGAGGCTGAGGAAGGTGCAGGAAGGGGGGCTCTGTCGGCCGGGCAGGGGCGGCGGGGGCGGCGGGGGCGCGCAGTTTGCGCGGCGGAGCGCGGCAGCCCCGGCTCAGGAAGGTTTGACTTCAGACCGCGCAAGCCTCATTGCAGTTGCTGCTTTTAAACCAATAAGGTTGGGACAAGAGAATAGCTGCGGTTTGCATTACAAAAACAAAAACAAAACCCAAAGGGGAAAGAAAAAAAAAAAAAAAAGGAGAGGGAAAAAAAAAAAAAGAAGGCGAAGGGGAGTGAGGAGGAAAGCGGGCGCGGGAGCGGCAGCGTGCCCTCAGGCACTGCCTGGGCAGACACACAAGGCTGAGCAAACAGACGGCGCGGCTGCAGCAGCCTCCCCTGGCCGCGCTTTGTCTGCCCGGCCCGGCCCGGCCCCGGGCGCTGCTGCCCGCGCCACGGGAGGCTCCGCGCCCTGAGCGCCGAGCTGCGCGCCGCGCACCGTGAGTACCGAACCGCTGGCAGCGGCCGGGGGCGGCGGACAGGCGACAGCGGGGGGACAGCGCCGGGAGAGACAGGGGCGGCTGCAGCCCGGCTGCGAGGAGCGCGGGGTCCCGCGGGGCGCGGAGGGGCGCGGGCGCTTTCCGCGCCTTCTGCCGCTCCGGAGGAGAGCGGCGCTCAATTATAAATCACTGGGTGCAGCAGTTAATTTTGGCCGTAGCTCAGGCTGGGGTTTGTAGGCTTCCCGCAAAACAGATGTTAGGAGGTTGTGTTTATTGTGATCAGCCAGGTTTGGGGATTCTCCGGTTTGATTTCCTCGAGTGCTGATGGTTCGGCAGAGAGGAGTAACGTGATGGTGAGATGGTAAATGGAGGGGGGAAATAGGCACGTACGGTAAGAAACCAGCAGACCCTGTTGAAAGAGACATGAGAGCGTGAGAAAAAGAATAAAAAAATCGGGCGGAAGAATGCTTGACAGAGATTTTGACAGTGCTTTCTGAAGCAGGAAATCCTTTTGCTTAATATGTTTAAATTTTCCAAACACCAAGGAAAACTTGCAGATCCCCACAGGAGAACTTTTCAAGATGACAGAATAAACATCTACACAACTGAGATATTTGACGTTTATTGACATTTTAGGTGGCTTATTTAGAACGGTGATCTTAGAACAAGGAAGTTAAAGATCTTTTGAAGTCTCATTAAATTTACATCTTGCTTCTGAGCAACCAAGACCCACCAAACATTCCCAAGTATGTATTTCTCTCGGTGTTTCAAACACCGAGAGACTGCGCTTTACAGTTCAAGATTGATTCTGGAAAAGTAAAGGTGTTAGTGCATGTAAAAATGTTTCTTTGAAGGTGGTTGGGTTTTGGTGCAGTTTTCTTTCTTTCTTCTTTAAGCAAACATTTAAAACTGAGGTAAGCAGACGAGATAAAAGCTTTCAGGAAAAATAAAAGGATAGCGTGTTTCATGTAGTTTGTTTAAATTTAAAAATCAGCACCAAGGGATATTTGGAATAAGAAGTGGAAATGTGGTGTAGTGTATCATTGGAAGTTTTTAACATTAGATACCATGTGTAAAGATTATTTTATTTTCCATCCCATACTGAGATGGTTCGCAAAGCATCTGCCAGAACACAGACTACTGGTTTGAGGTGTAAAATAAATTAATAGTAGATATATGGATATGCATCTGTAAAAGTACATGTATGTGTTTGTATACACATTATAGAATTTTAGGTATATAAACACCTATGCACACAGCGTTTTCATGTTGCTCACAAACCCATGACATGCAGTTTTTAGCCAAGCACCTCACTGCTGTCAGAGTTTTCCCAAGGCCTGGAAGGGTCTGGAAGTCAGCAGCCATTCCCTCTCAGCAGTTCTGCACAGTGACAGACAGCTTGAGTCATGCTTCACCTTAGGAGGAAAAAAAAGAATGAGTAATCATTTTGTTTGAATTGCAATAAGTATGAAATATTTCTCAGGAGCCAAAAAAAAATCTTGGAAAAGCAGAAGGACATTCTTAAATGGCTGGTCATAATAGAAGCATTGTCACATTGTAATACTTCTTTCTTAAAGGGAAGAGTGTGGGGATTTCAAAACATTTCATTCATGAGTGTATGCAATGAGCACACAGGATAGCACTTTTAGAAGAATTTAAACTAGTAATTAAAAATTAAATAACTGCAATTACCTGCATTTGCTTTAATAAGTGCAACTTGTCTTTGATGTGAGTATCTAGTGAAAAAGCCCTACCTCTTGCCTTAGAGCCCAGAGATATATGATTATTGGAAGAGTGAAAGTATTACCAAGTTTCCTGGGCTGCCAGCAAGGTGCCTTTCTGCGGCCAATTTGCATCTTAGTTTTGTAACATTTTAGCTGTTGAAGCCATTATGTCGGTAGATACTGACTATGTCGTGCTTTTAGGGAGGCAAAGAATGCTGTTGGGGAAAAGTCCATTTCTCTCCCTCCCTCCACCCCTTCCTAAAAATGACAGATTTTTTTTTTTCCTAAGAAGGAACACCCTCATTTGAAAACTGCCATTGTCTTTGAAATTTGCTTCTTTAAAGTAGAACTGTATTTTAAGAGAAAATGCATGTGCTGGCTGTAGTTTTCTGGGTTAAATTCTTATTTTCACTTTGAAAATTTCTTTTCAGCTGGAAAAATGTTTTAAATTATAGCCATTTAAAAAATTGCTCCTAGCAAGCAAAAATACTGTGGAAAACCTGTAATTTAGACAAGTACCTACATTTTATTTGCTCTGTGCTGCTGAAATTTAGAATCCCTTCCCATTTACAGTTTACTTTTCACAGAACATTATTAACTTTTTGGCTTCATACATGATCTTCTGTCAGATGCTTTTGATTTGTAATTTAGCAAAGTATAATAAACAGTGCAAAAGTCATGAATTTTCCTCTGCATCCTGAGCTCTGTGGTAGGGAAAATGTGATAAAATGTGTACCTTAAGTCTTGTTTGATGATCTCTCAAAGCAAGTTTGCCTTCTGGAAATAATTTCTGGGGTTGAAGAGCATGGTATTAACAGATTTAATGTGGCTATTCAATGGATTGGTGGAGTACTATGTGAGGTTTAACAAAATGAGAGAGACAAATTGAACGTCAACAAAACCTACATCTGTGAAGAATTATAAATTTAATTAGAAGAAAAGGCAAACTTAAAAGACCTCATTAACTAATCAGAATTTGATGTTACTGATTTAAGAATCTTAAATGGATGAATTTTAAGTAGCTTTGCTATCATTGTCCTTTTTTTTCTCGCCATGTACTACATAGTGCCCAATCTGCAATCTGTATTAAGGAGAAAGATGTGAATGTTACTTACAACAATCAAAGTATACACAGTAATGTTTTCGAGGTATTAAGAAGAATGTGCATGCCATTTAGCATACAAGGCATTTTTAGTTTAAGCAGAGCACAGAGTATGAAGGGGGTGTGACAGCTCCTTTTTTTTTTTTTTAATGTGGCCCATTTCTGTCTGGGTAAGGCCAAGCGTTCGGGTTTTTTCCCCCACTTTTTATTTGATATGTGAGTTATGTTGCCAAACTTCAATTATCCAGAAACCTGTTGACAAAATGGGAATATATGAGAGAAAGCACAAGCACACACCGCCCAGAAATGTTTTTATTCTATGAACTAACTGGTCGTCATAAGTGTGGTTCCTTACTACGTTGTAATTTTGTACTGCACATAAAAAACTGAAAGCATGTGAAGTGTAGCATTTTGTAAACTGTAACTAATTTCACTCACATCTGTGTCTAATTGTTGTCTGCATTCGCATTCTTGAGAGTAGATTTATTTTTCCTGGACCACTCTGTGGATTCAGCTGACCAGCCTAAGTGAGGATTAGTTGTTTTAAAGTTATTTTGATTAAAGAGTCATTTTTAAATTTGGTAACGTGCAACACATGGTTTAAATAATCCTTGAGACACAAAGGAATATATCTAAAGTACGTCTAATGAAAATGAAAATTGTGGATATGAACTTTCACAAATCATAGAGTGTTGGAGGACGTTTAAGGTATATATTTAATTCACTTTGAATGAGCTGTTGTTTTGGGTTTTTTTTTGCCCTGTCCCATGAATCCACAAATGAGATCTCTCTTGCTATGCACATACATGAACATGAACATGTATATATGTATATATTGTATATATTTTCAAATGTACAGTAGTTACTATTTTTGTAAAAGTTTGGTACTTAGTGTGGATTACATGTTGGTTTTTTTTTCATTTTAATCAAGTATGAGCAATTCTGTAGGGCATATTGGAAAATACCAGTTAATTAAAGCATCCATTTGAAAAAGGAAGTTTTTTCTATTATAAAAGATACATTTTAAAAGATCCTGTGCAAGACGGAGTGAAGATAGCTCTGTAGGCAAACTTAGTTCTCACCTATAATTTTTTCCAGGTGTTTAGAAGTAACAGCAGAAGCATATCCTAAGGCACTCTGCAGCAGTTTCTGGGGTAAAGAACTAAGGGAAAAGAACAATCCTTAAACCAAAATGCACAGTTTCAACTGTGTCTGCTAGTCTAGTTTGATTTGGCATGCAACAATGTATTGAAAAGCGTGTTATGCAGTACTTTAAGTACCCAGTTATAAAAAGATTGATGTTTTTCAGCATGCATTATTGCGTGCTTCTTGACATCATTTGTAATGTTCTTCATTGCTTGACTGCCCCTAGCAGTTGTTTACTCTTGCTAGTAGTAATTCTGTCTGTGATTAAAAATAACAAAAAACCCACCCTACAGACACATAAGTAGGATTTGCTTGGATGATTTTTATGGCACTTAAAATGCCTCATCTCCCTTGTCCTTGCTCTGTGATCATTTAAGAGATGTCAGTTCAGGTTGAATGGAAACGCACAAGAAGGATCCTCACTGCAGACATTAAGAGGATATATACCTTGCCCAGGGAAGCTTTTGTGTGCTTTTAAGCTAACTGTGTCTAGAAGTGTATCTCCACCTGAATTTTATCACCTGCTGACAATTGTTACTGGCTAGAGTTTGTTAATAAAGCAACAGTGATTTTCTGATGGAATATGAAAACTATTACTCACCTGAGTTATAAAAGGAATAATTTTATTAAAATAAAAAATGATTGGTGGGCTTACCAGTGGAACCAGATTCCTTTTCTTCATGAGTGACCTCAGAGGTAAATGCTACAGCTTCCTCTCATTTATTTGGCCAGAAGTGTCCTTTTAAGTCATTTTATCAGAAATCTCATTAGTGACTGCAATTTTTACTAGTAAGAATCTGCAATAACATGTGGAGTTTTTATTTTAATTCGACCTGGCTGGAGATGGGCTTCTTTTAGAGATGGTTCTGTAAGGCTGTTGACTGTATAGCGAAGGTCTTTACCATAGGTAGACTTGCCCCTTGTTATTCTCCACTCCTCCCCCCCAAAAAATAACATCAGCATCTCCAGCTTGCCTTTGGGGTGAGCTGACTTGCGGGTTCCCTGTGGCCCAGGCACAGAGGAAGGATGGCGAAGAGCAAAGAGGAAAACCAGTATGATGAGGGCAAGAATCTGAAGGGGAAAGGAGGGATGAGGAGAGGAGCGGAGGATGCTGAGGGCGTTGGGCTGGAGCAGCCCTGGCGGGCGGCGCGGTGGGGTTACCTTTGCGGGGCGCCGAGCCGAGCCGAGCCGAGCCGAGCCGTGCCGTGGGAGGAGGCAGTGAGCCCCTGTGCAGCTGTCACGGGCCCCTGATGAATCACTATCCCGTCACTTGGCTGCCGTCCCCTGGCGCGGGGAGGAGGGAGAGAGACCTGCCGGGGAAACAACAGTTGAGCCTTCAATTTAAAGACAATATGCCTTTCACGGGCACCGCACCCTCCTCCTCTCCCTTTGGACTTAAAGGACAGAAATGTCATCCGTAGTGATATCCTTTCTTTGAATTAAGGCCTCGTAGTAAAGCAGAGTAATAAAAGCTTCTGTTTTCTTCCCTGGTTTACAGGTGCAGAAGTCCCAAACCAGTTCAGATGTTGCTGTTTCTTCAAGCTGCAGGTAAGGATTTGACTGAAAATCACTATTTTTATGCAAACCTTTTATTGTTGGGTTGTTGGTTTTTTTTTTAACTTCAAGTGATAAGTCAAATATTTATTCTTGTTTCCAACATTGAACAGATGAGTAAGTGCTGGAGTGCAGCTTTTACATGCGTGCAACCAAGTCTGTAAACCAGGAGCACGTAACTTTTTCACTAAATTGAGTTTATACTCAATACTGACATTTCGAACTCATTGCAGTATCACCTTCTTCTTTTTGTGTGGATTAGTTTAGGTAAAGAAATATTAAATTAATGATCTATGTTCAGAACCTGTGATAAAATTTCTGTTAAAATATTAAAGCTTTGTGCTTGAAATGACATTTAGGCTTAAGGATATTTATACCACTACTGCAGTAGTAACTTTATATATAATTTTAAGAGTCTTTAAAAGAGCCTAAGCATTTCTTTTAAACTGAAAAATTACCGGTTCAAATGCCTTGGAGGCACACTAACCTATGAAATTCCTACTGGGAGCAATTACTTAGAATGAGTACATCAAATAATAATATCAAAAGTTTTAGGTATAAAGGAGAGAAAGAATAGGGCACTTCAGTCATAAGTCCCAACATCAACCAAGGGATCTGTCACGGGGGTAATGGCTGTTGGCCTTTTAATATAAGGCTATTGAAAGCACAAATCTGAAATATTCATCTGCTTTTGTGCTGCTTAAACGTTTAATTTTTTGCTTTAGATCAGAACTGCTCTTTTCTCATTTTGCCTAAGCGACAGCTGCTGAGATACAGCAGAGTGCTAAGGCACACTAACGCCTATATGGGTTCACTGTATGTCGGTCATATCCCTTTTCAATTGGGCACGCTTTGTGTAATCCACAAAGCAAACAAGTGAGCAGACATAATAATGTTTTAATGCTGCATTTGTTTCAAAGGAAACAGAGGAACAATTAAGTAGTTTGCCAGAGTAAACACATACATCAGGAATATCTCATTCCCTGTCAGTAGATGATAGGTTTCCACAATTGCTTCAAGTGTTTTATTTGGTTTGGAGGCCCATTATATTGCCACTGAGTGGTAAATCTTGAAAAAGCAGTGTTAATTTGTTGTTAAGAGAATATATGTCTTCATATATTGGTGATTCCATCTTTGCATGTATTTTAAAAATACAAGATTACATCTTTGTAAAAAAAAAATACAGGATTAAAATTTTTGAAAATACAAGATCACAGTTTTTGAAGTACGGTACTTGGAATCTAAATTTTATTCAGTTACAAGCTGCAAAAATAATTACAGTAGCTGTTCAGTCATGTGTAGGGCTACAACATGAGTTAAGCACTGGAAAAGATCGAGTTGGGAGAAGTAGTTAATTTTTTACTAAGTGTTTCTGGGATGCTGATAAATAGCTGGCTGCATCTCATAAAGGCATTTGCTCTGTAATTCATGTTGACTTATGTCACTAAAAATAGTTGCATCTTGTTTTCAGGTCTATGGAAATGCAGGATCTAGCCAGCCCACATAGACGACTAAGTGGTAGTAGTGAATCCCCCAGTGGTCCAAAACTTGATAACTCCCATATAAATAATAATTCCATGACACCCAATGGCACAGAAGGTGAGCCATCCTTTTTTTTTAGTGTTTCATAATTTGTTTTTTCTCCTTGTTGCTTTGGTGTTCTTGCAGTCAGCAAGCTATACAAGTTTTACTATTTTAGGTGTTCTGTGTTTATTCATATGGTACATAAAAGCAATGTTCAATGTTTATCAGTAGTTACTATTATCAAGTTTCAGCAATAGCTTTCATTACAGGTTTATGTTTCTTTCATGAAGTTTGAATGGACTGAGAAGGTTGTATGTGCAGAGCTTAAATTTTAAAAAAAGTCAAAAAACTAAAAAGGAAGTTACTGATGAGAGAAAGAAGTGTTTACAACTGCCATAGTACAAAATGCAATTTTTTGGCCTTTTTTACTATTTTGGTATTACTTTATGTTCTCACTTTTTGCAAGCTCCTAAGGCTATGAGAATTTTGTCAAGTAGGCTAATAAAACTGAGTGTTGAAAGTTCCTCAGGCTAGCTTGCTGCTCTGGTGGAGTGGCCAAAATTCAAACAGGTGTAGTAATTCAATGGAGTAAACTGATACCTATTTCTCAAGAAGCAGTCAGGCAGTTGATAAGTTATGTTTATTCTCAGTAGAATACTAACAACAGAACAACCTAACAGCTTTGCCAGTAATATAATACATCTATAATACATATAATAATACATATAATGAAACACAGAAGGGTTTATACAACAAGCAGCAAAAAATGCTCTTTCCTGTAGCATTTCTATGGCAATAGTGGGAAAGATCACACATGACATTTGGCTGGCTGTGTGAACAGAGACTTAATGCATTACTAGAAAAGAGAGTCACGCAGCTCCAGTATTGCTGTTCAGTATAAATGTATAGGTAAACAACTGCTGTAGCAAAGATATCCCTTTTTTTTTTCCTAAGGACTGGGTCATAGTAGTGCTGTCAGACTCTTTAGGATTATGGACATGCATTGCATTTTTCCAGGAAGGCACATGTCAATCAACCAAATGTTGTTCCCCCTCCCTCATATCCCCAAGCATCTCTGTTATTCATTCTAATTGGAGTCTTTGGTAGTGGGGACGGTTTATGGGTTATCAGATTAACAGGAATTTGTGCCAGACTTGTGTATAATTTACTTTTTGCTATTGCTGTAAAAGTATTGCTGCAATCAAATAGTAAGCCATTTGAAAAAAAATAGTGTTGTAAAATATAAATAAATTGCTTACTGTGCTCATGTAGTTTAAGCAGAAAAATATTATGTTCATAAATGAGTCTTCTTCCTTTAAAAAAATAATGTTATATATTTATATCATATTACCAGGTATACACCACTTTTGTTACACAATAAAATTGCCCTTTCAAATTAAAGTTCCTCTAGCTCACAGAAACCTTTGTTGCAAACTTCATGAGCTTTTCTACCTTCTATATAACTTGAAGGTTCTTTTGTAGCACAAAAAGAGGGGAGTTCCTTAAAACACTGAAAGATGTTCATCATCTGACTTGACTTTTTGTTCAACATGTAGTGATGTGTGCATACGCTCTGAGAAATGCTAAATATTACTTTGTCAGGAAATTAGGTATATATGCTATCTATCTGTTAATGCACTGACCTCAGCTAGAAAATAATTCTGGAAATAATATCCTGACTTCTAGGTACGTATTAGAGTTTATTGAAAAAAGTAATTTAAACCGTGGTAACTTATTTATCTGACACTAGAATTGTACATTTTGAAGGAATTTGCAGTGATTTCTACCCAGAAAGCTCTAACTTGCACTACATGTTTGCCTCGTGAGATGAAGCCAAACGGTTTTCTTTTGTTTGCCCTTTTCCCTCAGGTGACATGACCCTGCTCAGCACTGCAGACTGGTTGCTCAGCCCTAGCACACAGAGCCCCTCAGGTTTGGGTGCTGCAGTGGGCGCAGCAGGCGTGGGCACTCAGCATGCTTGTTCCCATGGTGTTCCAAAAGTGTCCCCAGAGATAGCTTGTGCTTGGCGGTTCTGCTCTAAGCTTTCTGATTTGAAAATTCCTGTCTCTGATTGCTCTTAAGTGACAAATAAGGAAAAGTTTTTCAAAGAAACCAGTAGAATAATTTATTTCTGAGTGAGATATGTGCCAAGAGACAAAATTTGTGAGTGAAGCAGATGCCTAAGAATCTGAAGGTGGAATTTTTACTGCTAATCAGTTTTATCTTGAGAAAATGTTTTGTTAGGCTCCTTGAGCTGCTAAAGAGACTTAAGAAAATTGGAGTGAATGAAGCAAGAGTTTCCTATTTTTTTTAATGAAGGGTGAATTAAAATTTTTTTTTCTGGGATCCTTGAAGCAGAATCCTGCTGAGACACAAGTGGCTGATTGTAAGGATGTGGTTGTAAGGGCTCGCCAAATACCTCCTTTTAGATGCTGCAGTGTGGTTTGCTTGCTTGTTGCACATGGGGTGGAGATGAGGATTGCTGAAGCTTCACATGTCAAATATAATATGTGAAACTAGCTTCTAGTCTGCCATGCACACATTCTCACTAACATGAAAGAACCCTCCTTCTCTAGCAAAAGAGATCTTCATGAGACCGAGAAACAGGGCCTCTAGGTATTTGCATGTTATAAATATCTTGTAAAGATATGTTAAATTTGATTTGACTATGGGTGTGATTTTGACAGGTTTCCATACCCTGAAGCGCAGGATATGTTCACTAGATGAGGAGAGGGGAAGAAAAAAGAAGAAGGAAAAAAAAATACCTGTCCCAAAGTGAAATGGCTGCATTTCAAACAAATGTTCATTAATTCCTCTAAGGCACATTTTCAGACTTGTCTTCTATTGATGTTTTTCTGCAAGAGGATGTGGTTGGAAGATAGCTCAGTTTGTTAGCTAATGTTTTTAGCTCCACACTTAGCTGTAAGTTTTCAAAGCACTGAATGGGGATTTAGTTGTGCGATTGAGTCTGAATTTAATCTCTACATGCAGCTTATATATAATAACTCTTTGTGTGCTTAATTTCACTTTGATTGAGAAAAAATCTTCTCTTGGCCAGGCAGCATGGTCTTCACTGATGGGGAAGTAACAAGGAAATTATAGACCTTGACCAGACAGAAATTTCCCAGGATCAAATGCAGAGGAGTAATCCTAAAACGTCTCACTAAAGGCACTCAGAAAAATCAGTCCTAGTATGCCAATGTGATGCTGATTATATAAATAGTAAAATATTTGAAGTTTCCATGTTTTCTTTAAGTGTATTTCCACAAAATACCTCTATTGTAGAAAAGAGCAGACACTGGACACCATAAAAATTATAGTCCTGTATGACTTGCCTGAGCAAATCTCTTAAAAAAATGTTGGAGTAGGGATCAAAATGTTCATAATTGTGCCTTATCTCCAATCTTCCTTTGTCAGTGAATTGCCATGGTGGGTTGATACTGAAGGAGTTAAAGGAACAATAACAACAGAAGCTCATAAAATTGCCATTCATTAAGTTTTATCAGACAGCTGGTGGCTATTCGAACACCAGTGCCTACTTTGGTAGATACCCTTTAGAGGGAAAGGCCGTGAGTAATCAGTAAATTTGAAAGGAGTAGGAAATCTGTTTTCCATAGCAGACAACTGCATCCAGTTTCTGCCTATGGTGATCTTTACTTTTATCTTAAGCATGTAAATCAAATCTGATGGATGGCATACAGTGAGAAACAGAAGCCTGTGGCCCATCATGATGATGTTTTATGCAACTGGAAAGGAAAAGAATAGATGAGGACTGGGAGAAGGAGCTGTGACTTTCTGAACAACTGCACTTCATTCATTTAAGGAGTACAGACCTGCTACTGCCCTTTTGTCTGAGTGTTCAAGAAGGAAGGAGGGAAGGCATTGTCATATGAAGTGGGAAGAGAAAATGGATAACAAATTGAAGATCAGATTTTCAAAGATACATAGGAAGGGAGGCTTCAAAGGGAGTTGGACATCAAAATTCCTTTGGAAAAAAAAATGATTCTCACTCTTTAAGTACCTGCTGCAACATGAGAATGAGATCTCACACAAAGGCAGTCAAAACTCTCCACTACGAGACTATCTGATGTGTGGCCATTAGAAAGGTTGTTTTAAGTCTGGTGAACATAAATCTATCTTCAGGGTTTCAAAAGGCAGTACTGTGTGGTATGTTTGCTGTCAAGTTGCAGTATTACAGAATGGAGAAAAAAATTTTTGCAATATTTCCTAAAGCAATGGGGGAATCAGGTGTTGAAATCTATAGAGAGAGTAGAGCTTGTTGTTGTTATGGCACATGATGTAGATTTCAGGAAGTAAATTATATTTCTATAAATTATATTTCTTGTAATTCTAGCAATAATTTGTAGCACTCAAAATAGTCTTCCAGTATTGCAATTAAGCAGTTCACTTTGGCAGTGAATTATTTTTAATTTATTCCTATTTTTTATATTTTTCATATTTTTGTGTGCTTTGGGATGCAAAGTAGTGGTAGTTGATGGTAATCAGACAAAATGATGCTTCTTTTGGTGATGCTTGGATTCCCATATGTTTTAATTACTCATTTCTGGAGTTTCTGCTAATTATGTACTCTGAAGTTTCTATATGTGTGTTTGCAATAAGGAGCTTGATAGTAGGAAACCTGTAATTGGTACCTCCGTTTTTAAACATCCTGAAATAATAGCTTACTAAAGGTAGATGTGATATTTGCCTTTCAGTAGGATATTAGCATCAAGAGCTGTGGATGCTGACTTCTTTACTCGTCCCAGAAGAGAGCAATAGGACTTTTGTATTGCCAGAGGCAAAAATTGCAGAGGTCCTGGGCTCCCAAAAGCAAGATGGGGGTCTATAGAGGCTAGTAAGAATGTTCAACCCTCTGATGTCACTTCTGGAGGATAAAAATGAGATACAGGTGGCTTATGTGAAGGCAAGAGGCTGACTTGGACTATCCTTTCTTCCCTGCTCTTCACCTTTTTTCCTTTGCTCTGTTACATTGGCTTCCTTCCAGACTCTTTGTCTTACCTGGGCTTTTATTCTCCTGCTTTCCCAATAGTCTTTCTTTCTGTTCTGAGCACATGCAGCATAATGCTCTATTATTCCTCTTTCATAGGTACTTGGCCAGTGAAATGGCTTGTCCACTTCTCTGCTGACTCAGTCAAGCAACTCCTGTTGCAAGGTCTTGGGGAGGAGACCGGCTAATAAATATTTATGTACTTTCTTTTCTGTATGTATGTGCATCTGTTCTTGAAAGATTCTCTATTTTGGTTTCCTCCATAAGTTTTTCCTGAGAGAAAGGACCTCATTTAAATGATAAGTTAATAGCAATACTGGTTCCCGCAGGCATTTGAGGGAAACAAAATACTCCAAATGACAAATTGCTCTAAAAAAACCAGGAACATCTTGGAAGCACCATTGCTTTAATGTATTTTATTTTTGCAAGCTTCTTATATACGTGTTCACAGCATATGCTATTTCAGACTGTGGATGAAGCATGGTGTGAAAGCAGCCTGAGTGTGTCTGAGGGTCTTGGAGCTCCACGTGCTCAGTGGTGGCACACAGGCTGTGGGATTTCAAGGCCCTGTGAGGATGTCCACTCCTTTACCGAAAACTGTAGCAGCAACACATCGTTCTAGTTGTGGTGTCTTTCCAGTGGGACCAGCCTGTTACACTCTTGCGTGCACAGTTGTGCGATTCCATACACAAATGTCATATGAAATGTCATATGTCATATGCCTGGCCAGTAATATAAATGAGAAGGAAATGCAGCCCCTGCTGTCCCTGTGCACCTGCAGAAACTCCAAGGAACAGACGCAGAACAGCTCAGTCAAAGATCACACCTTAATGGGGTGGTATTTGAAGAGCCTTAGCAACTTCAGACCTGTGACTTGATGATTTAGCATTTACATTTGCATCTCATAATCTTCTGATGGGTTTTGCTTGTCCCAAGTAGATAAAAAGGTATGAAACTTGGTTACACTTCAGGGTTGACTGCATCATCTGACCCCTGGTCGGTGAGTGAAGTACCTGTGCCACCAGCTTTGATGGAACAAGCTAGGGAATTTGCTGCTGGTGGTGCTGGCTGAAAGCTAGCACTATCCTTCTTTGTCCAGGTGAATTTGGCTTAAAGTCTGTCAGTCCTGCAGTTCGGACCTTGGCCACATGCAGAGCATATTATTTCCCATTTATGAAAACTTCCTACCTGCTTTGCCGTTGTGCTTTTGTCTTCATGATTTAGTCTTGTGTCTTGTACACCTAAATGGCAGAGCAGGCTTGACTTCTCCATGCTGCTTTCTTGTTCACTTGAAGGCCCTCATGTTCCCAGAGGGTAATGAAGACAACCTTCTTTGCCCTTAACAGCTGGCCTGTGGTGTTTTGTGGTCATTCTGTCTGGCTTTGGTTACAGAATATGAATACTGTGAACACTGCAAACTGTTAAACACGTGCATGGTCAGATTCCCAATTCAGAAGAGGAAAGGAAAAAATGGAAATAGATAGTCCATGACACCTCTAAAAGGATTTGTTTTGGATATATGCTGCCTCCATTTGCAGTGAGGAGATACAAACATTTGGTATAATTGGACATGTGAGTGTGAAGGGATAAGAACCTTAGCTTGGCTCAGATACTCTCATCTCCCAGCTGCAATGAATTTTAACCCATGCCTGTACTTGTCAGATAAATATCCAAATAGAATCTTGCTTAGCAGCTACAAATACTGTCAAACCTTATATCTATCCAGATGTTTTTGGATTTTCTTTTTGATTTTGCACTGTAGCAGTGACACCATTCTTTGTAAATTTGAGGTTTTTACTACTAGATGAGCAGGTAAAAGGACATTAAAGCTCTTTCACCTGTAATGCATAACGTAAGAGGAAGATGAGGGCCATGGGGGTGTATGTGGTGAAACCTAAATTTTAGCCACAGCCCAAATACTGCAGAAGTTTTGAAGCCTCTCACATCAGAGGAGAGGAAAGCAGGAAACAGTCTGGGCTTGAACTAGAATGTGCTGCTTTGAGCAGGGACTTTCTTTGAAAACTATACAAAAATTTAAGCTGGAAATTACCTTCTGGTAGTTTCCAGACAATGAGATTCAGGAAGAGTTCTCTGCTTTGAGAAGCAGTGACAAGTTTATCAGGCTTCAGGGTTAGAAGCTGATGGTTTGATAATCTGTGATAGAAAGAGACAATAATATCCTGGATAGGAATTAGTATAATTGAGTAACCTGTAACCTTTTTATAATTGCAAGATTCTTCACTACAAAAAGAGTGTTTGAGTAAAATAATGGAAAATATCATCAGCTGAGAGGTTCAAGGTAGAATTTTTGTTATGTTAGTAACAATTATCTTTAAGCTTCCAGGTGAACTTTGGGCTTCTAGTGAGTACAGAGAGAGGATGGTATCAAGCAAAACAGTGTGTGAATAGCAATTGATACAGAAAGTACTTAATCAAGATTTATATGGTGTTTAGTTACTAGTATTATTTAAAGATGAGACAAGCCAAAATAGGGCAAGAGATTGTATTTTTATGTATGTCTACAACCAAACTTAACCACCAGACTTACTTTGTTGAGTGTCTTTGCAGCCCATGAACACTGAGAGCTGTCAGCCAGGAATAATTTCATTTTGCCCACTTATTTATATAATACAAAAAATATAACATTATAGTGTTAATTCAGTCTTAAAACTGTAAAATTGAAACCACTTTAATAAGTCAGGCATGTTTGCAGTATTTCTATTCTGATTTAATGTATATGGCATAGCTGTTAGCAAAGATGAGTTCAGTAGAGCAAGCCTTATATGTTTTTAACGTAAAAAAGCAAGTTCTAAAAGATATTTAACAACCTTACTTTTTGCATGCTTGAAGGTGCAATCTTTATGAGGTATTCCTACAATTTCTATGTTATGAGTGGCCAAATATTAGTTCTCTAAACCCATATTTAAGATAGCCAGCATCTCATTCCTTGTGACACTCTTTACTGATATATATACCAGGAACTGCATGACAAGCTGTGAACTCAGAAAGTTGTTACTTGGCCAATGAACCACATGAACCTGTGGGTTCTGGTCTGAAGTTTTCTCTCTCAGTGGAGTTCAGAAACTGCCATGTAAGTAATTTTTAACCACCTTTTGCTATACAGCTGACAAAACAGGGCACATTGCGCTTGCAGTCTCTGAATTCCTTTAGAGGAAAAATTTTGACAATCAATACACCATTGGTTCAGCACTTGTAATATCTCTGAATTTTTGTGCTTTTTTTCTCTAAGATATCACTTGTGCTATTATCTGCTATTTCTATTTTTTCTATTGTTCTGTGTGTTGTTTTCTTACACAGTTTCTTTTTAAATCTGTTTAGAATCTCACAAATTTCTAGAAACAAAAAATAAGGAGGAAAAATATCTTTGTTGACATAGTTTCTTAAGCTGCTTTGTATATAAACCAAATCTAAATCACTAGTTCTAAATAAGCATTGGATTTTTGCAGCAGATTAAGAAGAAATTAGTCTTCTTGAAGTTCTTATTGATAATCTGTTTTATTACATGAGTGATTTGGGTGACACTAAAACTTAGTAGTACATTGCTGAATCAGAGTCTGTCTCTAGAATTCAAGTCTGATGATTCTGCACCTCTGTAAAAGTCGAGTTTGATAAAGGAGCAGCAGAAATGGGAACTTTCTTGTGTCACTTTCCACTGTCTCTGCCACCACTGGGCATGGTGGTAGCAGTTACTGGCAAGCTTGCAATGTGTGCTGTCTAGATGTGGCAATGTTCCCACTCATTTCCCAGTGTCATCCTGTGAAAGCTTAGGATGTGTTGCAGAAATGTTAATTGCCATGGAAAATGTGAGGAGCTGAAATCCAAAAGACCCATAAGCAGCATGTGGCAGGGCTAGATCTGTGGCTGTCCAAAGACTGATTCCCTTGGATAACTCCATATGTCTCTCATTGTAGACATGGATGACTGATGCGCTGCTGGGATAGACTGTGAGACTTGTATACTTAGGCAGTCCCTTTGTAGTTCTCTTTCCCCATGATTCTGAGGTGAAATATGCTCCATTGCAGGTCAGTTTTTGCTTTGGACAAACAAGAGACCTTCATTTGCAGTAAGAATGCATGTAAATATTTCCAACAGGTAAACCCAGGCTGTTCTTCTCTGTTTATTTCTTTGTATATCAAGATTCCATCCCCTTAAATGTGCCTAGGCTGATAGAAGGAAATCTGCAGTAATTTTCAGTTATTTTGATTGAAGTGCTTGGGGAGTGGAGAGCTTTTCAGTACCTATTTGTCTTTATTAAATTCCCAACTACCTGTGACACAAAGGTTCATTAAGGTTGTGGTTGTTTCTAAAGACAGCATGATAGGGTACATTTATTATCACCCAAGCAATGGGTATCCAGATAGGAATAATGGGAGCATCCTTTTCTATATCCTGTTCTTATATTCAGGAGATATAACAGCTGAGAGAGAAGACATAAAGTTTTTATGAAAAATTGCTAAGCACCTCAGTCAGCAAATAGATTCATTCCCAAGAAGAAGGCACTGCATTGTATTTCATATGTTTTCCTGTATCTTCAAAAGTAGCTTGTCTAGTAAACAGCATTCAGTTATAAACTATGTTGCACAGAAATATTGCTCATTAGTCATAGAAACAGAAATTCCATTTTGATGACGTTTTTCTGAAAATAGCATCTTGAACAAGGATCCAGATAAGTGTTCAGAGGCCCATCCAACCTGGCCTTGAACATTCCCAGCAATGGGGCAGCCACAGCTCCTGTGGGCAACCTGTTCCTGTGCCTCACTGTCCTCAGAGTAAAGGTTTTCTTCCTGATATCTAATCTAAACCTATTCTCTTCCCCTTTGGATCTATTCACCCTTTTCCTGTCACTACATCTTCTTAAATGGTAAAAGGTCCTTCTGCATCTTTCTTTTGGCTCCCTTCAGGTACTGGAAGGCCATGGTTAGGTCACCCCAAAGCCTTTTCTTTTTCAGGCCCAACAATCCCTAATCTCTTAGCCTTTCCTTGCAGGGGAGGTGCTCCACTCCTCTAAGCATCTCTCCAATAGAGCTTGGAGAAAGCACATACTGAAAACTTCCACCTTTTACTCCAAGTTAGGTTGTTCTGTCTTGTCTTCCTCTCTTTTCCCCAACCACAGATAGCAGCTGGAGAGGAAAGCATCTTTCATTATTTCCAAAAATATAATTGCATTATGGAAATTAGGTTCAGAAGGCTGGGGAAACTTGTAGTAGTCTGTGAGAGAGGTATGGGTCTGACTGTAAAATGTGGCTGTGATAATCTTCTAAGAAAAAGCAGAAGATAATGTAAATGCTATAATTTTTTGTATCTGGATTGACAAACTGCAGAACATACTGTAAAAGCATGTACAGAACATGCTGTAAAAGTCTGGTAGTTTCTGAAAAATTACTTGTGATAGACACTTTGCAATAAATATTTCATTGTGTCTGTGTGTTAGACTTCCAGTATTTAGTCACTTAATGGATGGTGGATAACTTATATGCTGTATTTTTAAGAAATACCTTTGTATTAGAATTATGGATCAGATCATGAGTGCACTTTTGAAATGAACCTCACGGCCACCTATTCTTACCACATTAGTTCCCCCTGGGGAGTCTCTTGGATTTCACTTGTTTAAAAAAAGCTGCTTTGCAGAAGTGAGGCTAATGTTCTCAAGCTGAATAACCCCTCTCAAAAAAGCCTAAACTATGGACACTGGACCCTCTGCACCAACCATTTCACTTCATGAAACTTTTCTAACTGGGCTGCACTGCTTGTTAATGCAGACATAGCAGAGTTTTGTGTGCAGCTAAGCGTTTCTCTCCCAAGTTCTCAGACAAAAATCCTGCATGAGAGTCAAAAGAAAATAATGGACAATTAATAAAATCTTGAGAGATTTCTTACAAATCCCATGGAGGAGGCTTGGTGAAGGAAATAGACATGCAGAAATAAGAATATGGATTGGCAATGAGAAGAAAGGTCTTTTGTGAAAAGAGGGAAGTCCCTCTGCCTCACCTTTTCCAAACATGATACCAAAGGGTTCCTACTGATGATGGTTGTAATTCCTGAACACACATGTATAGACAGACACACAGGCACACATGTATGCATGTATGATGGCACTGAGGCTTTACATGTCAAAGGGCATGCAGTTTACCTTGGTTTTCTCAGATTAGCTCTCAGCAGTGTTACAGAACTGCCTCGCTGAAAGGTCAGCTATGCAGCAGCGCTGGCGCGTGGGAAGTGGCATCTCTGTATGTGTCAACAAGAGCAAAAGGGGGGCTGTTGATAGTGAGATCAGCTCTGTTGTTTTCTGAAACATCATCCTCAGCTGCTTTTGGTGTGCTGTAACCCCAAGAGCCAGGTGTGTAAAAATGGATTTGAGGGATTGCCATGATGTTCTAACTCTCTGGAAGTAGCTATTGTGCCTATTTTACATTCATACCAGGTCAGACCTGTCCTTCCTCTTTGGATCAGGATACTGTCCTGATCCAAACATTGCAGTGTTTGCACTGGAATAACATAAAAGGAAATAGTTTATTTACTTGAAGCTTTATTAAAAAATCATTAATTTATTATTAATTATGATCATTAATCAGAATAAGCCAGGAGATAATCTTCTGGTGTCTTTCTTTTCTACTCTCAGGCAGCTGCGTTGTGTTGTGGGTGCAGAGAGAATAAAATGTAAAAGCATTCTTTGAAGTATTTGGTGAGGACTGTATCCCCTTTGTTTATTCAGGGTTGTGGAGTAAAAAGTTGGTTTTTATTTTGAGAGGAGGAATCCGTCATGAGACAGTGTTATTCTTCAACACAAATTCCTTATTTTCCTCTGAAAATTTATTTAAGTGGAAACAAAATTTCAACAGCCCTCAGCAAAAATAATTTAAAAATTATTTTCTTCTTTGTCTTATTCAATTTGCTGTCTTTCAAGCGTGTAAATGCTGTGTGACCTGATTTAAATGTGGATCCTCATTGTTGGGTCTGGAGGATTAAGAGGAATCAGGACAGGTGCAGAGAGTTGCATGGGGACTTGTGGTTTGTTACAGTGGCTCTTATTCCTTGGGGACAGGAATAACCTTCTTGATCATCTTATATTTATGTGTAAATCATAGCTTCCAGTATTTTGCATTGTTTGTATGCACAAATACATAAAATGCAAAATATTGATAGCCATGGTTTAGAATATTTTTGGCAGATTTTTGTTTTATTGAGTTTGTATCTGTAGTGAGTCTGTGTGCATGCGCATGTAAGAATATTGGGAGCATATAGAATATCTTCTGTTTGTATTTCTATAGTTAAAACAGAACCAATGAACAGCAGTGAGATTGCTACTACTACTACCACAGACGGGTCTTTAGACAATTTCTCAGGATCAGGTAAGGAATAAACAAAAATTTTATGTTCAGTATTTTTAATTTATTATTTTCTTAACCCATGTGGTCTAAACCTGTACACATCTCTTAAAAAGCCTTTTGGACTTTCCAGTTTATGACTATTTCTGTTCATTTTAGTCTAAGTAAACAGGAGTTTTCCCCAAGTAAGGAGCATCACAGTATCAGGCTTATTAATGTCCATTGGTGTCTTCGGTGGAAGTCTCACTAGGGAGTATTTCTGGCCCAGATTAATTACTTTTTGTTTTTTGTGAGTAACCTTACATGCCTCTGTGATTATCATTGTAATTGAGGGGTAGGTCTTCCTCATTTATTGTAATTTATTATTACCAAGGTATTCATTCTTTTGTCAGGCTTCTTTTCTTTTTGGAAGCCAGATGCATTTTAGCTTCCGACATACAGGATACAAAAACTGTGAGAATAACCTCAGGTGTTTGCTCAGTTTCCCACACCTGAGGACTAACTGTGGTATTTCTAGCACATCGATTTTATGGTGCAAATCAAATTAAAAAATTACCTAATAATATATTGTGGGATTACATTTCCATAGTAGCAAAATTGGATATCTCGCAATCGGTCAGACTCCTAATAGCCAGCCCATTCCTGGTCTTGTCACAGCCTCCGTTTTCTGCACAGGGTGCTGAGTATGAAAGCATCAAGTCTGAAAGCCCAAAGAAAGGTTTCTAAGGTATTTTATTCTCTGGAAGAAGAAAATACAGTGTGTAGCTAATAGTAGCTACATACATCTGTGGTGATCTGACTAAAGGTCAGACTGTAACATTTGGCATGTCTGCAGCCTCACAGGCCTCAGAAAAGAAAAATTATCGGGTGTGGAAGGCACAGAAGGGGTGTCCCTGCTTCCCTCCCAGAGTGTAAAGATGATGGATTTTCCCTGTAGCTGGCCAGGAAAGGGGTAGCTGGTGGAGGAGTAATTATGCGTGCCTTGTTTATTTCCAGGTACTTAGCAATAAGGCCTGTTGTTTCTCGGGCTGTCTGATTTTACAGTAGTCTCATAACCTGCTGCTGACCCTTTCCTGGCAAAGGCTTCCAAGCCCACCTTGGGACCTAGAGGAGAAGTGACACCCAGACAGTAACCAGAGAGGGAAGGGCTCCCAAAAATACCACCCCGAGCAGAGTAGGTCAGCACAGCCGCCAGGCTCTGAGCAGCACCCAGAAATGCCGACAGGAATGGGATGCAATACTGACTCGAAGGTCTGAAAGCATTTTAGACAGCAGATAAGGTGGAAGAAAATAGAAGTGTAATAAGGTAATGCATCGTCTGTATGAGGAATTATTTTTTCTTAAAAAGAGGCGCGTGCTCTGAAACAAGCCATATGTTTTCAATAAAGGCACGCATAAAGCTCCTTCATAAAATGTAGGTCTTAAAAATTCTAAAAGTTAATAAAATGTTGCACTTGAGATATCAACAATCCTTTCAAAATATAAAGGAAAATGTTTCCATTAGGAAATAGGTTGTTTGCATTGAAAATGTTGCCTGTGTGCAACCAAAGAATAAACTATGGCTCAGGAGTTGGTACAAAGGGGCAGTTTAGTATTTGAGATTTGCAGTCAAGATTTTAATGTTAAGCATTCTTGTACAGTTCCTCATAAAATATTATTTTCTATCTAAGGTATCAATGATATTTGAATTTAATTAAAATCTTGTTAATACTCTGAAATTCTATTAGGAAAAATAATATTTATCTTTGGTGTGTGTATTTACACTTCTGTATGCTTTCTTTTCTCCTTGGTGCAGCAATTGGAAGCAGTGGTTTCAGCCCAAGACAAACACACCAGTTCTCCCCACCACAGATTTACCCTTCCAAGTATGATATCTTTTTAAAATAATAATAGTAGTAGTAATAATAATGACTGGAATAGGCAGATTTTAACCTCATTTAAAATAATAATTGAGTCCATCTGTTAAGCCATAATTTAAACCGCAGCAGCTCCTAGGGAAATTTTTTGTAATTTTAAATGCTAAGAATGTATTTGGAAAATATTTGTAAAATTCTTATTTCACTTATTCTTTTATTATTGATTTCTTATTGTTTTGTCTCTTAATGTTTCTGCTGTCTAGCGCAGCCTATGATTATGTGTTAATGAAGTAGCAGGATTATAGTAAGGCTAAAAATAAGTATACGCATGTCTGTCTTATGCAGTGTCTGTCCTATTTTCTGTCGTTTGTAATCAATAGCAGACCCTACCCACATATTCTTCCTACCCCTTCTTCACAAACAATGGCTGCATATGGGCAGACACAGTTTACAACAGGAATGCAACAAGCTACAGCCTATGCCACTTACCCCCAGCCCGGCCAACCCTATGGAATTCCTTCATATGGTAAGAAATCATATCCATGTTCTTTTATTCCTGAGGTAAATGTTTTTTAGATCAAGATTATGTGACCCTTGGGTTAGTACTTAGTGGGACAGCTGTGCTCTAGAGCATTTCTTGTGGAAGACTGCTAATTTTCCCACCTTGGAATGAGTGATGTTTAATTTATGTACTAAAGAGCTAAAAAGGTACTCAAGAAGATTAACCCATTTTGGGATCAGGTGGAGAAGTTCATTAGCTTTTGGTTGGTGATATCAAAAGTACAGCACTGAAATGGGAAGAGGGAACTCAGGGCTCCCTTTACACAGACCCAGCCCCTGGTGACTTGCTGAGGGCTCTGCTCCCCAGCAGTGCACGAGGTTACATCGGGATGTAAGGGTCTGAATTTCAGCTCATATACATTACTGGAACCCAGATGAATTTGGGAGGCTGTGCTGATTTTCAGCAGGCAAAAAAAAAAAAAAAAAAACCTGATTCAAAAATACCTCCCTGAAAAAAATCTCACTTTCCAATGTTTTAAAACTCCCTGGAGGTGAAAATTGAGGTAAATTGCCACTAAAGCTCTGTCTGCCTGATGAAGGAGATAGTACTAAGTAGCAAATATTTCCAAAAAAATTTAATTTAAAAGCAAGCTGCTGTGGGTGAGACCATTTTCCTGCCAGACTGTCTGCTGGCAGACCACATAGCAGTGCAGCAGCGAAGATGCATTATTAGAAAATAGGTCTTATATTCCTCTGGGGGAATATATTAAAAATATACAATCCACATGCTTTGAGCAGTAAATTTTGTAAAGATACATTCAGATAATGTAAGTTTTATACCAAAAGGACAGAACTCACCATACAAGCTATTCACTTTAAAATTGTTAAAAGTTTTTAGTGCAAAACTGATGAATCTTTCATCTTGAAGTTTGCAAGTTGAAATCCACTGGATCTCAAGTATATCCTACAGCAGTTTATGGTGAACAGTAGGTAAAAGAAATACATTATTATTTCCCCTTACTTTAAAATAGGGTTCTAAGTATAAATTGGATGTTTCAGTTTGAAACCACGTATTTTAAACTCACACTATGAGATGGGGAGTCTTAGACACACACACACACATACAAGAACTCCTGCTACTGATGAGAGCTTGTCTGCTAATTCCATCTGGATCAGGTGGGGTGATAACAGACAACCCTTTTCCCCACCCTGCTTTTCTTGACCTGTTTCTCCTGCGGACACCTCGTGTTCATACTTGGCTGACTGCAAGGCTCGGGCAGCCCAAACAGTGACTTTTTTGTTTTTTGCTTGGTTCCTCTGGATGAAATCCTGACCTCACTGAAGTCAACTCCAAAATTCCCACTGACTTCAGCCAGGCCTTGATTTCACTACTTGAGTTTAGCTGTCTCACTGTCGTCGGAGCTGTAATTGAGAGTTGCTTTACTTGGCAACTGCTTGTGGGGGTTAACATGCCTGCCTGCTCTTTTGTTTTGGTTTGGTTTTTTGCCTAGACCATCCCCCATGCCTAGGACTTCAGATAAATTTGCAATGTTTTACATCGCAGAGCTGCTTTTGACCACTGAAATCCTAAGCCAAGAGGATTTTTATGTGTTTTGCTCTTTTCAGACAATGCCTTGTGGCTGGTGCTAAGGTGCTCCTCGCTGATGTACTTTATAGGAGTAATTTTTAAGGCAAATAACTCTTAAAAAGTTTGGAGAACCTAACATATATTTTTGCATAACTAAAGCATGCCATATAATCTGTGCTCCCAAATGAAATTAGGTGGGGAGCATTAGGACACTCATTTGCAACAGGCAAGAACTGAAGCCTTGCTTGGAGCCAAAATTCTGTCCTTTGATCTGCACCTTAGACCCCATGTACCCTCTGTCTTGCCTTTCTTTCACCCAGGCAGAGGTCTTACAGCAGTATAAAGGGAGAAGACTTATGCATATGTGAAAGGAAAAACTGAGTTGAGAGGGAGACCTCTTTCTTTTTTTTCCTTACTCTGGGTCTACTGGAAGAGTATTCATGAGTTCCTGTATCAGCCTCCCTCAAGTTTTCTCTCTAGAGTAGAGTTTGGGAAGGTGCTGTCTCAACTGCACCTCTAGCCTCTTCATTTTTCCAGTTCCCCACCTCCACAGCCGTGCAGCCATGCAGGCAGGAAGGGGGGTGGAGGGGAATGCCATTGACAGCTGCTGCCCAGGGCCTCCTGGCTCTGCTTCATCTGCAAAGCCCTTGAGGAGGCTGGAGAATTTCCTGAAGCTCTTTCCTCCTGCCTGCTCCAGCGCCAGCATCTAGCAAAGGCTTTGCTTACCAACTTCTTTACTTTCCAGATCCTGGCAGTCCCCTTGTGTCACTGTCCCTTCCCACTTCCTTGAGTACATTAGGCTTGGGAGAAGGGAGCATCAAGGTTTGATGAGTGAAGGCTTTCTGGGTGAGAGCAAGTGTGAGAGTAAGTCCCAGGAGATGAAAGGCTCTTCATAGCATGAAGGTTTGCAAAAGGGCACATCAGTGCCAAGTTGTCTTCACTCGAGTGGCATCCTCCTACTGCTGCTTTTTATCATCTCCTCCTGCTTGGTCTGAGATGGAGAGTTGGATCAGGCTGTTAAAGGAAATTTAGACTAGAAATTTAATGCTTGATTTAGTTAAACTTTCTCTAAGCCATATTTAATCAGCATTTCAGAAGTCCTTAAGCAGACAACAAGTAGGGATTGTTGATACCAAATCATCCATAGCATCATTTCATCCCTTGGAAATGAGGTGTCAAGGTTCATCATTCAAACTGCTTAATTGTAACATGAAACAGAAGAAGCAAGTAAGCATCAGGGAAAAACAAGCAAACAGAGTTAGTCTACCAGTTAGCAGGTCTGGCAGAAGGAATTAAGGGTAATTAATGACAGCAGTTGAAAAATAATTATTTAGATGACTGAAAACATGCTGCCATTTGTATATAGGGAAATATTGAAGTTTTGCAAACACAGTAACTTCTGAGCCCTCTCCTACCTTCAAACATTGAATACTGTCTAAAGAAAAATCCATCCAGGAAATGGACTTTGATAAACAGTAATTTTCAAAGGAATGTTACTAATTCACACTTAGTTAATTCAGTTCAAATATTGTTGATTTCTGAACAATGAGGTATCACTGAATGCCACAGAGAAATCTAAGTATATTGTATCACTTTTCCATTACTTTGACTATAATTATTTTTAAATGGTAGTTCATGTTGGAACAACCTTATGATTAAAACTGAGAAATAGAGGCTGAATTGTGTGCATTTCCTCAGTATTTTGCTTGGTGATATTTGCTTGCTTGCTGCCTTACAAATTGAGGGAAGAGTCACTGAAATTGGGCAGCAAGTCATTCATTGATCAGACTTTGGACTCTCTTATTACTAAATTTAGAAATGAGAGAGTAGTGTGGTATGTAATGGGCCATCAGTGCAGATTGATGATTCTCTGCTATGTTTTTCCCAGCCCAAGAGATTGCTTCAGGAATAGTTCCTGTTAGATGTTTATTTGTTAAAAACTGAATTAGTGTTTAATTACCTTTGAAAAATCATCATTACACTTAATACTGCTAGTTCTCTTTATCCACTTCTAATTCCTTAAAAAACCATTGCTCTTGGAGCTGTGTATTTTTCATGTAGGAGTACTATACAATGCAAATCTCAGTTATGTTGTTAATGGGTAGATGGCAGGAGAGCTTGGCTATGCTATGCTTCATTAAAATCATATAAAGTTGCTAATCTACCTCTGTGTAATGTCATGAATGTATGGAAAAGTTTGCCTCTGGCAGGAAAGGAAAAAAGGAATAATGCAACTTCCTGTTCATGTATAAATTTCTTTTGCAGTTATTGGAAACACAGTTTTGAATTTAACCTCTCCCTGGTGAACTTCAGTTTTCCGTGTGCTTTTAGACTGCCCTTACCCTATTCATTTGTGTGTGCTCTCAATATTTGTTCTCTCAGGCAATAGTAGATGTATGTTAAAATTGCTGTTAATTAAGTGATTTTATTTTCCATCCCTGTTTGAATATGAACAAATAGATTTGCTGTCACTAACTGATTTAGGTGCATTGTGGGCAGGCATCAAGACAGAAGGAGGATTGGCACAGTCACAGTCACCTGGACAGACAGGATTTCTAAGCTACGGTGCCAGCTTTAGCACACCTCAACCTGGACAGGCTCCCTATAGCTACCAGATGCAAGGTCTGTATGAACAGATATTACCATTAATTAGATATAGCTAATGCTATGGTGGGTTTTTTTCCTCCTTATTTCTTTATATTCCTAGAATAAAAATGAATGTTTGCTTGAACACTTACCTCTGATTTTATTGCAGCTGGAGATGAAATGATGATTGCCTTTGCTGAGAGAGCAACAGGCCAGCTCTCAGCAGTTTGGAAGATCCCTTACTTCATTAAATTTTAAATAGTGAAGTGTTCCAGTGTTATTACAGTAAAAATGCATCTCTGAAATGCAATAGTTCAGCAAATAATGAATGAGACAAAGCTAGTCCTGGAAAACGTGACAGGATTATGAATTTAGGAAGTGCCAAATATAATTTGACACCTGAGCGTGTTCGAGGAGGGAGAAGAAGATAAAAATACCTACTGCAGCTGTGGAGGTAGCTAAGTAATGATTGAAGTCAGTTTCTTTGAAGTCTATTTAAAAGCTCTAAGTCTTTGTATGTGCAGGCTATTATTATCAATTATATTTTGTAGCCTTACTTGCCTGTTTAGTTTACTTAGTGCCTTTCCACCTTGTTCTCCCAATTCCTTTTCCATTTTCTATATTGAGAAGTCACTGGTGTGCCTGGTTCTGGATTTTTCACCACTTAACAGATATTTTAGTTTACCAGAAATAGCTAATTTGGGATGTCTGCTGCAGGCCTTTTCACCCCTGAATTTGGCAGTAGAAATCAGGTGTGTTACAGATTTTAGTATTGTTGAAATAAGTGATCAGTCACGGAAATGGACCACATTTTTTTATAAGTTTAGCACCTTTATTTATTATCAAGCTTAGTTTCAACTCTGTGCCATCAAGTAAACACTCCATGAAATGTCTTGTGGCAGAAGTGCTTTCATAGACTAAATGAATGAAGTTTTGCTTTTGTTCCACAGCTTTAGGGGTTTATTAATTCAGTCCTTTGCTCAGACACAAGAGATACTTTTTTTTGTTAATTTTTTTTTATCCCCTGTTGAACTGTGTGTTGAGTAGCTCCATAGGGCAAAAGTGGCCATCTAACATCTGACATATTGCTGATTTATAGTGTGCTCTGACAAGTAAGAGGGATAGGACCAGAGTAGCACGTGAATTTTCATCTACATGCTGAAGAGTGATGATCTTCACCTCATCAGAGTAAATATAACCATAACCATATTACTGGTTTTGCTTTCTGCAGACAGCTACACACAAAAACTCAGACAACAAACACACCTCCACACCCACCTCCTCCCCGAAAAAAATCCTACTTCTCTGTAGGAGAGAGCTCAAAATACTTGCCAGCAGCAGCTACAATGAACTTCTGGACCAACATTTCAGCTTTTAAGGAACTGATAATTTGCAGTCACTAGGACATAGTGTTATTCAAAAATCGTGTCTGTGCTGCCTATAATTTCTATTGAAGTAGTGCCTTCATGCCACAGTCATATACTGGGATCCTGTTGTGGTAGCTTCTACAGGCAAATAAAAATATAGTCCCAACAGAAGCTGGAGGCTAAAATAAAACACACAGGCTAGAAGAGCCTAATATAACAATAAAGCTGACACTGTTTATATATAATAAACAGTTGGCACCCCATATTGGTTATATAACAACTCTAAAGGTGTTTTTTGTAAGATACAAGACAGAGGGATGTTCATAAAAAGGGATTTTAGGCAGGACCATGAAGTAGTTTTGCAGATGTCTATGGGAAACTCATTTGATAGAGGGAGGAAAGAGGGAGCAGCACAGGATAACGCAGAGAGTGCTCACTGGAAAATTTTAAGAGTAAGTGAATGCTGGCATCAGTAGTGCAAAGCTAGGACTCTGTCAATGGAGTGCACAAAGTCTGTCATAAAGGGTATTGCTTTGTTTTCTGCTACATGCAAAATGTGTATAAGATCAGAATTGTCAAGCTCAGCGAAGGGTGACAATTGTCAAGAGATGGGACAGCAAGATCTGGGAAAGCATTTCAGCTGTATACATTGAGAGGCAAGGATCTAAAACTATTCTGCAAAAATAAATACATTAAAGATGACCCAGTTGTGAAGCTCTAATAAGAAAATTATCAGAAGCATTGATTTAATGATGGAATTGACTGCAGGGCTTCAGGAGGAGGGGATCTGAGCCTGGATTCTCCTCCAGCTCTGCTGTTCTTGGGCTGAGAGCTGCCCACCTGTGAAAGTCAATGGATCACCGACAGTCTGGCTTGGCAGAAGAGCCACAGGTCAGAGTTGGAGAGTCCCTGTGGCGTGCACGTCCTTTATGTTGTGCTCATAAACAGCACGATGTCTGGGTGAGGGAAGGACTGGTCTTCCACAGAAACCTTAGAGACCACAAGAATGGACATAAGGAGAATATTTCAAATGAAAGAATTGGTGTTGTTGATAAGCAGAAAATAATCATGTTGCTAAATGGGTATTTCTTGCAATTAAATAATTGACAATATATGTCTATACTATACATGAGAATATATATCTTTGTAATATTTTCATTAGTCTAACTTTTGTGTTTCAAACAACTCTAAATTGTCTTAATTCTTCCTTTTGATTGAACAGCTGTTAAAAATAAACAGGAACATTTGTTTCCCTTTCCTCATTTAATTTTGGAAGGAGAACCTATTCATAATTTCAGCTATTATTTAAAGACAAAATTGATTCTCCTGACAGAAGATGGGGTTAGTGCTGCTGCTGTTCAGTTGTTTGTGCAGAAACCTCCAGAGAGGAAAATGAGTTTATTCTCCCTTTCCCCTCTAGCAGTATATGGGCAGGCTGCAGCCTCAGCCTTGTCATAGCCTGCGAGAGCTGTTCTTCATCTCCTGCGTGCAGCTGCTGAGCTGCTAAATGGAGATAATGGATCCCACAACCTCCTTCACAACCAAGCGTTACATGACAGCACTCGGGGCCCTGCTGGCATTCTTGCCTGTGGTAAAGGGGATTTCCTAGCAGCCTTGCAGTTGTCGTACTCGTGTTCCCTGACTGGGGTTACCTCGTGCTCGAAAGCTTTGGAGTTAACTCTGGTTCCTCTCCCTGGGATGAATGTCTCCCTGCAATGTAGGGATGCTATCTCACAGTGCGTGTGCAGCCAATTAAACACAGTGCTTTTCCTGACCCTGCTAAAATTACAGCGTCATTAGTCACCAAACAATAGCGGAGGGAGAGGCTGCCAACTTATGAAAATTATAAGGAGAGTTGCTGCCTGTGACTCCTTGCTAAGTTTATTCTGGTAATTGGATTTTTTGTTTGTTACAGATTTATAATCTCTGTAAGGGAAGGTGCATAGGGGAGAAGGTGGGAAGAGAACTCAGGCAGTTCTGCCACCCATCTCCCCGCCCCCCTCCGCCCCCCTTACTTTATTTTACGAGTGTGTTCCTTAAGCTGTTTTTCATATAAGTTGCTTCATAGATGTTGAAAGACCACTTACATGACTAATGGCTGTGGGAATGGGCCGTTGTTCCTATATTGGCAGAGTTATAGGGATTGCTCTGTGAGGATAAATGGAGTAGAGAAGGGCTGGGGGAAACAGCAAGGAAAGAACTCCATTTGCAACTGTCTTATTTGAGTCTCATTTGATTGTGACAAAAGCATGGCTTTTACCCTGCACCCAAGTACTGTGCCTCTGGAAGTGTGCTAGACCTGTGATGAGCACCAGCATTGTTTTAGTTACCAAGACTGTGATGATTGAGAATAACTATCCAATTGGTTTGGGAATTCAACCATAAAAAAGTAAACGTTAAGGTATTTGGTTATTATTATACAGTATAAAAATATTGTGCTGGATGGCTAAGCAGTTACTAGGACAACAAGGGGGAGTTTGCCAAGGATTTTTAAACACTGTAAGCAAACGGAAGAAACCTTGAGTTTAAATAGCCCATCTGGCCGTCTAAGTCTTTCCCAAGAGAGCTGCACTAAACTTCTGCCACATACATTGTACCCTGATGATGGACGTAGCCCGTGGCGAGGAGACTGGGCTAGGAAAGCAAATGGGCTCCTGTGGCCAATGCACGGGGGAGGACCTCATCCCCTGCCTGCGGCGGCACAGGGCGAGCCCCGCGCCTGGAGCGCGCCCCAGTCCCAGCAGGGTCCGGCTGCCTTCCGATGCTGACTGGGATTCCCAGCTTTAATGTGGGTCAGAGCTCTTTGCAAAATAGACCTTTGACCTGCAATTTACAGCTTTTATCACATTTTAAAGCTATGTAGCCAGCCAACTTAGGGCAGTAAATCTCGTGCATTTTGTAGCAATTCTTATTTTTGTGTTTGTTCAGCTAAAGCAGGATAGCGGCTCTATGCCATGTTATGGCTGAATATTTGAAAAACAATTTGCAAAATCATGAGTACTTTAAAAACAACTTCAGGCCCCTAGTTCTGGGTGGCCCACGGAGCTGTTTCTGAGAAACCTGCTTCATGTTTGTTACGGTCTAGGAGACCCCTACCCCTCCTCCATAGGAGCCAGTGCTGACCATGAGATGAAAGAGAAAGATCTGCGTGCGAGCGTGTGTGTGTGTCTTTGTCTGAGAGGGAGAGATGCTGGCTGGCATGTAATTACTTTTCTCATTTGCTTTTGCAAATTATTTGCCAAACTTTCTGAGGAAAGATAATGTATTCCTGAAAGTCTGGGGTTTTTTTCTACTTATGAGAGGCCTTTTATATCTTTTTAGAGTGGCTCAAACTGTGCACCTCTAAAACCAGTGTTTGAGTGTATTACTGCACCACTCAAAAAATCCTACAGAAATAACAGGAGACACAGTGACTTACATTCTTCCAGACAGAGCACTATTAGAAATAAAATATCATTTCAAAGTTTTGCACTTTAAAATATTTTTCAGCTGTATTTTGGCTTTCAGGTTTGTTACAATAAAAAAATAACATCTGTTTTCCAATTTTAAATTAAATTTAAAACATGTTTTTCTCATTAGTACTGTTTATCTGTACTATCTGCTAAACTTGGATGTCAACTCTTCTGCTGAAGTAATCTGATTTTAGTTCGCAGGATTAGTAGCATCTATCAACAATCAGAGATTTTGCACCAGTAGAAGATACAAGAGAAATGTTTACAGTAATTTCATACATTAAGTTTGAGCTTCATCCTTTACTCCCACTGCTCTTAGACTTCACATCTCCTTCTCTGAGGCTTAACTTGTATGTTATTTTGGTAACTTTTGCAGTCAAAGCATTTAAATATTTTTCCTTCTGACTTCTCATAACTACAATACCTATTGGTTTGGTGGATTTTTGTTTAAGAAAAGTAAATAGCTCACAAATGTCCTCCAGGGGTTTTACTCAGTATGGATTCCAGCTTGTATTCTGTCCTCTTTGGAGTTGCAAGAAATGTCCCTTTTCCCAATGAGTAACCTCTTTTTGGATGTGGTTGTTAATTGAATTTTGAGGGGTACATCAGAGGATTGGTGCATCTGTAGGCCTGGCTGCCTGTTGATTTTCATCCCTTCTTGTCTCCTTTGCACACCTGCAAGCTTTTGCTCCCAAGGTCTCTGTATATTTTTGCACTGAGGCAGTTTTCAGTGGTGAGGGAGACTAAACAACCTGCACACTTTAATAACCTGGGCTGACTGGTGCTCTGCTGCTGGATGAGTTCAATAGGTTGCCTCATTACAGACTTTGTGGTGGCTTATGTGGCTTCACCCTGAGCATCCATATGTCTCAGCTGGTGGCTGTGTCACTCCTGGGTTATAACCAGCAAGGGCAAGACAGCTGAAAGGGGGCTGCTGCCCTTTTAGTGGAACAGCTTCTCAAGGTTGGGTATTAAACAAGAGCCCCATCTGTCTATTTTTGGTGGCTCATGAAAGCTGGAGGAGGGAGATGAAGGCAGTAATTCAGTCTCTGGGCTAAATTCAATCTTGGGTCTCCCTTCTCAGAGAGGTACTTTTTTTCTCTCATGTCATGCCTAGTACACTCTATGAAAAGACGTTTGCAGCCCAAGGCTGTGTATGATCGATTAGTGAGTCCTAATGGCTTTGCAGTCGGGCTGAGCTGTTTGGAGCACGGAGTTACGGCTTTTGCTGCTCCTGTGAGGGGCTGGGGCTCAGGGAGGGGAAGGGACAAAGTGCAAAAAGGTGGGAGGAGAAACAGAACCACAGGGCTTTCGTGAGGGGAGATGGTGGCTCTCAGGACAAGGCTTGCCCTTACTGTTCACAAAAAAGAGTAAATAAACCTTCATTATTCCACAGTGTTGGGTATTATTCAGAGGGGTGCTATAGCCTTTTTCAATCAGTGCTGACATGGGTTGAAAATTCCTGTCTAAATTTCAAGGTTTTTTCTTTTTGCAGTAATGAAACACAGAGTGTAAGGACTATGAATTATCACTTTCCTTATATTAACATGTTATAGAGCTGAATCAATCAACATATGGGAAATATTATGAATATACCATAATATTATGATATAATTGTGTGATGGAAGTTATTTTCCAATACTTTGTTTTAGTAATTCACATAACTTTTCATTTCATTTCAGGCAGCAGTTTTACAACATCATCAGGAATATATACAGGAAATAATTCGCTCACAAATTCTACTGGATTTAATAGTTCACAGCAGGTAAATTTGTAAATAGGAGTTCAGTAAAGTTTGGCAAACTTAGAATTCTCATCCACTGAAAAAATATAGCCCTTAAATAGCTTATTGGAATAAATTACCGTCCTTTCAAGTTAAAGTAAAATTAATAAATGTTTTTCTTCAATCTGTCATCTCTCAGTACTAGAAATAATTGTCTGAGGTTGAAGTTCTTATTCACACATCTTCAGCAGTGTGTCTGATAAACGACTTGTATGAGAAAACATTCTAAATTATGTGTAATTTAGATTTCATTTTACTGCCTTGCAGTTTTAGGTCCTACAGCATCCAGTCCAGGAAGCATACGTGCTCAAAGCCTGACATGTGTTTGTAGTTATATTTTGGAATTTATACCAAAAAGTAGCAAAACTTTGATGAACTATTCAGTTGCTTTTTTGTCTTGCAGGAATATCCCTCTTATCCCAGTTTTGGCCAGGGCCAATATGCACAGTATTATAATAGCTCACCATATCCTTCACATTACATGACAAACAGCAACACCAGCCCTACGACACCCTCCACAAATGCAACATACCAGCTTCAAGAACCACCATCTGGCATCACCAGTCAAGCAGTTACAGATCCTGCAGCAGGTAATTACATGGATTTTATGGGCCCTATGAGGCACGTTTTTGTAAGTTGAAAGGGGATTGAATTGGATTTTTTTTTGTGTAGTTGTTGATTTTTTTTTTATTATTTCTTAATCCTGAGCCTGTGGCATATCTTGGACAGATTTTAACAGAAAATAGACTAAAGAAAAAAGAAAATCAGTAAAAGTTTTAAAGCTTATCTGGAATACAAGTTGTTTGTATTTATTTGTAAAGTGCTTGTGTTAAAAATTGCAGGGTTTGGATAAGTCTTTACACTAAACAAGAACCTGGTACTTTTAAGCTCTGTCTTCATTAAGATAAATTCATTTGATTTTTATTAAGACTAAAATCAGGGGGTCTTCAAACCATAACCAAACTGTCCACCTGAAAGAGGTCTTTTGTGTTTTTTTATTTTCAGAGAACATAATAGTGCTTGCAATGGGGAGTTGAAATTGCATAAGTGTTTCCATTTTAAGAAAAGATTTTCATGGCTTATCCTTTTTCCCAGTCATTTTACCTTTCTTGGTGGAATTTGGCAGTCCTTTACTAGTTGAGATATTTTTTGAACATTTATGCCAAACTGCTCCAGCTGCTTTTGGAAATGAGGGGGAAAATATCCCTTTCTCATTATTAAAAAAAAAAAAAGTTCATTTTTTTTAGCAGTTCAAGCATGTCAGTTGTTAGTAGATGGCAGAAGTTTGAAGTCTGTCAGAGAGAAAGTCCAAGGTTGCAGAGTTGTTTCTTTGTAATGCAAGAAGCAGCAGCTATTGTTTGGCAGTGGTATCAGGTGGTTTTGTTTTGGACTTCTTTGGGAGGAGGTTGGTTTTAGTTCTCTTGAAGCACTTGATGGGACTGATCTTCCATGTGCAGTGCTAATTTTTAATAAAACTTGCTAGGCCTCTGTTGCTTTTCTGCATGAGAGTGCACCTGAAGAAAACCTTGTCTCTTTGCAACTTTGTCTCTTTTGAGATATTTGCTGCAAGTAGGGAAGAAAATACAGCTGGTGTGTGCCTTTATATACACAAGGTCATGTGTCCTTTGAGAAAGGAATCTTTCTAAATATATGAATCCATATCAGGGTCTGCGGCATTTAGAATATATGGATGTTTACTGATGTCTGCATAATTATCCTGCTTTTCACTTTTTAAAAATTTGTTGGTTTTGGTTTTTTGTTGTTTTGTGTGCTTTTCTTTCTAAGTTGGAAGCAGTTAAGTTCCTCTTAGACTGAAACCCAAATGTGATTTCGTAAATGAGTTTTAGCTGTTATCAAGATACTAAAATTGAATCATTTTATCATCTGGGTCTTGATCTTTTGGAAAATATTTGCATGTCTTTTTTTAAAGTCATTGATACTTCCCAAAGGCAATAGTAAAAGTGCATATGAAGAGAGTGGGTATATTTTTCCTAAACTCAAATTTAGAGGCTCAAAGGCTGTCCTCCTATTTAAATAGTTTTCTGTGCTCTCTAAGCCTGCACAGAGCTTTTCTATCAGTTCCTTTTTAAGAAGTCTTTCTTTTCTCCCTCACAAGTCCCATGCTCTTGTTATGAAAGTTTTGTCTAAAAATTTGAAAGAATTTAGTGGGTTTTCTCATGGGTGAATTCCGCACCTAATCCTTCTACTAATTTGCTATTTCATGTATTAAAAGCTGTACATCTTTGGATACCCTACCACTGCTTGCTTAGCCCTTGCTCAGACATGTGCACACCTCCTCTGGCATTGCTGGGACTGCCATTTCTTTTCCCAAGAATTAATGTTACTGATTTAACAGTTCTGAAAATGTTCCTTCTAACAGTTTGCAAATAACAACTCTTAATGTAGCCATGGGGTTATCATGGACTGTCTGCCTCTACCAGGGGCACATTTAGGAAAATACATGCTGTGGGCCACTGTATTAGAAGGAGCTAATGAAAGCCATCTCCATCAATTTGGTTGCAGTCAGCAAAAGGTGAAGGGCTAGACCCAGATTTCTCCATTTTTCTTTATTCAATTGTTGTCTTTTTGCGGTTAAGTTAGGATCAAGCCCATTTAGGCTCCTTCTGTATTGAGTGAAGAGAGATGAACACCTCTAGAGTTCAGTTTAACTACAATCTTGGTCCTGAGGTGCCAAAGCCTCTCCAGTGGTGTAAGAACAGTTTAGAGTGGTTGACCTCCCAGTGCTGACTTTCAAAGGAGAAACTAGATGAGAATCTTTTGCTGTCTCACAAACCATCAATGCTGATAGTAGGGAAGCAACGACCTGTCAGTGAATCCAGTGCTGTGCTTGCCATTTCTCCTTGGGCAGTGTAAATGGTTTTACTCTTTTCTTGCTGAGGTTTATTGCAAAGCCTCAGTTGAGTTCATACACAGTCTGCTTGGAAGACAAAGCAAGGCTGGGGTCAAAGAAAAGAGGGATTGACATGTAGGAAGAGAATGCTAGTGCAGTGGGGACAAGTGAAAGGCATACTCAACAGAAGGAAATTCATAGTTGGGTCAAAAACACAGAACAAAGGAGCAAACTAAACAATTTTTTATTACAATTAGTCAAATTTCAGTAGGCTGTTTTGCCACATGTACTCAAGTTAGGCTGCTGATTCTTTACCACAATTGGAATGCTTCATAATGAGGGATGGTGGGGAGCAGTGCAGAGCCATCACATTTAGTAGGATGGGCTCCAGCTGCTGAATTGCAGCTGTCTGTCCTTAGACATCTTCTATATTAAAAAAAAAACATGTAATCTGTGTGGTTATGAACTATGCCAGGACAAGCACAGAACAGCCTTCAGACTTTACAGAGGCACCAGAATAATTTGACAGACATAGGTGGTTCCTATGAATTTGGGCCAGTAAGTGAAACAGAAGAGTCTGGTAAGAAAAATGTGAAAGCGAGAAAGTAATTATGTGCTCTTGTGACATTTTTAGTGGAGTTTTGCAGACTCAGAAAACTCAGATAATTTCACTTGAGATGTGTTTAATTCCTTGTCCAAATATAAAATAATCCTTTTATGGTTTCCCTCACTTACTAGTTAAATTTGAAAGTTTTTTGCCATGCAATCCAGAACAAGCAGGGATTCTTGCAGAAGAACCTGAGATTTTCCATGCTCAGTGTTTCTTCTTTCTCTTCCCTTTCTGGATTTGAAACTTTCTTGTACCACAGTCAGGACAAATCCATTTGATAGCACAGAAGTTTATAGTCCTTGTATCCATAAATCTAACATACAAATTAATGTTATTTTCTTGTGAACAAAAGCCTGTGTTTTTCTTAGCGACATAATCAGAAAGTTGCTGATTTTTTGTCTAAGCTGTAATAGCTAAGAAAAGTAATAATAATTAAAATTATGAAAGATAATAGAAGTAGATGAATGAGCAAATATTCATTCTCCCTTCCAATATTAAAATTCATTGAAACAGGTTGAGAACAAAAGCAGTATCTTTTTATGTTTCATAAAGGTAAGCTGTGTAGCTCTTTGCTGCAGGACATTGTGGATGCAAAAAGTTTATGCCAGTTCAAGCATAATTTAGACAAGCCCAAATATTAGATTTACACAGAAACCAATAAATTCTTGATATAAAGGATCACTGGAGACAGTGGATGAATTAGTGCTGTGTGTATGTCTGTCCTTTTTGTGCTTTCTTACTTAGTTCCCAGGTGATTGCCAGTGTTTGAAACTTACCCACGACAGATGGAGTTTTGCCCCCATCCATTATGCCTAGCCTGATGCTCAAAAATACTTTGAGTAACTTTCAGTAACTTTGAGTAACATTCATAACGTGTATTTCTAGGAGTTAGTATAGAAAAAGACTACCTTTTATAAAGCTGTAATATTTTTCTCTTGCAATATTTCAACTCCATCATCACAGCTGGTAATAAAAAATTATTGATTTGTGCATTTTTTTTTAAATTTGGTCAGGAAGGCTGAATTTATCCTTCTATTTCATGTGACGGTATATTTATAATTTATTAAACAGTGCTTCTTGCAAGAGAGACTTGCATTTTTCTTGAGATTTGATCTCTTTCATTTTCCTTGGTTTCTGTAATAAGTATGTTTAATATATTACTGGAAGGTTTGGGGCTTTTTTCTTATTACTCACATACTTCACAAT
This sequence comes from Lichenostomus cassidix, assembly GCF_008360975.1. Taxonomy (NCBI): domain Eukaryota; kingdom Metazoa; phylum Chordata; class Aves; order Passeriformes; family Meliphagidae; genus Lichenostomus; species Lichenostomus cassidix. Next base: position 119,212,154 of record NC_139482.1, on the reverse strand, counting down.
GCAGATTAAAAACCTCACAAGGGCTGTGCCAGACAACAAAACTTGTTCTCAGACATGGGTCACTATTTTTCTCTTAAAGGCTAAACTTCTTTTTCCTTGAGTACTATATCACATTTAGTATTACTAAAGGGAAAGCAGCTTTTACAGTTTCTTCTTATCATATTTTATAACAATAAATGAAAGACAGAAAAGTGAAACAGAGAAAATAGTCTATATAGGTAACTTTTCACTAATACCTGTATGGAAAGAAATACTGCTATATTCGCAGTACATTTCTGGTATTCTGATGTTTGTTCTTTTTCATAAATATAAATTAAGAGTAAATCTAGACAATGTATTTATCTAAGGAAGGAAAGTCACAGAAAATTCTGTAAAAAATAGAAATTAAATTGGATATAATAATGAATGGCAAAGTACAGTACTAGTTTTCCTTTTCTGACAATGGTTGTTCTCCTGGGATGTTCGTCTTTGGTTTTGGTGGGATTAAAAGCAGCGATGATTTCAAATTGTTTGAAAACAGAGCTGATGAGTAAGGAAGAAATTACTACAATGGATGCAGGTGCTACTGGCCTATTACAGGATTGCTTCATCTTTTTTTCTTCAAGAAAGAAAGCTGGAGAAAAAAAATCTGGACCACTTTAGGCTGTGGGCATATGTAGTTTATAAATACTGTTATATATAATATTTTGTCATTATTTTAAATATGCAATCCTAAATCAAAAACTCAACCAAGCTTTGAAATAGTCTTTTTTGCCAATATTTTTAACAGACTGTTGAAAGCTTCTGTCAAGTTTATAATAGGATGCTCTTAATTCTCAATATACAAACATTAGATTCATTTTCCAAGTGAAGATTTTGACATTTTGTCAAGACAGCACGAGACATACCTCTATGGTCCTGCCAGCAAGTGTTATTGTATTTCTAGCAATACTTATTTAGTGTTTTTACTTGCTGCTAATTAATACTATTTTTAATAGAGAAGTAAAAAAAAAATCCACAAATACATGTGATTCTGCTGCATTATTTAATCCTGGTTCAGTTGTATGCAAGTAGAAGTTTGTATAAGTGCTCATGAAATTTGTGTTTAGTTTTATTTATGCAAAAGGAAACTTTAATTATGCAAAAGTAAGGAAATTATAGTGTGAGACTGACATATTCAAATTACTTGAATCTTATATTTTTATTGTGGTACACAGGAGTTGAAATAACACTGGCAAAATTAAATACACGATGTAAGGAGAAGCCATTAATCTGGGCACAATCTAAATGGAAAATATTTGTACATTCCTACTTGCAGAGACATTTGACTATACTAACTACCCTAGACCCACCTCATCCATGTAATTTACATTGTGACATGAGATATGATTACTTTGATAATGTGTGTTTACTCTTTCTTTGCATAACCTTTCAGTGTAGTAGGGAAAATGTCTGACAAAATTTGCAATGACTTTGTCAACAGCAAAAGCTCTACCCACACACTCACCAGCTGGATTTACCTAGAGATAGACTTGATTTTGGGCTTTCTGGTATAGCCAGTTTTGCCCAGATTTGTCATTGGACACTATTGCTGTACACTGAAATCAACAGTAAGAAAATGCAGCAATTACTTAGGGGGGATTTCCATAACAAACAGAAATGAGTTACAGAATATGGTGTTGCAAATGCTATCTCTGCAGCTGTATTTTTTGTCCATAAGTAATCAAGGTATTTTTACTTCTGAGATGATGGGAAATTTTCCTGTGTGACAAAACCATGTGTGACTGCCCAGAGTGAGGTATAAAGGGAGGTATGAGCTTATGAACTCTTATGTCAGGTTGCACTTATATGGTGCATTGAAGCATAGAGAAAAGTCTGATATAGTATAGTTCATGTATTTTAGTCAAACCAGAATGTAAACATATTTTATTCCTCACAGTTACATTTTTGTTAGGCTTGATGTCACCATCTACTACAGGGGTTGCTACCAGGTTAGAAGCAGGAGAGTACCAATCACACATGGAAAATAAGACATTTACAGCATCTGGTTTTAAAATGGTCTTTTTTCTGACTGACTGTAGAGGTCAAGAGTGGGTCTTTTACACTTACCCAAGGTTCAGAAGAGGGAACTCTGAGTGTGTGGAGCAGAAATAAGCTCTAATATTTAGTGTCTGCCTGGGGCAAAGTATAGAGAGTTGCTATAGCAAGGAGGTCTAAAATGATGTGCATGACCGTGTATGCAGAAGAATAACTGTTGCTACATTATTAATACAATTTTGTGAAGGCATGTGCAACACACAGAAATGGCCTGTTCTGGTCCAGACTGATGGATCCACTGGCCTGTACCTGCCTGCTGCAGGACCATCAGCAGTTGGCTGATGATCACCTCAGGAGCAGCAAGGACATGCTAGGCTTGTGTAAGGCTTAGCCTGAGCACTTTTCTGGATTCCAGATATTTTTGTGTCAGGGGATTTCCAGATCTGCTATTGTTTGTGTGTTTAGGGTGTGCCTGCATTAGCATTTTAATTTTGAGTAGGGTCTGGTTTGATGTGAAGCTTTGGCTCAGCAGAACAGTCCTAGGGCACCCAAGTGGAATCCTTCAGTCAAAGCTAACCTGGAAAGCTAACAGGAGAGTTCCTAATTCCTCCAGCCCCTGTTGAGGATGCCCAGGAGACTAGATCAGGCTGGATCTGCATTGAAATGGCCTCTCAGAAACAGGCAGGGGAGCCTGGTGTAGTTGCCTGGTCCCACAGCTCCAACTTGCTAATGTGGTGCAGCTGTAGCACCCCAGAATGCTTCACTTCCAGGCATGCCTTCAGGCCCCTCTTGAGCCCTTGTAATATTTTTTGAGCCTGGCATGGAGGTTTTTTTGGCAAAATGTGCTGCAAATCCCCTAGTTTTTATCTGAACTCCTTGTATTTAACCTGGCTGCTGCTGGCTCCCCTTGGTAATCTTGCTTTAGTGTTGGACAGGCAATGGAGATCTGATCCTCACCCCTTTCTCTGCTCATAATTATGTGGAGGGCAGGGTTTTCTCCTGCACTTACTTGTGTTTGTGATGCTCAAGAACAGGATAAAATTGTATTCAGTGCTTTATACACATAATCATTTTACTTGGCTAATATTAAAATATGTCTGGTACCATGAAGTCAGCTGAAGTTGAACAAATCAACCTTCTCCTACCAATGATTATAGAGTAACGGGTATAATGACAACATGGTTTGTGGCTATGTAAATTGACTTCAGCAAATGTTTTGATGCTGTGGCAGTTAAATCTTTTCACTGAACAATCTTAAAAACAAACTAGGCTAAAGCAGTTTGGCAGAAATTATAGCAGAGGGATAAAAAGCTGTTTAGGAAATCATGTCCAGAGAGAAGTCAGTGGAAGCTTGCTGTTAAAATAGAAGGATGGCTACAGCAGCATTCCTTAGTGTCTGCACTGGGCCTAGCACCAGACCACATTTTCATTAATCATTTAGGTGACGGAACAGAATGTGTTTGCCTATTAAATATGTAGATGACACCATGCTGAGAGGGGCTGCGAGGTCTTTGGAGACGGGATGAGAACTCAAAAAATGGAGATGTGATCTGAATAGGAGCAGGTGTGAGGTATACATTTAGGCAGGAATGATGAACTGCACAAATGTGGGATGGGGAATGTTGGCAGCTTCTTCCAGGCTCTACCTTTCCCTGCAGACCGCTCTCAGTACTCCAAAGATTAGTGGCACACAGAGTACCCTCAGCCACTGTTGTTTTTCCTTCTCCAGAATTTGTCAGGGCTTGGGCTTGTCAAGGCTCAGGGCTCAGCTGGACACTGTATTCTTTAACTGGGTTTCCTTATGAGGCCTGGAGTGTGACCATTGGACAGTGAGCTGGTAACCCAGCCATGCACACAGGGGTTTCTCTTTTACATATATGGAGTAAGTTCCTTGCACGCAGTGTCATGTTTTCCCCCCATTGGTTCTGCCATCTGTCACACTGTTGGTAACACACTGATCTCCTGAGGAGACTCAGAAGTTGCAGGTATTAGCAATGTTTCTTATTCAGTTCATGTGCAAGGTTCGGCCAGGTCTTTGAGAAACAGCCAGTACGATGTCGCTTCCTCCTCAGAAGATGATCTAGGAATGTTGAATCTAACATTTATGGAAACTGTTGTAGAAAATGCAAATTTTTTCCCACCAGGTAGTGTCCAGGGAGGGTAGCCTGCAGAACATTCAGGAAGTTAAGCTTTGCTTGGCTTTGCATTGCATTATTTTGTCCAGTTTGGAGAGGCTGTAGAGAGTGACAGTCAGAGCGTAGCAAAGATTGGCAGGGAAGGGTTAACCTAACAACAAAGGGGATCTGTGAACAGTCTTCAAATGTACGCAGATACAATGAAGGGAATAATTCCCCCCCTCCCCCCTTTCACAGATTGAACTTTGGCTGTAATGAATGCTGAAGTTGTACATTCTAATGACACAGTTGTCAAAGTAGCAGAGTAGATTTCCTGGAGAGATCCATAAGAGCAGGACAGAGAAATCTTTATTGGAAATGATGGAGGTGCAGTGGTGCCCAGAAGGGACCTTGGAGTCCTGAGGCAGGGTTGGGAGTCTTTCTGTCAGGTGAGGGTCTGGTGCATCCATACAGATTACCAGTAAACGGGAAATGGAAATGAGCCTCCAGCCAAGCTTGCAGCCCTGTGTTTGAAATTTTGAATGCAGTATTCTTAAGTGAAAGGTGTTTGCAAAGATGGAAAGCTGGATGGCTCTTACAAACAGACTTTCTTCCCTGCCCCCACCATGCTCTGCTCTGTGTGCTCACTTGTTTAGGTTTGCTTGTTTATTTGTCATGAAGCTTTGTTTTTACTCTTTCCATGTTATATTGTTCCCTATTTTTTTTTTTTAGTATTAATATTACTCTTGTAAGTTTAATACTTAAGGTTTTTAGGTATAACATGCCTGTGAGAAAAAAAATTAAAAACTGGGAACTAAAGCCCCACTCCTAAAAACAGAGTCAAAGACCAAGAGCAGCCCTAATTTAAATTAGTCAGTAGGAAGTGCAATTTTTCATTACATCTTAATTTTAGAGTACATATTTAGAACACCATTGCCAGTATAGCTTTTAAAGAAATTCTGGTCTGTTTATTTTATGGGGTTATAATTTATTTCAAGGCTTTTGTGCAGAACTTTCTTTCTCTTTTTATTAAAGATTTTAATAATGAAAATAATATATAGCTGAAAAATTAATTGGTACAATTGGTACTATTTTTTCCAATTTCTTATATATGGTTAAGTACAGTAGGTGAAAGAGCAGTCAGCATTCAAAATCTAAATAGTTTAAATAAATATTCTGAAGTGTTCATTGTCATAGGAAAAAATATGTATTATTGGGATGTGTAGATAGACATGGCAGGATAATTTTTATTATCACAGAATTACTCTTTTAGTAATTAGTAATTTAGTAATTAGTACACAGAATCACATACACAGAATTACTCTTTTAGTATATGTCTTCGGAAGATCCTGTGCTTAACCTTGAGTTACATCTTAGCTTGTTCTGCTTTGTTTAATGTAGCCTGAAATACTTAGGTAAATGTACAATGAGAAATATATAAGATATGCTAATTCTCAATAAGTGTAGATTTGAAGGCTGAGCATGAGAATTTCAAGACCTTCTCCTTCCATTCAGCACAAGCAACTGTTATTATTTTGAGTAATTGTGCATATGTGGTGTTACACAGATGTCCAGAGTCTCCTCCTTAATCTAACCTTTGACCTCAACAGGATGTTTTCCTAGGAGAGAGAATCCCTTGTGTGAGAAGTATACCTGTCTGTTCAAGCTGGAATGCTATGGTGTAGGCAGATTAAAATTAAAAATATAAATAGTTGTATCTACTGAACTCTAAAGAGTAGTTAATATTAACTGAGCAGTAAAACTGAGAAACATAAAAATTCCAGCTGCCTTCACTGAAGTAGTGTTTTTAGAAAAAACAAAAAAAAATCATGGTGGCCATCAAAATAAAAGTATTTGTGAACTTCAGACTATGAAAGGAAGTTTTCAGAAGATATTTTAAAAGGTGTTATTTCATTTCTGAGGACTGTGGTACTTCTAATTAAATTAACAGGAAGGATAATTGATGCTGGGTGTCTGCTTTGTTAATGTGCAAGCATTCACTGTGATAGAGTCTATGGATGTTAAGAGCAGCAAAATATCTTCCAGCTAGCATGTTTTCAGAAAAACTCTGTTGTTCTTAACTACATAAATCAGCATTCTTTTTTCACCTGTTTAATAACAGTAAATATTCTTGTAAATATATGTTGCTGAAGCATAATAATAAGCATACAATACTGTTTGTAAAGATTCATATCCTTTCTTGAAGGTAGTCATTGGAAGTGTTCAATGTTGAGCAGGCCTTTGAAAATACTAGAAGTTTCATTTTCATAGGTGGTGCATATTTAACACTTATTAATTTAAATTACCATGAGAAAAGGAATACTCTGCTTTCTGCTATATTTAGGAATAATTCTGTTCTTCTGGCTCAAATGTAGCAATCTAAAAGTGTCTGCAACCAGGCAATTTGGAAAATTTTTCAATTTCTATGTGTTTGGGCTTTTTCACACCTGGATGATTTTTTTCTTGCCACTCACCATAATGGTAATTTTAAAGCATTTAAAGCATTAAAGTTTGAAAACTTAGAGTTAAATCAATATTCTTTTATAAAAAGCTGGTATCCCTTAAGATGGTTTGTTTAGAGTTTAATCTTGTAATAATCAAAGGAATGAAATTTTTTTAAACATTTTTTATATGTGTTTACTGAAATAGTTTATCACCCTCTTTTTACATATAACTTGAGCTAGATTAAATTAATTTATGAATCAGTATTACCACTTTTCATTTGATTTTTAATTATTTTTGTTAGGACTGGGTTTAGTGTAAGCAAGTAAGTTGAACATTTTAAGATTGAACTGAAAGGTAAACAGTGTCCTTTCTTTACTACAACAGAATACAGTACAATCCACAGTCCATCAACCCCCATTAAAGATTCAGATTCAGATAGATTGCGTCGTAGTTCAGATGGGAAATCACGTGGACGTGGCAGAAGAAACAATAATCCTTCACCACCACCTGACTCTGATCTGGAGGTACATTATATTAATTGTCTTTGGCCTGTTACAGACTTCATTTTTATCATTATTTTGCACAGAGAAGTATTATTTACACATCAAAAATAAAGTGGCATTGAAACTCCCTTTTACCACAACAGTATTTTCATAGGAAATGGGATTTTTCTTCTAAAGAACCTTCTTCAGGAAGAGCTCCTACTTTCTCAGAAAAATACTGTGTGTTTCTTTATCCTTTTGATTAAAACAAAGCAAAGAAACAAAACAAACCCCCCCACCAAAAAAAAAAAAAAAAAAAAAAGGAGGAAGCTTTTCCCAAGGCAAAGAAAGTTTTGCATTTGGACAGGAGACACTTCTAGCACAATAGTGGGGTTTGTTCTCTCATGTTATGTTCACATTCCTCCCAGTGGCCCATGGCTTATGTTGAGAACACATCTCCAATGACACCACCAGCTATGAGTGTCCACACTGCATTACTTTTGCTTTCCAAAAGTTTACCCCATTTGTCAACATGGGAAATACAATCTCACCAGGATTTAAAATAGTTGTATTTGAACAGTTTATTTTTCATTAAGATATCATTTTGTGTGTGGTCAGAGGACAAATTTAAAGCACATATTTTCCATTGTCTCCAAGCAAAAGAATTATTTACTGATCCCGCAAATTTTATACATACATCATCCAAGTTCATAGTATTTGTTCTTCATATGCCTAAAATGCATTAAAATTAACATAAATTAAGGGAATTAAAGTGCTTAGCAGCAATCTGCTTTATTTTGGTTTCAGAGATAATTTTCAAGACAGTCACATGAATTTTGTTTTGTAAGACTTGCAGAAATACTGAATTCTAACCCCAAAGATTTAATTTTCAGATGCTTCTCTTTTTTTATTTCAATTTCTATCTCACATCTGGCTTCAAAAGTTACATTGTACAATGTCATTTTCTGTGTGTATTTGACAATACTTTAATTCTATTCTAATATAAGGATTTGATATAGTAGCAATTGTAGTAAAAAAGCTAACAGATTGTATTACTTTACCCTGAAAAAAACCTTGTTTTGGAAATAAATGGCAAGGAAACTATGGTTTCAATGTGCAACCATTTCAATACAATTTTCCCATTTGTGTACTTACTGATTCAAATTTTAACTTTCCATTTCAAGTATTAGCTTCACAGAGGAACACATTGATTTGATTCTCTTTTTACAGAGAGTATTCATTTGGGATTTGGATGAGACAATCATCATTTTCCATTCCTTGCTTACAGGGTCCTATGCTAACAGATATGGAAGGGTAAGTGTCAAGAAACTGATGGAAATGTTCAGTAATATTTGCTGGTTTATGGTTTATACACAAGGAATACCAGGACATTAGTTGATTTTTAGAGGCAAACTGGTACTGGTGTTACAAGACAAAAAATACCAAGCTGTTTGACACGTCCATTCTTTGCAATTACTCAGCTCTTGTATTCAGTACATAATTAAATAGTGTTGGGAGTAATACTTTGACCACTTGAGGTTTGGTTTGTAGATACAGGTTGTCTGAAACCTGTTGATATCATCAAAATCTGCAAAGGTCTGCATTCCCTCAGAGAGTGAAGAACTTCCAGGAATGATTGCTAAAATAACATTTTGGTTCTTACTGATTGGCTGTACTCTGTATTGAGAGGGCAAGAGGAGAATACTTTTGTACATGGCTAAATCAGTCTAAAATTTCTAACCTTACATTTTTTAATCTACATATTGACTAATGTTTTTGAAAGTCTGCTTATGAGTCAAATCTTTCTATTATGCACAGTCTATAAATCATAACTGAGCTGATGAATATGTCCACAGACAGTGGGTTTCCTTGGTAATTCTCAGAAGAGAAACATGATTTTAGGTGAATAAGAACAGTTTATGAATGGAATGTTCTTATGAGATCAGACTTTTTTTTTCCCAGGCTTGTATTTGAAAACTAACATCCAGCTTGTGCTAAAATCTGTCATAGCCTTTTATATTCACCTCATGTGAGTTATAACTGGAATGTGATTTTTTTTTAACTTTAAAAATTTCTACATGTAAAGAACAACTACATAGTTTTGTCTGGCTTCATGTCTCTTGTTTTCTTGTAAAGCTTGTAAAGCTTCTATTTAGCACTAAATGATTTTACCCTACAGCCAGCTGAGTGAAGGGCAAAGCTACCTCCAATTCAGCCTGGGTCAGGTTCTGAGTTTCTCTCAATAGCTTTTTACATTATAAAAATCTAAAGCAGTACAACTTTGCAACATTTCTTGCTTGTTCAGGTGAGGTTTGCTTTCAGAAATGTTTGCTGTAATAAAATGTTTATAAGTTTGAGGAATATAATTAGGTTTTTTTGATTATATGTCAGAAAGGCAAGTTAATAGAGCAGCCTTGGTTTCCTAGGTGTTGTTAGCTCATATTTAGTTAATTCAGCAGCCTTGGTTTCCTAGGTGTTGTTAGTTTATATTTAGGTACTAAAAAGAAATTAGAACTTAAATGTTTAAACAATTGCTGTAGGGATATGTATGGACAAAAGCATTATGCAAGAGTATTAAATATTTACCAAAAGTTATTTTCCATTTTTCAGACTAAGAATAGCTTTTGTGTGGCATCTCAAAATCTATGACAATTCGGTTCAGAATGAGGAGAGCAAATCCCAGTGCTCACAAAAAAACTCAGTGACAGCAGACTCTCACCACTGGCTTTTGGGCAGCAGAGTAGTGCTGGAAAAGCCTAATTAATTAGTCATTGCCATAAAAGTACTAATGGGAGCATATTTTTTCCTTTTGTTACTAGTTCCCTGTAGTGGATTCATCAACTGGGGCCTGAACATAAACACTTTACTGCTGGATGCTTGAGGAAAGTGGCTGGTATTCAGCTGCAAAGAGATAGAAATGCGTATGCTGACTCCTGGTAGCAGCTCCATCTCTGCTGGCACTGTTTGCATAAGATGGAGCTTTTGCCTGGCTGTCTCTGGTTGCAGGGCATCTGGCACAATATTTCTGCATTGCTAAACAACAACCAACTGTTGATGTGGAGAGGAATGACGGCATTAGAGCTTATGCTGTGGATAAATATTAAATCTTTTTGTGCAGGGGTAGCACCATGCCTGTCCTTGGCTCTGAAATGATGTCATGAAACTGCCATTATTGTTTTGTTTTCTTAAAGTTTCATTCAAATCAGAGTTTCTTTTGGTTTATTGACAGCTTCAGACAACAGTTAGCAATTTCCAAGGATGTCAGAGAAAGACAGTGTCAAATGTCCAAAGCAAACGTGCTAAAACATATATCTGTCATATGAGAATTTTAGTGTTTATTTGTGGCAGCAGAAAGTGCATGTACTCTTTTTAAAAGAGTATTTTCCTGTGATTACTGGCCTTTAAAATCAGAAATACGGATCATAAGTCAATATGAAAAAAAGTTGAGGGGAATTTTTGTTATTTTTGCCTATATTCTTGTTTATGAGCAATTGAACATCATGTTCTTTTATATTTCTGCACTGTGGTGAGGGCTAGAAATGCCCTTTAAAAAATTAAATGTAGGCTGATCACATAATCATTAAAATACAAAAGCTGGATCTTCAAACAAACAAAAATGTCCTAATTAAATAATAGGGGATTTGGCAACTTGGCATTCAGCTCTTTTCATAATGCCTGAGTGAGTTTCATGGTGAATGACTATGAATGATGTGTGGCCTTGCTGCTGAAGGGATAGATTTTCCTTGCTTGATTCTCTACCTCATTCCTCCTAACTTCTTCCTTGTGCCACCCTTTTCTATATCTTCTTACTTTTTCATCTGTTTTTATCACCTGCTCTCCTTTTGCTGCTATTGTGCTGTATTTTCCTTCTCCTTTTGTCCTTCATCTTTGTTGTAACAAAACTGTGCCTTTATTTTTCAGTTTGCCCAGTAATGGCAAACATGAGTCCATAAAGCATTACATTTTTATTTAAGGATGATTTGAATTGAGTCAATTTAATGGAAATGTTTGAAACGCTAAGATTATGATTTGTCCTTCCAGAAGGGGAGACAAAGAAACAAAACAAAACATTTCCATATGCTTTTGGATTTTTTTTTTTTAATTTTTTTAAGAGAGAGAAGTAGTGATCAAATATAAAGTTAAGTTTTGGAATTTGGAAAAAGCTGGAGCCCTTTAGGATCTTGGAGCAGGTGAAAATACATCTCAGAATTGGCACTAGAATACTGTGGTCTTTACATACATTTCCATCCTCAGTGAAAGCAGTTATATGCATTGCTTTAAAAGGAATTTTCCTTTACATTATAAGCTATTTTATTGCGGTTTAATATACTATAGAGATAGAGAAAAACAAAGCCTGGTTTCACTTAACCCTTCATTTGTGACCTGCAGGCTTAAGTGGAAAATAAGCCTTGTACCCAAAGTGAACTTTCCTGTTTTTCAGCTTCTTGTTTCTCCACAAAACAAAGAAATCCAGTAGGTAGAATTTAGAAATGACATACAGGCAATGTTTTGGCTCCAATGCCAGTATTCAAAACAAAAGGCCTCTTAAGCAGTTTGACACTGGTATTTCTTTTCTTTAGTTAAACTGTACCTCCCTCAGAGATTTGTACCTGATTTTGACCATACCTGAAAAGACACTGACTGAACCTGCAAATCCCAGGCAACAAGAAGAGATTGTTAGCTTTCCTACTCATTGTGTGACACCTCACAGTAATTAGTTAGCAATTAGTGGCTTAAAATTGCAAAAGAAGGTTTGGTGTGGGATTATTTTTTTAAAACCCTGTTCTAGCCTTGTCTTTTTTAAAAGTTTTCAGCCCCTGCTGTAACATCTGATGGCAGAGTTTTATCTACTGTGATGCTTTAAACCAAGGTTCTTGTGCTTTTTATTAAAGCAGTTGAAAGTTTGTGACTACACAGATGTTTATAACCCTAATGCAGATAAGGTTTTTGCTTCTGTTAAATATGTAGGTATCGAGAGCCACAGTTTAACATAGTTTTTGTTTTAAGTGGAACTTCCACAAAAAGATTGTGTTTAATCTAGGAATCAAGGTTTCTTTGAAAAGCAGTCCATTTTGTTTCTTCTTTTAGCTTTTGTGTTATTTAATCTGACATTTTCAGTAGGTGCCAATGAGTTTCTTATTTTTTTTCTGCCTAATTAAATTAAGCTAATAAATGACATTATTTTAATATTACTTTAGCGAAAACCATTCTGTTTTATTTCTGCCATGTAAAAATACCTTGGAGTGAAAGGGTTAGAAAGCTTTACAAAAACCTGTTTTTACAGACTCAGAAATGTGATAAAAGTGTTTAATAATGAAAAAAAATTGTACCCTGAAACATAAAATATATGCAGCCATTTGTTTAAAATTAGTCAAATGGGTTCATAACCAATATCATGCTCTCTTGCCCATTTATTCTGTTTTTCAAAATTGTGGTTCTGTTTATGGATGGAAGCTCAGAAGGGAATTAGTTCTACCTTGCGGCATTAGCAGTTGATAATCAAGATGTAGCAAGTGATCTTCATTTTCATCTTAGATCTTTTGCCCATCTAACTCCTTTTAATAACTAAAGCAGAGGCTTTGGTGTGGTGACTTCTTGTTGTGCTCAGGCACAACAGAAATCCTTGTCTGTTTAAAAAAAAAGAAGCCTGATGAACAGTGTAGGATGGTGAGGTACAAACTGGGCATGAAGATAAGCAGAAATGTCAAAGGGAAAAGAAGCCTCAGGCCTGGCTAGAGAGAAAATACCTCCTGCTTTCTACCTCATATGCCCACAAAAGTAAAGTAAAGGAAGGCGTAGGTCTTCAAATAAAGCAATATTAAAGCAGAGAGACAGAATACTTTTGTTCATATTTTAAAGTCTTTCCATTTGAATTAAGAAGCCAAATATTCTTTTTTTCTTTTTTTTTTTTCCGTGCCAGTTTAAACAGAAGACTTATTTTTAAAGGCAAAGTTAATCAAAATAACATGCAAATTTTTTTCCTATTTGTAAGGGCTATTTTTTTTTATTTTAAAAAACCTAATATATGTGAGTTCGAGAATAGATGTTTTGTCTTCTCTATGTAGTTTTGCTTCTAAATTTCAAAAATTCTTTATCTGGCTAGTAGTTCTAGGGTTTTGGCATTTCCAGAAGGCAAACAGGCTGCCAAATCACCATTCTTTTTCAGCTCTTCACTACGGATGCATTTTGCCTTCTAACCAGTAGTTACAGAAAAATGTTTGAAAGTTCAGAGATCATGTTGAAACATCTATTAATTTGATTGAGAGGTGGAAAAAGAAACTAAGGGCTGCATCTCTTGCTTTTTAACTGTGACTTGTCATCAAGTTTAGAATATTAACTTAAATAAAATATGAGTTGACACTTATGCAATTCTATTTAAAATGTAATTCCTAACAAACTAACATTATTAATAGAGGTTGTTATGAGATAATATAACATGTTCTTTCAAACTCATGGTTCTGTGCACTTGGATAGACTTGGTCTTATAAATGAGAAACTCTATATCAAATGTATGTATTAGGCTTTCTTTTCGATTTTTCAGATTGAAAATATATAAAACACCAAAAAAATCAAAACAAGACAAACATCTGTAATGCATTTGGTAACCACAATGCTGAACATGCTTTTTGAGTTTATTAACTCAGTAAGGAATAAGTTGTTATGGTAATTTCTGTAGAGAAGTTAAAGTGTGTTACGTATTAATAACAAACAATAGTTTTGTTCACCCTGCATGGGTGGGCCAAACTGGAAGCATAATTAAAGCATGGTTTTGGGGACAATCAAGGAGTGGTTTTAAATATAATTGCCATTTGCAAATAAAACATTAATAGTTCCTTGCTTCAAAGTCACTAGGTATTCCCAGCTCTGAGTCCTGTCACTTGTGATCAGTGAGAGTTTATTTTGACTAACAATAGCATTATCATACCCCTGGTTGATCATAGAACTTGTGAAGATCCATAGAATCTGGAGAAGTTTTAGGAGAAATGGATTTTCCCTTTCTGCATAGAGAGCAAAGAGCCTGTGCTGGGGATGCATGAGGGTGACCACAGAGGTCCCACTGCAAAATCTTGGAGTCAGTTGAGTTAAAGTCGTATTTTTGAGTGTTACCGGTAAGAGTTGTAGTACAGGGCAAGACTGCAGTTAAACTGACAAAGTAGATGTTGCATTTAATAAAAGTAGTATCTTCTGAAAAGCTGTTCCTCCAGTTTGTGTTTGAGTATGTATATTAGGCAGAGTATTGATGGTGTATTGCTTAATTTCTTCTTTAAGGATCCTCCCACTTCTGTGTCCCTCGGACTTCGAATGGAAGAGATGATTTTCAATTTGGCAGACACGCACCTATTCTTTAATGATTTAGAAGTAAGTGTTCCTTCTTTTAAAACATAGAGATGATGTAACATTTAATATTTGTCTGGTTTTATGTGTTGTTAGATGGTTTGACAATTATTTGCAGAGTTTTAATACGGAGATGCTTAGAAAATAGCTGTGTCATTTAGTCATTAGGATATATAAAATATCTACATTAAATGTCTGGACTGGCCTTCAAAGGTTGCTACAGTTTAAATGGTAGAGTTTTGTCCTCACGTTTTAGCATTTATGATGACACTAGACAAGTTTCAGAAATGAATACACCAAAAGGATCTATAAATACGAATTCAGTAGTCTGCACAGGTCTTTAAATATTAAACTTCAGCTTCCATAAACAGTTGATGGCTGGGTACAGATTTCTTGCTTACATCCCACTGTGGGCAAGTGTCACCTTAGCCCCGAGGGACATCATCAATGTTGCATGTGCTGTCCTTCTCCATGGCCTGTTCCTGGGGCTGCTGTGCCTTCAGCAGGCACGGGGTGTTCTGTGCCAGGCTGCCTCTGCCTGCAGCATGCAGCGAGGAGCTGGGGGTGCCTTGCCAAGGGCTTTTTTAGCCTACACAGCCTATGGTTTGGCGACACTTGTGAGATTGTTCCAAAACGCTCCAAACTGCTGAAAGAGACTGTCACTGTAATGCCTGGCTGTTTCATCTTAAAAGGGAAAAAAGCGATTTCTGATCATATTTTAATAACGCAAAAACATGAAAACAGTCAGATTTCTTTCCCATCATAGTGAAGACAGCTGTTTATTTAAAATCCAGCTGTTAAGCAAGCTTGTGGTGGGGCTGCCAACACACATTAATCATCAAGTTGTTGTTTTGCTAGATTTTAGAATAGTGTGTTATTCCAGACAGGCAAAAGAATCTAAAAGATTCAAATGCAACTTTTGCTGATCAAAGTTAATTGGCAGCAATTGGCCTTTAAATATTTCCTGATGTTTCCCTTTTCAAAATCAAGCAAAATACACCTTATTCAATAGATGAGCCAAAATAATTTGAAAAATGCCAGTGTGTGATAGACCTCAAATGTGGTTTGTCCAACATCTGTCCCATATTTTGATTTCTTTTCATCTAAAAAGAAACCACTCACAGATGATTTGGCATCTTAGAATGTAATGAAATTATTGAACATGCGCTTTTTTTCTTCCATTCCTTAGAGTATTTATTTTTGTACTTACAATAAAATAGCTGGTTTCTTTAAATTTTAAAGTAGCATTTTCTTTCATTAAGGGAGCTGTATGTAAAGATATGATTGTTTTGGATATAAGAAGCGCCATCAGTGAGTTGCATGTATAGGGCTTATTTTTCAGACTTGTCTAAAAGTATAACAATGTTAGTTATTTTCCAGCTCTGTTTCTGATTTCTGGTTATATTTCATTTTAACCAGAGCAGAATGAGAAAGTACTACTCTTTCTGTATCTTACCAGCATACTTAATAAAGTTCAGTGTGTTTTCATTTGCTCTGCACAGCCAGATATGTAGCTACTTCATACACAATTGTCAACGCCACTGACTTAAAAGGAAGTTGATCAGTCACATCTTAGGGGTGGTAGATTGTCTTCTGCTAATAAACATATTGCAGCCTTAACAATACAGCACAGTAGTTCATTCTCTGAAGAATTTGGAAGCTGTGTATGAAAAAGCAACAGCTCCAGGTGGTTCATGGGGGCAGAGGAGCTCACTGGACAAGCCTGATTTTTTGTATTTCCACCATAACAAGCCAGTTTATCTTGTATCTCCAAACTCAAGTGTAATAGTTTGTGTCTGTACCCTAGTCTGTCTTCCTCATACATAAAGGCACCCAGGAGTGAGCAGCTGTGTTCACGTGCTTGTACATGAGCTCTGATTCTTGTGTCTGGGGAGCATGAGCTCCAGTCTGAAAGATCATGCCTTGTCCAAGGAGTGAAGAGCATGTTCAGTGTGTATAGAGAAGCCTTCAGAGAAGTACACAGTGAAAGGGCAAAAGAGAGCCTTTCACTCACTTTCCCACTTTGTGGGAAGCAGCATGTGAGGACTAGACCTCGTCACAGACTGAGGCTTTCAGTTCACCAGAAATGGCACATTTTGTGGAACATTTGTCACAGACACATGTTTTTGAAGGATCATGTCCTCCTGGAGCCACAGTTTGTCATTCTTGTGAGCATCACCATATTACTAGCAGGGCCTGCCAGTTTCCCAAGGGTTGTAGCCTTGGGGCAGATTGCCCACATCCATCTCAGAAACTCAGAAGTCCTTGCTTGCTGGTTTGGAAGTTCAGGCTGGTCACACTTTGACAGGCTTTCATGAAAAATGTGGACATTTTAGTTTGGATGTGCTTCAGGCTTGAGGTATCTGCTCTCACTGATGAAGGACTGAATCTGAAAGATTTAGAGGTGACCCTGCTCAGGCCTAAGCTGTCCAGTTCATGAGCACAAGCATCTGGGCTGTTGGGAATGAAGATGTTTGTAGACACCATTGCCATTGAGCTGCAGAGCTCAGGTATCCTTGCCCAGCAATAGTATGAAGAAAGGCAAAGTTGCATTTGGAACATATCTAACCCACAGAGTAGATGTGTCTTCGGGTCTAGGCTTAATTCAAAGTGGGAACCTGAAAGCTGATGCTCTCCATCTCACCCAGGCTCAGAAGGAGCTCTTCCTGGCATATAGAGAGGCTGCTTTCACAGGCAGGCAATCATCTGTTAAAACTTTGGCCTATGATGCACATTTTTCCAGATACCACAAGTTAATGTTTTTATATAAAAATATTCTTTCATCCAACGCATTCCAGAAAACTCTATAATCAGTACAGCTCTCTTGTTATACAAGTAAAAATACTTCTTCTCCTTTTAAAATGCTGAAGACTGATTGAACATTTTGAATGCAAAGGGCAGAGTTGCAGCAGTGATCTCTGATCTCTGACGTTTGATTTATGTATGACCTAACTGGCTTTTCAAAGCCCAGCCTAGAGATTTATTAATGTTATTTGGTTAAATTCTAAACTTCAGCAGTCAATTTTTAGTCTGTCTAAAGTGAATCAATGCCAAAGTGTATCAGTTGAAAACTAGTTTACCCATCTGAATTTAGTAGGGAGTACAACCAGGTAAATGAATCATCTAATTTTATATATGTTGTTATTCATGTAATATTAATCATAATGATAATAGTAGTAATATATGTAATTGAAAAT
This sequence comes from Lichenostomus cassidix, assembly GCF_008360975.1. Lineage (NCBI taxonomy): Eukaryota > Metazoa > Chordata > Aves > Passeriformes > Meliphagidae > Lichenostomus > Lichenostomus cassidix. The sequence goes on along the minus strand of NC_139482.1, from coordinate 119,194,565 downwards.
TTCAAACTCCCTGAAAAAAAAAATCAGTCAGATCTCACTATCTAGCTCTGAAGTCAGTATTCTGTTTCTGGATGGGTGAGCTACATTTAAGTTTGCACCCTTGTACTAATTCTTACTTTATGGCCTTGAGAAAAATTAAATAAATTGCTTATTTCCTTCCCTTTGCACAGATTTATTTAGAGTAATTAATTCCAAAATGATGTAATAGCAAATAATTTCTGATCTTTAAGAACGTTCCTTAAACAGTGTATTAAAAGAGCATTACAAGATTTTTAACACACTGAAAAGAAAAATATTAAGGTTTACTTATGTGTAATTTGATATAAGTACCATAATAAACAGTGTTTTCTTGCATTAAAAGGAATTTCATAATGAAATTATAGAAGTGTACTTGGCCAAACAGTAGAAAATAGTGCAATGTTCTAAAAATTTAGATTACAAAATCTGCATTTGGGCTTCCAAATAAGAGCTTTAGGTTTTCAGTCTTGAAGTCTTTTATTTAAATGTCTCATACTCTCTGATCTATAGTTGAATTTTAATTGTGTGCAAGAGGGAATAACAACATTGATGCAGTGCTCTCAAGAGAACCACAATTACCTCATCCAAAAGTAATGTTTGATTTTTACATGCTGATTATGTTGTGATAGGTGTAATATTTTAAAGGTGCATACAAAGCAATTACACATATCATGTATTTTAGGTTGTATGCCCCAGTGTTTTAGGGAAAGGAGCAACTTGATGATAGGACTGAAGCATGACATCCACCGAGGTGATCAGCTCCAGTGCAGATGTGTTCTGCAGCAGAGCAGGGGAACAGGCCTTACAGAGTGGTTCCTCAGCCAGGGAAGCCCCAGGGGAGCACAGAGACCCACCAGGAGCCGGCAGCTCTTATGAGGGGGGTTTACTCTCCTGGCATGTGTGAGGCCAGGAGTATGGTGGCCCTCTTACCACAAAGGACAGCCCTAGTGGGCACTGTGACCAGGAGCTCTGTGATCAGGGCAAGCAGACAGGTCCATGGGGTGGTCTTTGGGTGTGCAGGGAGGATGACTCCTCAGGGCAGGGACATTCCACTGGCTGAGTGCAGACACGTGAAGTCTACATAAGCCAGCAACCAGGCACCATTCTGTAGCCATCTGCACAGGTCAAGGGCACTCATCCCACCTGACTCCTAAGGCAGAATGGTGGGCACAGTCTGAGAGCAAAGGCTGCAGCTCTGATGGGGAATCTGCATCTATCCTGACAGTGGCCAATGCCTCCACACAGACGGAGCTGCTGACAGGAGAGACTGCAGTGCAGAACTCTGACTGCAGAAAGAGAATAATGGTTTCACCTGGGGCAGGGACAGGCAGCAGACCTGCCTGCCAAAGTTGTGCCAGGTGGAGGAGCTCCTGTGGCAGGTGGCTGAGCTGCAGGAGGCAGTGGGAAGACTGCATAGCATCAGGGTGGCTGAGAAGGAGTTGTGTAGCTGCTTCAGTGGAGTTGGATAGCTGCTTCCAAGTGCAGTCTGCAGCAGACTCGCAGCCCATTGCCAAACAGCCAAAACCTCCCCCAGGGACACACAAAGGGAAGGGCAGCAATAATGTAGCAGAATATAAGCTTGCAGTGGCAAGGGCCTGCAGGAGGAAGACACCACCCCAAAACCCGAGGTGCCACTGCAGAACTGCTTAACTGCATGCAGACTGAAAAGGGAAGACACATCATGCAGGAGAGATGCCAGAGCTGAGGAAGGAGCCTGACCTGCCCCCCATAGAAGAATGAAAGCAACTCAGAGAAGGCAAGAGGTGATAGTAGTAGATGACTCACTTCTGAGAGTCTTATTTGCCAGCCTCAGGTGCTCTCTAGAGAGGTATGCTGTTTGCTAGGGCCCCATATTCAGGTATCATTGAGACACTACCAAGCCTCATGCAGTCCACTGACCTTCATCTGCTGCTGTTGTTTCACAAGGGCACCACTAATACAGCCAGAAACAATCTGAGGAAATAGAGTAAAGATGAATTACAGAGCCCTGGGAGCAGCAGTAAAGGAGTCCAGACAGTGGGAAGGATTTTCATGAATCCTCACAGCCATGGGAAAGGAATATGGCAAATTGACAAATGGTTTCAGAACTGGTACCACAGAGAGGGGTTCAAGTATTTTGGAGTATTTATATATATTTGAGAAATCTGGGCTGATGGGCTCCATCTGTCAGAGAGGGGGAAGAGCATCTTCAGTCATAGGCTTGACTGGTGGGATGACTCTTGTGATTGGAGGGTTGGAATGAAAATATGCAAGCTGTAGAAGGACAGGCAGGGGAGATGAGGAAGGCCTGTAACCCTCTGTGTCAGGGGATGGCAATGCTGGAGTGCATGGAGCACTGCCTGGAGATAGACAGGGAGCTGACCGAGAGCTTGTGAGCCAGGATTAAAGGGAGAGCAGGGAACAGGTGATATTAAGTGGGGATCTGCAATACACCACTTAACCAGGAAGACTGAGTGGATGAGGTAGTCTATGGACAAGAAGGAACAGCCTCACACTGACAACTCCTGGTGAACTTCAGCCATCCAAATATCTCTTGGAGGTACAACACAGTAGGCCATAAGCAATCCAGAAAGTTTCTGTAATGCATTGATGATGACTTCCTTCTGCAAGTGATGGAGGAGCCTACAAGGGGAGGTGCTGTGCTGGACCTTGTTCTCACCAACAAGGAAGGGATGGTGGAGAATGTGAAGCTCAAGGATTGGCTGCAGTGACCATGAAATGGTGGATTTCAAGATACTTAGGGCAGCAAGGAGGATGCACAGGAAGCTCACAACCCTGAAATTTGGAAGAAAGGCTTTGATCTCTTCAGCAATCTACGTGGTAGACTATCATGGGATAAATCCCTAGAGGGAAGAGGTGCCCAAGAGAAGTGGTTAATATTCAAGAATCAGCTCCTCCAAGCTCAGGAGTGGTGCATCCCAACAAAGAGGATGTGGTCAACATTGGAGGAAAGGGATATGATCCAGAGGGACCTTGAAAGGCTTGAAAGGTGCCCTTGCAAACCTCAGGGAGCTCAGCAAGGCCAAGTGCAAAGTGCTGCATCTAGATTGGGGAAATCCAGAGGAGACTGGATTGAGAGCAGCCCTGGGTAGGAGGACTTGGCGGTGGTCATTGAAAAGAAGCTAAACATGACCTGGCAATGTGTGTTAGCAGCCCAGAAAGCCAGTTGTCACCTGGGCTGCATCAAAAGCATGACCAGCAAGTCAAGGTGATGATTGTGCCCCTTTACTCCATCCCCATGAGATTCCACTTGGTGTACTACATTCAGCTCTGGAACCCCAGGTAAGGAAGGGCATAGAGTGAGTCCAGAGGAGGCTGTGAAGGTGATGAGAGGATTGTAGCACATCTCACATGAGGAAAGGCAGAGAGAGTTGGAGTTGTTCAGCCTGGAGAAGTCTCCAGGAAAACATTTCTGTGGCCTTCCAGTACCTAAAGGGGAGGGCAGGAGAGGGCCTTTTTACAAGGTGTCATGTAATGACAGGACAAGGGTTGATGGCTTTAAACTGAGAGAGAGTAGGTTTGGATTAGATATTATGTAGAAATTCTCTAGTGTGAGGGTGGTGAGACACTGGAAAAAGTTGCCCAGAGAAGTTGTGGATGCCCCATCCCTGGGACGGTGCAAGGCCAGCTTGGATGCAGCTTTGAGCAATCTGGTTTCATGGAAGGTGTTTCTGCCCATGGTGGGGTTTGGAACTGGATGATCATTAAGGTCCCTTCCAACTGAAACAATTCTGTGATTCCATCTTCATCTTTAAATATTGTGTAAGTTTACATATTTATACTGATACTTTTAAAATATTAGTTTACTCATTTTCTTGGCATATCAGATAGATATTATAACTAGCTATGTAAAAGAAATATTGTTGGTAGTGAAATTTTAGAAACATCTTTGACAAAGTTAGTTCAGTGCCTTGGAAACTTGTTCTAAAATGACACCATCTCATTAGATCTGTTCCTTTAGAGATATATACACTGAAGCTTAATATGGCATTTATTAAGCCTTTTTGTTGTCTAATCTTACCTAACACTTAGAATACTTTTTTACTTTCTTCTTTTTTTTTCCTTTTTGGTTTGTGTTGAATTCTATTGAAGTAATTAAAATCAAATTAATGTGTAGTTTTATTTCATGTTGGTTTTTTTTTCTTTTATGACTTTTATTTCTGTTTGTTCATTTCAGGTTTTTTGGTATGGGCTTTTGTGGGAAGGTTCAAAATAAGATTATAATGATACTATAAACAAATCAATTTTTCACACCTTTGACAAACGAAGTAATGCACAGGTGCATGGTCATGATGATTAGCATTCATTATGTTGCAGTATGTGAAGGATATATAATGCACACCCATGAGTTCACAATTCACTTCTGTTTGTGGAGTCTCTATATGCAAAGTGATGATATGTGTATGGGAGTCATTTATAATGAATGGCAGTATGGTATGAGTTTTCAAGCTGCATTAGTTGAAATATTACTCTTAGTGATAAAAGGTGAGGGAATGCTGTAAGGTACTACTCTCAAGCAGTAACTTTGGTTCTTTGGGAAAAAACATTAAAATAGTCAATTATATTCTAACAATTAGGAATGATGACCTTTATTAGTTTCTTCTGAGAGTGTTACTTAAAATCCACCTGGTGTTCCACACCTAATGTGTTCTTTGATGAAAATTCAGAGCACAATCTCTTCTGTGCGTCTAAAAGAGTTGAATAACCATGTTATGATTTCAAATATGGTGTTACTTCACATTAATGAATCTTTAAGACACCACATTAGCATATTACTGTGCTTGGAGCCCTCTGGAAGGTGTCTGTGTTGGAGTTGCACATGATTTCCATAAGATGCAACTCTGTCATTAACCACAGCTGGCTGGACAGTCAGCCCAGGCCACCAACAAGGTCAGCCAGTGCTCATACACCAAGAAGCAGCACAAGAGCAGCCCATCTCTCTGCCTCTTCACTCCATTAAATAAAGTCAGATTAATGCAGGGACATTTTACAAATCCTACATTTTATACATATTCATTAAAGCATTTCCAGCTTTAATGAAGCATCGAGGTGCTGTCTTCCACAGATGCATCTTCTCACAGTTTAAAGCAGAGAATAAACAGCATTTATGTCCTTGCACTCTCACGCTCTGTGTTTGCCCTGTAAACCTCCTCCCTCCACCCACAGGGCAATAAATCCTTCCAGAACTCCTACAAGTAACTGCTAGCTTGGATTTACTCAGCTCTAGTAGTTGATAGGGAGAAACTACCTATCAGATATTTTTTAATGAAAACTTTTTGTGGATTTTTTCTTGTATAATTTACTATGTGAAAGTGCCTGCTCTTTTTTGTGGCTCCCAGTCATTGGACTGTGAGTATTTATCAACTCTACCTCTCCCTCCTATTCCTTTTCAAGCTCAAGGCTGTGTGGAGGACAGCTTTTTTACTTGAAATGTGACTGAGGTGTCTGACACCCAGCAGTATGCTGAGCCCTTCTGTTTTCTAAAGGAACATAAAGGACAGCTAAGGCCCATGTTGCTAGGCAGACTCTTGTGTCACTAAAGCAGATGGTGATACACTGTACTAACACCAAGCACTACAGGGATTTCCAATACAGGACATCGTAGTCAGAGCTCAGGGATAAGAAAGGGAGCAACTAAAACCCAGGACAGCATCTTTAAAACCTGATCATGGAGCAGAATTCCTTGAACATTACTTCCTTTTTGGCCTTTTTGTCTTCAATTCTTACAGGTGAAACCCGGCTGCCTCCCTGCTGCTGGAAGCAAATGTACCATATAAATCACTTCTGGCCCTCAAGGAGACCTTTTTTCATGACAGGAACATATATCCTCTTTTCATCAGCCTGAAAATTTCTCCTTTGTAGGTATCAGTAACACCACAGGAGACTAAGTGACTTTCCTCACAGGTCCTTCAGTGACCGTGCACACAGCTATGTCCCCAGTGTACCACGCAGTGCCCTGTAGGAATGCCTTTGAAGCAATGCAGCCATATGTTCTGTTTCTTTAATCTGAAGGAGAAAGGGAAACTATTTCCCCTCAGACCTGGGTACTTTAATACACCACAGGCTTGGACTGGTAACTTTTAGCACAGTAGCACTCCAAAGAATGATTTGGGATCATGGGCATTATGATAATACACATTATTGAGTTCATTACTGCATTCAGCAGGCTTACCATATGCAGGTTATTGCACATCTCAAAGAACTATGACCACTGTAGGGTGAAATGCTCTTCTTTCTGAAAGCATTTTAGCACATTTGGTCCTAGAGTCAGATAATCTAACAAATTAAGTGCTTGGATGCAAGCCAGTTCTTAAGTGCAGACTTTGAGCAAGCTCCAAAGCAAGCTGGGAGAGCAGGTTGGCCACTATTAGCAGACTAGGAGTCCATCATTTATTCTCCCACACCTTGTAGAAATGTCATGGAGCCAGCTTTGGACAGTCATGACAAGTGTGATGTTGCCAAGATTTAAACTTAACTAAGCTGTATAGAGATGCACAGTCAGTGATGGGAGTTGGGGGAGCTGCAGTCAGACCAAGGAAGTGCAGATGGAGAATTGTGAAATACCATTACCAGAGATAAAACCTTTCTCAACTTCTCCACACAATAAAAATCAGATCAAGGTCATCTTGTGTCTGAAGCTGTACTCCAAGCTCTGAACATTGTCGGGGTGAGCCTTCACTGGCATTATGTACTAATCACTTGTCTGATGCATATTTTACATAGTATTTGTGTAGATTACATGACGTGAGATCCATGTTTGTGGTTGCCAATACTTTGTAAATCCTCATCAATGTGCCTTAGTCTCCCTGTGATGGTGATGATAAGGATGGGATCTACAGGAACAAGGATCATAGTTCTGTCATAAACTACTCAAGAGAGAAAAGCAGCAGTTGAGTCTGGAGATTATAGCAGTTGTTATTGTGTACAGTTGTAGTTGACTTTCTAACCAAGCTTCAGTTTGGTCTCCTTAATATATTAGTCTTCAGGAACATACTGGCACAAATTCTCTCTCTACTGACACAATTAGGAAATGTGTGTATTCAAACAACTTAAAAGAAAAAGAAGTATGAAAAATTGCAAGTAGTCAGCCAAGAAAACTTTCCAGTTTTCTATTGTATTTGTAAATTTCTTTTCTATTGTTGGGTTTGTTGGGTTTTTTAAGATTTCCTTTTTTGTTTGTTTGTTTGTTTGGGGGGGGATTTTATGATTTTTTTAGTTGTACTTGTTCCATTTTGAGTTATTCCTACATTTCAAGTAAGGTCTGATTTTTAAAACCACAGGTTAAAAAACAAGTCAACATTTAGAGCAGAAGGGCATCAGTCATCATGAATCATGGCAGTGTTTCAGGTGTCTGTACTTGTGAGCTGCTAGCTAGTTAGAGCTCCATGTAGTCAGCTGGTACCAGGGCTTCTGTTTGGGATGCCTAGATTTTGCTGTAGTATAAATGAGCTAAAGACTAGGCAGGCATGCTTTGTGAAGCATGGACATGCCAATTGCCCAGTATAGTACAGAGCATTTTATGGAATCACAGAAAGGTTTGGTTTGGAAAGAGCCTTTAACAATAATCTAATCCAGCCCCAATGTCATTGTCAGGGTCATCTTCCACTCCACCAGGTTGCTCAAAGCCCCATTCAGCTTTCAGGGCTGGGACATCCACAACTTCTCTGGACAACTTGTTCAAGTACCTCACCACTCACAGTAAAGAATTTTTTCCATGTGCCTAACCTAAATCTTCCTTCTTTCAATTTAAAATCATTACCCATTATTCCTTGCCCTATCAATACAGGCCTTGGTAAAAAGTCTGTCCCCATCTTCCTTCTAAATCCGCTTTATATATTGAAAAGCCACAACTAGGTCACCCCAGAACCTTCTCTTCTCCATGCTAAACAACACCAACTCTCTCAGCCTGTCTTCACAGGTCTTCCTGTGCTGAAGCCCCCTGAGCTGGAAGCGGTTCCCCGTGTGGGATCTCACCAGGGCAGAGTAGAAGGGGAAAGGGGAAAATCGCCTCCCTCAAGCTGCTCTTCAGGTCTCGTTTGATGTTACCCTATGTACTATTGGCTTTCTGGGCTGCAGGTTATATCTAGGGGTTTTTATCCACTGGAATCCCCAAGTCTTTCTTAACTTGGTTACACTCTTATCAGTTCACTACGCAGCCTGTTCTGATATGGGTGATTGTCCCAGTCCAGCTGCAAGACCTTGCACTTTATTGCATTTCATGAAGTTCATAATAACCCATTCCACCAGCCTGTCAAGGTCCCTCTGGATGGCATCTCTCTTGTCAGTGCATACATGCTAGTGCAAAAAGGTTTGTGGTAGGCAGCAAGCTAACTTTTAGTGCTATGAGACCTATCTTCAAGCTCGTATCCTAACAGTAATTTTTATCAAAATAACAAAACATGTTTTGTTTACAAGTTCTCCCAAATTACACATTCAAATGTGTTCCTTCCAGTGACAGAACTAACATCTTGTCCCTCCCCAGGAAATAAAATACCAAATGCTTGCATGCTTTTCATGGTAACAATTGTACTTGCCCGTTACAGCTAGGTTCTGCAGAGTCTGAAACATCAGATTTGGGATCAGCTAGTTCAGGAATTAGTGCATTGAAGGACAGTGCTAAGGTAGCCATTACAATACCTTCATCAAAGCTGTACATGGGCTGTACATGTTACTGGAATCCCAGATCTACCCCACCTATGTCAGTTTAATTGCAGCATAATCCCCAGGGCTGGGCTGCAGAGGAAGGCTCTGAAAGGTAATATGCAGATTGCTGTGTCATGAAGGACATGAGACAGTGGCTTGAAAATTCTCTTACAGCCAGTAATGAAACAACAGAGTTATTTTTAAAAGCCTGTCTAAGACTTGGTGGAAATGAAGAGATGCAAAACTGACTGCAAGAAGTTTAACAGACTGAGAATTTTGCAACCATCAACAGATTTCAAAACGCTGTCTGACATTATATTTCTGGCATATAAAAACACCTGCCCTTAATGAATTTTTATTTTTGAGAGGTTGCAAAGTTGCTGATACATGCCACAGAACTTTTCTACAATGCAGATAATTTTCTAAGCACAGATATGATACACTGCTTGAGGTTCACCATATTAGATCCAAAACTAGGTGATAATGTGATTCATCCAGGAGGCCTCTTAGTGCCAGAATTGTCATTTCAGATTTGAATAGGTTCATTTTATTAGCTAAATGATCCCATAACTCTGAAACAATAGAGCAGTAATGTCAAATAAATTAATAAATAGTTGATACTAATGGTTAAAGCAGTTAATGTATTAATTATTGTATTTCTTTCTTTTTATTCTTGTGTAGAGAGGTTTCTCTTTGGCTTTTAATATTTCATGGAACTGTTGTGAATAACTTTTTTTTTTTTAACTTAAATATTATGAATTTGATACACTGAACAAAATTCTGTCTGATACTATAGATGTCAAGACTGTAGTTATTACTTTTTCATAATATTAAATATTCCATTATTAGTTAATAATCTACAATTTTTCATAAATTCAAATAACATTCCTGAACAGTAGATTTTGTGTTTTGGTCTCTGATTAAGCTGACAGATGTGTAAAATTTCATGCAGCCAGTCAAGTCCCTGGTGCAGCTGCAAGTGCTAAAGAGTGCAAGTTATTCCAGCTAAGATCAACATTAATTTACACTCAAATATCTTTCCCAGCCTGCCCTTTCCTATTCATGTAATTCAGTTATTTTGTGCTGATTCCACTACTTAGAGGCAAGCTATTTCTTTCTCGCTGGGCTCTTCCCATAAAAAACCCAGACAGCAGACCGAAGAGAACATAATAGTCACCTTTAGAAAAAATATCTCCTGATTGATGTAGGTACCATCTTAAAATCTCAGATTTTAAATAGTCAGGTTGATATTTTGAGTGAATTAATCTCTGAAAATTATATAATGTAATTATTTTAGGAAAGCTAGGTGAAACTGTCATCCTTACATGCTATTTTGCAGGGTGAGAGCGCATTAGCCAATCCTCACATAAGCACAAAGATTTGAAACCACAGCTTAAGCATCTTAGCAATATGCATGGTAGGTGGTTTCTATCAATCTTGTCAGCCTAAGTTTGATTTTGGCATGAATTTACGACATTCTTTACAAGTTGTTTGATCTCATGAAAGCCATCATGCAGTTTGTGCTGGTGTGGTTATGTGTGAGAGCTATGACTGAAGTTTAAGTGTTAAGAAAATATGCATACATATGAATTTTAAACAAATCTGTTTGTGCTGGGGTTTTAGGTTGATTTGTTTGTTTGTTTGTTTGTTTGGGGGTTTTGGTAGGAATTATATTAAAATGTTTCCACTGGGAGAAAAATTAAGGAGTTTCTTTCATTCATTTTCTTTTAAAAGCACGAAAGGAGTGCTTGAAGTTGGTTCCCAAAATGTTTGAGTTTCACAGTCTCAGGAGATTTCTACTGTTTCAGTGTGGTTACAATAAGGCCTCTATCTGAATTTCATCCAGTTCAATGGTCTAATGAAACTGTAAAGAAAGGGGGAGAGAATTATTTCCTTTACTCATTGCAGTATCACTTTTATTCTTCTGTGTTTTAAAGTAAAATTTGACTGTTGTTAATTGTATTTGTAAAATTTTTCTTTAGATATGTTCAAGAGGCTGGGTGATTCTATATTAGACTAAAACTACCTTAAAGTATGCTGTTAAAGCATGAAGCTTTAATGAGGACTTAAAAAAAATGTAAACAAAAAGTTTAACAAAAGAAACAAAGAGGTGTTGAAGGAATGGAGCATTGATTTTATTTTTTGGGGTTTTCCAAGATCCTCAGCCAGTCAGAACAAGGCAGGAGAGCCATTATCTGGAGGTTACCTGCAGCACTCTGCTATCAGAGATGATATTCATGTGTGTTCACTGACAGCAGGGTACAGACTGCTGACACAAGTCCTGCCTCAGCTGAAATTCTGTCACGAGAAAGATCAGCTTTATCTAAGCAAACTATACTTTCTGAACTGTAGAAAATCCCTTCAATCGGTTAAAAGGTCTCATATTTTTCTTCTGCATATTTGTATAACTCACACTGCGAATGTAAAGTATGGATATACAGCAGAACAGCTCCTTCCGTAGCATTGCTGGGAAAGGGGGAGAGACAGTTGTAGCAACAGTTAGAACACGAGTAAGAGGGTTTCTAGGAATTTTCTTTGACTTTGAAAAGTTTGATAATACAAGTCAAATATTTAAATTCATTTACTGGAACAAAATGTATGTACTTTTCTTAAAGGTGTATTGACAAGTCCAAAATTCCCATTATTGCCTTGGTGAAATGAATAAAGCATAAATCAAGCCATGATTACGTACAAACAAGGGTTTACAAGCAGAACAAAATAGATAGAGAAAGCACACACTGACTTTTTTTTTTGTTCCATCACTTTAATAAATTCAGGCAGAAATTTGAATACAAGCAATACAACCTCTGACTCCCAAACTGTCAAGAGGACTGACTCACAGAACTAACATCTCTTTTCTGAGTATAATCTCCACTAGTTTGGTATTTAACACAGCAAATGTAATGACTAACAGAAGCATCTTTCACAAAAAAATCATAAAGCAAATAGGTTTTTTTCTAATTGTTTCATTATATGATAAATTCATAACTCTTTTTTTACTATAAGAAGGTAGAAAAAACAATAAAGTTTTGTACGAATACAAATTTTTAGTTTATAATCAAAACCACAGTCAAATGTCTATTTAATGTAATATTTCATGTACTGGGAAAGAGTCTGTAATTTTTAATACAACATTGCATATTAAGAAAAAACTCTGAATACCACTTGACTAATTCAAATTCAGTCTTTTTTCAATATTATTATTTAAATTTTACTTAAAGGAAGTACTGTGAAAAAAAAATTTAAAACTTGCTAACAACAGAAAAGCTTTTACTAAGACATTAAATAGTGGTGTGGTGATATAGGTTTTATGTGTTAACTACATGTGGTCATGCAAAGGGTTAAGCTATGTGATTTCAGGATAAAAGGTTTCCTGAGTTGACTATTATTCCTATGGTCTGCCAACAACTTTGCAATAAATGGAATGATTTTTATGGGAATGTGGTTATTCACAGCAAGACTACAGTTGGTGTCAGTATGAAAAATTCTTCTTTAGTAGATTCTCTCAGCAGGAACAACAGATCTGAAAGAAAGGCAAAAAGTAGCTACAGAGAGCTCTGGCTGGTGTTGGTGACAAATTATGTTTACAAAATGATGTGGTAACCCATTCAAAAAGAAGAAATCAGAACAACAGTAAATCAGAGTATTGCTCGTCTAAATACTGCTGTTCCAAAACAAGTTACCTGTGATTGTGTGTATAGTTTAATAGCTCATTTTTCTTGACCATAAAACAAGTGAGACTTCTAGGCTTTCAGCTGCATGGGTGTAAAATAAAATGCTTCAGAAATCAGTAAAATTACTGCAAAGTTATACCACAGTCTATGACCGAACATAAAATATTGAGTTAAAATAATTCAGGAGAAAGGAGAAAAAAATTGCTGGATTAGAATTTAATAGAATTTAATAATTATTTGCTATGTTTATAATATTTATAAATTCTATTATTTCTTAGTATTACTTGCCTATTTTTTACATCTTTATGGTTTTTTAAAATTATTTTATTTGAATAAAATTGTGATGGAGAATGAATTAAAATATTAATTAACTTAGTATTAACACTTATCTCATTTACACTTGGTTTGTGATAAGCTTACAGAATGCTAAAAAGATTAAACCATTAAGTCTGCAGCACCATCACTAGAGTTGGTCTTATCTTCCACTCAGACTGAGGATTAAAGTTACATAGAATTTAATGATTCTCTTACAACCATACAGCAACGTCATGGGTTTTAGTTGTTCGACCATTCCTAAGTTAAGTTGTTGGAATATGAAGGGGATTGTTATTATTTGCATTGTTTGGTTGGGAGGGGGGCTCTAAAAGGAAATAGGTAGCAGCTGTTTTAAGAAGTAAACACAACAGCTTTGAGTGCTTCCATCTCTTTGTTTTCCTCATGGACAATTAATTACCCCAGTTCTATTTAAAATATTTCATTTGCAAACTTGTCTAGGAGTATTGCAAAGCCTTGGGGTTTTCATTATGGCATGTATTTCTTTTGTTGTGCTGGGATCACCAGTGATGTGGCAGCAAGGAAGAAAACCACCCTAGATGTGTCAATGTCAGAAAAAAAGAAAAAATATCCGGTATAAAGCAACTGTGTTGTTCATATGTGGAGGTCAACCACTGTTGAGATAAAGGGATAGGTTCGCTGACCTAAAAGTAAATGTTGACCATGATGATGCCAAAGAAAATAAATTTCTTAGAAAATTACATTTCACATTCTCTCAAAATAAAAAAAGAGCATGTGCATTCTTTAATTTTCTAAGAAATGTTTCCTCAGTAGAAATATTTTTAAAACAGTCTATGAAAGAAAAACTCTCTGCTTGAGAAAGAGTTTTCAGAAGAGTGTAATAGTTAAAGATGAGCTGAGAACAAAATCAGCTATTGGTGATTGTTGAATGTAATCATTCATGATTGTTTTTACCAGATGACCTTCATTTAGCAATGAGCAATGGACTGAAGCTCATATTCAGACTTCTAGGTCTGGTTCTACTGCTGTGAGAAATATCTGTTTTCCTTGAGGCCGAATGTGATTTTGGCAGAGTTGGTCTGATTTGGCTGTGATTGAAGAATGGATCCTGGAAAGTCTTAGTGAGCCTTTGGCTCTTCATTTCCTAATGAAAAGCTAGATATTGAGTAAGAAACACCTGCAGTCACTTCTAAAAAAAAAAAAAAAAACAAAAAAAAACAAAAAAAAAACAAAAAAAACACCAAAATAGAAAGGACTGTAGAACATACTGAAAATAGATTTCTGGGCCATGAGACTCAAGAAAATAAGCAATTATGGGAAAGATTGTTGAATGAGCCTTATTCCTGGTGAGATACAAGGGATGGTTTCAGGGAGAGGGAAGCTTCAAAGAGAGCTGACTAAATTATTTTCCTCCCACCCCCAAATACCCTAAGGAGGGCAGCTGAACAAATCTTTGGTCACCCAGAGTGGAGTCATCAGGCCCCTACAGAGGAATATATATTCAAAAATTACTTTTCTCTTTTGCTTGAAATAAGAGTTCACCTCCTCCCAATGTTTGTGATATCTGTAATGGGAAACTCCTGACCAGATAGTGGCTAGGGATGCTTTGTGAGAAGCCTGTGATACAACTTCTGAGAGTTCTCCTTCATCAACAGAGAGTTCTGGGAAAGCCAAATGTAATTATTTTAAAACCTTTTAGCAGCATTAAATTTCTTTTTAGATATATAAACCTTATTTTTAGGGTGCTATAGTTCTGTGAAGAGTATGCAAAGGCAAGTTCACTTTCTAAGGAACCCATCAACACTTGTGAACTCCTTTCCTGCAGACATCCACTACAGTTCCCTTTGCACATTCAGACTGAGACACAAAGCCCATCTATTTGCATTTAATTTTCCACAGGAACAATTCAGGAACAGTTCCATTGCAGTGCAGGAAGGAAGGATAAAGAGGAAAGGAAGTACAAATCACGGAACAGAATTTTCCCTAATATGTATGAGAGGGAATGACCAGAAATAGTTTCTCATCTATGTGATACTGCAACCATGGGTGACTTGCAGAAAGTTCATGGGGCTCCACTTCATGAATGTGAGTCTAAATTACATCACACATGTAGCTGTAGGTAAATGAACACAAATGCAAAACAAAGTCTTCATTCAGGCAGAGCTGTGGCTTTGCTGATGTGTGCAAAACACAGCTAAAAGCCTCAACCCATCTGAAATGCAAGATGCCTGGCTGTTGTGGAACGTGCTGCTGTAGTTCGTGAGTGTTAGAGCTGCAAAGAATAACAAATACATCCTCTGCTTACTTGAGAAGACCATTCCTATAGGCTGATGCAACTTATTAACGACTTAATTTCTTTCACATGGCCAATGACAAGTACCTTCATGCTAGGTGCCACTAAAAATAGAGCCTATATGATTTCCTTTCTCAAGAGAATCACATGGGGGGTTTTTTGCACTTGTACAGCTGGGCTGGAATACCCAGGAGCCTTCCAAGCTCATAGCATCACTTTATCACTTTATTTACCTTCCTGTTGCTTCTCCCTGTGTTACCAGCTGGAGTTAAACCACCACAAGCTGTAAGGTGGCTCAGGGCTCTTGTCTCTCTAGATGGCACTTCTGGAGCTCTGACAAAGGGTAGTTCTCCTCTGCTCTGGCTGGGCAAGGCAGTGATGGGTCAACTCTCTCCCCACTTCTGTCATGAGCAGCAGCATAGAGGTCAACATCTGCCCACGACACTGAGAGTGGGAAAGAAAATGAAGGAGAAAATGCACAGTGTTATGGAAAGGTCTTCAAGCTGCCCACAGAAGAAAATGTTTTTGCTGTCTGTACTGGCAAAGTGCTTTGTCTCATTAGCAGACAATTGCAAAGATAGGAGACTCACTCACTCAAAGCATTGTAGCTTTCATTTTAAACATATGCATTTAGATAATCAACATCACCAAGACCCTGCAAGTTTAAATGAATTGGTTTTGTGGAACTGAAAAACACAGATCTTGATCTTAGATCTCCTTGTGAAAATTTCCATGTAAACCGCTTGTTTCCTGAGATTTTATTTTAAGGCTTTTGTGGAAAAATCATTCTTTTCATAAGTTTAATTTTTAGATTCTTTAAAATTGAAATATATTTTAACAATCTTTAGCATATAGATTCAACAAAATATGTATGTTCCTAAAGGTATACTTTCAAGTTAATGTGTTTGGGAATAATTCATTACATTTTTATGAGATTCATGGCTTTTTTTACATCTTAAAATACCTTCATGTTTTATTTTCACTGTCTTTCATTAAACATAGAATTTTTTCCTCTTTACAAAAGTATATAATAGCAAATAATAGGAATTGTGTCATAAGGAAAGTATTTATGTGTGAAGTGCTGACCTTTTAAAATACAGTTAATTTGACACTTTGAACTTAACACTGTTCTCTCCAGGAGTGACACAGACTCTTTAAGCAGATACACTTGAGTTAAAACTTTAGCTATTTTTAGCTGCTTTTAGATGCTAATGTAGCTGTTTCTGTCTATTGGTAAAATTCTTTCTTTCACACCCTCCCTCTTCCCTTCTCTTTTCCTGCAAAATATACAGAAACAGAATAACACATTATTTTGTCAGAGTTGGAGCAAGAATTTATTGTTACAGATGCACTCTAAAACACTTCTCTGAGTAAACTGATATATTACAGAACTATAATAATTTTACATTTTATCTTGTCTGAACAACTGGGATGTAATTAGCATATTCAGAATGATAAGGAGTCTTTGAACTGGAACTGAACAACAAATTTACACATAAAACAAGCAAGAAAGCTCTGGGGTTTGGAGGACTGCACTTACTGTGATTGTCCTGAGTTCTGCTGACCCTCTGCTAGAGGTACAATTTTGCTTTTTGGTCTTCCTTTTCAATAGAAAGATTTCGTTGTATGGAGTAATATATACAGAGACAATATGAGTTCTTGAAATATCTCCTTCATGAAACTTATGAAGTAAAGAAAACTAGTGAAATGGAGTTTTCTTGTGGGCATGTAGCTGGCACATTGCAGTTGCCATATAGATACGTCTTTAGGTCATGTTTTATTTTAAATTGGATTCTTCCAGTTACAAGGTGCAGTTGAAATGAAAATGTAAACCTTGGTTTTAGCAGAGCTACTTCAATAAACACAAGTTGCAGAGTAAGATCTGTCTTTATTTTGGAATAAACACTGTTTACTTTAGGGGTATCATATTTGATCCAAACGCATTTTTTGATGCGAGCAAGCAAAATAAGATTTTAATCACTTTTTCTATTAGAAAAGAATGGCATCCATTGTGTGTTATAAAAGGGTTACGTGTTCAGTGCAGGGGAGCACTTTAAAGTCATTGGCTGTGAAAAAGAGTTAGTAAATAATTTCAATTCTTAGTCCTCAGTGTTTTATAACAGCTAATAGTTTATATAGATAATATTTTTTTAATTTGTGTTCTGATGTTCTATTTTAACAATAAAAGATAGGATTTGGGGGATTTTGGTAGGGGTTTTGTGGGTTTTGTTTACACTGTAAACCTCTCTTTATATTCTTAAGTTTAAAATGGGAGCATTTTGAAAGCCTTCAGAGTCCAATTTAATTCCTTGACTGTTCATCCACAAATTGTCAGACAGAATGAAGTGGATTTCAAGAACTCTCTTTGTTCTTAATATCCTGTGCCTGACCCACAGGTAATCTGCACCTTTTTTCTTCACTGCTGAATAATTGTGGTGGGAAAGAAGAGAAAATGTTAGGGTCACAAAGTGCAGGCTAGACAGAGATGACAGGTCCTGCCAATTGAGTGCCAGTGCTGAGAACCTGCGAACTGCAGTCTCTGCTCTTTCACATGGGTTTGTGCTGTATGTTAACAGGCGCTCCGCGATGACGGCTCAGCCAGTTCAGCACTTCAGCCTTTGTTGCCCTGGCTTGAAAGGAAGTGCAGAGGGTTTTGAGTATTTAGCAAGCACAGAAGTACAGTAGAGGAGCATTAGGCATGGGTCATGCTGTATATATATATGTGTATATATATATGTACACACACACAGAGGATATAGATGTGCTGTTGTTCAATTTTCCAACCTGTACATACTGGAGATTTTGTTATCCTTCTAGTCGAGTAAAAACCAGAGGTTTACTTCTAAAGCTTAATGAATGCTGGTAAATGGTGTTGGGGTCCTTGCATGTTATTTGTCTAAAATTAGAATAGAGACTGGTTGGAGCAGTCTGCTTTTCATTTTGCTGGAAGGTGGTCACAGCTATGAGTAAAAAGGTGTAGACACCAACAGTTTGGGGGGTAGGATCTTAAATGGTCATTCACAAACTAACTTTGGAATATGGAGTTGTTGCCTGGAAAAAAAAAATTCTGACACTCTGTAACTCTGTGATTCCCAAAGAAGCAATTGTGATGGCTAATAGCAGTGATGAGTATTTGTGGAGCAGATAATAGTCTTAAAAGTATATATAACTGAAAGG
The DNA here is from genome assembly GCF_008360975.1 of Lichenostomus cassidix. Classification (NCBI taxonomy): domain Eukaryota; kingdom Metazoa; phylum Chordata; class Aves; order Passeriformes; family Meliphagidae; genus Lichenostomus; species Lichenostomus cassidix. The sequence goes on along the minus strand of NC_139482.1, from coordinate 119,176,466 downwards.
GTATAAATCATATACCTGGAAAAGACATAAACAGAGGTACTGCTGTCATAAAAAGCTTCATTAAAAACACAGCAGTGTATTCTTGGGGATTTTTTTTTTAATTATTTTTTTTCCCCAATACCTCACATTTATAAAGGATTGCATCTTTAACTTGTTTTGCTGGATCTGTTCTCACATGTACATGACCAAATTTCTCTACTGTTCAGTAGGGAAAATGAAGCAGTGGATATAATTGTGTAATGACAGATATGAGAGGAACAGAGAATCCCAGCAATCATTTCCTGTGAGTTGGCCAGCTTCCAGGATGTCTCAATGGGCACACTGATGTAAAGGCAAAATGAAAATAGCTCATTCTGAAGGGTGGTTGTTGCTGGGGTTTTTTTCTCTCTCTCATTTGACTTTGCAGACTAAGTTATTGAAACAATTAGTTGGCAGTGTGGTGTCAGTTTTCTCACGGTAAATTAAGAAGATTAACCAAATGTGGAAATGTATTTTAGCTGTAATCAGCAGATTTGAAACTGTAATATTTCGGCATCCTCTGAGTTTATGTTCTTAATATTATTCACATTATTCCTCTTTGTAATGTGCAGATTTGTCCAGAGTTACCTTATGTCAGTGTTCATTCAAAGACAGCAGAATTATCAGATTTATTTTTGCTAGTTTTGCAACACAAAAATGTAGAGGATCAGCATGCTAGCTGTTGCATCACTCCACTTGGCATGTAGTATTGGCACACATAAGAGAACTCTTATAACAGCCCTAATATCTTTTATTATTATTATTATTATTATTATTATTATTACTAATTTTCCTACAGTAAATTGAGTAGTGAAGTATATTTTACATAATTATGGCAGAAGTACGCAACTTGACGGGTGGTAGGGAAGGAGCAAAGTAATATAAATATTTGCAGAACATTTCTGCCATAAGTTAATGTTTTGCATATGAATCTTTATAAAGATCCTAAGTTAGTTTAAAGGAATGATTCCAGAGGACTACATAGGTCCAGGCATTTTAAGAGCTGTGAATGATGACTGTAGAGCATCTCTGGGAGGTTTTGGCTCGTCATACAAAAACAGAAAAGAGAAGGAGGAAAACTTAGCAGGAAGAAGTTAACAAATGCTTTGGGAATGGAGGAGGGAGAAGACATAAGCTTTCCATGTACAAATCTTAGGCTAGATTCACCTAGTCATTCATTTTTGATTGCTGTTTATCTTTGGCTTGCTGCATTTCACTGGAGACATTCACATAGCAAGTTATTGCAGCAGCTTTAAGTTGCTCCTGCAAGCATGTATTTGCTGCTGCTTCAAGCCCCAAAGCAGAGCTGATGGAAGGAATGGACAAATAAGTCTCAGTTGTTCCATGCAACATCTGTTGGTTTAATTGAGCTGCTGCAGGAGATTCAAGATAAGCTACCAGTTGTGGCACAGAAAGGTCTGAGGGACACAAACACATGGATCCACACAAGCCAGCTGTGTGAGAGAGTGAAAAAGGACAGCAGGAGCAGTAACTTCTTAAGCAACTATCAGTAGAAATGCCAAGATACACATGCTGACACTCCCATTTTTCCTGAAGGTATTATCTCTAAACGATACTGAGTGCATTTTGCTTTCCAGGGATTGATCCAAAAGTGCAGAGCTGCATCTCGGCCTGTCTGGCTGAAACACAAATCTGCAAGACAAACATGTTATTACTTGTAGTTCCTCCTGAAGATTTCAAACTGGATACACTGAAGTTGCAAGGTCAACACCTTTAGGAGCAAAACACAGCTAGCTGCATAAGCTTTATATGTAAGCCACAGGATATTTTGCTCCTTCCTTGCCAATACAGCCTATTTTAAAAGAGAATACCACAATTTTAATTTTCTGCTTTGGACTTGACTGCTAAACTGATTCTGTCATAATAAAATACGTCTGCATAAATAACAGTGTTTCTACAGGGACCTTCAGTATTAATTTCAGATATCACTTTGCCAGAGAAATTAGGGGGAGAATTCTAGTACTGTGTTTCCCATGAAAATTTCACAAAAGTGTCAAATACGTTTGTAAAAGTTTGAAATGGTAAGCCTGCAAACAAACCTTTTTTTTTCCTGAAGGGCCATTTAGCTGTAAGTCAGCTCCCCTCACAGAAGCATTTCTGAGAAGTACTTGAGGATTTTAGATTCTATGTGTTTATATACCTTTGTGAAATTGTTTTGATTGGAAAGGCATACTTTATTTTTTGGGCAGAGTTTTACCATATCACTGATTATGCTGCATATTGAGCTAAATGCTATTTTAAGTTGTTGACACTATGTATGCTTGCTTATATCTAATCAGAGGACTGAACAATGCCTCAGGTAGCTCACAGACAGAATGCTCCACACAAAGCAAGCAGGTGAAAACAAATGTAGGGGGTTCTGATGAAAGGACGGACCAGATCAATTAATGATGGGCAGGTAATTGGCTTCTTTGAAGAAGTGCTCCTAAATAACTTCCCTGCTAAAAGAGCAATTGCTAAATGAGTGTTTTTCCTTACCATATTCAGGGGGTGAAAAATGCAGCCGTCACTCATTAGCCCAAAGTCCAAGTCAGCTAGACAGTGTGAAAAAATACCTGGCACTCAAAGCTCACATTTAGCCTCAAAGCCATGCCCTGCCACTCAAAAGGAACAAAACAGTCGTGCACTGTTTGTGACCTCCCTTTAGTTGTAACATGGTGTCAATCACATTGTTCTTTAATCCTTTCCAAATTATACATGTATCTCTTGTGCTTTGTTCCCCTCCTGACTTTTTTTCTTCTTTTATTCCTGACAAAAGATGACACTATCTCTCTCTCTCTTATGTTCAGTATTTTGTCTGAAATTTGTGGTGCTTGTGACATTTTCTTCATTTTGCTTGCTTTCCTGACACAGTTTCTGTACCTTTGCCCCACCAATTTTTAGTCTCTGATTTATTTTCTGGGGTTTTCTCTCCAAAATACCTCTTTCTTTTGATGCCACAATTTCCATTTCTAATGTATCCCTGCAGTTCTCACTTTTTACCTACCAAGCAGGTGGTTAGACAGAAGGGGAGAATGTCTGTCATGTCCCAAGGCTTGTGATGGTCCCAAGATCATGCACTGTAAATTAAAGTTCGAAGTCTACAAGTTCTCTCTAACTGTGGTATCTGAGATGTAGTGGTCCTTCTTTCATCTGCTCCTGTGAGAAGATGAGTTTCTTCCTTCCTTTAGTTTTGTTGTTACTAAAACATCATTTCTTTTTCACAGATTTCTATTTTGAGTCCTCTTCTTCAGTAGCTTGTTGCAGCTGTCATTCATAGTTTCTAAGCTGGGGAAGGAGAAATCACTGAGGAGTGGAAGAGTAACTAAAAACTAATGAATTCAGGAGAGTGTCTCTTCTTTAGCTTACACTCAGTTTATATTTGAATTATTAACGTGGTATGCATTTAGGGTGAATATTTGCTTTCAGTATTAAAGAGAAAAATAGTAAAAAATTATGTGAATTTGATAACTTGCTGAAGAAGCTTCTGGCTCTTTTTTCAGGCAAGTTGAGTTTGAAAGCCTGGCAACATATGCTCACACTTGCAGTTTCAGCTGTGCCTGTACATCTAATGCATTTTGTCTGCCTGAGGAGGAAATGCACTGTATGGTGGTTAAATATGTAGTATTGTCTCTCCTGTGCTGGTTGTCACTTCTACCTCTCTCTCTAGCACAAGCTACCTGTGCATAGATACAGAAGGGTACATATTACAGTGAGAATACGCTGTAGAAGTACGAAAGACCACACCTTGTTCTTCAAAACATTTCAAGTTTCTGAGGCATTTTTCGTAAACCAATGTTTTTAAAAATCTAGAATCCACAGCCACCATGTGAGGCCACATAGGCTTCTTGAGCTTTTTTCTTATCTGAGGTTGTTGACCTCAGGAGAGGAGGAGAAGGTTACAGGGTCAAAGTCTTTTCCTCCTTGGAGCTTGCTGCTTGCTGGGAGAGGGTTGGCTGGAAAATAGATGTTTTAGAAAAAGGGTTGAGGGTCATGATTTTAATTCTGTTAGGGAACAGCTGGTTTGAGTTTCTTTCCACTTCTATCTTCCCTCCCTTCCTCACAAATCCATGGAGAGAGAAAAATTTGTTCAGAGGAAAGCAACAGAAAAATAAAGATTGCAGTGTTTTCAACTTTAAAATAGATCATATTTGTTATAGGACTTCACATTAGAAGAGAGAAGAGGAAATTATTAAAATAATTGAAATCCATTATTGTTACAAGCATTGAATTGATATTGATCTAGAGTGTCAGAAGTTTATTTGTTTTCCTGCCAACAGTTAAAATGTTAATAGTAATTTTTTAATGGTTTTTTTGTGGATAAACAATATACATTGCAATTTTTAATTTAGTGATGGGCAAAGCTAATTTTTAATGTATTGTGTTAGTTTGCAGACAAGCTGTTGAAGAAAGATGGTTTGATTTGGCTATTTCTGTTCAGATTTTCTTCATCTTGGCATGCTGCTTTCATGCACTAAGACCAAAGAGAGAGAAGGAAACTCACAACTCTCAAATGAATGGCAAACTAGGAACAGATTTTTCATCTGCACTCCTCTGAAACACTGGCCTCAGGCTGTGTTGGTGTGTGGCTCAACAGCAATCAGAGGTCATAATTTCATTGGCGGTTAGCATCAGGTTTAATTTTTCTAATATGTTACATTTACCAAAATGTCTGGTTTCAGTTACACTTATGCACTGACTGAATCAGCTTTGAGCAGCATGATGTTTTAAGGTACCTGAAAGGCTACAAGAACGTTTATGGAACACATATGCTAATTGTTTTTAACCACTTTCCTTTCTAAACACAAAAACATGTTTTTGGAAAGCCATTTAACAGTAGTAGCTAATGATGGTGTGCATTTATTCTAAAAATAAGTATAAGGAATAGGTAAAATAGTTGTTTTAACAAGACTGCCATCTACTGATTTCCACAATTTAAAATATCACTGATGACTAGATTGTTCATAGATTTTTTATAGCTTTGTTTCCAAGATTTGCAAAATCAAGAAAATTACAAAGTCTTTCTGTCACCTTAGGAATGCGACCAGGTTCATATTGATGACGTGTCTTCAGATGACAACGGTCAAGATTTAAGGTACAAGAGAACTCATTAAGATAAAAAGTTGCTTTGCAAATTCCTTCCTCAGCAAGCGCTGGGCTGCTGGAATGCTCACAGCAGCCTGCTGTCTTTTAAGTGTCTGCTTTGCAACCCAGCAATGCAGCCTGTTGCCCTTTATCGATCTGTGGGTTTTCTTATCTCTGCCCAGCACGTACAACTTCGGGACAGACGGCTTTCCCGCGGCTGCCACCAGCGCCAACCTGTGCCTGGCCACCGGCGTGCGCGGAGGAGTGGACTGGATGCGCAAGCTGGCCTTCCGCTACAGACGAGTAAAAGAAATATACAACACCTACAAAAATAACGTCGGAGGCAAGTGACTCTGGAGTACCTAGCCAACACAGATTAGAAGCAGTAAATGGGAAGAACTGGTTTCTATTCCTTTTTTTTACATAGCAGTGTGTAGTGAGCTGTTTAGTTTGCACTAGGTGGAAAATTGTCTGAGCTAGTGAAAGCAAAGGGAAGTGACAGAGCGCTACTGAATATCAATGCAGACATGCACTTGTCTACTCCACAGGTCTCCTTGGTCCAGCAAAAAGAGAGGCTTGGTTACAACTAAGAGCAGAAATTGAAGCTTTGACAGATTCTTGGTTAACACTTGCACTGAAAGCACTCACCCTCATACATTCAAGGTGAGTACTAAGAGAACAAAGGAAGCTCTAGGGTCTGATGATGATCTGGAAGAGGGTGCCTGGCCTAGTGGGCAAAATGTTGAACCTGGAGGACCATATCCTCACTCCTTATTCTGGTCTGACCATGCCACACCTTGCTCCTCTGTAAGGGGGTAAAAAAAAGATTTTCTTTTTAAATGGCAATAATAATATTGAGGGGTTCTGATGGGAAGGATAAGATTTTCCTTCTTTGCTTTGTTTTGGTTTTTCTCTGTTTTGCTTTGTTAAAAAAGGATGCTGCATTTTCTCTTCCATAGGACAAACTGTGTGAACATTCTCGTAACAACTACTCAGCTAATTCCAGCTCTGGCAAAAGTCTTGTTGTATGGACTAGGGGTTGTATTTCCTATAGAGAATATTTACAGTGCAACTAAAATAGGTGAGCTATTTTTATCATGTTGTGATACATTCAAAGCTGTATTTCTAAAAAAAAAAGGTATTGTAATGTATATTTAATTCTAACATTTTTTCACTGTAGCAAATACAGATATTAGGAACACCTGATCCTCATGAAACAGTGCTAAAACATCCTAAAAGTGCTTTTCAAATGTTTGTCATGATCTAGCACAAAAAGCCTCGTATAGCTCTATTAACAGTCTCTGTTAGGAAGAAATGTAGTTGCTTTTTTTCATAATTTCTCAAAACTGGGGCTGTGTAGCTTTGAGAAGGTTTTTTAGTAGGCTGCAAGTACAGAACACTGGAGTCTCCCCAAAGAAGCAGAAGAAATTCTGTAAAGGTGAGCCCTGGCTCCATTTGTTTTCATGAGCTCTGGAGCAAATTTTGGTAAACAATTTACCAGAAGCAAGAATGTTTTGCTGCAGAATGTAATTATTTAAGTTTCTTCATACTGACTGTAATAAGCTTCAGCCAGGCAAATGTTTATTTCTGTTTTCTAGCTGAGTATAAAAGATGTTATTTTGAGTATGTAGAAGTACCCCAGACCAGATGGCAATGGTGTTTGTAGTTTTTAATGTGATTATGACATATCTGTTCTGTCTCAGATTCCCTCAAAATTGTGGGCTACACGGAAACATTTTTCATGTGTTCTTAAGTATTTATAATACAGCAAGCTCAAATGGTCAAGACAAAACTGTGGGATATTTTTGTTTTGTTTTGTTTTTTTAAACTAGACCAAACAAAAATTTGCTCAGAGTTTTACAGAGAAATTTGAAGGCATAAGCATAAAAGATATAAAACTGTTTCCTGGATACTGAAATTATAGTTTCCTCTGTCAAAACTCTATAGTAAATTAAAACTTCAAAATATAGTACTTTAAATACACATTTTAATTAAAACATATTTTAATAAATATTCACTTGTGACTTCACATACACAGGATAGAAGGGTGTTTTTGGAAAAATGTGTTCTGTCACTGACTATCTCACGAAACCATAAGATTTTTGCAACATGATAGTCATCATTTTCAAGAGCTTTTTCAGCTTAGTGTTGGAGGTTTCTTATGCCTGGCACTACTGTTAAAGGGTATCATTGAGTAGTTTGGCTTCTCTAATGGCTAGAAAACATTAAATTTCCAATCTACTTTTTCTTACACTTTTATTGTTCTGTAGCTGAAATAACTATTTTAAAAACCACAATTTTTCCCATCCATTGCTGTAGACACACAGGTTAGAATGTCCCATGGCCAGACTAAAGTGACCTTTCAGAATAGGGACATTTGAGAAAACTCAACTCTAAGCATATCTGAAGCTTCCCAGTACCTGAAGGTTCCCAGTATGGGTACAAATTGAAAGGGATGAAATTTAGTTTAGCTATTAGGAAGAGACTCTTTTGTGTGAGGTAAGACACTAAAACAGGTTGTCCAGGGAGATTGTGGATGCCCCAGCCCTGGCAGTGCTCAGGCCAAGTTGGGTGAGGCCTTGGATAACCTGTTTTAGTGTGGGGTGCACATGCCAGGGTGAGTTGGGACTAGATGATCTTTAAGGTTCCTTCCAACCCTTAACGTTTCTGTGATTCTATGGCACTTGTGCATAGGGCTGGAGCACTGAGATAATTTCCCTAGATGTGTGCAGGGAAGGAATGACCCATATTAATGGATCCCAGTGCAGGATCAGGGATCTTATCCATGTATTGGATTACAGGCATTTAGATTTAAATCTTTTGGGTGACCTTCTAAATCAGGGCGCTACTGTTTTAGGAGCTGTGATTAATCTTGTAACAGGTTTTGGAGAAAAATCTACAATTTCCACTTAGATTCAATAAATTTATTCAAATCAGGCAACTGGTCATTAACAAATAGTAGATGATTCTCCTGGTAGGGAAATTCCCCACAAAACCTGTGTCATATTAAGGAATGAAACAAGAAAGGTGATATTGTGGACCTACATTATGCTATGTCTATGCTGTAATCAGCCTTGATACACCATCCTGCAGGACAGACTCTTCTCTCCCTATAGCTCTGCTTAAGAATTCCAAGTGTTGTAGAGATCCAGGCTAAAAAGCTATTTATTTGATGTCATCCCATCACCACCTACCCTGAATAGTCTGATCTTTTCCTTTCAGGAAAGGAAAGTTGTTTTGAGCGAATAATTCAACGGTTTGGAAGAAAAGTAGTGTATGTTGTTATAGGGGATGGTGTCGAAGAAGAACAAGGTGCAAAAAAGGTAATGACCTTCTTTTGGTGGGGGGTGGTTTCAAGAGTATGAAAAATTGTCTTTTCTTTGACATGGGAGAGTGTGCATTGACATTTAGGTTGGATATTTTTGCCTTATGAAATTTGTGTTGACCATATCTAGGAGAAAGCTGGGTAAGACTATAGATAATGATTTGCCCTGCTGTTCTCCAAAAGACACATTAAACTATGTATGTTTGATGTATTTCAAAAAGGGGCTAGAAAATGGACCCTGGCTTTTGTGCCAAGAACTAATAGCTCTGTTTTCCTTGGCAACCCAAAATACCACATAGGATGTTATGAATGTAAGCAAAATATGGTGATTCTTAGTGATCAAAGGCAGTGTGCTGTTTGACTGTATGAAATATATATATGTCACACCTTGAAAAGACATGTAGGACTGGAGTAGGTATACTGGAATTTCCGTTTCCTTGTGTGTTCATAATCTGTATTCTGCGTTCAGGCAACAACCTGTGGCTTGGCATGCATTCATAACCTCAGATAACAGAGCAGAGCATATTATTTGACTGTCCATTATTTTTTGCTTTCCACTGAGAAGAAGGGAAAAATTCACTTTTTTTTTCAATGTGAATTAAGCTGCATAAAAAGCAACACTTCCCACTCACAAATAATAGGCATTATTTCTAACCTTGCTATTCTACCCAAGATAGTCTGCAGATACACACTCTTTGCTTGGAGGAATGAGGCATAACATTGGCTATTTGAATAACTGGAGAAAGGACAGGAAAATGGGCATTTCTGTTCTTGCTTCCTTTCACAGATAAATTGCTTTTACACAGCTGCTTTTTCACCACAAAACTCTCTGTGATACTTCTATATCTCTTTCCACTGTGACTTTCCAAATTGGAGAAGTGAAACTAATTAGTCCACATGGCATTTTAACAACCATTGACTGGTTTTGCTTCATGAAATCTGGGTTTTGTGCCCCTGAAGCCTTGCGGGTAGGTTCCCGGCTCGTCCCAGCACTTCGCAGAGTCTCAGTTTCATATATCCCTTTGGCGGACTGACGGGAACAGTTTGCTCCTTTCTCCTTCAGAAATGCCTTTCATCTTTGCAGAGAAATGTTTTCCCGCTGCAAATGATTACATTTTAAAAGCTGTATTTAAGATCAGGGGGGAAAAAAATTCCTTCTCTTTGTTCCTTTTTTGTTGCCCGGTGAAATAGTGTTGTATATGATAATGGCAGGAGTAGTCCTTTTGGTAACATTATCTATTTCAATGCTTTTTTCAACAGGAAACATGATTCAGGAAAGCATAAGAAAAAGCCTTTCCAGTCACTAAGAGGAGTAGCAGTATAGAAAGTTCCTTTGTGCAATTACTTCTGTGTATTCTTTCTTGGTGGAAGGAATTTTCAGGTTGAAAGCATGTTAGATGCTCTGGATTAAATTATCTGCTGCAGCAATGCCAGAGAAGTCAATAAGTAGACCAGCAGCCCTGACTTTCTGCATAAACTATCAATTTGATTTAGGAAAGTGCTTCTGTGATTCTTGTCCTGCTTCTTACTCCACCAAATAAGAAATCACCATTTCACATTGTGAAAGCAGGATTTGCCTCTTTAGTTTTGTCCTTCACATCCTGAAACCACCCAGTGCCTTGCAGTATCAGGAACTGCTTCCAACTGAGATTATGTCTTTTTGGTCATCTGCTCCTCAGGATTTTTTTAGGGTTACTAGGGAGAGCAAGCCTGGGAATGCACTCTAGTGTGTACCATGCTTCATGCTAAAGACATGTGCCCTGTCTAAGGAATAAATGGTATTGCTGTATTGAAAAACAGAGAAAGCCTGGGTCTTCTTTGGAAAGCATGCAATTAAACGGAAGCTTTACCTCCACAAAACTACCCAAAGCACACCAATCCAAAATGGCATAACTGCCCTGTGAGGTACCCCATTGTCATGCTTATCCCCTGAACCTTGGCAGCTGGTTCCTTCTTGCCTTCCTTCCCATCAGCATGTCAGGTTTTGTGCTGTTCTCAGAGAAGGGACAGGTCTTCTGTTACCCTTTGCACACCATTTTTCTGTAGGGGCTTGGCCTGTGGTGAAGCCGTTATTATATGTATGTTTCTTTACACTATGTAGAGCATAAACAGTACACCCATCTTTTAATAGCACTTCATTGATTACATGTAAACTGCAATGAGTCTTTTCAAGCGAGCATATAAATCCAAGCCTATTTAATTCAAGAGATTTTTTTATTCTGTGTTCATTCAGTGAATGAAAGAAGGTTGAACTTGCAGCTCAGGGGGTGAGAAAGTTAAGGTTTATTATTAAAAATAATTTACCAATCATTTATAAATTGCTTCATCATAAAACAATATTTTCATTTATGTGCTTCATTCTTAAAAAATGCAACAATAGGAAAAGTAAAGGACACATTTAAAATCTTTTTATTATTGTCATTAGTGTAAATACTCAATAATAGAAACTTTTTAATGTCATTCAAAAGATCATTGCTTTACTGAGAAACATTTTTTAGGATGAACAGTTTGTTCATAAAATGCCTCTTTTTGGTTGATGTAAGTAAATGTAACACACTGAGGAAACTGCACACTGTTTGTTACCTTTCTGGTAGCATCAGTCAAACTGTGATATTGACACCTTTGTTTAGCTGTCACTTGCAGCAAAATATTTGATGAGACAGTTAAAATTCTCAGGATGTTTGCATTGTGGATTGAGGAATAATCATACCCTTCTGGATCAGTGCAGCAACCAGCCAGCTTGGCTGTAATACCAGGGTTTACACAGCGGTTGCCACCTTCATATCAGCTTCCCCGGGAAAAGAGGGAGAGGAGGACAGAGAGAAAACAGTGTGAAGGTCCAAAGGGTGCTCAGAAGCTGCTGGCACCAGTGCTGGTGCAGTGTGTGTCCAAGATGCCACCTCTGAGTGACTCTGCAGTGACACAGCTATTCTCAGGATAAGTTTCTGGGGGGTTCTGCCAGAGACTCTCTTGTCTTGGCATTTTGCTTTGTTTTGCTTTGTTTTGTGTTTTGGTTTTGGAGGTTGTTTTGTTTTGTTGTGTTGTGTTTTGTTTTGTTTAAGCTCATCTTTTTTGCCTTTGCTTTTGGAAACATATTCGGGAAATATTAATAGACAGAAAAAAACCAACTCCTGAGTTTTTCTACTTAGGAGAATTCTCCAAAGAGTTTCTAATTTGTGAGAAGAGACAAAGGCTCTCTGCACTGAAGAGCTGGATTTTACATCAGGTGATTCAGGAGAGCCTGGGCAAATGGGCTTCTCCCTTTGTTTCCAAAATGGTCATGCTGCCTTGGAGGGAAATAGTGAGGAAAAATCATAAATCTTTATGGAGCAATAAATAGAATATAAATGGGTATCCAATATGCCACTGCTTTTAAGCTCACAGTCACACTGTGCTGGTCAGGTTTGGGCTAGGAAGTAAAGACGGCCGCTTAGCAAATCTGGCAGGAATACAACAAAAATACTGTGAAAGATGACAAAAACTGATGAGTTTTCTATTCAAATACATCACAAATCTCAGGAGTAAATTTTTTGTATAAATATGTATTCGTTTAAGGGAAGGAGGATAGAGGATAGTCTGCACTTTCTGCTGTTGCTGTCAAAAAAGAATTTGTTTTGCATGTGTATTAATAGAAACACTGTATTTTGTGGGGTAAAATAGCTGAAGTTTTGTACTTTTAGTGGGTACATGCTGAAAGTAAAATTACTTCTCTTTCAGAAATAAAATAGCTTAATATTTTAGGTTACTTAATGATACTCTAATTATTAGGCTTACTAAATTTATAGTTTCATTTTTTATGTTTTTTACATAAAAACCAAATTCAAAACTTTTGCCATCTTATTTAATTTGAAAGTTTCATCAAAATCAAATCATTAAAAAGTTCATAAATTTTTTTTTGTTAATTATCATATACCAAACAATTAATGTTTTTTAAATGACAAAAGCTTCATATTTACTTGGAAGATATTGAAATAGTACACTTAGAGTTTCATTAGATGCTAATGCATCCAGTTTCACCACCTATTTATTAGTGGTTAGCATTTGTCATCCATTCTCCCACAGCAGCAAATGCGAGATTAGCATTTCTTGCTTTGCTCAGAATAGAAGTGTTCTGCGTGACACGTGTGCTAAGTGTTGGCAGAGATGGCTTTTTTAAGGCATTATTTAGTAAATATATATACAAAGGATCTGCTGCCCAGTCAGAGATTCTCTTTGGTAAGAGAAAAAGTACTTCTGTCTCATGGGTGTGTTGCCACTTTTGACATGGCTGAAAAGTTGTGAATAAACATGGCATGCTAATACAGGAATAATATATAAGGTTTTTGTTTTGTATATAAATTTTGTTACTTTAAAGGTTTTTGTTTCATCCGGTCACTTATTATCGTAGGATGAAAATTAGTGCCTCATGAAAACACATGCATATATATGAGCACATTTGTGTGTGAGACTCTATATATACACACAAACATATAGATATATATAGATCTGTATCAGGTTTGTTTCCCCTCCCCATAGCTCTGAAGGCTGTGCTGTAGGGTCAGACTGCTAGAAGTCTGAATTGGCCACGTTCAGCCATGCCCATGGCGTCAGGGCAGATTCCAGCCCCGTGCAGCCACCACGTTCCCAGCGTGCTTTATTTCTTGGGAGTGTGCGGCTGGCCTTTTGACCTGCCTGCAGGAGAACTGAAAATAATTATAATCCTGAGATTTACACAACCTCTTTTTTCATGAGGGTCTCTAGCATTCCACTCTTCACTCCTGTAACTACATAGAGTATAGATATACTCTTTTCACAGACAGACATAAATAAAGCAGAGGACACTTAACTGAATTTGAAATAGAAAGATATAATCAAAATAATGACTGCCTACAGTTTTGGTTTAAAATCTGACCATCAACAGCTGACCCATAAACAGGGTAATCCAAAACTTGATATTGCACATGGGCATCTAGCAAGAAGTGCTGTCATTTGATTTAGCAGAAGCTGAACCTTCTGTTAAATCAATCAGAGTCTTTAACTGCTCTATCTGCCTGATGTGTGCACACTCTGTGATGCTGAGGTTGTTACTAGGGAAGCAGTATAAAGCTGGAGCTGTATGAAGCAGGAGCTGGAAGCCAAGAATTAATTCCTATAGTTCTCCCTATTCGTTGGTTTTCTGCATGACCTTGGAGGACATCCATGTCATTGACTCTTGGCTTCTGCAGAGACACTTTGCAAACGCAGGTGTCCACCAAACTCTTCACCACACCATACCATAGGTGTGCTATTTACACCTCCCTGACCCAGTGGCTGAGGCAGAGATGCTGCCAAGCTGACTAAGAGGAGGAGCAGGGAGCTGTAGCTGGCTGTCAGGGAGAGCAGCTGTATCCTACCTGGCAGGGGCTGGAGAGAGGAGGGGGAAGCTGTAACCTCACAAGAAAAGGAGGCAGCGCTGCTGAGCATCGCTGACCTGTGTGGTCATCTGGAAAACACAGCATGGACCTGCTGCAAGCACAAACCTGTGTCCCTTTGTACTTGATGCAGTGGCCCTATCAGATATTGCAAATTCTGCCAGAAAGATCATGCAGCCTAAGTTAGAGACAGGTGCACAGAAGCTTTTGCAATGTCCAGAGAATGGCACGACTAGTAATTTTAATTTGATATTGCTCTTGCTGGTTCATTTCCTGAACATGGTGCAAGAAGTTCATCTTCAGGAAATCTGTGAGCTGGAAAGCAGCAGTGCCAGGCCTGACAGAGCACAGAGGGTAGGCTGCCTGTATAATGTAACAGGGAAGATGCTGGGACATGGAGTTGTAGCTGAGTGAGCTAATTGCATCTGCTTTCTGTTGCTGGTGGAGCATAGAGTGGAAGTCCAGATTGAAGATGTAGAAAAAGAAAATGTTGTAATGTTTACCATTTCCTTCTTAAGAAAAGGATCTATCCATAAAAGTGGTTTGGAAATACCATAAGCAATTTTTTCCAAAAACACCTCAATTGTCTCTGAATTCTGTTTGTTTTGTTCTCTCCATTGTCAGTCATCGCTCATGAATTTATTTTCAAGCTGAGAGTCAGTGAGCTGTTTCTCAAGGCTTTGTAACACTAGAGCAAAGCCAAGCAGAACAGAAGCTCTTAAATGGTATTTTCTTGGGTGTCATTTGTTTTCTTCCTGAAGAAATTCCTTTGCTCTAGAAGCTAGGCATACTCTGAATTTGGGCATGTGTTGATGCATCCATATTGCATATGCATTCAGATAAGGAGTGTCACATCAAAAAAGATATGATAGGCCCTGTGTTAAGGTGTTTGCCTTCTGAGACAGGCATAAAAATTACTGTGCTTACAGTAAACATGCAGCTGGAAGCAGTGAGTTTAACATTGTTTTCAAAATTTTTCTCTAACTTAAAATTTGAGAAGACCTGAATGAAAAAAGGAGATCAGAATAGAAGTGACAGAGGAGATGGAGTTCTGACGCAGATTTCACTGGAATTAGGACTTTGCTCAGGTGCTGCTGAAGTAGGATGATGAAAGCCTCTTTGAGAAGTCATAAATAAAATGTTTGGGGAACTTAGAAGATAATGTGATAATAATTTGCTTGTGGTTTGCCTCCTAAAGACGCCAAGACACAAACTGACCCAATGAAAGGGTGAATACAATCATGTTAGCCTCCAGAATACTGTTGAATTGAAATTATTTTTCCATGGGATTTATAGAATAATTTCCTAACAGAAGCTGATGGTGCTGATGGTTATCTTTTTTTTTAATTTATGCAAAATTTCTTGTTGCTCTTATAATTCCTAGTTTCAAGTATAAAGATAGTTCTTAATTAGATTTTTACCCATCATGAATGAGGTAATCTGTGCTTTTTCCTGGGATTTGTGTTTTTGTTTTTTTCAGGTTCTTTACAAAAGTATTTGTGCTCCAGACAGATTTTATTACAACTAATAGGAAAAAAATATGTATTTATTTTAATTTCCCATATGGAAAAGATCTTTTAAGATCAGTGTTAGCAATGACCAATGTTACACAAGCCACTGGGATAAAATTCTTTTCAAAGTGATGTGAGCAACACATGAGCTATTCTGAATCACCATTTCTTTGTTCTTAACTCATCTGCCAGGAGTAGTTTTACAAGCAGCAAACACATTTTGATAGTAAACAACACTTTCACTTTATTTTTTTTTCTGTTCCCTTCCTCAAACTACCCACATGCTTCATGTGTATGTTGTCCTATTTTATTTCCAGAAGTAATATTTTGTTCTGCAGTGTTCTGAAATCTGTTTTTCATATAAAGAGATTAGAAACCCCTCCCTTCCTTTTGATCTCCTGATGTGTTTGCTGTAGTTCCCACTGTAAATATATTTGCTGTTATTGAGGACTTATGCTTAGGGGGCGGGTCAGCGAAACCAGATGTAAACGTGAAGGATTCAAGGTTTTATGAGCTCTTTTCTCTCCCCCAAAGTGTTCTCTTATCCCTGGGAAAGGCAAAGGGTGGGTCTAAATACCAGAATGCTTGGGGTTATTTTTACATGTTGTCTGTGCTGTTCACAGCATGCTATGCCATTTTGGAGGATCTCGAGCCACTCTGACCTTATGGCCCTTCACCATGCCTTGGAACTGGAGTACTTGTAGCAGCTTAGCAGCACTTTCAAACCTCAGAGCCTCCTTCTGCCCGTGGATGAGATGCCTGTGTCTTGTGTCAGCATTGGACTACAGAACTTTGTGATTTCAACATGTTGACATACAGCTGCAATTGGTCTTAACCCTTGCCCTTTCAGTAAACAGAGGAGCATGTCTTTTTCTTCAGAACAGCTGTTGGCTCTGGTACTGCGAGCCCAATGAAAATAAGCCATGCGAGTGTTTGAACAACTCATCTTTACCATATTTGCTACCAAAAAGAAACAGAGAAGAGAAAAGTAAATGGGAAAAAAAGAAAAAAAAAGAGAAGGAAATAAGAGGTTCATACCTGTGAAGAAAAGAAAAAGGACCTGCAAATGCTTTGTAGTTTTTAGCCTCTTCAATGTGACACACACCGTTTCTTCAACACAGCAAACTTGATTGCACAATGAAGACTGAGATTTTACAAAATACCAGTGGAGTAATTTTCTTATAAAGAAGGTTTACTTTTTGGTTTCTCATACCCAGGGTACTCTGTACATCCTTGCTTATTTATGAACAGACTATATTTTGACATCATATAACTGAGGATATGTATAATAGGATTAAAGGCTATTATAAGCCTTTGCCTTATGGTACAGCAACTACTTTTGATTTTAGCACATTACAGAGTAGTTTAAAATATGTCTAATTTAAACTAATAGGTACATCACTGAGACAATCATGTACAGGAAGAATTTTTTGTGTAAATTTGTAATAATGAATGATTCTTTTACATATTGTTAAGGTAAATGCTATTGAAAGATAGTAATGCCTTGTTGGTGAAGAATGAGGCCACGTGTGCACAAACTTGTGCAGTGCCTTATCAATGTGTTGGATATAAATATGTAGATAATGGATTTTTTTTAGATAAATTT
This sequence comes from Lichenostomus cassidix, assembly GCF_008360975.1. Taxonomy (NCBI): domain Eukaryota; kingdom Metazoa; phylum Chordata; class Aves; order Passeriformes; family Meliphagidae; genus Lichenostomus; species Lichenostomus cassidix. The sequence goes on along the minus strand of NC_139482.1, from coordinate 119,159,531 downwards.
GTCAAGACCAAAAGCATGGATGTCAAGTGTCAATAGGAATTGGGTTTTGTTCTCAGCTGTTTCTCTGCCATTTTCTTCTCTCACCCACTCTGATTATGAAAAGATGGATTTTGTGTGTCCCCCCCAGTCGAAGGAAATACAGATAAAACACAAGTGAAGAGGAGGCCTTTACTGTCTTTTTGTTTCCTCTTTTAGAGTTAACATATTAACCCATTCTTAAAGTATTAAAGAATTAATTAGGAGAGTCATTCCACAAAGAAATAGAGAAAGAACACAAATATATTTTAAGGCATAACTTAAACTGGAACCTTGGTACTGAATAGCTTTTGTCTCATCCAAAAATGAAGGAAATTATCCCCACTAATATTTTTAGAAATTAGAAATGATAATATTTTGGAGAAATTAAACAAGAATGCTCATATATGTTTAAGTTTTTTAATCCTCTTCCACCAGGAGTCAGATTTTCCTAAGATATAACATCCATTGCCGGCAATGGAAAAGCTGAAATGGTTATCACCAAGGAGTTAAAATTTGCTTTTGTCTGCACTCACTTAAAGGAAAAAAATAGACTCTGTCTGCCTGTGACTTGTGACTTTTCTGATCTTGAAGGCTCTGAGCTACTTGGTTAAATAAACTGATAGTCTGACTTTTTGGCTTGAATTGTACCAATTCCCTTTAACCAGTTAAATATCTTTCTAACCACCTTTGTTGGTTTGTTTTCCAGCTTTTCTTCTTTTGTTTTTCTTAAAAACCACCAGCCTCAAAACAGCTACCTGCAAAGCTACAAAGCACCAATGTAGCTACAAATCAACACCCTTCTCTATTGGAGGAATCATATTGCTGCTAGAATAAAATGTTTGTGGATTGCTTTAGTACCAACAGAGAGGTTTTTATCTTACCAAGACTTGCACATGTGCTTTGCTTTACTTTACCCAGTATGAGTGCTGCAACTCATGCAGTACTCACATACATAAAGCACATTGTGGGTAGTTTTTAGAATTGAGACTATAATTAGCCTTTTTTTTTCTCAAGCAAAGTAGACAGTGATGGGGGAGGGATTGGTTGTCTTTTTCTTTGGCTCTTTTCAATTTTTAGTCATTCGCGGACTGAAAAAAATAACAAAGTTTATCTGGGCCTTATTGTACAAAAAGTGTGTTGTGTCCACAATCGTGTACAGAATTTTTCTTCATTAATTTTGTTTTAAATTAATAAAATTGATTTGTGAACATGTTAAATAATTGTCTTGTATGCAAGTCTGTGATATTTCTTTCCACTTGGTTGGGAATAAGAAGACATCTCTCATACCTTTGCTGTCCCAAGACAGAGAAGTTGTTCACCTTCTTGTGGCCAGCTGAGAGAGGTTAAAAAATCTTGCACCTAGTTTACAGAAGGCTCAGTTAGATGAGCTGCAGCTGTTTTGCTTATCAGCAGCAGCTAGACACAGTCAGTGCAGACTAAGGCCTTGGTGCCCTGGAAATGTATATTTAAGTGACTCACAGAAGCAAATGCCTGAGCTTTAGGTACCATGGTGCCTCTGTCATCCAAAGCAATCCATGTGCTGAACGGATGAGTCCACCATTCAGACATGTCACTCAGGGCTACAAGAAATCTCCCATTCTTTGAGGTTCTACAGGCCTGAACATCTGGGAATTCAGGACTGGTATTTAATTTTGCCAAGCATGGAGCAGGGCTGCCCTTTGAATCAGGAAGAGTGGCAGTGGCCACCATTTTATAGCAGATGCTTTGTTGTACACACATGGTCTGGTGAAGATCCCTCTGCTTCTCTGCCCATCAGTGAGAGCCTTGACTGACAGCTGGTTATCACTTATGCTCACTTTCTGCTCTAGTGAGACCTAACAAATGGAAGCAAAGCCAAGACCAGTCAAGGACCTGCTTCTACATACTTGGCACCACCATGGAAGTTGCATGCACAGGGTTGAATTATGTTTTTATGTGCATGTTCAGCACAGCACCAATGATGCTGGAAATTAGTCCAATGAAATGAGCACTTAAATCCCCTCTGAAGTCAGTATCTTTCTTTCTGAGCAACTCAATACTCAGAAAAATAATTTATTTTTTTTTAAGGAGCATTTTATGAAGACCCTTCTTAAATCAAAATCTTGTAAGAAAGCAAGGAGTCCTATAGAGTGAAGGAGATCATTCAGGCAGCTCAGAAACCTGGGGTCCACTTTTCCAAACACGTCAGTACTGCTTGAAGTTTCCATTTCTTAGATGCTCACTGATAACAATGTTCAGCTGTAATGGTTTTCATTCTAAGAATAACACACGTGTAACTTTGAGGTAGTGCCAAGAAAGTGAAATTAAAAATAGTAATTATTATTATTAATGTCTTTCATAACTGGAATGCACGCTCAGTGAGTGGTACCTTTGTCTCAAAAATGCTTGCAATGCAAGCCAATAAAATATTGTTAGAAATTCTTTTTTGCCTGTTCCTTCAGTTTTCTGTTTCTCTCAGTGTTGAGTTCTGCCCTGCAACATAAGTAGAGGATGGATATCAAGAGACACATTTCTTTGTGTCATATGCCAAGGGAGAGGCACAGGCCTGTCCCAGTCTTCCTCTGTTCTTCATCAATGGCAGGGCTGTGCAGCTGCCACTTTCACTATTCTCTGTTCACCCAGGGACCGGCTCTACCAAAACCATCCAGCTCTCTTGTGCAGTCAAAAGGCTAGAAGAAAATGGGGGAATCCAGGGGAAAAAACAGTCTCCCAGGTTGGAAAAAAGAAAAATAGGGAAGAGGTGTGAGGGTTAAAAGACTACAATAGCAAAGATAAGCAGGGAGGGTCACTGATTGGAGCACGCAGTAGTCCTAGGTGGCCTCCCAGCAGCTGCCCAGAATTGTGCCCAGGAATGCAGTGGGACAAGGGACCAGTGAGAGGTCCCACAGTCTGTTGGCTACCCTATCCCATGAGCTTCATGGTGTGGATGGCAGCCTGGCTACAACACGGTGGACAACACCATGTAAGTCAGTATGGGCCTCAGGTGAGGATGGTGTAAATCAAGGGCAGGTTGGTTGCCATCCCTCTTCTGGCTCCTCCTGAAATTCTTGCCCTGTCCTCATTACCTCCGTGCAGCTGGGATGCACCCTCATATGCCAGAAAGGACACAGCAAAGATGGAAATATCTGGGGTATATGTCCTGAATTTCCCCCACAGACTATTAACTCTGTGAATTACCCTGTAATATATGTATGCATATATATACACACATACATACATAGACACACATATATATATATGCATACATATAGATATGTAGACAGATACACAAATATAGATAGACATATATGTTGCCAAGCTCTGTTATGACAGCAGAATTAAAATGGTGTATCACTGAACCAGTTGCCTAAGTGATTTTAAGCAAATGGTTTGCAATAGAAAATGCCCCTTACTCTTATTGAAAGATAAATGAAGCTCTTACATTTGACTACTCAAATCATCCATCTTTGTCACTGTCAGCATTTCAGTTTGTGTGAGTGTAAATAAATGTTCACATTCTGATACACCAGGGAAATTTTTTTTTGTTTTTCACTAATATTCTATATTCCCATTTCTGTTTTTTAAGTGGCTGTTTCTTCCTGCTAATGGTATTAGAATAACAGCAGAAGAAAAACAAAAAGATTTGGATTGTTCTAAAGGAAAATGCACTGCCACATAATGTTGCCAGCTGACATGGAAGTCAGATGTAGGCACAGATGTAGGCACAAGTATGTTACTAGAGATCTGTCCTTTCCATCGCTTCAACAACACTGGCAGTGTTTTTGCTGGGAACAGGTATTTGTAGCTCAGGTTTTGTTTCTCACCCTCACTTTGAAATGTTTTGCATGGACTGCTCTCTACTGCTTCCTGAAGGGCTGGCCTTTGACACTGTGTTATTTCCAGTCTTATGCACAGGTGCATTGCTTTCTAAAGTGGGAGTTGAATCATTTGCAAAGGAAGCCCCAGTCTGCTTCATTTTCTTCATTACCAAGTCATGTCAAATTTGACATGGAAGTGAAGTGAGACCTAGATAGTGCATTAAACTGAGTAGCTGAGACTGCAGTGATGGATGATATAGTGCAGAGAAGGTATAAAGTAGTTAGAAAGAAAAAGACAAAACATATTGATTTGAAAAATGTAGGATAATTAATCTGGGAGAAAATAATGCAAAGCAAGGAGTGAGAAAGAATGCTGAGTAATCCAGAATGGAGAAAATTGTATTTGGGATGGCAAATTAATTTCTTGGCTCTGCCACAGAATAACCAAGGCATGTTGTTAGGACTCAGGCTCAGCAAGGCTGTGTCACTGTGGACATCCAGGGCTTCAGCTGGTCAAGAAAGCTCTCTGTGGAGAGAGATGGGAACCTCAGTGAGGAGCTGCTGAAGCCAGCTACTGGCACCAGAACTGTACATAAAATCCTGTCCATACCAGGAGCTTAGGTGCCACATCTTGCCCCTGACTGATGGCTGGAATCCTTTTCCCATGCAGGACCAGAGGCTGCCCATGCTGAGGAACGTGGCAGGAGGGGCCTGTGTCCTGTGCAGCATCTGCTATTAACCCTCTCTGCAGAAGCTCAGTGGTTAGTGACCACTTGCACAGGATACAGGTGACTTTAAGCCAAGTCTGTTTTCATCTGTTTTCAGCTCTATCCAGAGCTATGTGGGAGGCTGCCTGTTGTTAATGCTCTTGGAGAGCTGGAGGAGCTCTGTGGGAGCGGAAGAAAGCAGAAGTGTGAATGTGCAGGCTCTCAGTGAAGCACTCAAGGATGATGTTTGCAGAGCAAAAGCACTTTGTCTCTGAATAGCTGCTTAATGCAAAGTACAGAAAGTCCTGGGACCTGGCACATAAATCAGGGCTCCTGACTCTGAAGCATTTGTTCACTCCACAGAATCCAGTGATGCCCTTAGCTCTCTTCAGAAAAATCCACTGGGTGGACTGAACACCTGTTTTCCTTCCTCTTGCGGTTCCAGTCCAGCCGGTCACTAACCCCCACACAGCCACTCACTCACTCCCTTCCCATTTGGATGGGGGAGAGAATTGGAAGAGTGAAAGTGAGGAACTTAATTAGTTGAGATGAAGACAGTTTAACAGGTAAAGCCAAAGCTTTGCATGCAAGCAAAGCAGAACAAGGAGTTAATTCACCATTTCCCATGGGCAGGCAAATGCTCAGCCATCCCCAGGAAAGCAGGGCTCCATCACACATAATGGTGACTTGGGAAGAAAAACACCATCCCTCCAAATATCCCCCCCTCCTTCCTTCTTCATTCCCCAGCTTTATATGCTGAGCATGATGCCATATGGTGTAGAAAATCCCTTTGGTCAGTTGGGGTCAGCTGTCCCAGCTGTGTCCCCTCCCAGCTCCTTGTGTACCCCCAGCTGCTCACTGGTGGGCTGCTGTGGGGTGAGGCACAGAAAAGGCCTTGACTCTGTGCAAGCACTGCTTAGTGGTAACTAAAACATCCCTGAATTGCCAACACTGTTTTCAGCCCAAATCCAAAACACAGTCCCATACAAGTTACTGTGAAGAAAATTAACTCCATCCCAGCCAAAACCAGCAAAACACCTCTCCAGAGTAAACAAGTGCAGTTCTCAGTACCAAGACAAGCAACTGAATAGAAACAAAATCATTACATTCCCCTTTACCTCAAGAAATGCTATAATTCCAGAAGGGATTACTAACTTTGCGTTGAATTAATATTCCACCTCCTAAATCTATCTGTGTAGTCATTATTTATATGTGACTCAAAATTCAGTAGAGCATCTGTGTCATAGGTATCGGAGGTCTACTCACATTCTATTTGGTATTTGTCACTAATCTGGGGTCACAGGGGGTCAGCCCAGTAATATCTGCAATACACAGCAGGTAAATCCTCTCAGACAGCTCCTGATACCTTATAAAATGAGAATTTGAAATTCAGGTTAAACCAAACAGATTTATACCTTCCTGCAGGCCTTTTGTTTTAAGACAGAAGATTTTTTTAAGGGGAATTAGAAGAAAAAACAACCATAAGCTATATACTTAGTTCTCTAGAAGACAAGGAAATCTCAGCAAAATAAAATCAGCAAGGTTGCAATATTCCTTTTAAATTATAATTGCAGGGGGGAAAAAGTCAGTTCTTGTGACTATTAGCATTCTTTTTGATTGTTCTATAGTCCAGCTGAAATCCACCCTCCTGTAAGCTTTTTGTCCAGAATTTCTCAAATACTTGCTGTTATGCCATCTGATTCCTCCCTCCATTTCTCCAGTAGCTATGTGAACCAGCAGATCTGAGGGTTCTGCTGAGTGTCTTTGGGCATCTCCCTGCAGAAGAACCAAACCAGGAGATGGGTGTGCCAAGAGGGTAACGGAGCCAAGGTTAGTATCTTCCTGGGAGTGAAGGTGCCCTTGTTACTACTGGCTGTTCTTGCTTAACACAGGCAACAGGCATGTGTTAAATGACTGTTGAGAAGTTCAATTTCTGAACAATTTTTTTATGCTTTTCTTTCCTAAAAATAAGCAGAATTGGAATTCCTTGAGGTGAAAGACTAAATTTAGATCAAAACCTGAACAGAAAGTGTCTACTAAAAATTCCAGGCATTGGGTTGCCCATTGGTTTCAATGAAAGTTATGGGCATCTATGCAGATCTATAACTGTAGTAGACACTGAAAGCTTACCAGCCTTTTTGCTTAATATTTACCCTTTTTTCCACTAGAAATACGAGCAAGACAAACCTGATGAGTGCTATGGCAGCCTGAAGCCAGAGCTTTGACTGGAGACTTTTATTTGGTTCTTGAATCATGTTTTGCTTGGAAATGTGGTTTGGTGTTTATCCTCCTTCCTGCTGAGCAGTCCAAGTCCTGAGCTGGGACACTGGGTGATGAGAGAAGATACTGATCTCATGCTTCTTCTTTTTGTCTTTCTTTTCATTCTTTAAAACATATTTCCTCCCACATTTGTCTGTGAAGAACTGATCTTTTATGACCTTGTTCTTGCCATTTTAACTTCTTCCTAATCCGTGCAATGTCCTCCTCCATATTCCATGACACCACAATGTTTTAAACATTGACATCTGAGAGAGAAGCTATTTAATAGTTCTATAATGGTATGTAATGCATTTCCTTCTCTTCTGAGATGGAGAATACTGCACCTGAAATGTGCACAAAAAGTTACGGTTTGGATACTAATATTTTCCACAGGCTTCTAATTACACTTTCATCTGTACCAAATATAGACTGATGTTCAAAGCTTTTGTAGGTCTCTGGCAAGATTTTGAATGGTTATGTTGTCTCTGGTCAGGTTTCTAAAACCATTCTAGTAATTTTGAAAACATACTGGCAAAAGGAGTCTGTTCCACAAGGCACTTGGTTTAGTTCTTAGACAGTGGCTTTCTGGTGAATATTTGTGGTATCATTCTAAAGTGTGGAAGTACATGGGATTTCTAAACCCTCAGTTTCCTGGTGGGAATAATTCTGGACAGATGGTTTTACTATCCAGATGACAAACTAATTGCCAACAATTTTGTAGAAATAAAAATCTTATTTGAAATTATGACCTAATTGTTATGTAAAAGAAGAATAGACTATTGTAAATGCTTCATTGTGTAACATGAATCTGAATGTGAGCTAAGAATGCTGCCTTCAAATCAGTCTGTTAATTACACTTCCTTAGACTTGTGGGTTGACATTGTGTTCATTCAGAAGCCTAAAGTATAAAGAGATTTTGGCTCTCATAGATGGAAAAAAATAATTTAATCCACTCCTTTCTAACTGGAAATGGAAAGTAGACCCCCTTCAAACATACTTTGAATCAAAATGAGGGACAGCTGCAGTCTGAGGTTAAATCCCATTATTCCCACGATTAAGTAGAGAGATTGAGATTTGGATTTTGGCCTTTTGGTTTACTAATTCAACTAAATAATCAAATTAAATAACTTCAATCTGCAAGAGGGTAACTAAGTGAGAAAAGCTAACTAAGATGCACTATTTTTGTGGCAGAGCTGTCACACAAATATGCTGAAACACACGTAACAAGCATTTCCCCGACCTCTAACCTGTGTGTTTCATTTCCTGTCACTTGGATTTCCCTTCTGGCATCAATTGCAGTCAGTACCAGTGTGGATATGAGGAGCTCCCAAATGGACCCAGGGCCAGCATGTGTCCTGCCCACCCATCTTCAGATACTCTGTTGTGATTCCATGTTTATGCAGAAATTAGTATTCTAGCCACCCATCACCTGCTGTTCTCTGTCCTATCAGCCAGGTGACACCACAAATGGAGCACCAGAGCAGCAGCAGATGGCTCTGTGCCCATCTCACTCATCAACAGCCTCAACACCAGGTGTGCAGGGCCTGGCTGGGTTCAAGCTATGCCATAGGTAGCCCTACTTCAAATATCTGCAGAGGACATTCCTCAGCTCCATGGACCTTGGTATTATGGTTTTATGTAACAGCAATCCCCTATGTTCATGGTTGTTGTACTAATGCTGCAAGAACAGGAAATGGCCGAGCTGTGGCTTGTTTTCATGGCATATTGTCTCTTCTACACAGGTTGGATTCCTGTTAATTAAATTTGAATCAAGTCACTGAGTTAGTTACACGTCAGGTCCTCATGTCTCATTCATTTTATATCTTCACTTGAAGGAGAATTTTCTGTTTCTTCTTCAGTGTTTCCCAAAGGCAGCCTGGGTAAAATAAACAAAACATCATGTATTTATGACTATGGCTAGAAGAAAGGCTTTGTTTCAAACTCATTGCAACACTTCTGAAGAACACCATGCAAAATTTAAGCCTGTCTACAGATACAATGCCAGGAGGAAACAATTGCATAGAGTTTATAAATAAAATTAATCAATTCTCCAAAACAGATTAACTATTATATTAGTGATACAGCCTATTAAAAAATAAACTATGGAGCCACCGCAGTCAGACTGTAACCAGCTCTGACATCCTTATGTATTCTTATAAATCTACAGTGGTTTGTAGTTTTCTTTGCTTCAAAGAGGAAGACAAACCAATATAAGTGAAAGGAACTGCTATGATTCGAAACTAGATAGCTAAAAGCTGAATCTGTGCAAACGTGTTATTTTATTTATCCACCAGCACTGATGTTCAGTTCTGCTAGGACTCCCCAAATCTGCAGGTCTGTATCACAGACAGTAAATCTTAAAGAACCACGTTTTAGTAACAACAATCAGGACAGCTGCTAAAAAAGACCCAAGACCCAAAAAACCAAATAGGATAATGGTAAAAACCTCTGCCCACAAACCTAACTTGTGGTGTCTGCTACTTTGCCACAGCATTTAAGCTTGCCAGATGCTGTCTGCATCAGTCTGCAATTATTCTACTATTCATTTAAGAGTAGTTGAGGATGCATGGTATATCACAATCATTCTGGATCTTTAAAAACAAAAGGCTAGGCAAAGCTAGGCTAGGCTAAAAAGCAGTTTGAATAACATAACTGATGGAAAAACATCAGTCATTGTCCCTCAGAAACTAAAAGACAGGCAGCGTTCTGGGAGAAAGGATCAGCCAGGCTGGGAGATGTTCTTTGGCTTTGAGAGCACATTGCATGCCATGCTAGAATCTGTGGTTCATTTTGGAGTGCATGTTAGCTGAAATATCTTGTCACAGTTTGGCTGGGGCTTAACCCATCCCCTGGAAAGGAGAGCAAGCAGTGCTCCACAGCAGGAGCAACCAAGCTCATCTGACTGCAGCACAGTGACGCATGGCCCTCCTCTGAATTGGGGATATTCACTTATACCTCTGCTGCTCTTGCAGAGACAGCTGAGCCCATTCAGCACTAGAGCTAAAACACTGAACCACGTGCAGAGCTGTACAGCATGTGCATTCCCCAGACACTGCCTAGGAAAGTTAACTATGAATACAGCCAGCAGGAAAAAGCTCTTTATCAACTGTTGTCCTCCAACCAAGGCACATCATGGAAATACATTTTCCAGTTTGAGCTGATATCTCGTGAGTTGACAGAAGTTAATAGGAAGGAGTACAAATACAGCTCCAGTATCCAGGACAGCCAGAATGTATCCTCTGATTTCCCCATGTTATGCTAGGTAAGTGACTTATTGATTGTATCTGACATCTCTTACCCCTTAGCAAGGAAAACATCATACACAGAACAGCCTGGGGACACTGGGAAGATTACAGATGTGAGGTATTTTGTATTTCTCCAACAGACAAAAAAGTGAAAAATGGCTTCAGTGAAGTCCATATTTATTGTATATACATTTTCATTTTCATATGTAAGGTTATTTCTATTTCAATTGTTTTATTTTCTTTACTCCCCACAGATCCCAGTGGGTCAACCAGATGTCTTTATGTTTTAGAGGCTGTCCAACTTCTCCTTCTCCTGCTGAATTTCTGTGTCCCTTTCGAAGGTACCACTGTGGCCCAACTCTGGCTTTCCAAGTTATGTGTAGGGTGCAATAAGAGGTAGGAAAAATGGTCATCCTTGGTGACCATACAACAAAAATGTATGGAGATGACACTTCCTATTCTCCCACCCCTCTAAATTCAAGGCTGGTAGCTCTGCAGGGAAGGAGGAACCTCACCTCTTGTTGAATTTCGAAATATGTCTGGAGGAGAAAGCTTCCCACAAACAAAGATCCTAACTCCACTTCTGCTCCTGACCACGTTGGCTTCTGTCAAGGTGTGTGACAGATAATTACAGTCAAGCAGCCTTTCACAGTTAATGACATTTGAACTGGATATGAATCCTAGAGCTACTATGCCGGCTGAATGGTAAAGGTGTTGTGAAAGGTTTGCTTTTGTCTGAAGAGAATGATCTGAGTGTGAGGGAGGAAGACAGTTTTACAGAGAAAACTGCTTCAAATCCAATGTTACTAGACCAGTTCTAATGCCACTTTTCTCTCTCCCTTGTTAAATGTAATTCTCAACTCTTCATAAATCTCTTTTTCTTTCTTCATTTTTTTATGCCTGATAGGCTACCCAGTACCTGAGATGGCTGGGCAAGGATTGGGGGAGTTTATTTTGTTTTTCTTGGTGTCTGTTTTTTTAAAAACTGTGAGGATAAATTAAAGGAAGTTTTGCCAATATGAGCATTCAATTAAACAACTGTTAAAAAGAAAATGTGAACACTTTTCTGCGACATTTTTTCTAAGGTATGGTAGACTGCTAGAGCAAGCCAGTCACTTCTAAAATTGTAAATGAGTCTTAGCAACGCATCTCAGCAAGAGCTAGTGCTTGCAGGTTCTCCTGAAGAATGTAAAATTGTTTAATAGGGATTCATCCATTTAAGAAATATGAATGTTTAAAGACCTGTCAGGCACTTACAGGGACTGCCATGAACTCTATGAACAAAAAGGTTATCCCTTGTACAAGCTGATCTTCTTGGGTCCAAGGAGATTCTACCTGTGGGGGGTTAATCCCAGCTGGATGCCAGGTGCCCACCAATGGTGCTCTATCAGTCCCCTCCACAACAGGAGAAAGAAAATGTTACAAAAGGTTCATGAGTTGAGGTAAGGACAGGGAAAGATCACTCACTGATTACCATCATGGGCAAAACAGACACGACTTGCAGATATAAACTGAATTTATTACTGATTAGAATCAGAGCAGGATATGAGAAGAAAAACAAATTTTAAAAATCCTTTCCCCCCACCCCTCCCTCCTTCCTGGGCTTTACCTCCTTGAGATGGGAAACAGGGATTATACAATTTGTTCATCATGCATTGTTTCTGCTGCTGCTTAGGGAGATGAGTTCTTCCCTCACTCCAGTGTGGGGTCCCACCCCACAGGAAACAGTTTTTCATGAACTTCTCCAGCATGAGTCCCTCCCACAGGCAACACTCCTCCATGAACTGTTCCAGTGTGGGTCCTCTTCCACACAATGCAGCCCTTAAGGATCAGGCTGCTACAGTGTGGGTCCTCCACAGGGTCACAAGTCCTACCAGGAAACTTGCTCCAGCATGGACTCCCCTCTCCAAAGGTTTGCAGGTCCCTGCCAAGAGCCTGTTCCAGCATGGGCCTCCCATAGGCTCACAGCCTTCTTTTGGGCACCCAGCTGCTGTGGTGTGGGCTGCAGGCAAATACCTGCTCCCCCATGGACCTTCATGGGCTGCAGGGACACAGCTGTTTCACCATGGTCTGCACCACAGGCTGCAGAAGAATCTCAGCTCCTGTGCCTGGAGCACCTCCTCCCCCTCCTTCTGCACTGACCTTGGTGTCTGCAAAGCTGTTTCTTTCACATATTCTCACTCCTTTCTTTGCTGAGCAGAATTACATCTGCACAAGACCTTCTTTTCTTCATAAATATGTTACCACACAGGCGTTACCACCATCTCTGATTGACTCAGCTCAGGCCAGAGACACATCCATACTGGAACCATCTGGCATTGGCTCTGCCAGATATCGGGGAACCTTCTGGCAGCTTCTCTCAGAAGCCACTCCTGTGGACCCCCCTCTACCAAAACCTGCCACGTAACCCAACACACCACCACAACAGCAGAATCCAAGGAAAAGGTTTAGAAATCCTTCTCTCTCTTGGTTTTATTGTCAGTATATTTTGTGGGCACTACAGCCTGGGTCTTTCAAAAAGGCTGGGATGACAATACCTGTCTCACTCAGAATGATGTCATTCCTTTCCTAATTTGGGATAATACAAAGAAGCTCACAGGTTATAAATTCCCAAGAAGAATATGCTCAGGCTGTGAGCCAAAAATACTTTCTTTAGGGTTTTCTTTCCCTGTTGAAAGATAAATTGGGAGCAGAACTGGAATGTGGAAGAACCATTCTAGCTTTTCTGGACTATCTGGGTTTATCCAATAGTCTGGTTCCTATTCTATTCCTATTCTGTGTAATTTCTGATCTTTTTTGTTTAAATCCTACTTTACATTTGATTTTTTAAAATGTGATATTCTGTCAATATTGCTGTATATTTTTTGTTGCCCATGTGTTGAGAATACAGGTTCTTCTGCTTGCAGTAGAATTTTATTCTACTGATATCCATACTTGTCAGCTGGCGAAAACAAAACATCTTCTATGCCAGGTGATATTTTACATTCCCATCTCCCCACCTGCTCCACATGCCTCCAGTCACTGCCCTCACACCTGTGCTAATCACACTCCTCTCCAGGCAAACTCTCACCCATCCCAGGTGTTGCTTTTATACATCCTTCCTTCTTTCGAAGCATTCCCAAGCAGCAAGGGGAGAACCTCCCAGTGGGTTGCTTGTAGCATACTAGGAATACATTTTCTGTTTTGGAAAGCATCTAGTCAAGAAAAATTTTCTCCCTGGTTTGCTATTTTCATTCATAATCAGAAATTGATGATTTCTAGGAGGAAAGAACATAAATCAAGTGGAAGTTGCTAAAAATGTTTTATTCTTATCATCATGGAGTAAGAAGATTTGTGTTCTGATATTGACAGAACATGGCTTTCCTGGGTTAAAATACACATTTACCTCTGCTACTGGTTTAGAAATGCTTTAGAAATACACAAAGGATTTTTAAAAATAAAAGCATTGTGCCTCAGGGAGTACCGCTAGTTTAAATAACACATGAAAGTATTTATGAGCCTTTTTTTATGAGGTGGTCAAGGCAAAGACCATCCAGCATGTAACATAAGACTGGCTAAAGAAGAAAGATTCTCAAAACCACGTCGGAGAATTAAGCATTAATGGAATTTTATTTCAGTCTCTATTGCGTATTTAAATTAATGAGGTTTTCAGGTGGAGTCTAAATGATAATACAGACTGAGGTGAGTTTTGCCAGGGAGCTGGACACTAGTTTATTATTCAAAGAATGCTATTGACTAATGTTGATGTAAGCCTAAATAGACAATAGGTTTAGTGAAAGTAAATTTTTAAGAGTTTCAAACGTTTTCAAGTGCACTGGAATAGCATTGATTCATTCATTAGAAATGGAGATTAATATTTCTGAATTGGCCTCCACAGCAGATCTCCCAGTATCTATCCAGTGTGTCCAACCACAGCAAAGTGCAGAATCAAGATCATTGTCTTTTACTTGGTTCAGCACTGAACTACCAGCTCAGTAGTTCCTGCTGCATTTTTGTAGAGTTAATGAGGTTTTTCCTACTGCAGGAAGAAGCTGCAGTCCATCCTTATGTCAAGGGATCACTTTCAGGTCCAATTCCTAAGACTGCCAAATCCTGGCTGATTTCCTGGAGCTCCTGGGCAATTTCAAATACTACAGCTCAAAACTGGTCTCTCACACGCTTTCCTTCCAACGCATACTCACTCGTTCACACTCTGGTTCCAAGTCTTCTCTTTCTGTCCCTAATTTTCTTATCTCCACGTAGGCATCAGAACTAGAAGACTGATCACAGACAGTCATAATCCCAGGTGTTTTCTGTTTACCAGACCAATGTGCCTACTGAGCAAATGCACCAATCTCAGTAAGATGAGCTTTATTCTTCTTGGAATGTACCTCACAAACCAGGGAGAATCCTCTGACTTCATATTATTTACTAGTTCTGCATTAGACTTCATGGCAACTATGCAAATACTTAAAGGATTTGCAGAAGTACAGGATGATGAGGGAAATTTGTGAATAGACATTCTCTTGTTTCTGCCTTAACTACGTATGTACATATTTAGCAAATTGAGACAGTCATTTGAAATTACTTTTGCAATTACTGTGCTAGTAAGTAGGGCAGAACTGAACAAAATTAATTACAATGGGACTATCCTTAACTGCTAAAAGTAAAACATGGACATAAAACCTCAATTTTTCCAGAACCAACTTTCTCAGAAAGAAAAGGAGAGCTTCTAGCATGCTATTTGTGTGACTTCATTGTGAATACCATTAGTGAACTGATATGGTTGCAAAATCAGTCAAAAAAATTTTGACCATATTTTTCTTTGGGTCTTTTGAGGGTTTTTGTTGTTCTTTTTTTAACTGGGGAAATTTCTCTTAAGCTGGTATCACCACTGTCCATTCTGTAACATCAAACCACAGCCTCCTACAGGAAATGTAAATAAATCCTGATGGCATGGAATTTCAATAACCTTAAACCATTTTACACCTAAATTAGAGCATCTATGGAAGGGATTAGCATGCTGTAATTTATGTGCAGTTCTTCCCACCTTGAGTTGGTTTGCCGTAACTTTCCTGTGTTTCCCTAGGCAGCTAAGCAAAGATAGAAAGAGCCTGGGCTGTACCAGTTCAGTCACTTCACGGAACAATTCCATATATCTGAGTGTTTGAAAGTGATGCTGCACAGAGATGCCTTGATTTTGGTGTAGGAGCTTCAAGAATGGACTCAGATCGTTCACAGCAGTGCTGCAGCTGAGGAGGTTTTTCAGTGATTTATCATTAGTGATGAGGACAGTACGTCTGTCTTGGTAACTGTTGTCACTGAAGACCATGATGTTGGCTATGGTAATGGAGATTAAAAGCATCTTAAAATGAAACAGCTGCAGTCTCTCAGTTGTTATTCATTAGCATTTTATTGTTCAATCTACTTTATTGATTTTCATAGTGCATAAAATACACAAAATGTGCAGAAAATTTGATACCGAATGAAAGAGCAATACAGAGAGAAAATCATGCAGTGTGGGGAACAGCTACAGTGAAACAGGTAGACTGAAATGAGCTGAGCATGAATTCACTGAAGGAAGTGGACTAAGCTGCCACCCTCCCTTCAAAAAGGCTGGAAAAGGACTATGAAGATGCTCTGTGGAAGTGTGTAACAGAAATTATAGCAACCTCCCAAAACAGAACACAAGCCTGTGCCTCTACTTGAAGGGGTGTAAGATCCTGCTTAAAAATGTTAATATGTTTAGCCAAACCAAATTTGTCTCCCACTGCTTATTATTACCTCGGTTTAGGAACACAGGGCTTGCAGCCAGTGAGAACTGCATGCAAGCTGTCTGACTCCATTACCAATTTCTCCTCTTAAAGAGAATAACCTTCAAGCCTCCAATTTTTTTGGCATAGCTAACCAAGCTGAAAAGGGTAACAATATAATCTGCATGAACAGTACAAACTGTGCCTGGTGGTCAGGGAGCCAAACTGGCATTATCCAAATCCCAGAGAAGCCAATGGGATGACTCTGATTTCACCCAAAGTGTGCCTTGGGCCAAGTCCAGCAGTAGCACATGTACCATCTAAGCATATATTGCTTCCCTTGCAGGGTACCCTTGTCTTCACTTAAAGTGGTTACAAAACAGCTCTCTGATAACAAATATATTACCCTGTCACTGTGCCACTGGTTAAAGACAGAGAAGATGCTTTACATGAGTGAAGTAATTCTTCCTGCTGAGGACCACTCCTGCTTCACAAAGCAGGGGCTGTCTCTGGTGCTGCCTCTTTCCCTGACAGCAGTCAGGGCCCAGAACATATGCAGTCAACATGTGCCCTGACAGGGATGGGAGCATCTAAGGCAAATCTTGTGAAGTCCAATAATGTGATTCCCAGGCCATTTTGTCTTCCCTTGGACTGCATGCACAACAAAGCCATAATGGGATTCTCAGTATGCCTGGGCTCACTGCCATATGAACAGCAGTTGCATCCTGGCAGAGGAATAGTCTAGCCCTGGGCATTCCTTTCCTGTAGTCTGGGAGTATTTCAGGTCTGGCACCTCCCTGAAATTGGTCCAGGAATAGGGTTTGACTAGGTGACCCACGCTGAACACTTGATGTTCTTATTAAAGTGCCTGGCTTTTCCTGTAGCCATGCAGTGAGTTTGCAATACAGACTATCAGCTTTGCTCTATGGGAGCCAAGCACTGACCTTCTATTTCATTCTTCTAAAGCCTTTTTTCCTGTGATATTCATTTGCATTGCTGAGTAGTCCAAGCATATTTAGACTACTATTTGTCTCTCTCTAGAATACAATACAACAAGCACTTATCTGGCACTATAAATGCAAAAATGATAATAACTGAGCTGTCTCTAAGTGTTCATTTGAGCACACCTGGTAGACCCAAGGGAAAGGCTAAATGCAGTGACATATTTCATTAAAAGACAACTGATGTTTTATTTAACTCAATAATTAAAAGTTTTACAAAAATTACCTCAGGGTGTTTTTTTAATAGCTTGGTTTCAACTTAATGCCCAAGTCTACAGGTATGATAATTGTCCAAGAGAATAATTTTAATATAAGTAATAAAGGTTCTTAGAGATTCAGATATGTTTCCTTCAAGACAATGAGAAGTGTTTCTGTAGAGAGTATGATGACTGTATCAATTAGTCCATCATTCTTCTGTGCACAAACTATAGAAGACTCCAAAATGATTTAAGCAGATAGTTTACTGTAGCAGGTCAGTGATGGTATGGAGATTTTAAACAATTGTATTCAGCTGGTTCAGCTCCCATTCAGAAAATATTCTTGCCTTTTGGAAGGAAAGTATATTGCTTAAAGTAGAACATGAAAAGAGATTCTGACTGCACAGTTGCTAGGTTGGTCTTCTTTTAGTTTTTTAATAGCTTATTTTTTATGAACTAAAGACTTTTGGAGGGATACAAGAAGAGAAGTTAACAGGGCAATGTCTTGGGAGCAGTTAATTAGTGAGAACATGATATGAAAGGGGGATTAAGCTTCCTCTTTGTCTTGATGAAATGGATACTAGCTCCTCCATGGTCTATTCCCAGACTGATGCAGAAGCTTGACAGTTCTTCTCAAGTACTAAGAGCTATAAAATATATTCTCATGCTGCCACTCTAACTTCTTGTATTAACTCTGCCCTTTTTCTGTCTTCCCAATCTTAGCTTTTTTCGCCCTCCATGCTGCTGCCTTCTAGCGGAAATACTTTCCTAAGCCTTTTGTTACACATCACTTTTCCTTTCCATCTCCCTAATGGAAGAACTAGTTGTTATGTTTGGGTAATTTCTCTTATGCATGACACATTTACCTTGCAAACCTTGTGGTGCCAGAAGATGTTACTCTCCCTAACACATTTGCTATGCCAACACAATCTCAGCAGTAAGCATGGCGAGCTTTTCCTGATCCACTTCAGTGCAGGGTTAGTGAATTAACTCAAACCACATTGATGAGTTTTGAAGTTCATCTGGCCTCATTTACCCTGGGTGGCCTGCATAGCATGGAGCTGAAGGCTGGGAGAAGGTCCAGTAAGCTGGCAGTGGAGAAATGAGCAGTTAGGTCTTCAGGTTCTGTAGTTTGATCTGGCAGAATGCATCATTCCATGTCCCAGACTTTCTTTACAAGCAAACCCTGATCTCTTAATATTTTTTGCCTTGTCTTATACATATTTAAATATGGCTGAAAAATATTTGAAAGGCAGGGATTTCATACAGTAGTTTACACCATTATTGACCAGCTAAACTTGGCCCTTTTTTTTTTAGGCATGTGTATAATGCTATACATATGTGAGTGACTGCCTGTGAGCATTGCAGTGTAAAGTAGAACAATCATAATCTTAGTGAAGAATGAGAATTGTTATAGAATTACCATAATAGTGTTTATAGTAGAAGGTATAAATGGTACCATGAGGCTGATTAAAGCTAAAGAGCTACTTCTCCTGATCGCTGATTACAATTAGCTCTTCACTGAATTGCTTGCCAAAGAAGTCCATTAAAATGCAGTCAATTGATCTTACAGGCTGTATTTTTTGTGTGTTTTAACTGCACAGCTCAAGATTTTCATGTGGAGAACTATACATATTCTGACCACAGGTACAGTGAGTTGAGTGGAATAATCTACCTGCAGCAGTAGGAATAGCTGGGACTTTGTGCATTCTGTTACATTACACATTTGCAAGCTCTCCTAAGCTTTTAAAAGTCCAAATCTATCACCTATTCCTTTAGCTTTTGGGTAAGTCTCCATCAGTCTGCTTTAACATTTAGGTACATCATAGGATTACATTTCAGGAGTTTGAGGCAACGGAATAATTTCTGTATCCCTAAGGGCCACCAAGTGAATTTGTGATCTGGGTGTTCAGTTTCCCTAAGTCCATACACTACTCATGGTAAGTTTTAAGATGCTGTGCTTGTATTTGTTCAGTCATTATTTTCAGTAAAAGAGTAAAATCTTTCACCTCACAAATCTCACTTTCTCCATTTCTCTCCTCCAAACAAAACCTTCTCCCACTGTTCTGGTTACAGTCCCTGATACTGTAGTTGATATATAGCCAGCTCTGTATTTTGCTGGTATCTGCTTTTGCTTTCATAACTCAGCAGGGTCTATTGCTTCCTCCAAGTCCCACCAAAATTTGACATAAATTTTCACACCCTTCTCTTTGTTTTAATACTTGATACCCCCAATCATCTTCCCTGCTGATTCTCTAAAAGCACCATGAAAACTGATTTTGATCTCACTGTGAATCTAACCAAATAAGATTAGCATTTAACAAAAAACTCTTTTAGAAACAAAGCCCTGAAGACTAAATGTAATCATGCTCATTCTGAGAGCTGCAGTCATTTGTCCTTGGCTTGTTTTTCCCAGAAATGACTAGCACAGACATATTTTTTCATAAGGGTATTTGGCTCTGCTCTGACTTGGCTGGTCTTAGGAGATGATTTCAGTTACAGTTTCATCTGCCAAGTCCCATATTCCCTTGTGACCTAGTTTGGATTTTAGTTTTCCAGATAGACCACCTGCCTGGTGTTAATTAGTTATGGTTTCCTTTTCATATGCAAAACTGTTTCAACTTCATGAGCTGGCACAGATTTACCTGGGTTTCCCTCCTATTCCTACTGTACAAGCACCACTGCCTGCCTAGACCTGTCATCTGTGCTATAAAATCAGCCAGCCTGAACCAAATATGACAAATTGTTCAAGGGGAAGGGCTAAGAGAAGAGAAGCAGCAATTAAATTTCTTGTTTCCCACTTTGAGGCTGTTGTTGTCTCTGGACTTAAAAAGTCCTTGTCTGACTGAATTCCTGGTGTTTTTGGTTTGTTTGTTTGTTTGTTTGGGTTTTTTTTCTAAAGGTTGATGGTTTTAATCCAAAGCAGGAGATGTAAAATGTCTTCAATAAATACTAGAAGTCCATGTGCCCACCTATTTATAGTCAAGATATATGACTCTGGCAGGGCTGTTTTTTCACACCCAGTCTAATTACTGTGTGCTTGTTACTATATCCGGCTGGACTGATATCCTGTTACTATGACAGGTACTCCAAGTAACCTCTGTGCATCCTACCCGTCTGTTCCCATCACAACTGGTGTTATGGAAATTATTGCAAGCACACATCACTGAAGTTGCATGGTGCTGAGGGTGGCCACCAGCCTGGTCCTCATAGTGGTGCCACACTAGCCTACAATATTCTGGGCTACCTCTGGTCTGAATAAATAGCAGACTCTTCTCTGCGGCTTTTTTTTTTTTGACAGAGGTATTCTATCTGCAATCCCTTCATAGCAACCTCATGCCTTTGGTGCTGAACAACAGGCTTCCCCATAGGCAGTACAGATATTTTTCCTGGGTTTTATTTTTCCACTTCTGGAGACTCAAGATTTACAGTTCACTTTCTTTGAGGTTTGTCCTTGATAAATGATAGTAAAAGTGGTAAAAAACGTTTATCTGTTCAAATCTTTTGTCAGCTTTCTCAAATGCCCTTTTAATCAATCCTAGCACAAGATGCCTACTTCTTGGCCTGAGCTGTATTGCTTAGTTACTGCAGTGAATGCTTGGCTACCCTGATTCTGCTGGAGTTGTCTCCACATCCAGAGCTCTATGTGAATAAATAAATATCAAAGCTCTGTTATTTTCTGTGGCAATCCCTTTGTGTCATGGCAAAGTTTCTGTTAACACTTCATGTTATGAAATGTTATGAAGCAACAATGGAGACAACCAAGCCCTGCATTCAAAACAACATTGTCATTAGGGCAATTTGACACAAAGACTGTCCAGCACCAAATGATGCCATGCCAAATACTGATGCTGAATATGGGACCTGTATGTTTGCGGTGGACAAAAGCATGCAAAGCCATCTCTGTGTATGGTCTGCCTTACATGTCCTGTTTCTGTCATTCAGTGTGTGTCATCTCTGCAAAATTTCATGGACCAGTAGCTTTTAAACACAGAGGTACTGCTAAGTTAGTCTAATATGAATGCAGACTACAGAATTGCACTGAATGACTCCAGACCCATCACATCTAACTAGATCAGCATCTATTTTTCAGAAAGATACAAAAATTCTCATGTAAGGAGTTAAGTCAATTTTAGCTATCTAAAATCAGGTACTTAATGCACAACAACCTCGAGGTACGTTCAGAAACCTTCCATTTCAAGATCACTCTTTGAGGTGTCTTTAGTGTTGTTTGTCTCTCAAATGCAACCTAAGCTAGGGTAGACCAGAGATGCAGCTTTCAGATGGTAAAAATAAGGGAAAATAACTTTCTCTCTTTTCATCAGTGACAAATGTACCAACCTTTCTGTTTTATCTTTAAGATGCAAATGGCGCCTGCAAGTTTTGCTTCAGACATGTCAGATGTCATCTATATGGTTTTTGTCCCTAAACTGTGCTATTTTAAAGACGCTAGGTTGGATGACAACATTAATGCTGTCATCAGTCTTCTGAGATAGGTGACATGAGGCACCACCTGGTGCCTTCCTCTGTTTCTACACAATGTAAGTTAGACCTAGAGTAACTGTACAAGTGGCCAGAAACCAAATATTTTGCTGTGTATAGAGAGAGTGGCTGTACTAAAAAAAGGCCTAATGTCTGAAATTGGGCTGAACTGGTCTTCTTTCTCCTCAGATACTTTTCATAATGTAGCAAGAGACTATCCTGTGAAAATTCAACATCCTTGAGGCCAGGCAGCTCCAAACTTGCATACTTTAGGCTTCTACTCAGAGATGTGATGAGTATGGAGGTGACCTAAAGTGAAAGAGTTATGCTGCTGACTGTCACTGCAGTCCTTCGTTAAGTGTCTTGGTACATCAAAATTTTTTGTGGGTTCTTTATCAGTTCCTTTGAAATGAGAGGGGTACCTTATAAGTCCTTCAAATATCAAAGAGGTAGATGACTCTTAACACCACTCAAATTGTGTCTGAACTAATAAAACAAACCTGCCTGGAACCACTCTCTGGCAATGAGCACAGCTGGTACTTGGGTTCACATTATCACACTGTTGCCCTTCAAAACAGAGTCCCTGCATTCAAGTTGCCCACTGGAAAGGTTTTCCATCCCTTTCTCACCCTCAGATCATGCCTGGCTAATGTCCAGGAGAGTGATACTTAGTGTGAGCCAAAACCATCCCTGGGACCTTTTTAAAAATTTAGGAGTAAATGCAATTGAAGCTCAGTGCCTGGGAACATTCCTTGCCACTTTTTAATTTACTAGAAAAGTCATAGCCTCAGAGACTGAACACTCCTCTAAGGTTACTTACACAAGCATGCACAGAGGCAGGAGAAAATTGAGAGGCAGATAGTTAGGAAAACAACCACTTTGTGCTTTCTATAAAAGACGTATATAGTTAACAATGGTAGTTTGGTCAAAAGGAAATAGACTTTCACTAGGCTGTTGTTAGGCTGAAAGATTTCAGACCATGAAGCTCCCTGTTCCAAATCCAAATCCAAATCCAAATCCAAATCCAAGAAATACTTAGAAGCTGTAGCTGTTTTGAAAATTTAATGTTAATAGCTGTTATAAAATATTGTTTTGTGCATTTAAAAATAAAAAAATCATCTTCTGTAAATGAATGGGAAAAGGACAAATAAATGACTGCAAGACAAAACACTCCTTCAGGAGTCTAATCCAGTTTGAAAGATTAAATGTAAAAGAAGAAAATTCCTAGCAGCTGTAAGCTTCTGTTAAATCAGTAGCATTACTGTCCTTATCACATAGCATTGACAAGCCATTCATTTCCACTGGGTTAAGACTGTACAGTCATGAAGAAAGACCATTTGTACTGAAGAGCCCCTGTTGGAAACAGATCAAATACAACATCCTTATCCAGAGGTAGCAAACCCCAGCAAACAACTTTCTAAACGATAAACATTAATCCAAATTCCACTCTGTGATATGTGTACAACTCAATAACTTTGCAGAGTATCTTAGCAGAATATGGCCAGCTTCAGCATATGCTGCAATTTTTGAATTTTCACATAAATTTTGTGTCTCTGCTTTAAAACTATGGCAGTCCCTTCCCTTCTGCATCAGTGCTCTCACTGGACTTTCAGGCTGTGTAAATAATTTGCTGACGTGCAAGATACAGCCCTGCTACCTGCTGGAACTGAGACCGTTGCCTGAAACTTCCCTCTTTCCTCAATTATGTGTACTTTTGTGAAACCAGATACATTCATCTCCGCATGCTTTAAGAGTATCAGTTCTTTTGAAAACTTTTCAGGAAAGACATCAGAGCTGATGTACCTTACAGTATATGACTCTATTGAGGATAAACGAGGGGCGAGCAAACTGAAAGAAGGGAAAGAAGAATAGCTGAGAGCCCCAGCAACAGCACAGAGCCACAGGAAGTGGCTAATGAAACTGGATCTCACAGCAGCTGTGTGTCTAGCAGAGATTTCACTGGACTGTCAGGAGGATAACAGGAGGATGTACAGCCTGGAACGCACATTACAGTTTGCAATTACAAAATGGTTACAGGACTTTTTTTAAAGGGCTACTTCACAGAAAAAAAAAAATTAAAATAAACAAGGTGTGTTTGAAAAAAGTATGCATATACTTGAAATTAGCTCAGTCCTGTAGGGCATTTTCAATAAAGATTTTGTCATGCAGATTTTCCCTTTGCAGTATTCATGATGACAGAGAAGGTGTTCAGCTGGTCCAGTTGAATTATTAGAAATGTAGTTATGTTGATTTACCAGCTAAAATCAAAGAAGTGGTCTCTGAAATTACAGAAGTGGTGCAAAATGGAAGCAATTGAAGTGGTCCTGAGATATGCTTCAGAATCAAACATGGGGAACTCTTAACTTACTTCCTCAATTCACCAGTTCTTGAGGAGTTACCAAAATATCACATGAACAGGACAGGCTTTGAAATGCTTTCCAGGTCTGTGGGCTGAAAGGAAGGAATTTTTCACAAAGAAGAGTAAAATGAAACCTGTAGTGTGAGGAGGAACCATCCCACTTTCTAATTCATCATACATAAAAGCCAAGCACCAGCCACAAATTGAGCTGGGATTACTGCAAGTCTTTTAATAAACGACAGCCTTTCTAGGGCAGAGCCTTTGTCAAAGACTATCTGGAGTCTCATTTGAGTGTGACAGGGAGTAAGATCATGCGCATTTCATTACTACATAGGTAATTTGTGTGATACAGTCTTAGGTTTTGAGGAGCTAATTGATACTGCTGTGGATGTAGCCCTCCTCAAAGGGCATGCTGGTTTGAGAATTTGATAAAATTTCTCATAAAGGCAGGCTTTTCATCCTGAACTGAGGCCCCTGCTGCTATAGCTACTTGCTATTGTCTTCCAAGCTAACCATTATAAAGCCAGTGCTGCCATGTCTATACCATATTGATCCCTTAAAAATGCACTTGATTTCCTTGGACTTTAACTATTTGAGGTTTCCAAGGTAGTCTATTCTACACATCTGCAATACGGCAGTTTGACTCTGAACACAGGATTAATGGCTATAATGGGAATGGCAAACATGCCAGGGAGTGTGGTGGGCAGAAAGTTTCCTGTCCTGCTGCAGGTTTGAAATGAGTAAGAGGAGCTAAGACTCATATCAAGGAGGAAGACCCATCCTAGATGAATTCCTTGCAGTATTCATTAATGTTACTAAAATCTGGACAAGTTAGTATCTTGAAAGCTTTCTTAAATCCCTGGAAATTCCAGACCAATCCATATAGCCTGTTTGTCTAATCTGTCACTTTCACCGTCATTCAGGGAGACAAAGTTAGGTGAGCTGCTCTGAAAGCACCTAAGGCATGAAATTCTCTCCTGAGGTGCTTGTCTCTTTTCTTGACACCAAAGGGAACTTAGCTCATGAGTCAGGACAAGCTTATAATTTTTAGCTAGGTAAAAGTACATGAAATGACTGCAGTGTGGTTAAACCCCTCCAGTTCATTGTTGCAACAAGCCAAAACAGTTGTGGTAGGCAAATTAAGTCAACTGCTACTGATGCCCAGCTGCTTGCTCCTACCCAGATCCCTGAGGCTATTGCTCCTCAGTTCTGATTGTGTAAATAATTGTCAGTGAGCTCTGGGTTTGTGAATGAACCAGGGGGAAAAAATGGCAGAACAGAGAATTCTGGGGTGGAAACCAAAAAAATGTGAATCAGCAGCAACTGGACTACATCATCTGTCCTTGACTGAAGTTTTAGTTATGTCTTGAGCCTCAACCCTGCATGTCAGAGTATTCTGGGTTATTATGAAAGTTGTCTTACCTAAGGAAAGGGAAAGAGTGTTTCTCCCCTGTATGTGAGCACAAGAGAAGCAGAAAAAGCCTGTGGTAACTCCTCAGGCAGGCAGTGTGAAGCAACAACACCATGAGGTTCTTTAATGGCAAATCTGAGAAATCAGCTGTGTTGCCTGTGTGACAACTCAGCACCACACAGTAATAAAGGGGAGGTTTTAAACAATTTAAGCTCTGAGACCCTCTCAGTTAGTTATACTGTGACAGATTTCCAGAAATACCTTCCTGCCATCTGCAGAGAAAATGCTCAGTGGTAGGTCATGAAAGAAAAGCAGTATGTGTATATATTCAGCTCCAGCTGAACAGCTCTTATTTTTTCACTGTTTTTTTAATACACAAGATGCTACAAATAATATTCTGATGATATTATGTTGCTCCTCGTCCCCTGAATCCCTAGTGGGTTAAAAGCTGCAAGCTCTGTGTGCACTCACATCCCCTGGAAGAACTACAGTAATATGCAAATGGAACATGTCATCACTAATTCCTGGGAAAGACTGAGAAAATATACAAAAAGTTTAATGAACGGAAGAAGAAAGAGAAGTGGTAACTGACATTTCTAGCTAGGGAATATGACAATCAGCAGCAGGGCTACCAGCCAAATCCTCTTATAGGCCCAAAAATGCTAAAAGCTTTAGCTGAGTGTAAACAAATGCCATGTTCGGTGAAAAGCAGTCTTGAGGGACAGATCTGTTAACCATCAGTGGGCATGTTTCATCTCACCGCTCCTTGCACTCAGTTAAAGGGAGCTTTGTGTACCTGCCTACAGACAGGAGCTGCAGCTCTGTGATGCAGGAAACCATTGCCTTCCCCTCAGGCCTAAAATGGAAGACTATAGCTACTGCCTACATATATAAAATATAATAAGGATAATATAGACCATTTATAAACACAGAATTCTTCAAACGCCTTCCCTTAGGCTACCACTTTTAAATTTAAACACCAAGAGAACAAGGGAAATGTCAAATTCAGGTGAAAACTGAGAATAGATTTATTTTTTTAATTTAGTGTATGAAGTGACCCCTAAGTCTTGTTACATTAGCCTGCAATAGCATGAAGCATTGTTTATTGCTTAAAAAAATTAAATCATGCCTCTAAAACATGTGCAAGGTGAAGCAGAAGCCCAGGAAAGTACTTAACTTTTTGTTTCACCCTCAGCTCGGGAGCAGTCCCACTGCAGGCAATGGCAGTGTTCGTGTACTTGATGTCCTGCCTGTGGTTTGATGTACCTTTGCCTTGGGCCACAGTGACCTTCACCCATGAGAGAAGCCAGACTTTTCCCTTTTGAGTAACTATGTTCTTCATGCCTGCACACGCCAAAAGCCAAGTCATTCAGATGACCCAGAGTTCCCAAAATGTTGATCAAAATGCCACTTGTTTGCAGTCAGTGAGCTGTTCAGCTAGTGAATCAAAGCATCTCAAAGCAGATATTTAACAGGTTTCATTGATTTAAACAGATTTTTTTATTTCTTCTGAGTTATTTAACTCAAAATATTTACAGAAAGGGAGAGCAAAGTCTGACTACACTGTTTTAGGGGGGAACATTGGATTTTAGCTGTCTACCACTACCTCAGAAGAGGTTTTAGCGAGGTGGCTACAGCCTCGTTCAAGGTAGTGATAGACAAGCCCCAAGCTGCACAGGGGGAGATTTAAACTGGATATTAGGATCATTTTCTTCACCTGAAGGATTGACAAGTAGAGGACCAGGCTGCCCAGGGAAGTGGTGGAGTCACCCTGGAAGCATTTACAAGACATGTGGATGTTACACTTATGAACATAGTTTAGTTCATAAGTGTAACATCCACATGGTGGACTTGGCAGTGCTGGGTTAACATCTGGAGTCCATGATGTTGGAGGTCTTTTTCAAAGTAAACCGTTCTGTAAGTCTGTTGTTCTACAACTTGGTGATCTCCAGAATGGTCCCTTCCAACTTCATCTATTCTGTGTAACTTTAAATCAAAATCTACAAGAAGCTAAACAATTCTCACTAGGAATTGCTCAGACCGTGCTTGCTGTACTAGATCTCCCTCCTGCAGCTGTAACTTGCTGGAATCAACCCACTGACACAGAGCACTATCATGTCAGTGGCGATCTGTGTAGCCACAGTGGCTGAGCAATGAGGAGTGCTGACCAAAATCTGCTCAAGAATTACTGCAAACCAGTTCCAGGGACTGCAGAATCCACTGCAAGCTCCACTTGCTTTATTTGCCTATCACAGTAATCAACCTGTAGTTAACCTACTGACGACCTGTGGTTCAGTACATTAAAATAATTACAGTTTGATGAACCAACTCTTAAAAAAGTGCTTTCAGCCAGAAAAAGATGTGTTTGAAAAGTAACACAAATCATACACTCAGGTCAAATCAATGTACTTTTCTGGGACTGTTTGGCAATAGTTTGAGTGGAGCTCTCTCACAGCTGCACTTTTTTTCATCCAACATTGTTTTGAGGATATCTCACCTGCAGACTAGGAGTGTTTACAGGTATTTGCCAGTTTATTTTTTTTCTTGATAATTTCTCAATGCTAAAAAGTTTATCTTGCTAGCTCTTCTCTACAGTGGAAAATTTTCTTGTGATACCTAAAGGTAGCACATTAATGACTATTGATATAATCTGAGTCTTGAAACACAATCTCTGAAGATTCACATGGCTTCAGGCTTTTAATTTCCAATCTGAAGAAATTATTCCATAGTTCCTAATCTCAGCACCCCTGGGTTATAGTGACATATCTGTGGATTACCCACAAGGCCTAAGAAGTAACCCAGATGGATGAATTTAAATTAAACCATCCGTGATGGTTGGTGTCGCCCAGATCTTTGACCTTGCTACTGGCCAGAGCTGCATAGTCAGCAGTGCCTGGGTGAGATTCCCAGGCTTCATCCCCATCCTGACCACATGCTGCTGCCTCTTGCCTTCCCACAGCATGACCTGGACCTCTTAACCTTCCTGGAGTAGCAAATGTGGTGAGCCATCACTGCTTCTTGCCAGGAAAGCAAAATGCAGTGCCTGCCTGACTCAGACTGTCTGGAATGGGCACACTTCCTTCTGCTGAGCATCCTTGAGGAGAATTATTCTGGGTCTCTGTTACAAAAGTAAAAACAAAACCCCAACCCTACTCCCCTCACCTCCACCCAAAACCAGAGTAGCAATACAAACCAGCATTTTGTTACTTGAAAGCCATGAGCTTGCCTTTCCTGACTGCCTGCCAGAATACTGTCTCTGGCAAAATGTATTCACAGCCCAAAAATGCAAACTTGGGCCAAATGTATTCACTTTAAGAGTCATATCTGTACTCAGAAGTGACTCCATTTTAAGGTATTATCACCTGTAAACATAGAGTTGCATTGATGCAGTGTAGATCTACCTCAGGGATAAAGTATGCTTTGGATTGGTTACTACCTTCATTATATCCACTAATCCATCTTTCCTAAAACTCTTTGTAACAACTGGAACCACTCTGAGAAATTTAAAACTACCTTTTTCACATTCAAAAATTATTAAGTGGCCAAAAGAGGTATCTCTCCTTTCTCCTTCAGAGATGAACTTGCCTTTGCAGAGCTGGACAGGGAAAAGTCCTCTTGCCCCACTGATTATCTGGCATAACCCTGTGCATGAGATGGCACACAACTGACTGGGACAGTTTCTGGAATGGCAGGGTGGGTAGCAGGAGGCAAGTGTCTTCCAAAATCAGTGAAACTTTGGCTAGTCCAAAAAATCACACAAAAAGACAGCTACATTCTGTTTCTTACCATAAAATGTTATGAATGTAGAGCCCACTGACTGCAGACATTGCAGTGACACTCAAGAAAAGTTCATTAAGTTAGTTAAAATATAGATCAGGAAAAGACTTGTACTACAGTCTTATGTTGCATGTTAATTTTTAATATTTTTTCCTGGCTTCTGTTTTCTTTAGGAATTTTACCTGTATCAAAGAGAAAACAGGTCAGATAATAGCAAAATACCTTTCTAAATAAGCTGTAGAAATAATTACATAGCATAGGCTTTTTCCCTCCCTCTGCCTGGAAATGGGGATTTTTTTCCATTGGTTTCTTTTGATATCATACTCCTGTCACCATTCTGAGACATATCAATAGTGTGATTAGTATCACATCTTTTTTTCCTATGTAAAAGCCTGGGAATGGCAGAACCTTCATATAAATTGTAATGCATTAGAATAATTTCTAGGGAATGTAGGACAGTACTCACACAAACACTTCCTACCTACTCAAGGAAAGTAAAATCAGCGAGACAAACAGCCACTGTAGTCCAAGTGGTAACATTCCAAATTAAGAAGTGATGCTAAGTGATTTTTTTCTTAGGAAAGCTCTGATTTAAGCTCTAAAAGTAAGGAATAGGTCAAGTAAAACATATTTTGGCAAATGGTCATGAAATGTGTACAAGTATGTACTGGCTTTGCTCTGCAAAATTTCCAAGTACCTGATGCTTTAAGTGATCATTCTTGGAATGTATTATTAAATTATAAATATGTATTTAACAAACTGAATAAGTATTTGAGGGTTTCAGTCAAGTGTAAGGAAATATCTAAGACAGTATAGCCAAAAGGAAAGTGTTTGCCCATTTTACAGTAATGGATGAGTGTGGGATTCAAAATATAGCACTGAGGTAATACAATACCATGCAGTGTATGACTAGCAAAACCATAGACATACACTGCTACGGACATGGCTGAAAATATATTTAGCACAGCTCTAGAAGATTTAAAAAATGACATTTTGGATCTTAGGTCAATGGACCAATTAATTTTCCATTCCAATAATGTACAAAATAGAAAAGTGTAATTTCTGTCTAAACAATAATTAATTTTACTGAGTATTTTTCTCTTGTGGGATATTGCAATTGGAAAAAAAACCATTTTTTACTCTTTCATTCTCATGCTTGAAAATAGATATCTTTCTATGCATAAGGTCCTTTGCTCAAATAATAGATTACAAGGGCAAAAGTTCAAATTAATGGTATAAAGAATGAGCATAAAAAAATACAACTCTCCCTAACTGAAGATTAACTCTTGTCTTGGGCAAATTTTGAAAAATAGGTACAAAAGAGTCCAGAACAGAAGAAGGAAAGCTGCTTTCTTCACAAATTAATCTAGTCTTTCATTAAGTGTAGAAATATGTTTCTTAAGCTGTTGGAATTGCAAGGTAACATTTCATTCAGATAAGAAAAAAAACCCTGATAAGGATCTGGATCTGGAGAGAGGATTGTGACTTTTGCTAAGGGAGAAGCATGACACTTCAAATTTTAATGAAATAATCAGGAATTTCATGTTACAGTATTTAAGGCACATTTCATGAATTTGGAAAAATTTGATAAAACATTTGTAAAAGCAAAGAAGTATATTTTTTACATCTTGAACTGAAAAGAAAACACGCTGGCAAGGGATGAGTTTTGAGAAGAGGTACTGGTAATTTGGCACAAAAAAGGTAACTTTTAAGAAGCTTGACAAAACAACGTCAGGGTAGTCCAGCTGTAGGAATTTTTATCATAGAAACTGTCAAGTCATGAGAGCTTTTTGGTATCATATTATGGGGTATCCTTGCAACTGCTGGGAGAGGTGGTGGATTTCTTACTTCTGAGAAACATAACACTGTTGATTTTAGCTATTTCATCTCGTTGCCTCCAACTCTTTTTTTTTTTCTCCTAAATGGTTCCCCAGGATTCAGTGAGGAAGCCATGGTGGATGCACTCCAGACACTGTCCCCATCCTATGCATGTGCCTTTCCTTGCCACAGGAGAGAAAAGACAATTTTTATGGCCCTACTAATCACCTTCCTTGTGGCCAGGGCCTTTCTTCAGTGGCAAGAGAGGAGGAAAACTCCATGAGGAGCTCACTGGCAAGAGGTGGTGTCTGGTCCCCAGTCCTTCCCGTGGGGAAAAAAACCATACTAGGATGCCTTAATTCTGCCAATAAGATATAGCAAAATAGTTCAATTAGTTCAATTAATTGCCCCAGTCATACTGTCTTGCTTCCTCATCCTCTCTTTCCCAGTTACCTGAAAACAGCTGTTCTGTACTGTCTATTCTTTACTCTCCCAGTGAAAAGAAGGAACCACAAAAGTAGAATTATTTTGAATGTAGGATTTATAAAGGCAAAACTGAAGACAAGTTTTATTAACAACTGACACATTTGCAATATATTCCCTCTGTGTTACAGTAATTAACTACATAATCAGCCAGAGCAATAATGGATCCCAAACCCTCAGTATTTTTCTCTGGTGGTCCTGTGAACTGATGACTCCTGAGCTACTGACAAGTAAAAGATTTTGATCAGATTACCTGAAAGGATGCCAGAAGCATGATAAATGAAGGAAATTAGTCACTGTCCTTACAGGTCTGCCTGGCCTGTAAAGATGAGACAGTCTGCTGCTCCTGCAGACAGGAAATCACAGGATATCCCAGCCCCATGGAAATGGGGCTCTGAATGCATCACCTCCAAAATTAACATCATCAGCACAACAGGGAGGAAGAAAGAGGAAAGAATTGAGAGAACCTTTTCAATGTGTTGATTTTTTCCTTATTTACACAAGCAGTCACGAACACACTTTCAGCACAGTCAGATATTTTTCCTAAATAAAACCTACCTATGACTTTGATTTCTCTGTACAGCATGAACAGAGGCAGCTGAAGCTGGAACGAGGCCTGACCCACTGGCTCAGACTGAGAACTACATCCAGCTTCCTTCAGAGCTCAGGGCTGCTCAGAGTGAGCCATAGCTATATTATTACAAAGGGACTTACAAAGCCACTGCTGATCTAAGACACATATCCCCACAGTAATAAGCTTAGACATTTCCCGTAGATCAGGTTACAAGTGAGAATTGTACATGCATTTCTATATATTTAGATTCCTACTAACTAGGAGGTGAGTGTAAGCAGTAACCACTCTGTGGGGCCAGCTGTCCCTTTATGGTTATCAAGCCATAAAGTTCTCACATGAGAAAAGGTGTCAGTATACCTAAAGACAGCAAATCATGCAGAGGTGTTGAAGAAAGTGAAGATTTACTGCAGACATGTGCAACTGGGCATTAACTTGGCTGGAAGTCAGTGATGCCATTGAAGGAGGAAGGATTTGCTTGTCTCACAGGCTGTGGTATTTTACACATTTTCTGATGCATTTTTTCATAGCAGAAAACCATATGTAAATCTTTTTTAAAAACATGGTAAAGATAATTGTTGTGTTTTGGAGGTGCAGGAGAGAGGCTGAGAGGAGTGCTGGCTGCTGGCAAAACCATGGCAATGGGATGGTGGGGGGGGGAAGAGGAGGTGAAGGTTTTTTCCAAGGACAGCCATGGTGGCACAAAGAGCCTGCAGAGCAGAGCAGATGTCAGTTTTCAGTCCCATTGCAGATGAATCATGGTTTAAAAGTGGCAGCAATGCTCCTTCAGTCCTCTGAAGGGTGCAGGTATGAGCACAGCCTTTTGAACCTCTGGCATCAGAAATCTGTCTGTATCCTGAGTGAGGAGACTTAGACATTGTTATGAGATCAGATAAAGAAATTAATGAGTGAAGAGGCTGTGAGAGTCCAGATTTGAGATTTATAAATTATATTCATGGATATACCAAAGAAGCAGGGCCAAATGTTGCTCTGTTAGAAATAGTGTAAATCCTTATGGACTCCCTGGAAGTCAGTGAATCTTGTTCCAGAATTGTGCAGGCTTGTCCCTCTATATTTGTTAACATACTTAATTAAATCTTGTTCTAATTTGAGTAACATACTGTGCTGGAAAACTACAATCAAAGCTAGCCACAAAGTTATAGAAATGCAGGTACTAGGCACAGAATAAGCCCAAACTGGCATTTTGTTTTGTGAGAATGTGCTAAAAAGGAAAAGATTTTAGCCAATACATTTTCTCCACAGAATACGGTATTTTGCTGAAAAGAAAAATACTTGCTAGGAAATATTGTAATTCATCTTGTTTAAATAGTATTTTTTCTGTGCAAATTGAGAACAATACATACATTTTGAAATATAGGTTTGAATTGCAACATCTTGATATTATCTAAAATGAGGCCTTGATATAAATTGGAGATATAATAGTTGTACTTAGGAAGATATCAGCCTTCTGATTAAAATGTCCACCTTCTTGGTGGACAAAACAGTCAAGAAGACAAATTGTTCAGCATTTGTCATACAATTAAATACTTCAGCTATCCTTACTTTAAGTGCAACAACAAATAATGTGGCAATGAATCTAATGAACCCATTGTAACAATCAAATTCTGTCTCTGACATGAGTCAGAGAATCTTATTGCAATTCACACACAGATAAAACTGCTAATGAAACTTACCACAAATAAAAAAAAGCCAGCTATTTATTCCTGGAGACATTCCTGTGAGAGATGTATTTTCTATATCTGGTAAAATTTGTGCTTTATGGAATCAAGATCATAGCCTGATCTTGGTGTGCTTAAATTCAGAGTAAGCTGCATGTGTGCTACAGGAAAAATAGACTATTAGAGCAAAATTTGTTACTTATTTCTGTAAGTATTAGAGCATTTATCCCTATAAGTCTGGATTTCCTCTTACAAAAGATGGTACAGAGTATATTTAATTTAGAAAAATTAAAATCCCCAGTACACACTGCATTTTTGTGTCAATATTTTTAGGTGAAAAATAACATTCTTGAGACATTTTTTTGCATTTCTCAAATGCCACCTATTTTATTAAACCCTTTATGTAAAACCGCATCAGTGTTACTGAGGGAAAATTATACCCCCACCAATTTAGATATAGTCAAATCAAAACCATTTTCACAAATGACTGGCAGATTTTTGCATTTGGTTTACATGGTTGGGCATGTTTGTTTTCATTACTCAGTTATTTCTAATGAGTACATTTGTTTAGACTATGAGGAACTAAAATAATTGTAAATATTCTCTTGTTATTGAAAGAAGAACTCAAATTCTTATCAGAATACATTGATATGTATAAAAAGGATAAGAGACTGTTTGGTTTTTTTAAATGGAAAGGCTTCAACATATAGGAATTTCATACATTTTTCCTAAACCAGACTCCCTGGGCTTTTCAGCAAATACCCAGTTGAAGAAGATTAGCTGGAAAAGGGAAATAACTAGAAAATCTGGGAGCAACTCTGATCCACCATTCCAGCTTCCAACTCAACAAGGACAAAGGAATCCATAGGTTATTTCAAAATATGTCTGAGACTACTGAGTTTCACAAGGATTTTCCAGCAGTTGCAAAGGTATCAGTTTTGTCCCATTCTCCCTTCTTGCAGTGAACGTAGCTCCTTGAGTCTGAAACTAATTTATTTGCCACAATAAAATTATCACACACACAAAGTCTGTCAGACCTAAGTTTGGAAATCCTTACTCAGATCTAATTAGGCAAAAGCCTGGCTCTAATTAGAAAAAAAAAATCATATATTCCCAATTCACCTACAGTACTTCACACAGAGCACAATTACGTTCTCCAGTGGAAACAAATTTTAGTCTTCCACCACAAATAAGAAAACCCACTGTGTGAAAGATAATCTGCTGAAATGAAGAGCTCTTCAACTTACTTGAGTTCTAAACTAACACAAATATTCCTAATATTAGATTTTATGTAAGAAGCAAAACTCCCAAACTGTTTAACTAAGAGCATATGCCTGAGAATTCTTGTGGTTATACACCATATTTCTGATGCTTGTCCTATACATCAGGCTTCCCATTAATTTCTTTGGAATAAGGATTTCCCTCATAGTACTCTTTATGGTACTAAACAGTTTCACTAAGTTCACTTCCTAGTTTTTCATCTATGTCACATTCCTTCATAGCAAATGCAATAAAAAACTCAAGTCTCAATTTTTGCTGATATTTATGTACTATGCCCATAAAAAGTAATTTAACTGCTCATGTGAGTAAAAATTTGGCCTCCTGATTTGTATCAGATATGCAGAAGACAGTCTCAACATTTCATCACTCTTGTAATTTAATAAAAATTACTGTATGCTGAAGAGAAAAGGCTGAATACAAGAGATTCCTCTGCCAGACTGGTAAAAGCTTAGAGCAAGTGTACAGATTTAGACTGAAGAAACACACAGGCACTTGTGCCATGCTTCAGTTCATCTGGCATGTGCAAAGAACCATAATTACAAACACAGGAATGTCTGACATGTACTTGCCCACATAGCGCTGTTGTATCTCTGCCAGAACAGGCAGTAAATATATCACTGGCAAGTTACAGTAGAGATAATATGAAAACAATTATCATGGGTAATTTCAGGCACTTCTGCAGGGTATTCATGTTTGCTGGCCCATACAAACTCATTTTCCCCAAATTCTAACCTATTTGAAGGAGATAGGTTTGAGAGTTTAGCTTAAACACCAATATTAACCCACTTTTCAGCTGTCAAGTGATTAAAAGAAGAGGGAGATGAAGAAGAACAGAGGGGACAGCAAAGATTGTTAATCATAGAAAGGCTATAAATTAGGCTGAAAGTCCGCTTCAGGTGACTGAAAACTGTTTTCAATGGAGCTCAGGTATACCAGCAAAAAAAAATGAGCTGGAGAGACATTGTGTTGTTAAATAATCACTATGGAAGTGAAGCTCACCAATTTGTGTGAGCTCATCTCTGTTTTCCTATAGACTGGAAGAATGCTATTCTATTGCAAAACCATTACAAAGGCTTCCTCTTAGTTAGAAATCCACCTTCTCCAAAGGAAGTGAAATAGCATGAGTAATGAACAGCACAAGATGGCAAATCTGGGAGCGGTGGGAGGATGAAAAGTTTGTAGAATTTTCTGGCATTTTTGAAGCTATTAAGAAACACATGAAAGGTATCAAATATAAAATTCCAAGACAATTGTCTTAATATTCACCTTCACATGCATATAAATTACTGTTCAGGATATTCACCAATGCAAATCTAAATGGAAAAGTCACTGAATTGCAGCTGTTCCTCAAAATAGATGAACATGTTCCAACACATAAACAGAACTTTATGTTTTCACCATCACTGTAACTACCTACAAAATACACCACCCTGCCCCCCCCCCCAAAAAAAAAGGGGAGAGAAGTCCTTTTCTTTTCACTAGATTATTAAGTACTAAATTACAATTTACAGTATGTGTAATACAGACCTGGTTTCTGTAGCATGTGAGATATCAGGGAATGGTTGAAAAATATGCATGTCTGTGATTTGTCCAAGTTTTGTGGGCAATAAACAGTCTCCTATAGGAAGCCATATAAGGCTATTTATGACTGCAGGCAAACTATTCTGTCAGTAGCCTGGCCTAGCCTTCAGCATGTGATTATAGGATCCAAAGAATTTTATGTAGAAGCCTAAACCTATATGTGTCTTTCACTGTGAGATGTGTGCACTCACAATGCGATGAGTGCAGCTCTGAAATCACCCTGTAGTCAATTCTTTTCCTAATTTATTAAACTGGGATCTAAGGTTTATCACAATTGTCTGTTTGGTGGATGTTTCTCAGATCCTCTACATAGTTCCTGAACAGAGTGAGCAACATACATACAAATCATTTGAATACATGGGGGTTTAGAGGCATTACAGATAAATTGCCAAAGATAAGCAGCTCTGCAAATGAGCCAACTGCTTTCTACCAAGGCTTTCTACCAAGCAGCCAATGCTGTGTGACAGGCACTTGCCATGTCAGGGCGGGGTGCACCCAAGGATCTCCAGTTATGCAGAGTCACCTGTCTGGGCAGAGGGCAGGCCTGAGCAGCTGTGGCAGAGCAGGGTGGGGCCAAAGGGGAGCCAACTCCCTTCGAAAGGAGACTCTGGCCAAGCCAGCCACCTGCTCAGCTGGTGCTACCAAAGAGCTGAAATGTGGCTCAAAATCAATCTGATTTCCAGCAGATTTATTGTTGTTTAATTTTCTGTTCAAAGCATAGTACTGAGCTGGTGGAAGAATACACATTAGTATTCAGATTTTCAAATATTTCAGGATCTGACATTGGGCCCAGATTTTTCTGAAGTTCATATTCAGACACCCAAGTTTTTATAAATGTTCAAAACCATAGAATCATAGAATGGTTTAGATTGAAAGGGACCTTAAAGATCATCTAGTTTCAACCCCATGGGTGAAGACACCTTTCACTAGACCAGTTTGCTCAGAGCTGCATCCAACCTGGCCTTGAACACTTCCAGGGATGGGGCATCTACAACTTCTCTTGGCAGCCTGTTCCAGTGCCTCACCACTCTCACAGGAAATAATTTCTTCTGAATATCTAATTCAAACCTATACTCTTTTAGTTTGAATCCATCCCCCCCTCATCCTGTCACTACATGCCCTTGTAAAAAGTCCCTCTCCATCTTTCTTGTAGTCTCCCTTCAGGTACTGAAAGGCCACACTTAGGTCGCCCTGAAGGCTTCTCTTTTTCAGGCTGAACAACCCTGACTCTGTCCTGGCCTTTCCTCATACGAGAGGTGCTCTGTCCCTCTAATTATCTTGGTGGCCCTTGTCTGGAGTTGCCACAGCAAGCTGATGTCCTCCCTGTGCTGGCGACCCCAGAGATTATGCAGCACTGCAAGTGAGGTCTCACAAGAGCTGAGCAGAGGGGCAGAATCCCCTCCCTCACCCTCCTGGCCACACTGCTTTGGATGCAGCCCAGGATACATTTGGCTTTCTGGGCTGTGAGTGCACCTTGCCAGCTCATATCCAGCCTCTCACCCACCAGCACCCATAAGTCCTTCTCAGCAGAGCTGCTCTGGATCTGATCATCCCCCAGCCCGAGCTGATTCTGGGTGTTGCCCCAACCCAGGTGGAGCACTTTGCTCTGGGTCTTGTTA
Source organism: Lichenostomus cassidix (assembly GCF_008360975.1). Classification (NCBI taxonomy): domain Eukaryota; kingdom Metazoa; phylum Chordata; class Aves; order Passeriformes; family Meliphagidae; genus Lichenostomus; species Lichenostomus cassidix. The sequence goes on along the minus strand of NC_139482.1, from coordinate 119,121,514 downwards.
AACTTCATGAGATTTTCAAGGACCCACTTCTCGAGCTTGTCCAGGTTCCTCTGGATAGCTTCATGTGTGACAATTGCACCACTCAGCTTGGTGTCATCTGCAAATTTGCTGAGGCTGAACTCAATCCCTTGGTCTATGTCATAAATGAAGATGTCACAGAATAAGCTGAATTGGAAGGAATCCAGGAGGATCATCAAGTCCAGCTCCTGACCCTGCACAGGACCATCCCCAAGAGTCACATCATGTGCCTGAGAGCATTGTCCAAACACTTCTTGAAGTCTGTCAGGCTTGGTGCTGTGACCACTTCTCTGAGGAGTCTGCTCCAGTGCCCAAACACGCTCTGGATGAAGAACCTTTTCCTAATATCCAGCCTAAACCTCTCCTAGCACAGCATCAGGCCATGTCCTTGGGACCTGCCACTGGTCACCACAGAGAAGTGATTGCTGGTCCCAGTATGAACCCGTGAGGGACACCACTTGTCACTGATGCCCGTTGTGACACTCAGCCATTCATTGCCACCCTCTGGATGTAACCATCCAAACACTTTCTTATCCATCTAACAGTCCACTCATCAAATCCAGCTCTTTCCAATTTTTGCAGGATGTTGTGGGTTTACAGAAATCCAGTTAAATGCAATCTGTAAGCCTTTGCTTGTCCACTGATGTAGTCCCTCCATTGTAGAAAGCCACTAGGTTGGTCAGGCAGGACTTACGCTTGGCAAAACCGTGCTGCCTTTCTTAAGTGACCTCCCAGTTCTTCAAGAGTCTTAACATCATTTCTGGGAGGATTGGTTCTGTGATCTTCCCAGGCACAGAAGTAATGCTGACAGATCAGTAGTTCCCAGGGTCCTCCTTTCTACCCTTTTATAAGAAGAGTATAATTCCCTTTTTTCAGCCACCTGGGACTTCACCTGACTGCCATGACATTTCAAATATCATGGAGAGCAGCTTGGTAACTACATCAGCCAATTCCCTTAGGACTATGAGATGCAGCTGATCATGTTATATACACTTAAGTACAAACAGGTTCCTCAGGTGGTCGTGAACTTGATCTTCTCTTACAGTGGGAGGTATTTTACTCCCCCACGGTCCTCATCCTGCTGTCCACCCCCTCGAGGGGTGTGGGAAGAGATGTTGACATTGAAGACTGCAGCAAAAAAATTGTTGACCACTTCAGCCTTCTCCTCATCTCTTGTTAGCAGTTTTCCAGCATTGTTTTTCAGGCCAGAACACCTTATTTGACCTTCCTTTTCTGGTTAACTTACCTGTAGATGTCCTTCTTTTTATTCTTTACATCCCTTGCCCAGTGCAGTTCCAGCTTCACCTTGGCTGTCCTCACCCCATCCCTACACAACCATACTTCATCTCTACACCCTTCCCAGGTTACCTGTCCTTGTTTCCATACCTGTGCATTTACTTCTTTCTCTTTAGTTTGACCAGCAATTCCCTACTCAGCCATGCTGATCTCTTGTTTTCCTTGCCCAGTTTCTTTCTCCTGGGAATTGCTAGCTCTTGTGCTCTATGGAACACTTCACTAAAGATCTATCAGCTCTGTTTCACCCACTTGTCCCAGAGGGCAATCTTCCAGGGATGCTATTGACTATCTCCTTGAAGAGATGGAAGTTTGCTTTCCTGAAGGCCTGCCATGCTATGTTTGCAGTCAGGCTGTCACAGGAACTCAGTTTGCAACAGGGATATAATTCTGATCACAGAACACACTGTCCTCCATGAGGGTCCAGAATGGAAACAACTTTATTGAAAACTGGCCCTCAGTGGATAGCAGGATGGGAGAGGAACGAAAGCATATTGCAATCAAGAATTGACCATGAAGAAACACGTGTGCAGGGGCTGGCAAGTGCTGGATCCAGGAGCACAGAGTTTTAAACAAGAATCTGACTCTCTGCACTTTCACCACACACACAGTATGTGCACATGTGTAGGTACTTTGTACACAAAGTAGGTTTAATGTGACATAGAAGTATTGGATTTACTGTGAATTCTCTAAAGTTCATCAATGCCCATGGAGTGAAAGTGTTTGGCATTTGGGAGGCAGAACTTGAAAAACAAGAACTGAGACTGGGAAGGCAAGAAGTCTGAAAGAAAAGCAAGGGCAAAACTGAGGACACACAAACCTCACGTGTCAAACCTTTCCATAAACCAAGAGGAAAAAATTCCCACTGAAAACCTGGATGGTAAGTACTCTGCTTGCGCCTGGCTACTAACTGTGTCAGTCTAAGAAATGAGATTGCTAGAAGCTTTTAGAAGGAAACACAACACCTTAATAGCACCTCCCATACTGAAGGATATATCACTACCTCAATGATTAAACACTCCTGGGGTTGACAGTGGCAGTTGACAACTCTGTTGAAACTAACCCCAATTGTCTTTATGGCATAGACATGTCTGTTCACACTGGAAATGGCTTTTCCGTTTCCTTCTCTATTTGGCAAAAAACATTTTTCTAGCATACTTTTCAAGTTTGGGATAATTAGAGCATTGATCCTGAAACCTGAGCCATCATGGGATGGATACAGAGCTGTAGTTTGTGCAGTCTTGTGGGTTTCAGGCTCCATAGTCCCATATCTGATTGTAGATTTGGGGCATTTTATTCCATGTTCACACAGGAATATTCTGATGGGGTTAATCATAGTAAATGCTAACAAATACTCGTAAGTTTTATAAAGATGGGAAGACTCCCATTTTTATCAGCTACAGCCCAGATTGTAATACTCTGCCTGATGTACAGCATGCCAGAAAAAAATGGAAGTCTGGCTTCCAGGAGATTTATTGTATCCTCTGTAGCTGCCTTTTGAACTGGGAATTACTTATAGTCCCCTCCAATAAACTGTAATTCAAGAAAGAAAGATAATCCAGTAGAGCACACAGAAATCATCTAGCTTAGAAGTGTTTTTTTCATCTCAAAGTCCATTTATTTTCCTTTACAAATTCATATAACCATGCTAAATGAATATGTAATCTATGAAAAAAAAATGCAATGCATATTCACTTATGGTTTCATTTTTTCAGAGCATGATCTTTCTATGAGTTGTTTCATTCATAAGCAAATTATTTGTCCAAGAGGAATTGTTTCAATTCACAAATCATAAATACTGTGTGATTTTGGCTCACTTTGTTTCAAAACCTGACCTCCATGTTAAAATGTTTTGATACAATCCAGTACATCAAGGGTTAGCTGATTTCTACATCTCATGTGACTAATCTGGATCAAGAAAGAAGGAAAATGGATGCAAAAGGGGCTGTGTAGGGTGCGAGGTGTGAGCTGAAAAGGGCAAGCAAGTCTGAGCACATCTATTTTGTGTTTGGTTCTGCAAAATCCAAGTTCAGAGGTGAAGGTCAAGGTCATGAAACATCCTGAGTAGTTTGTCCTTTTGGGTGGTAAATTCAACACAGAGATACAATCCTGATCACACAGATCAGATCCACAGTTAGGAATACAGAACAAAATGTCACTGTAAAAAATTAGTGAAATTATATTCTTAATTGAAAATTCTATATCCTATAAGGCAGATATTTTAAAAAACATATATATTCCCTTTTTATATGAAACAATGCTGGTACTGGAAAAGCTTCATTCAATTAAAAAGGACAAAATAGGAGTGATTCTGGGCTTACAAAATCTCATCAGTTGAATTGCTTCAGAACCAGAAGCTGAGCCAGCTTGTCACAAGACACCACATCTCTGCATCCTACTGCTCAGATTCCAAACAGGCTGTAAAATATTTCCGTTTTGGTGAGGCTCCAGCTAGCATTTCCAGGATAAAGCTTGTTATCCGTGCAGTTTTGATGCACCTGGATTTCCCTGAATTTTTCCAATAAGTAGTTGGGGATACAGCACCAATCCCAAAACATGTAGCACTCCCCAAATACAGCTCTGTGGGACTGCCTGGTATCTGGTGAGCAGCAAAACATCTGGCTGCGATGGATAGGGCTTGCTGGCAATGTTGGTGTCCTCTTGAGAAAAACCAGAGTTATTCTGACTGCCCAGCACCAGTCAACACCGCAAAGGCTTCCAATCCTCCCTGAGCTCTCCTTAGAAAAAGGGTGCTGCCCTGAAGCAAGTATTTTGCCACACCAGGGATTGTCATTAACCCTCTGGTGCCAGAAGTCACAGCTGAAGTTTAATGAACTTGCCCGAGGCTTAATCCCTTCCTTACATCCTACACCGTGCTGCACACCTGCAGTGTCCCAGCTCAAAGCCCCGATTCCCACAAGTGCAGCTGTCAGAGCAGATCCAATTTTTAAGATGAGGGCCTGAGTGAGGCTCAGGATATGGCTATGCCGTGAAACAGATTCCTGTAGTTATTTTATTTCCCCCTTCCACAGCTCTGTGTGTGCCTTTGTACCTTTGCAAATCCTCACTGAAAATGTCTCCCCGGATTGTTTAAATGTTTTTCTTCCAGCAAGTACATCCTCTGCAGCAATGAGATCTTCTTGTTGCTGATCTGGCTCTTTCTCAGTTCACTTCTAGATTTATGTGCCTTTTTCTGTGCCCTGGCTGGAAAGGTGATGCAAAGAAAATGTAGTGAAGGTATTCAAGACTTTTCCATTACCCTTGTCACCAAATTTCCTTCAAAACTCAACTCCTATTTTTTTTATTCACAAACACAATTGAGAACAGCTGATCAAAAAAGGTGAAAAGTGAAGCAAACAACTGGCCCACAAAAATCCAACAGCCTAAATGAACTTTCCACCTTTCCACAATAAAGCATTCATAAGCATGGTAGTTAGATACTCCCATTATTAATGATTCACTAGCAGTGTATTCATTAGTAATAAGCGCTAGTGTCATGTCAATAGTGCACCTAAATTGAGCTAATTACATTACCTGATGCCTCATATTTTATGTGTATAATTTATTCCCCTTGGGATAAACCTTTGGCTTTTCTCCAAAGACAGGCAAATAGGCCTGGTAGTTTCTTCTCCCATGGAACAAGAACAAAGAAAAAAAACCCTTTACATCCCATCCCAGTCAGCACCTTCAGAAAGTTCAATGGTCCAAATTTTGCAGAAACTGTGACATTTGCCACTTTTTCTCATGTAGAGGGCTGGGAATGGTCTTTCTCCCTCATGTTTGCTCAGCTTTTGCTCTGTGCTCCCACTCCTCAGCTCAAACCTCCGAGGCAGCTGCAAGTCAGTGAGAGATGAGCCACCTCAGACACATCATTTGCCACAAATACCTCTGGGAAGGAGCTAGCATTGTTCTTGATCAGTAGCACTGTGTTGCTTTAATATTCCCCTAATTGTCTGCAAGTTGGCATGCTCTTAGAAAGGTTTCCGGACACTGAAAAACAAACAAAACTTCCTGAAGTGTCATCCTGCCCTGGGTTAATCCCAAGCCATTTTCTGTCCCAAGTAAATTGAAATAGGCACCAATTCCAGAAGCAATGTCCTTCTCTAGGGAGTGTGAAGGCAATGTTCACAGTAGGGAAAATCTTCAGAAAATTTTCAAAAGATTTTTCTATTACAAATAGGGATATATGCCTTTTGGCTTATAATATTTTGGCTTAATTTCTTCACTCTTTGACCAGATATGATTGCATATGTGTTTGCATCCCTGCCTGGTGAGTGCCCACCTTTGGTAGTCTAAAGACTAAGATAGGAGAGACAGGCAGTAGAGACAGTCATACTGTATAAGTTCAGGAACCTAACTTTAGTGAATAATTTATCCCAGGCAATTACCCTGGACTTTTTCTGTAGTCAGTGGAAAAAGATACTTCCAGGTATATATTCAAATCACTTAAATTAGGTTCCAAAGGTGGCATGCCAGATGCAATCCTTTTATTTGCATTTGGGGTGGTAATTTGCTTTTAAAGCAAAATTCAGAGAGCTTAGGTACACAACCTTGTGCACAGTTTAGCATCTCTCTTTTTGCAGTGACTTGATAGATGTAAGTCTAAACACAGTACCTTTTGACTAATCCATTAAAAAATAGCTCATTGAAAATAAAATTAGGGGCTTGTATTTCTGAAAACATGTTACATCACATCCCTCAAACAGAAATGAATACTATACTCCAGAGAGGGTAGTATGACATGACTGTGAGGATTTCAGGACTAGTCATGTAGCTGGGACACTACCTGGAGTTTGTACATCTTCTCCTAGCACTGATTTTTTAAAGAGCTCCTGTGAAACCTTGTATCCACCTAGACAGAGGACTAGAGCTGCCTGACAGCTCCATTCTCCCCAGATATTTCTGCAGATCTCCTGTTATCTACATGGCAAGGTCATCTGTGATGTTAACCAGCTGTCCTGATTTATCATACACATATAGAATTTTTGCTGGTGAGATTCTCCTGGGGCTGTGAGTGGGACTTTACACTCTTCTGTATTTGCAGAAACTGTGAGAGACAAACTGCTCATCAAGGGATGAGGCTCAGACACTTGGAAATTCAAATGTGCTGAGGAATGAACCCTGAGGACTTTGACATATACTGTGTGCTACAGATGCCTCAATATCTATCAAGGGTTTAAGAAACACCCTTCTTAATAGCATGCTTTGTGGTACAAATCTCAGCTTAGAAGTAGAAAGAACATCAAAAGGGCAAATTTCCAAAAATTTGGAAATTGTCTGCTGCCTGCTGCATGTTGCTGAGGGTCATGCTCTGAACCCCAAAACCCAAAGGGTTCTGTGTTTTCTGCCGTGGAGCTGGGATTTTTCTGTCACTGTCCTCTCCTCTTGTTCTTCTCAAAGTGAAGGAAACAAAGGAAAAAATGCTTGGAGTAAGTGACTCAAAACACAGGAAAGGTTCATTCAGCAGGGACTGTACAGAAAAATCTGAAGGAAACTTTGACATAAAACAAATCCAATACCTATTCCTACTAGAGACTCATATTACAGTTGTACTGACTGACATATTATAGCTGGCAAGGACTAATGCTACTGTAAAAAAATCCATGATGTCATTTCTACTGTTCAAATACTCATGAAAATATTTTTTTGAAAAACTTCCTACTCAACTTTGAGTATAAATACAATATAACTATCTAGAAGTGAAGAAATTGCTGTTTCACTTTAATTGATGCAATAGAAAAATACCTGGGGAATAAAAGCATGTTGTTCTAGACAAATATTTCTCAATATAATTTTATTATCTCTTTTGCTGTCAACATCTGTGACCTCACAATAAAAAATATCTTATTTGATTTATCCACTCTACTGAGACTATGAATCTTGAGTTCATGTAGCAAGGTCAGAGAAGTTTAGGAATTCAGTGGTCTCAAATGAATGTCAGTTAGCTAAGAGGTGCTCAAGGAGGGTCTATTAATAATGAAAGCTCCAGGCAAATGTATAATGCAAGCCCTTCAGATCACAACACAGAGCTCACATTCTCTTGAGAGTCATCTGAGGACAAGATGCTTTGTTATAATGAAGAGAATATAATGTACAGTGACAGGAACAAAAATCTATGTTGTGCATTCTATATATGTGCTTTTATATCACAGTGTAGCTATTGCTACATAAACAATAGCAAGAGACCTATGACAAAAGATAGTGAAGACTTCAAAAGACCATTTTCTAAACTGTATCTTTTAATATTTAAAAACAGTAAAATATGTGGAAAGGCCAAATAGACACTACTGTATATGTGGTCATAACCTACATATAGTAAACACAGTTTCATAATAATCTAATCCTACATCTGAGTTAGGAACAAAACTGACTTCCAAGAGAAGCATAAATGTAAGAGCTTGATTGTCAGTATATAATGTGCTCAAATCAATTTACTTTTTTTAAAAAGGGAAGTTTAAAAAATTAGAAAACAGTGATTGTGAATTTACTGGTTAGGAAAATAAAAAAGATATTTTCTGTATTTTACGAATCAAGTGCATGAGAGTCACATAACAAATTAATAGGATGGTAGGATTGGAATAGAAGTTTTGTTGGCTCCTAAGCCAACACTCATGTTAGAATGTCAAGATAGGAAGATAGGCAGAAGTTATATTTTTTCTGTTTAAGGGCATTCAATTCCAAACTGTTCTCAAGAGCTGTATAGGTGACCCCTCTTTTCCAAGATCATGGATGGGTCTTCCAACTGTTTGACAAGAGTGAGCCAGTTCCTCTGCAGGTACAGAACAAATTCAGCCAGGTCTGTACAGCAGCAGTTCCCATGGTCCAAGCATGTGGTTGATGTCTACACTGTCCCTGTTCCTGTCCCCAGGAGCTGCTTCTTGTCAGCACCCAAAGGCTTCTTCACACTTCCAGGGCACCTGAACTCAGGAACAGTCAGCACTGATGGATCAAGATTGGGCTGCCACTGGGGTGGATTTACTGGGGGAGTTACACAGTGTGAATTAATGGGGCTGGAACCTCGGCAGACATGTCAGTTCACACATTTTACACATCCAGCTCACACATCTGGCTCTTATTCCCACCAATGGCCTTTGGTGTGTGGGCTTCAGGAGCTGAAGGCTGGTTGTGCTCAGCTCAACCAGCCCAGAACCATGCAAGTCCTTTTGGCTGTGGCCCAGTGCCTGAGCTGGCAGGGGACAGTGTGTCTGTGTGACCCAGTGTGACAGGGGTAGCTACACCTGTGTCCTGTGAGAAAACTGCAGCCATCCTGCTGTACTGAGCAGCAGCCACACTTCTACCTTCACCTGTTACCTCCCCAGGTACTGTGGGTCATGGCTGTGGGTCGTGTCAGGGTTACATCAGCTTTGCCCATGACAAACTGAGCCAACACAAATCTTCTTCTGGGGTCCCACTGACAGTTCACAGTCACATGTGAACACTTACAATTCCCTTTTCCAAAGACAACAAACAGTAAAAACATTTCTTATTTAAAGAACTAAGTAATAAATATTTGTTGTTATTGTTATTCTCTACTACTATTTTTAATATCAATCCACAAGAAGAAAAAGTGCAAGTTACTGAGGATGCTGTACATTATAAGTCATTAGAACGACTTAAGTCTCACTGCAATTCTTTTCCCAGGCTTCTGAAGCCATATGGTATTTTCTCAGGCAACTGTTCAACATTATTTTTGTTTAGTTACACAGGTATTCTATCTTATCAGATTAGTATTGCTAAGACAAAGAAAGTCACAGGTACATCTTTCAGGATAGTTCACAATCCTAAGAGCTTTTAGCTCTACACAGGAAAGGATTCTGGGAGGTTGTAGTTGCCAAAGCACATGAAAGGTCACCTTCTCTAGTCCCATGTGGTGTGTCTGCTGGCTGGTCTTTAAAGAAAGGCTCCTATCCTGGTTTTGGAAAATGGAAAGAGTTTCCCTCCAGGGATCTAGTAAGAGGCTCATGATACATTTATGTCATAGAGATCAGAACAAATTAAAGAACAAATGTTTCTAGCCAGGATGAGATGTTTGGGGAATATCCAGACTGGTGCAATATCCAAAAACATCTGCTTAGAAAGCTATATTTTACCCTTTACCAACTTGTGGAGGAAGGCCAAGCATTTGTCACCTAGTTTTGTATGATATTTTGAGATTTTTATGCTGTTATTAGAACTAGTTCTAACATGAACTTGTGAGATGGAACTTCACCTATATATGCCAGTTGGGGAATATACTTGTCAGCTTACATCTGCTGTTACAGAAACCATGGTTTATAAAATCAAATATATGATATAACCATAATCCTCAAGAGCCCATGTAAGTGCACAAAATCAAACATAGACAAGGGGATATGTAAATAAGCAGAATGATGAGGTTTTCACAGAATGTGGTAATATATTTACTCCATTAACAGCATGGATGGGCCATGTCAGTCAGACCCTACACCTAGTAACTCCTCAAAATCAAGTGGGTTACAAAATACTGATAGTACTGATAAAAAACTAATTTGTTTAGTAGCATTTCAGGTTGCAGTGTTCTGAGGACACACCTCATAGCATCTGGGAATTTGATTTACTCCTTCTCTACTTCATTTCAAAATTCTTGAGTGACCTCCTAATCCCTTGTGTACATTTTGCATCTGATGGCATTCACACAAGAGAAAAGTATTAAAGGTTTAATCATTTGCCAGTTGGGCTGTAGACAGACAGTTGTTTGTTTCAAATGCAACACAGTTTTTGGAAGCATTTAACATTCCTACTTGCAGCTGTTAAAAGTTTTAAATGTTATGCTTCATTATGCATGCTGCAGGGGAGCCCAGAAGCAGTTCCATGATGCCAATGTTTAGGTCTGCATGTTGCAAATGCATTTCAGACGTCCCAGGAAGATATTTGCCTTCTTCCTATAGCCTACAGGTGCTGAGCCCAGAAGGGACCTGCCTCAATTCCCAATGTGTGCTCTGCTTTGAATGCAGCCATAACTGGGGCCAGATTAAGGAGCATGCCACAGAGTGCCTAATCCTCATAGACCAGGTCAACATTTAAAGCATCCTAAAACACAGGATTAGAAAGACAACTGACTTTTTCCCCTTGAGGCAGAGATAAGACAATTCAGAACTCATTGAAGCACCTTGACAGGATGTTTACAAAGAAAAATGCATTGTGGGGAGACAATCTTTCACATACCACCACGGACATGTCATTTAAATTGTATAAGGAAGTTCTTCATCACTTTTAATGGGGAAAAAAACAATTTGCCTACCTTTTTCTCCACTCATCTCTTGACCTCTAGTTCAGAAAGAGATTGGATCTAGGAACCCAAAATTCACATTTACAAATAGCACTATGAAACCCACATGACCACTAATACTAGATGCCTTTTTTTGTCCATATTCCTCTAGCAGGACTAAAAAAATTAAGACATTAATAACTAAGTAATTAGGATCAAGCTAAGAAAAATTCCAAATGTAAAAGTTTCTCTAAAGATGCTTTCTGAAGCTACCTTTTTGCAATTGCCTTTGGCTATATTACAGCCACAGCTTGTTTTAAAGAGCTTGAATGTCTGCAGTGTGAAAAAAAGTGCTGACAGGAAAACTTAAATGTAACAAATGTCATATAAAAAAAGGGCTAAATCTGCAATGCCCATTGTTTTGTTTCCACTGTGACTTGAAATGAGAAATGAGAAGGAGGTTTAGGTTGGGGTTTAAAGAGAGATTTATCACTTAGAAAGATAATTAGGATATTGAAAAGTCTAACAAAAGATGAAGATTCAAACAGCATGGAGTTGAAGAGCAATGAGTGGAGAGCACTTTGGGACATGGCTGATGAATAGCAGTCCAAAGAAAAAGGATGGATTAGAAAGACCAATAGTTCTCTTCATACTAATTTCCTAAATTTCACTATAGTATTTGGAATGGGGATTATTATAAACTAGGCTCTTGCAGCTCCTTTTGAACACTTATTACCTTGGCTAAGAAATACCATAATTAAACATAATATGAAAAACATGGCATTATTGAGATTACTTTTCAGAGTACAGCTGCACATGTGTACCCATGCTGAAGTCCTTAAAAAATGTTAAAAATGTTAAGCAATTGAACATTTATTTTAACCTTTCCCCTAAATCATTAGAACTCCATTTTTTTCTGCCTATATTCCACTCATCCTGGAGACAAGGAGAGAGAAAGACAAGTTGCTGACACTGTGGATAAAATACACTCAAACTAATGTTGTAAGGGTCAGTGCAGACTGGAGATTTAGAAGGTGTAAGATCCACTCCACAGCAGAATGGTGCCACCAGTCAGTAGTTCTCCAGCTGTATTAACCTGCTAGTAACTCCTGGAGTCAACCCGGACAGTGCCTCTGGATTCTGGTAAGTGTCCATGGTCTTCACTTTACTTCTCCTTCCTCCATTCTAAAAAAAAATAAAAACAACACTGAAGTGAAGAGAGTGCTAAATCTATATGAAAAAAACCAAACTCCTGGACATGGCTGAAGTCTGACCATCTTTCTCTACACCCTGCTTTGAACCACCTTTCTTAGGTGTTTACTCCCATGTCATGACCAGGCTTGGATGGATCCAGCAACCTAAGGGACCACAGTAGGCTTGCTCTGGAATATTTCCGTGTTGAAGGCAATTTGATTCAGACTGTCACAGGGTTTTCTTCAAACATTATCTGATTCTTAACTGAAGAGACAGTCTCCTTTTAACCTTAAATATCACTGCTGGAATTTCTAAAAAAAACAACGAAATTATTACAAGAATTCTTTATTACATTGACTTAAAGGAAAGAAAGATCAGACAAGAATACTGATCATCTAAAATGGACTGCTGCTCTTCTTTGCTCCTATAACCCACTCAAGAGGTGGAACAAAAGCTTTCACAGGACTAGAATGCAGCACTTTAAACTTTACTGTTATGAAGCATTTATTTCTAGAAAAGATTACTAGTTCACTTACAGAAGATTTTAGCCACCATGATTTTTTTTATTTTTGTAATTAAAAACATTACGTAAGTGAATGCCCAAATGCAACATTCGAATTCCAGTACAGATATTAAAAACTATTGGATGACCACTTTTATTTAGATGCCACAATAGAGATGCAGGAGTTAAAACTTATCACTCAGCTTTTAGTATTTGTATTTCAGACGAGAATTCCTATCTCAGCCTTATTTAGAATAGAAAAAAGAAAGTCCTAAAACCTGACTCAAATCTGATTCCTTTGGAATTTTCTTGCATCCAGTGTTATTAAAAAAAGGATGAAAATTGGAAAGGGAAACCAAAGTGCAGATTGAGAAAATGACTCAGAGAGAAGCATGAGAAATTAACTATGAAGAAGGGAGTGAAAGGATGAAGACAAAAGAAACAAGATTAAATGGGATAAGGTCTGGGAGAAAAATCCTTTCTGGCCAGACCTACAGAAACTGATGGCCTAGTGATTATAATTTTGTTTGTAGATTGTCTCTGAACCACTGCGAACATCAGATAATTTAGCCATGGTTGGAGTTTAGGAATGAGTTACCTTTTTCCTCTGTGGAAGGAAAATCATTTCCCAAGACATTTTGTAGGGCATTTCATTGATTCAAACTGTAGCTGAAGTTGACTCCTGATAAAAGCAGAAATTAATTTTTGGGCTCTGGCCACAACACAGAAATCAAAAGAATTAACAAAAAGGTATACACCTTTAGAAAGTCTGATTTTCAACATATTAAGATATCGCTCATGTAATCAGGATTCAGGAAAAAAAGGGGACATTTGCAAGAGTGTTAATGTAGTTTCTGGTGCGTACCAGGAAGAAGTGGAAGCAGCCATTGTGAGTGAAACAAGGAAATTAAAAGCTACATTATGCAAAATGAATATGAATGCAAGATTATTTTGACAGGCCCTTTAGAAAGAAATGGTGAACTTCTGTAAGCTGAAGAGTAAAACATAAGTGGTTTAAGTAGGTGTTTGTTGGTAGGGAGTTTTAGGCTTGTTGTGTTAGCAGTCACTGTCTTCCATCACAACTGGAAAATCTGAGAGAGATGTAAAAGCATCATCCCTCTGGGTATGGATAAAATTGGGTAACTTCACTTCAGCTTGTTTTTGGGAACTTCCTGATGGGGTGCAGGTGAAAGGAATCACAAGCTCAGCCATAGTCACAGGGCTGGAAAAGCTCTCTTGGGTCATGTGAAGTTTGGGGTAGTGATCTTGGAGAATAAGGGCAGAAGCACACTCAATGGGATGAGGACTAAACCCACACATACTTCAGCCTGTTTGCTTGAGGACATTATTTTTATGCAGCTGTAGGGGAGCTGCTGTCCTGCACTGTGAGAGACATCTTTTTGTTTAGGCATCAAGCCCCAGAGGCTTTTGTCTCATTTTCAGCTCTGTAAATTATTTACTTCTAAAATTATAGTGAACTTTAAATGGCAGGTAACCTTTCTTTCAACGCTGATGTAATTTGTTCCATGCTGTAGTACTTCTCCCTTTCTCTCTTATGTCCAAATTTCAGAACCAGGAAGCTGAGGTAGTCAGTACAAGCAAAGAAAATGTGAAACTATCATTCTTCTAAGCACATCACTAAAACCATCTTGGAAACCAGCCCAGGCTGTTCCAACTCTGCCTCTTCAGTCATTGGAAACGGAGGTCAGCATATTAAAAAAATATAGAGTCTGTGCTCCTGGGCTCTGCATGATCACCATCTCCACCAGCACCCTTACCCTCTTCACTCACACTGAACTCCAGATGGAGGTCTCTCTGAGACCATCACCTGCTTTGACCCTTTCTTCCATCTCCCTTTGAATGCAATAATACAGCAACCTGGCACAAAGTGCTTTTTCTAGATGCAGCACTTTCACAGATGTATACAGTACCTCAGTTTTCTAAAAATAACAAAGAACAGGAAATGCTGAGCTTGACTTCTTCCCCCCTGTATCACACAGCATTCAGTGGAATAAGTGAAAATGAGAGTCATAAAGCAGTATCTTTGATACAGACACTCAGGGAAGTGGGTTAGTAATATATACTATATTTTTTTTTTGGTAAGGAGTCCAGACTTCTTAATGTCCTGTTACATATCTGAAGCATTATGTGCACATGCCTGATCAATTAGGTTAAGTCTATACATCATGCTGTTTTATCACTTACTTAAATTCAGTGAATTATTTCCCAGCCAGATTTTATTTTCTGATGTACTCAACCATCCATGTGAGGGGCAGAGCAAAGGAAACATGTCTCTTCTTCTACTGTAGAAAAAACAATTGTTTCATAACTGTAAAACCAAAATACCTCTGTTCTTGGTGCAGTTGTCATGAAATATATTCCATGAAGTTTGTTTAACTAAAAAAAAGTTGACATCTCAGGATGATTCCTGTCTTCTAAATATATGATATAGAAAAACAGAGAAAAGTGAAGATCTGTTCTAAACAACTGAAGAAATATCTTTAGTCTTGCTAAAAGTAATCTGTCAGATTAGCACTAAACCCTCTGTGCAGAATCACTTTTTGTAATTTTGTGGACATTTGAGGACAGTATCAATGTACCTGGCACTCAGTAACAGCCAGCTGGGCTAACAAATGGCCAGAGAGGAAAATCCTGGTATGAAATACAGATGCTTTGCACTGCTTCAGCACCCACAAGGCTAATGTTGCCAGCTATCTCAGAGGTTTTAAGTATTACTACATCCAGATAAGAAATTTTCCAGTGTTTCTGAATCTAAGTGATAAACCATGACTGGAAAGCAGACATGACACCTGGGTTCTGTAATAATTTTTTCAAAATTTTTACCACTTGGCTATTGTTTCCAGCAACAGAAGGCTAACACAATGCAGTACAGTCTTTCCCAAACATTCAGTAAATAGAAGTAAGGAGGCAAAAAACCTGAAAGAACATAGTGATGTAGTGCAAAGGTTTGAAAAAAGGTTTGAATGCTGTTCTAACAAAGTAGATTGCAGTTTTGGGGAGGATCAGAGATGCTGATAGGAATTATTTTAAATTGTATATGCAAGCAACTGCAAGAGCATAGCATATATGCAGAAGAGCAAATCCAAATCAAGAGGTAAATTTTTATAGCTGTATTTTGATAACAGCTGCGAATGCTATATCAGTAGATGATACAAATAATAAAGATACAAAAAACCCAGGTTTTCTCCTCTATATTTATGATACTGATCAGTCTTTTATGCCTTCATTTTACAACTACTGTGTTTCCAGTTTACCTTCTTGGCAATCAAAACTGAAAAGGCACTTTATAACATCTGTATGCAATTTTTATAGACACTAGTGATTCATAAACTTTGATTTCAAAGACATTTCCTACATCTCTTCTTGCTCCACAGGACCACATGAGTTTCCCCACAAAAATGCTTGATTTGTTTCCAGAGTTTATCTCACAATTTCTGTTGTCTTGTGGACGAAGTGGTTTTGTTATAGCTCAATCATTGGGAGCTATTAACTCAGCAAGTTCAAACAAATTCCTGAGCCAGGAAAGAGACCCTTAACTTTTTGGTTTTTCTCAGAGGTTCTTTTGTTGCTTTTTCTAAATATTTCTGGATTGGAAAACAAAACAAAACAAAACTAAACTAAACTAAACTAAACTAACAAAAAAAAAAAAAAAACCAGGAACAAATCTAATAATAATTATAACAATATAATTTAAACATTATCCATATTGTTTCCATGATTGAAATAGACAAAATATATATTAAGGTAAGCTGGGAAAAAGAGAGGAAAGAAAGTTGTAATGGGTTGAGATAAATTGGAATAAATTATTTCCTATCAAAAACTGGAATAGGTAAATAGGCATATAATAAAATATTTATCTTTACAATGCTATTACAAAACCATACATTAAAATTCAGTTCAGGTTGAGGCCACACACTGGTAATTTAAAGCTTAAATGCATTACAAAACTCTCTTAAGCACCTCACATGTAATTTTGTAACATCTGCTGATAAAACCATTATGGGAACCCCAAAACCATGTGGCTTGCCTGGAGCAACTGCTTTGCTGAAGTGGACTTACAGACAAGAGCACATCTGATCCATGCTAAGTGCTTGTTACCAGGTCATAGTGATGATGACTTGGAAGAGACAAATGAGGAGGAAATTTCTAGCAACTAGCATTCTTACAGGCTTGTAGTGGAATCTAGTTTGTGCTCAGTTAAGATTAAATACTTCTTTTTAAAAAAGCAACACATAAAGAATGAGTCCAAGATGTGTAATTCCTGCAATTGGTTGCTTCTGGAAAATGTTACAGGATAAGGAGAGATTGTATATTCTGAGTTTTTATTGGACTTGTTTCAGGCATTGCCGCACATTTAAATTGAGTGCAATAAAAATATTTGAAAGTATAAGGAGAAGGAAACTGTTCTCT
Source organism: Lichenostomus cassidix (assembly GCF_008360975.1). NCBI lineage: Eukaryota > Metazoa > Chordata > Aves > Passeriformes > Meliphagidae > Lichenostomus > Lichenostomus cassidix. Next base: position 119,104,850 of record NC_139482.1, on the reverse strand, counting down.
AAAGTCAACAGAGAGGTAGGTTTTATTTGGTGGGGTAAGACCAGATCAGGTACAATCATGTAGATATTTTTGTGATTACTGGTTTGAAGAAGATTTTGTGGTATTAGAAAAGCATAACTATGCTTTCAACCAGTTGTGGGATCTCACACTTCCCAGTTATTCAAAGAAAAACACAAAATACAAGGTCAGAATTGTTTGGCTTCAAAGAATTCAGTGTATCCTACCTAGATGAGTTAAGCTGAGAGCTAGAAAATGCATCTACATCTTTTCAAACCTGATCTTAAAGGTGCCTTTCAGAAGGTGGAAGTGGATCCAAAAGATGTGGACAGGAATGCTTTCAAGGTGAGCGTTCTGGGTTTAGCTTCTGTGATTCTTCTAGGACCTCTCTAATATTACAGGTGAAGGTATTTCCTGACATGTCTCCTGCTTGCTTCTGAGGCTGGCTGAGAGTTTGGTGTACACTGACCATTTCCAGCACAAACTGATGAACTCACAGCCAGTAGTGATGAGTTGCAAACTGGACTGAAAGAAATGTTTCAGAAGGAGGTCACTTACCTCAGCAGCACACTCCACAGAGGGAATTTCCACTGACAAGAAAAAATATCACCAGCACAGATCTGGTTGCCTTTCCAGCCATACTCAGACTTCATGTCTTACAGGGCTACACCAGTAGTACAGAAGGTCTATTTGCATGTAACCAAAATTATTGCATGGTTTGGGATGGAAGAAGAAAATGGACTTTATTCCCTGTGTTGGGAACCTGTTGAAGTAAAAATGTCTCTAAAATGAAATGGTCTTGCAGTCACTTGAGCTGCATTTTGAAACTCAGTTCATATTTGATATAGAATGAATGGGTGCTCGAAATAAGAACACTGAAGAGTGGTCTCTGACTGAAAAAACATGAGTTGGTCTCTGACTGAAAAAAATATTAAAGTACCTGAACTTTGTACTCCTTTGTAGTTACCTGTAGACTTTTAAACTAGTTTCTATCACACAAAATTCTAGTAAAAATGAAACACATATTTTTACAAAGATTCTCCATAATAAAAAAAAAAAAAATCATTCTTGTGGCAGGGCTATACTTTATCAGGCAGACCTGTAAGCTTGGGGAGATGTGTGGTTTGTGCAGGTGGCCTCGTAGGAACATCTGCAAACATTGTCTTCCCATACAGCAGGGAACTGGTGTCTCAGAGGGATTTGGTCCCCAAGGTTTTTACATGTTCACAGTTCCTATTTCTGCTGCTAGGACAATGGAGAAGGGTGTTGCTGGAATATAGCCCACAGCAAAGAGATTGCTCAAACAGAGGATCTTGATGTCAAAATTATGTGTTACTGGAATTTTGGTTGGTAGTTGCCAACATCTTGGAACAGTTTAGTCTTCCCTATACTATCGAAATTATTTCAGTGGGAACATCTGGAACAAAAAGATGTTAAGTAAAGAGAAATCCCATAGAATGATGGGAGAAGGTGTCATCTTATTGTGTGGTGTGACAGGGTGGTCTCCTGAAGGAATGTTATAGTGGAGATGGGGGTGAATGAATGGAATATGCATAACAAGGAAAGTTATTGTTGCCTTGCTATGTCTTATCCTTTTTTCACTATTGTACCTATATGTGGCTGCTGTCTTTCTTTGCCCAAACACTACATAGTCTATATAAGAAAGAACCAAATGTGTTGCATGGGCTAGTCTAAAAACTAAATTAATCAATTGCTTAAACCTCCTTGGTAGCTGACCTGAGGAAGATATGACGGTTGTCCAGTTTCCTTGTTTGTGAAGAGATCTGCAGAGCAAAGGGACTGGTGCTTCAGAACAGAGAAAAGAGGGTGTTGGTGGGGTGCCTTTTTCTTTCTTCTTCAGTACAAGAGTATTTGTAAGTTGTGGTAGAATGTTTTTTCAAATAAGCAAGAACTGTTGCTTCATTTAGCCTGATGATCTACCACATATACTTGGGACACATAAAGGATTAAGATCCTGCTATTATTTTAAGCCTTGAACATCTCGGCAATGTAACTTAGGGGAAAACTTCTGGTAAACAGAAATGGTTCAGGCAATTGTCTCAGGGAGCTTGACTTCTTTGGCTGTTATTTACGCTGAGGAAGAGAAGTTGTCTAACTGGTCATTTAAACTGCACAATTAGTTCAATTAAACTGACTTACACCCATGGCTGTCTGAAAACATTTTTTACAGTACCAGAAAGACATAAACTCTACAAGGTTTGCAGCAAAAGGTTTCCAGTAGTAAAGTGCAATAGTTACCTGGGAACATAGAAGAGACAGATGGAGGGGACATAGAGAGCAAAAAAGCATTACTTGGAAGACCAGAAGAAATCAGAATGTCTTCCTGGGGGGGGGAGAATAAAACACAAAGGATTTTTTTTTTTTTAATAAAAGAAAAGAAAAAAAAAGACACTGCCATAGCTAGAATTTCTTTTAGTATAATAATGTCGTTTATGAGTTGTGCCACACCTTTCAGCACAGAATGGATCTATGCCCATTTAGTAAATCAATACTTGAACTTAGAAAGAGAAGGACTTTCTCTGCTCTACAGCAAAGCGAATGTTGGAAATGGGTGCTCTCTCCTCCACAAGAATGGTAAAGGTTATGGAATGGCCAAACACAGGCTGGAAAACAAAATGGCCCATTTCAGGCCTTTTGCCATAGCAGTTTGACGAAACAAATGCCAGACTGTCTGGCCCAGCTGGTTCATGTAAAGAGTAGGTCAGTCATACAGTTCTTCCATTTCTGTGCATGATTTTATAATCATTTCCTTGATGCAAGCTAGTTTTTAAGTTCCCAAGAAGAGTTCAGGGGAGAGTGTGATATTTAAGCCTAGACATCTTTTTTCATCTGGTTTTCCTGTCACAATGCCAGTGTCTGTGTGTGCAAAGTTCTGGCAGCCTGAAATACTTTGATATATTTTTTCCCAGGCTTCAAAAGGAAAGGTAAACAATGGGCTTGCGACTCCAGGGCAAGCATCAGTAGCCAAGAGTTTACGAGGTAGATCATCTTCTTTATGATTCTGGCATCACTTTAAGTGTTTTGCCATGTAGAAGGGATGTATGAAAGAAAAAGTAACTCATTTAGTGGTTTTTGAGGCTGCAGGTTTGATGCCTTAAGGTGATTTCTGGTCCATGCAGGTTTCACAGGATTTTGATTCTTGTAACTTGGTAAAAGAGAGAGCAGCTCTGCCTCAAAGACATAAAACCAAAAAGTCTGATTTTTGGTAGATCCTTGAAAGATATTTGGACTTCCTTGACAGTGCAAACAATATCTGAGTTTAAAAAAAAAAAAAAAAAAAAAAGATCGTGGAAGCTTAATAGATACTTTTGAATTAGTAATTAGTAATAATTCAGATTTTTTAAAAATGTTTTAAATACACTAACAGGGCAGTTGTGGGTTCAATATGCATATACTGTGCTTCTTTTGTGTTGCAATACTATTATATAATCTAGTAAACATAATCTTGTAATTGGTAAGGTCTAAACATGAAAATATATTTTAAAAGCTGATTTTGTATTGTTTTGCCTGGGCAGACAATCATAAAGTCTTTAATTGTTCAGTGACACTTCTAATGAGTAATCCAATAATCTGGGGATGGGAGGGTGACATTTTACAATTGAGACTGAGAAGGGAATAAATATCAAGAGCAATGAGATGCTCTTAATTATTTTTTCCAACCTAAAAGATCCCAATGACTCTATGGAGCGAATTGCGATTTAGCACAAAGTGAGAAAGAGAACCCCCAGAAGAATGTAAAGCAGCAAAACCAGGAGATAATCTAATAAAATAGCAGGGAAAACTTCCAGTAGGACAGGGTATAGATGATATGTTAATAATTTGGAGTGCATTATTTGATTTACTGAGCATTGGCAGGAGCAGGCTGTCCTTTTCAAACTGGTCCATCACACTTGTGACCATAGTAGCCCCCGAAGCCATCATAATTGCTGTAAGTAGCAGTGCTGTTAAATACAACATAGGGTCTTTCTTCTTTTCATTTTTGTTACACTAAATGAGAAATTGAATTTATTTAAATTTAAATATAAATATAATACAAATCCAATGCAGTCTGGAAAAGTAGACTAGATGACCATATAGCAATTTGAACTTTCTGCTTTACATCTGTCTCAGTTTAAGCAGTGGAAATCTGGTTTGTAATACAACAGTAAAAAAGGCAGACCTTGTACTAGGAAGACTTTTGGACATGGGACAAAAGTCATGACAAATAATCAGTGCATTCACCAAAGCAAGAGATTGAGATAGTACAAAAATATCTGTTAATAGAAAATTGTTTCCCTTTTCCCTTTATCATTTTTTCCCTTTCCAAGTGTGCGGTTTCTCCAAAAACGTATTATCTCTCTAGAAAATGTTTTGCAGATTTGGAATTGCATTCAAAGAGAAATGCTAGTAACTTTAGCATGTTATATATGAATACCAGGAAAGTTTCCCTCTGCTTCTACCAGATGCTGTTTTCATGTGCTGCAACACCCAGTCCTCCCTTGGTTGTCCAAGCTACTTTACAAATTTTGTATATCCTTTGCCTCATGTTCTTAGATGTGGGGTATAAATTGACAGATTTGATCTGGGTGCTTACAGTTATTGGAGAGATTGAAATTTAGTTCTTTTTCACATTCCATTTGCATAATTTCTTAAGGTGGAAGATACTACCCAGAAAAGCATTTGTAGCATCAGGGTCTAAAGCCTCTCTGGCTGGATTAAACCCTCCTTTGCTCCAGGCTACTAACTTCTTTCCTGCACTTGACTTATATAGCCAGGGAGCTCTTGTATTTCACTTGAAATGACTGTATAAGACATTCCATTACAATTATATTTCCATACTCATTTAATTTAGTGCCAAGCAAAGAAAAATCCTGACCTTCAGCTTACTGATGTTTTCATTTGTTTTCTTGAGTATTTCTGTAGAACCTCCACCTCAGAACTGACATTCGGGCAAGGTGAGCTTCAGCTAATGCCAAGGTCCCAGTCCAGCCATCAACTCTGTATTTGCAGACATATTTGCACATATAAAAGTCCCAAGTCTGTCAAAATGCATAAGACTGACTGCAACAGCTCTGAAAGACTGTGAGAAATTTGACAGGGAGAAAAGAATATTTTACAGTTCCCAGAAAGGTGCTGCTGCATCTAATTTATTACACAAAGTTTGGGGATGCAATAGTTAAGAGCCTTCCTAAATTAGATGATCTGCTAGTGGGGCCGCTAGGATGTGTGTGGTGGATTTTCTTTGTATGAAGATCACTGAAGAAAATGGATCACTTTTGCTCAAAATCTCATGCTCACAAAATTTCACGTGTCAGTTTTAAGTGCAAAATGAGTCTCCTGAGATTCTGAGTTTTGAAATATTTGTGGAGATGCATGGGCACTTTCACACAGCTTTATCTCAGCACTGTAAAATTCCCATGATTTCTCCTGAGTACTCTGTAACTGTATAAAACCCTGAAACAGTTGAGAAGGATCACATCAGCCTGCTGTTGCAATGGAGGGGGTTCAGACTACATCTGTTCTAAAAAAAAAAAATACAAATATTGTGGATCTGTTAGCTATTTTCCTTGACTAAATATAGCATAGTGAGCCTGTCAGTCAATAACCTGAGGTTTCCTCAACCTTTTAAGGGGATTCTTCCCTTCAAAGGACTTTTTAGAACCTCTTAGGCAACCATCTCTCAAGCTTTTATTTTACTGTCTGGTCCCACTATTGCTGAAAAAAAGAGATTAATCAGCAGCTAAAGCCCCTTACGCTTGTCTCTCCATAAGATTTATGCATCAAAGAGCACTCTGCTCCAGGGCTAAAGGTCACTTTCACAGATACATTTCCCCATATATCGCCAACTGTTTCTACTTTTCAAAGAGCAGTAGGTTCCCTCATACCAGCTATGTTTCATGGCCATGTTAAAAAAAAATTGTTTAGAAGAGAAGCTCTCTCCATTTTTCTCTTTTGAAAGGTTTTATAGAGAGGCAACAATATTGGTTTTTCTTCGGTTTTTGCTGCTGATGTGAAATGCATTCTGTGCTACTTTAAAGTCTTCTGCCATGTTCAGAGCCCCAGTGCTGTAGAAACCAAATGAACCTTGATGGTGTCTCTGCATTCTTTGATAAAGAAGACTTTATCTTCTCTGGAAACAAAGCCGAGGAGAAGACAGAAGAGAGAGAGGTGGTCCAGGAGCATCTGGCTAACCTACCTCTTCTCAGTGTGAACAGGAGTGCTCAGAGAGAAAATTCTAATAGAAACTGATGTAGGAGCCAAAAAACAGGAAAAACCAGATCAAGGAGTTAAGAAAGTACCAGGTAAAGATAAGTGAAGCTTGCAGAATACAGATTAAAAATCTGAGAAAAATTACTACTTTTGCTGTCAAGCCTAAAATTATCAAGCATTAAATTAGTTCAAGCTGAAGCATTAATTTTTTGTATTTAAAACTGCTACTATGTCCATTTTCATAGTCAAGACTTATGGATACAGGGACTTGGAGAAATCAAATTTGTTGACTCTTCAGGTCTATAGAGATCCCTGATGCTTCACCTCGAATAATTCACATCAGTGTGACAAAATCTGACCTCTCTTTTTTACATGCCCATGATAATGTTCTGTGAAAATGAGATTATAAAAGCCACTATTTTACTCTTTCACTATTCAGTCTGCCATTTACTTATATTTCTAAGAAGTATGTTCTTGGAAATGCCAATTACATAGCAGAAGGGTTTTTAACTTGCTAGAGTTCACTAGCCTGTCTCCTAGACTTACCACCTTTTCCATCAGATGCTCCAGAAGATCTTGAGATAAAATCCATACATTTAATTATTGAACAAGAAAGCCAGGGTAAATTTTCTTAATAACTTTATTACTCTCCAATTAGTCACAAAAAAGTCATTCAACAAAAACAAACAACAATTTTCCAGTGCTTCAATAACCAGGAAGAGTCTATTTTTGTCCAAAATGTTATTCCTTGCAAAATTACAAGTTTGTCTTCAATCAAATATCTAATTCATTTAGGGGGGAGTTTGTTGTTGTTGTGTATTGTTTTGGGGCAGTTTTTTGCAACCAAACTTTTTCAGACATCTTTAGTTCTTTGTTAAATGAGCAAAAAGCACAAGTCAAAAGAACTCTGGCATGACTTTGTCCTCCCCATTTCAATGACCTCCTTGGAGGACATTCTGGTTTCCATTTTCCATGTGTGTGTTAGCTTGACAGCCTGCAGATATACATATACAATTGTAGATACACATATACGATATATTTCCCCTCTATTTTAAAGACATGGTTTCATTTTCCCCTCCTTTTATTGACAGACTTGTCATTGATTCCAGTGTTCATAAAAGCAATGATGACAGATAGATGTCTGTAACTGAACAACCCACAGTGGAGTTCACTTGTTCTAGCAGGCATTTCTTTTTTACTTTTTCCTACTGACTTTGTTTCCCTTTCCCTGGAGCAAGTGTATTTAGGGATTTATGGATTATTTTCACTGAACAATATCAAAAATATAGAATTTTGCTGGGCAGCAAAATTTCCCATTGCCTTTTTCTTCCCTACAGCATAGGTTCACATTTCTTTGACTTTGATTAAAATTTTAAAAGATTGATTCTAACTGACCTCACATTTTGTTTATTTAGTATTCTTCTGTTTTGCAAGGAGAATAAGACTTCTTGATATCTCATAAGAGCTCATAACCATCTCTTTCATCAGTCCATGTAATATGCTAACTGTTCCACAAAACACAGGGCTTTTTTTTCTGTGGATCCCTCCATGATACTCACAAAAATGTTTACTTTCAGCTCTTAAAATGAATTATATGAAAAACAAACTTGCAAAAGCTACCAGTGAGAGAAAGCTGGATGTGGGAAAAGGAAGAGCCATCACAAAATTCGAAGTGGGAAGATTCTTTATGGCAAAACTAGAGCTTTCTAAAACAAAATGCATGTTGGCAGCTTGTGAGGCAGTTAATAGAACTGAGGTTTAAACAGAACTTGGAGAGAAGTTCAGGTGCTTTTCCAGGGATTTGAGTCAAATATGTCATCTGGAGTGATCTCACCTGTCAGCACTGACAGTTTAGGGAAATACCAAGATCTCTCTCTTTGTCCCCATTTTTCAGTGTAGAGCAAACCCAATTTAACACATAAAACTTGCTGCTCCCTCCTCCCCCTGCCCCTTTCCTTTCCCCCGTTTTATTTGTCTAGCAGTTGCCAGCAGGGATCAGACAGTAGGAACAGTGCAGTCAGCACCTTTTTCTGGGGCACAAGCACCAGACCAGAATTTATTGGCTTTATTCACTACAGGGATGATGACTACATCCAAGAAAGAGCCTCTCCTGCGGAGTACCGAGGCTTTGCCACCAGCCCAGTCAGCCAGCTCTGACTGCAGGTTTTAAGCTTTGTTCCATGCCCCTCGGGCTGAGAAAAGCCTGCCTCTTCTGGAATGCTAACCATCCTTGTGGGATTGGATGCCTCTGCTTCATCAGACGATAAATTAGAGAGCTCGCCTTGGACTGGAAGTGACCGTTCCACCTAGCTTGGGTGGGGATAGAGACGTGGTTGAGCTCTGATTTAAAAGAGCGGCCCAGAGCCATATTTATCAAGTGGATCTCTATCCATCTTCTGGGTGGAAAACGGTAGCTGGAGCACTTCCCCTGCCGAAGCACACTTTATAAAGCCGTGGGGGGGATGGGGAGGGGGTGAGTGAGGCGTGGGGGCTGCTTTTGTGGGGCAGCCTGCAGTGACACGGCAACCCAGACATATGGTGTCATTACTCAGCCGACACAAATTTGACACTTGGTGAATTTATTATATTTTGGTTTGCTCCTGGTGCCTGAAAGGCTTTGCAACTGTCTCTTCATAGGGCCTGTCACAGATGTTGATGTATTTTCCTCCTCCACAGCCAGGTTTTACTGTGGAAACTGATACAACTTCACGATAGAATTTCTGGATGAATTATTCACGCATTGCATGCTTTCTGCACATAGGGGGTTGGAAGAAATCCATCCTATTCAATAAATGGCCTCTTTAATCCCCTTTAACAGAGAATTTTCCCTGACTTTAAACCATTTCTATTATCACCTTTGTGATCCTAATGTTTTGGATAACATATTTATAGTTAATAGCTTTGTTAAATTTTTCACTATATTTCACCTTAACATGCAATTAAATTCTCCAGACACAGTGATGAAACTGATACATCGAAGAGACAATAAACCATATGGCCCAGATTCTCATCATCTTAACTTTTGGTAGCCCCTTTCTTTTTTTTTTTTTTTTTTAATCCTGCAGATCATTCCATGTCCAGTGATTTATAGGGTAATTCCTGAAATATCTCAATATTTGTTGTTGTAGACAGAATGGGCTGCTGCTAATGCTGGTACCATCTGTGGAGATGATTTTTTAATTGAAAAGAATTTTCAGTCTTGAGAATAGAGAGTTGGATGAACTCATCACTGCCCCCTGAGAGAAGATTAATGAAATGAAAACATATCGTACTGCTTTAATACCTGGAGAAGTAATAAGGATGCATCAAGTGACAATATAGAGCATGGTGCGTGGGGGTAAATTGCTATAACATAACAGGCAAAGTCCATCCAAGAATTAAAAACTGCATTTGCAGTTTTAAAAACTATTGAGGTACTAATGGTTTGTATCAAAACTCCTGATTCCTTTTTCTTCCTGACTTTTAACTCCAGAAGCAGAGTTCAGATTCAGATTCTCTTGCCCTTCACCCCACATGCTATAATTAATATTCCCAAAATAATTCTGTTTAATTGAATATTAAATAGCTACTTCCCTATAATAAAGTCTTGAAATCAAATGGCTACATTGATATTAATCTAATCCCAAACATGTGATATAACTTTTGAAAGACAGAACCAAGTAAAACTATGTAAATTGATGTTTGCTATCAAAAATATGAGTGCTAGTTTTGTCTTAGTATAAAGCTTACACTACCTTGACAAGAACCAGTGACTTAAAGCCTATTACATTTTTCCTCAGATTATTGTGCTTTGTATATTACTAATATAGCTAGTGTTGCTGAGTCGCCAGTTGTTAAATTGGAATTTATATTCATATTTTGGAAAATTGCCTTTCTCCACAAAGTTCCATAAATTAAGATCTCAGCCTCAAACCCTCATGAGAGTATTCAAATATGGAAAATTTTGAAACTACCTGGCCTCCACCCCAGCATTTTGTAGAAGGATGACTAATAAGTATTTAAGGTATTATAAATAGAAATTTCTCAGAGTGTTTCAATTTACACAATAACTTTAAATGAAATGCCAAAACTACATTATTTTTCATGGTTTTAGTAAAAAACTTGTGAATTTTTGTTCTTAACTTTTTTTCTCCAAACAATTGCATATTATTCATAAAGGTACTCTATTAAAAAAGAAACACTGACAAAATCCTGTCATTGTTACATCGTGGTTCTGTGAAATAAGACACAGTACAGCAAAGCATCTTTTGATAATTTCAAAAATAACCTTTTTTCAATAGCTTGAAACTTTCTTTTAAGTAGGGCAGGAGATTTTCTTCTAAAAATGGACTAACCTGAGCTGGACAGACACCGTCATTGCTTCCCAATCTGATTTGGCTGTAATCTTTGGAGATCAGTTTCTGGAGCCAGGAAATCAGAATGGGGAACTTCAAGTTCACCCTCTGCCAGACCTTACTACACTTCTTCTGTAAATGGGACAGTTATGCATTCTGAATGATGCTTTTCTGTTCTCTTTGTCTTTGAACGCATTCATAAGCCACAGAAAGCAGATCGTAAGTTGAGGGAAGAAGATGATGGAAGAGACAGCAGTAGAAGAAGACTTTAGAGAAGACTCAGACTGGTTACAGCCATGAAGTTGTATGACACAGTTATACCTTGGACAAAAATAAACTGAAAAAAGCCATGCTTAGATATTTCATTTCAGTGAAGAATTGTGTAGGTATGTCTTTCCTTTACTCCTTTTGGTTGTTATCTCTTACATATGCCACTTGCCATGCAAACTCTTCTCTGGTTGGAAAAAAAAAAAAAAAAAAGAAAATGAAGAGTAACCAGCCAGTTGCTCCATTACAAATAATGATTGTTCTTGGGCCAAAAAAAAGCAATTACTCAGCCAACAAAAGTTATATAAGTTTGGGAGTCTTTGATTTCTTCTTTCCCCTAAAGGCTTTGTCCCAGTTGAGACAGCAATAGTAAAGCTGAGAAGTGCCGCTGGATTTACACCTTTCAATGATTGTAAGATCCAAAGTCAGTCTTTTCTAGAGTGGACAACTGTCCCATTTCAGTGTATGCCAATTGTTTTGCAGCTATGTATCACCGTGCTGGCACAAGCATGTTTGAAGGTTAGCTCTGCTAAGTTTCTGCTGCTCAGGAAATGCCATTGAGGTACACAGGCTGTGAGCAATTTCAGCACAGGGCTGGTGGAACAGTAGCCAGAAGCTGCTGTTAAAAAGACAGCCACACCAATCCACTGACATACATCTTTGCTTTATCTGACAAAAAAGCTCTCCATCTCCTTTTTCCAGGCTGTCTGCACATGTGCTGGAGGTACAAAGAGCAATGAACCAGAGGGCCAATGCCAGACCCTATGCCTTGAAAGTGTCTTCAAGCCTGTAACCTTTCCCCTCCTGGAAGTCCCTCCTGAAAACTCATCTCTCACTCAGGCATGTATTAAATTACATGCGGATAATAGCCAGGCAGGTTGGGAGCTATCTAGGAACGATGTGCACCGAGGCTGTTCAGCTGGAAGATCACAGCAGCAGCTCTACGCATCAGTTCCCTCTTCAATGCACACCCCAAACACTTTAGGCTTTGATGGGAAGTGGGAAGGCTTTTATGGCTCTGAGCTGAGCCTCTGTCCTGCAGTCATGCCTCCAGATAACCCCCAGGAGCTGCAGTATTAGTGGTATTAGTGTAAGACCCCATTCCCCCCTACACTTTCCCTGCCCCAGTTTTCCCAACCGTCCTGTTACTGCAGACTGAACCCAAAAATGACACTTCCCTGTAGCTTCTAGCACACTGGTGCCAAACCTCTCCAAGTGCATCAGCACAGCACAGAATAACAGTCAGATGAACACCTATTAAAAGAGAGCTAATTACAGGCTCTGAACAAAAGGATTTTTTCCTTTATTTTCCCATTTGCATGATTCTCACCATTTAATCTTTTTCAATGTTTTGGTGAATTACCTACAATCCCCAGCCTTTGGAAGAGAAAGTAGTTCATCTTCCAGTGCCATCACTATGGTAATACAGAAAGACTCAAACAAGGATGAAAGGAATAGCAGGACCAAGCAACAGAAATAATCCTTTTGTCCACGACAAATGCAGAATGATAATTTATATCACCAACAACAATACTTTAGAAGATATGAAAATTTGCTAGTAATAAATATTTCAACCTTCAGCCCTCCATGCAGACCACCTTTGAAAGCCTGTGGGCTTAATGCTCTGCAATCTGATTCTACCATGACTTTTTGGGCTTCTAATGGCAAATATTGAACTACTGCAGTAAATATAATTTGGTGAACCTAAAAAAAGAAATACAGGTGACAGGTCTTTAAAACCTGATATTCATTGCTAGGCATTCTATTGGCAAGCATGGCTCTAAATTTATTTCATTTGCCTGTTTTCCAAACAAGAGCAGCAAGGGGAAAGGAAGAGGGAAGGAACTGAAAATTATTCCAGGGAATTACCTGTTTTACTGAGTTGTTGTTATGTGCTTTACTTAACAAGCCAGCTTGAAGCTTATAGGTGGCCCAAAAATGGATGATGTGATACAATGGGAAACGGTTCAAATTCAACACAGCTGAAGGATAGTCTGTTACTTGGCAGGTATTTTGGCACTTACAAATAACTTTCCCCCTGCCTTTTTCTTATGCAATATTTAATCTCATTGTAACCTTTTTCCCACTTCATTCTGCTTGTCATTGACACCTTGCCAGTTGTGTTTTCTGCAGACTGTATTTTAAGGAGAATTTTTATATTTGGAACCTTAAAAGTAATTTTTTTTTTCTAATGCATATGAGAGTAAGCAGGCTTTAAAATCTTCTATTCACCTTAGAGAATTTACATTATTTTTATGGCTAGTGTATATGTGCAAGAGCAGATGGACAAAATAACAAATATATCAGGTAATAAATATCACCAGGTTTGCTATTTAGAGTAGTAGAGAATATAAATTTCTTAACATGTTTTTTCTTTTTTTTAATGAGATAATATTAAAGAATCTGTAAGGAAAACCTTTAAAGTGTTTTCATTTTGAGGAGAAAAGGAAGAAAGGATAAAACTTGCAGGAAGGGTAGTCACTGACATATCCATATAAGGAAGACCAGTCTCGAATAATATTGCAAATAAACTAACCTGGGTCTGTTAGCATTCAGTGTACACTTTATGTTCCCCATTACTCAAAGACAGATGTGAGCTTTAATAAGCTTTAGCTATATGAGCAGAAAATTTGGACCTAAAATATTGTCAGGAATTTCCCCTTCACACCTCATTTATTCCAGTAGCTTCTTTCAGGGTTTGGTGTTTGGGGTTGGGGTTTTTGGTTGTGTTGTGGGGTTTTTTTAGGTTTTTTGTTTGGGTTTGTTTTTTTCTTTTGTCACAGCGGAGACAATAAAAAAGTAGAGTCTTTCATCATCTCTGTTTTGAAATCCATGCCTCTGACATCCTCAGTCTATTGTTTCTACATTGGTCTGTGGCCATTCCCATGTTCTGTTTTTGTTTGGTTTCTTTCTGACTGAAAGCAGAATGAAGTTGACCCAATTAAAGAAATTTGGGAAACCTTTAAATCTTTAAAAGCTGTCTAAGCCAGCTCCTTGGATCTCTTACTAACTTCTGACCCCAGAGGAAATGAGCTGAAACAAAAAGGATTATTAATATAGGTTTTGATATTTTTTCTTAAATCCATACTGCTGAACACCTCTTTGTTGGCCCACTACTGCTGGTCTAGAGCTCTGTGGAATGGAACCAGCAGGATCTGTGGAGAGAAGAAAGAGGAAGGGCTGTTCAGTCTGACTAGTTATGGGTTTTATGTGTGGCTAGTGAATTCTGTCTGGCCTACTCACAGCATTTTTAAATGGCTTAACTCAGAGATTTCTAAGGTTTCAGCTATATGACAGTCAAACCCATTTTTCTGATGTTTAAATATCAGAACACAGTCAACGGCTGTTGGAACAGTCTCCTATTTTGATATTTCATCCTGTGATCAGCAGTGAATAAGCCAAGGAGTAATGGTTTTTACAAATCTGCTAGAGAGGCAGATATTACCTTGGGTGTTACCAGAGTCTGAGGTGATTCAGGAAGCAGCTAGAGGTCTCTGGAAAGCTTTGGCAGAGTTTTTAATGAGTTTTCTTTGGGTGTTCATCAGTATCCATGAAGGCCAAGTCTGTTTAAAAATAACAACTGTTTACGTTAAGGGTTCTCACATGAGCCAGGCTTTTTGGTCTCTGACTTTGAGGGTGCTTACATGCAGTAACATTTTTCCTTTTAAATGGAAACTCTGCAAGCACAGAATAAGCCATATCTATTTTTGATTGCATGATTTGATTTGATTGCACTTCAAAGTGATCCGGGACATATTTTAGAAAGAGGAGGCTGTTCTGTGGCAAATACAGTGCCCAGAGAGATCTTTCCAGTAACACTGGAGAGACAACAGTGGGTATGACAGGCCATAAAGTAGGAAAGGGGGAAACTTTACTTCTTTTATGTAGGAAATTACAAATTCTGACTCTCAGAGCAGCCTTAAATATAGCAGTTCCTTCTATAAAGAAAGAAATTTTCTCTATTATATACCTTATGCAATGCTTCTTTTTTTTTTCAATCAATCTTTTACATCTTACAGACCAAAAAAAACTTGTGGAAAACACTGCTTTTAAAACACAAAAACTTCGCTTTATGGGTAAAATACTTTAAAGAATTTTGGCACAAAGCTTTTGTGGATAAGTGCTACTGTATACCCTAGAAGTGGGCACAGAGTCAAATCCCTAGATCTGTGCACTCTCAAATTTAGAAAGCTTGGCTCTGAGCAGAGATTTTTCTTGTGCTCAGAACATGTTTACCTAAGCATAATCAGAATGAAAATTATTTTATCCCCATAAAAGTTAGTTAAAAAAAAAAAACTCTATGTGAAACAAGTAACCACAATGTGAAGTAGGAAATAATTTAAAATACAACTTTTTGAGTTGTGAGGAGCTGTGTTCTCCTTCCCAGCACCTGTAATTACTAAAACTTAGAACTTACATGCACAAAAAATCACACCAGTTGGGCTTAAGTTATTATTGTTAAAAGATGTCCTACAGTTGGACAATAATTTGCAAGTGTTGCACGTTGAGTGCTAAAGTTAAAAAAATCTTCTCTGATCTAGGACACCATGGACAACTAGACAAGACAGATTTGGGAGTGTCAAGCAGATATCACATTCCTACTTTGTGGCAAGAAGCTGCTGCTGTCCACAGAGTGGTGGTGCAAACCATCTGCAGTGCTGTACCAGGATCTTTCCATACTGCAGGTACAGAGTAAGGGCTGTGTTTGCAAATGCTGATTTAGCACATTATAAAAATGCACCTCTTTAAGATGCACATTGTCCTTCAGTCTCCAGACTAAGGGGAGCTGAGGAAGAAGTGTGCTAATAGGTCAATTAATGAATGTTTTTCACCTAAAACCCTCTTTGAAATATATAATCACATATTTCAAAACATTGAAAAAGTAGTGCATTTCTAACTGCACCATATAAAAGTGTTCAAGAAGCTACAAAGATGGAGAGACACTTTGTTATAAAAGCATGTAGTGATAAAACAAGGGTCAACGGGTCCAAACTGAAAGAGATTAGGTTTAGATGAGATATGAGGAAGAATTTCTTTATTGTGAGGGTGATGAGGCACTCAAACAGATTGCTGAGAGAAGTTGTTGATGCCTCATCCTTGGAAGTGTTCAAGGCCAGGCTGGATGAGGCTTAGAGAAACCAGGTCTACTTGAAGGTATCCCTGCTCATGGGAAAGGGGTTGGAATTGAATGAGCTTTAAGGTCCCTTCCAACCTAAATCATTTGATGATGATGATGATGATGATGATGATGATTCTGTGATGTGAAGAAAGACATGGCCAACTACAGAAATGCAATAAGCAACCAGAGGAAATGATATCACATTGTTCTCTTGAGCAGTGTCTTATTACTCAATTGAGATACAAAACCTCATCATCAATAAAGGACCTTTTTCTTTGCAGTAATTTTGGGATCTGTAATTGAAAGTACATATTTTGCAGAGAATTGAAAATGGATGACACAAGCTTTTGACATATGTTTCAGCGTGTGACAAAAGACTCCCTTATACTACAAAAAAATAGAAAACGAAGGCTCTGTGTGTTGGAGAAAACATTTAGTCACAGTTTTCAATTAAATGAATAGTTCTCATTATTTAAACTGCCGTTATTTAAAGTAAGGGTACTCTAAATGCATAAATAATCAGTTACTAATGAGTGAAAACTGATAATCAGATTATTCATCTTCTTCCCCATTCAAAATCAGTTCAGCTAGTGTTTTAATTTGCTCTGCAGTTACCAATTTTTTTTCTTCTTGATAGCCTGTGTCCCTTTTTACAGTGCCCTGCTCCTAGATCAGATGATTGTTTGACACTCACAACTTTTATTTAAAAGAAACAGCATCTTTTAAACCTTTCTGGCTTTGGCGATTCTCTCAGAGATGTACTCAAAGTGTATTTCTAAGAAATCAGGAATAAACAGGTGAAGGAATAATCAGTTATTTTTTATAAAACTCTTGTGATTTTGCATCATAAATTTTGAACTTTTGCCACAAAATCAATTTGACTCTGAAGGAAGCCAGGTTTTTCCAGCACTTTGGAGTTGATAACTTTCTTATAAATACTTCTAAACAGAAATAGCCAGTCTAAAATAGCAACCACTTAGCTAGTCTTGTTTGAATAATGGTAACATTGTGCAGTGGATCTTGAAGACACTTGTGCTAGGTTCAGACAACTTCCTGTTACCTGAGAAATATATTGTCCAAAGACCTTATATGCTCCCAGGATTTAAAGCTGGTGATAGAAGGTGGATTTTGGTTCAGATATAATATATGGAAAGTCAAGCCAGGAGGGCAGGTGAGACCAGGCCAAGCACTAATTACATGCTGGTTTTTGGATCTGGTATGATAGATACATAGCTGGAGAGGAGCTCTGCTTCCAAATGACATTTCTGTGTTACTAACTCTGAAATACACCTCAACATGCTAAGAACCACTGAATTGTGTATAGATCCATTGATAGGATAATCTCTCAGAGGTCATAGAAATTTACATCTTCTAGTAAACATATCACAGTGAATGCTCATATCATCCCTTGAACACAGCATACAACATTAAACAGGGATATAGTACTAGATAGTCCTGTTTCTCCATGGGACAGCTTTTATATGTTCTTAAATGTTAGGAGTGCATGAATTAAAATGGCTGTTGCATTGAAGAATTTTAATTCCCTTTAATAATCCGTGTCACATGTGAATTGTTCAAAGGACCATCTAAGATGCAGTCCTGTTCCCTCTGCCAATTGAAGTGGTTAGTGCTCCAGTGACATCAAAGATGTTTTGTCCATTTCCTTCAACAGAGCATTTGGCCTTAAATCCACATTCAATATACTCTGTCATCAGTTAGCCCAAAATTATCAACGGTATGTAACTATTGTCCTCTCCTCTCCTCTCCTCTCCTCTCCTCTCCTCTCCTCTCCTCTCCTCTCCCCCTTCTTCCTTTTTCCTTTCTTCATTCTACCCTCTTTTACATCTTTATTCTTCCTTCTTTCTTTTCTTTTCCAAAATTCAAAGTTTTTCTTCTTGGTACAGATTTCATACATACATCACAGCAAGTAAACAACCACAAGAAATCTTTCAATAATAGGAAACTTTTGAAACAATAAAGTACCTTAAAAAAATCTTTTTAAAAGCTGCTCATGTTATAATGGTATGTATTATTACTAAGGGAAACAGTCTCTAAACATAATTTAAAGCTATAATGATTGAAATGTACTACTTGGATAAAATCTCTTTAAGGAATACTGTTCAAGACTTATGTTTATAAGTGAGTGGATCTGGTTACAGTTCACAAATCTCTGATATCAGACCTCAGTTAAAAGGCCATTTGTTTAGTGAAGTGTTGAAGTCCATGACTGAGTGAACAAGATGGTCCCAAGTTCACTTCCAGTCCAGCTGTGGTACATCAGTTGGTCAGCTCCATAAGGAATGGTTTCCCATTGCATGGATATCAACACTTCTTGGAGGTTTCACACTGACATATGTACATAATGTTAAAAATAATCTTTAGCTACAGATTTTCTTTTCAATTTCTCTGATTGGTAGGGTCTACTTGCAGAGTAAAAGTACCTGAGCTAACATAAAAATCTCTTGTACTCTCTGACAAGTGATTTCTACATTCGTTACTATGGGAATAAAGCAAATATAACTGTATTTCTTGCCTCTGAGCAGCACCCAGAGAGAGAATTGTAATCTTCCCCAAATGTCATGCCATTTCTACACTACAGCTTGTACACATTTTTGCAGTAAAAACGTTTGCTGTATGTGTAAGCTCCTCTGTCTGCCTTGTTAAAGGAAAAAGTCTTCTAATAAAAACACAAAGATCTGTATATTTAATATAGTAAACAGATGGTAGTCCCTCATGGCAAAGCATTTTTGTTCAGTAGCTTTCAAATATTACTTTTACAGAAAGTTCCTGTCCACAAAGGTTTGGGCTTGGGGGGTGCACTTTTGTAGATGAAATAGTTACCCAAAAAGCTTTACAAGCCATTGGTTCCCATTAGAAACTTACTGGTTCCTCATTTTCATGGGTTGTTGCCACTTTAATGTAACAATGGAATATGTGTTAACATCTTTTTTATTTTAAATTGTTCTCTTCTTTTTTTAATGCATTTTAAGATGCATTTTCAGATTCTTAAACTGTGAAGGGTTTTTCTCCTACTTTCCAACACTATGCACAAATAAGAATGTACATCTTTTCCTCTACCCAGAATAAAAAGCACTACATAAAATGTGATTGTTCAATGTACTGCATGGAAGTGGCAGCATGATTTCGCAGCCCAGCAGAGAGAAAAATTATTTTCTACTCTTGTAGCTCAATTGCCATTCTATGTGTCGTGGGTTCTGTGTGTAATTCAGATGTAACAAAATCAAACAATTAACAACAGTAATGAAGATCTACTGGCTTTGGCTCACTGTGCTGCAATGCTCAGTAGGCTGCAACTCTTCCCTGCTATTAGGTCTTTTCCATAAAATATCTAGGCAACAACTTTTGTTTTTCACATATTAAATATGCATCTAGGCAGACTCACTTCTCTGGTGCTAAGAGAGCTACTCCAGTGACGTCTACACTTCGAGTCAACAGCCCTGTAGCTCTGTACAACTTCAGAAACCTGCCAGAGCATAAGACCTGCTCCTGCAAAATGAGCAATTCTTCTGGAAAAAGGAGGTTGGGAAATTTCACACATCATCTGAAATTAATACCACAACTCATTCTCATGAATAGTCCTCAAATTAGAATTTAGGTTGCATAATATGTGGATTGCTAGAGGAGCTGCCAAGTCCTGCCATGAGGCTTGGGTGGGAAAGGCTGCTTACGCACTCCTTGATGGAAACGGATGGAAAGATTTGGGAAATGGATCAGCTTTTGTAAGTAACAGCTGCTGATTTCTCCGCTAACCTCTTGCCTCCATCTTCAACTGTGTTGTCCAAAATGCCCAGACCCAAAGGCATGACTAGTGAAAGGTTGCTCATGTGGGTAAATGAACAATGTCTGGAGGAAGCAAAAACCATATCTTGAAACTTCTTTAGACTATTTTGTTAGCATCTAACTGAGAATTCCTTCTCCATTTTTGTTCTCCAGGACTGGAGGATGCAGACAATTACTGAAATTGGAAATTGCTCGACAAATAAAAAGCATGAAAAATAGGTTTGGAGCTTTTTTCAGAAGTGACAAGGTCAGCTGACCAACCAAGTCCAATTTAAAAACCAAAAAGAATGAGTTCTTAATTTATCTTTGTTTGAATAAAGAAAAAAAAAATTATATCTTAAAGTGTCCAACTTCAGAATCTTTACCACTGCAGTTCTATTTGAGTAACTTGGGAGCATTCTATATTTTCATTCCTTTCCTTTTTGTTTAAATGATAATACTGCTAGTCATGGTGCACAGTCACTGTTTTAATCAAGAACTGTGCATTTTAAATATTTGTGTTCATTGTAGCCAAGAAGTCTGCAGAGTCAGTGTTTTGACCAATTAAGCTTTAATCAGGACAGAATGTTTCAATGTTAAAATACACAAATTGCATCTGATCCACTGGCATATGCTACCTTTCTTGTTCTAGCACTCAGTCTTCCTTCTTCATCTGAGTGGCTCAGCTACAGGCTTTCATTTCTAAGTAATGACATGAGCCTCCCACTGCCAGCAGAGCAGGAACAAAGCAGAGTGAATGTTGCCTTATAGCCCATCAGCTGTGCACCAGCACATCTAGCAGGCACTATCATGCTAATTTATTTATTGCCATCTCTCTTCTTTGCTCTGTATTTGAAAATTTCTGTCACATGTTCTGTAATGGAAGACACATGGGTATTGTTTTGATACTCTCCAGGGAGAGGCTGGGTTGTCATAGCTCGAGGCACATTGAAAGGACACAGGAATTATTGGATGTTCTATTTGTCTTAGGCTGAAAGGCATAATTCTTCAAAACCATCCACCCATGGATGGTACATTTTCTTCATGCTCTGGAAGTTAAATTCACTGTACCTCTCCTGCCCTTTTGCTTATAAAAGGGATTTTTAGTAAAGGTCAGAGGTAATTGATTAAGGCCAGCAAAGAACCCCAAGGAAGTACAGTCATCTCAGATGCCATTTGTTTCTCTAAACTATGAATCCTTGCTAATCTTCCCTCTTGTGGACATTTCAAAACATGCACCATAACCACAACCAGTGTCATGAGCTCCATGTTCAGCTCGGTGGATTCAGCAGTTGTAGAGCCACTGGCTCTCACTTCAGCTCTTTGCATTTCTTCTACTCAGTTTTCTGCTGCTATGTATTTCAGTCTACTTTCTCCTTTGCTTTCATAGCATTCATATTCCCAAGTGAGATCCTATTTTATACTTTTAGGCCCAGTTGCTAATTTTCTAGATTTTGAGAACTTCTTTTTATCTTGCCCATATTTGTAGGTATTCTAGGTTTCGTAGTGTCCTGAAATGTCCTTTGAAAAGACCCTTGCTTTTATTTCTCTGTCAATAAGTACTGTACTACATCTGATCCTCATATCACCCTCTTAGAGAATTTCCCCTTATTTGATGTTTTGCCATTTAGGGTGATCCTAATATACAGTCCACTTGTGACCCAATATACAAGTCTTCAGTCCACTTGACAATTTTCTTTTTCAAGCTAATTTGGGTTAATTTTGAGCTATATTATCCAAATCAAATCCAAAAAGTCCCTTTGAAAACAGCAAAACTCTTCACATGAGCAAGCACAAATTTTCAGTCTATCCCTCAGATACTACCCCCTGCTCTTTTTGTTTTGTATTTAATTCATTGAATAAATAATACATATTGTTGCCAAAAAAATCTGACTAACCCACTTCTTTGATTTTAAAAAAGTAAATTGAGGTTATAATTTTTCCTATTACTTTTCCCTACCCTTCTGGCATCTATCCACAATTACAAAGAAAGTGCCAAAATGACACAGTGATGACTTAGTTTCAGAATTGCTTGAATAAGCTTTTTATGGGACACATCAAAATTTTTCTTAGGATTCACCTTTGATTTCTGTGTGGGCAGGTTAGAAGTCTCTATTCTCCTGTATTACCCAGTTCTAAATAGATAACACAGTCATGTGTTGTTACTTTTGAGGAGGGAGAAAAATAATTTATTGCTTTCACTGAAAAACTGAGATGCACTTCATAACTCTCCAGCCCAAGAACAAAAGTATAGAATGCCCTCCTATAAATCATATTTTGTACATTTAAAGTTGTTGTGGTGAGGTGGACCAGAGGGAAGCACAGAACAAAGCTTTGATCACTTTGATCAAGCACAGACCACCTATCAGGCTCCTGGGTGCCACTGTGCATCATGCACATTTTCAAATTTTTGTCATAATAGCTACCAGTCATTGTAGCTGAGCTAAAATAGTGGATGGTGATTAAACATGTGATTGAATCCAGACATTTTAATCATACCCCTGCTATCTATTTTTGCAAAGCAGGCTGCCTGCTTTCCCAGCAGTCCTCATGAATAGCCCAGGGATGACAATTTGCATGCTAACTGAATTCATGTACCACACTGATTGTATGGAACATCTGTTGTTGATTGTTTTGGTCCTCTGCTTTTCAAACTAATATATGAAAATGCAGAAGGTAAAAGGCAAATTATCATGCCAAGGGCAGAGAGCAATTTGTTCTTTCTCTTTTTGTTGGAACTCTATGTTGTAGTTATTGATAAATATCACCACACTCCTGCTGTCCCCCGGACTTGCACTAAAATATTGTGCTTTAAGCTGCTACAATTTTCCACGTGCTTTTTTTCCTTCTCAGTCTAATTTTGGCATAGCTTTGGCATAACCACATCAGATGTGGTTAGAGAAAACCCTTCCCCCATCATATTTCCCAGTCCACATACCCACCACCGTGTGTCTAGAGCTGACATTTCTGTTCTTCTCTAGATAGATGTAAAGGAAGAAGGCTCCTCAGAAGCTTCTCTTGTCCCCAAAGTCTCACTTTGCTCAAAAAGGAAACAATTAATCTTCTCAGGAATGAGATTTTCCATCTTCATGGCAGAAAATTGAGACAATTCCTAATATCAGCTGAGGAAGCTGCTCCAGCATGAAGCAGGTTGCTGCCAGGATAGGTCTAAAATAAGAGCAAGTCTCCATACAGAGAAATAAATCTGTACTTCTAGATCCATGATACATCAGGTTTCAAAATAATAAGATGAATGGTATGTGAGTGAGAAAATTACTGAGGAACTACACAGCTTCAATGGTAAATTTACTTTCACCCTGCATGCACTTATATTACTATTTGGAGGGAGGCTATTAAAATTGCTGGCAAGATTAGCTAGTTTTTGCTAGTGTTTTTGCCTAATATGCAAGATGTAGGGTGCTTTTTTCACCACAGGAAGAAGAGACACTATGTCTGTGCATAATGCACTTTAGTATGTGAGCTATCTGAATGTTTTCGTTTTCAGTCTGCACAGAAGGAAAATAAATGGCTTGAAATAACCATTGAGAAAATATTCCATTAATCCATCAGCAGCTGTTGATTCAGAGCGCAACTGGCTACAAAGATTAGCTGCATATTCAAGATTGCTATAGGAACAGCTATGGATTACATCACTCCAATTCTCCTAAAGTCTGGCTGCACTGGAGCTCACCTTCTATACTCTGTGTGCCAATATTGTATTTGCCTTTGCAAATTTCCAACACGCAGGTTGGTCCTGAGAAATACATCTGTGTCTAGCTCCCCTGGTGATTCATTCTCATTATTACTGTATGGGATCTTTCATTTTTCTCTTTGTGTTCATTTGTTCTTCAGACCAGTTTGTTGTGAAAGAGAAATTGTTATTGTAGCAAATATGAACACGCATGATCTTTGTGGGAAAGCAGGGTCACACGTCTGTAGGATCTTTCACGCTGAATCTCCAGGCATCAGCCCACACAAAGAAGAGAAAAAAACAAACAGGAAAAAGATCTAGTAAAAAAGTGCAGCTGGGCTGAAGGCAATTCAAGCAACAGTGACCTGCATGCACTATCTCGGTCATGCCTTCACTTGCCAAAATGAGTTGATAGGCATCTTAACACTAATGAGAAATTTGGACCAAAAAACTCTACTGCTCTGGAGATTGTTATACTTGATATACTTCACTAACTTTGGCATGGACTGAAAATTAATTTTCCATGGACTTTAGTGTTAACTACAATGGTTACAAGAGTGAATATAAAGAGTAGGAAAAATCATTCAAATGCTGCAAATCAAAATTAATTTCTAATTCATGAAAATTCATTTATTGTTATCCTGGCAAATCTTTTCATTATTGAACTGAAGGAAAAAGGATTTTTCTTTGTTTTCTTTTTTTTTTCTTTCAAATATTTTTTTTTTCTGATCCAAAATATTGATTAAAAATTTTAGAGTTTTATTTGTGTAATCTTAAAAAAAATCACCCTACGGTTTCAGTTAGTTCCATTGTTCAGATCTGTTTAAAAATGTCAGAATCATTGTCAGGTTTCTTGCAGAATTTTGGGAAAAATAGGACCAGATCTAAGCTACTCATGTAAAAACAATGGAGGAAAAAGTATTTCTGACAAAATCTTCAGGCTTCTTTGCATATCAAAAAGAAGGGAAACAAATCAATGTCTGTCTACACATCATATTTAATTTCAGAAGTTTATTATGGTTTGAGTAATAATTTTTACTCTAAAACTGATAAAATGAGTGTATATAAATGGTAGGGAAATGAAGATGGTAAAATTAATGCTCAGGACAGAAAAATATATTCATTAGAATTCAAATAACAGATGCAGTCTCCTAGCACAGAACTCAATCTAAAATGCAAAATATAACATGGCAGAGGCCAAAATAAAACTGCCAAGCAAACTGCTTCCTCATACTCTTTCTTTTCTTGGACTTTTTTCTTTTTATATTATGACAGAGAAGAACAGCCAGACTTATGGGTTGGCAAACTTTAATCTCAGCTTTTCATTCTTCTCCTGAACTAATTCTAAAATAATATGCACAGTGGTAGATCCCACAATCTTCATTTTTCCTTGGGATTGTCCCACAAATCATGGCCTCTGCTTTCCAGACAGTACCACAAGACATAGGATTTCTGCAACTTAAATGTCTGCTCTCTATAATCGGAAGTGACTAGTGGTTGTTTGCCATGGTTTGCACCAACTTGTTCCTACTGTAGAGGCAGAGCCACAGCAAGAGCTGTGGAATTCCTGTTAATTTTCCATTAAGTTAGTTTGACAAGTCAAATGCATTATACTGTAAATATGCAAACAAAAGAACTTGATTCATGTGCTCCTGTGGTTGTTGGATAATTTAGTAAGGATAGCAAAAATAACTGTGCTTTTGTAGTCACAAACTGTGCCTGCATAGCCAAAACTTTTTTGTCTTCAGCCTGGATCAAAAGAATGCCCCTCGGCAGCATCCCATCCTTTTATTCTGCTGGTGGTGTGGAATGTCAGTGGTGGAATGTCAGTGTCAGACACTGATGGTGGGGGTATTTGTTAACCAGTGGTGCTTCAGAGCTTTGGACAGGATTTTGTACCCAGAAAATCAAAACTTGACATGACAGGTGAGCTGGCTATACAAAGCTCAGAAACTCCCACTTTGACTCCTCTTTTTTTTGAAACCAGCTCCATTCCAGAATCAACATTCATGGTATTAAAGATGAGGGTTTCAGTGCTTGAGAAAAATATTTGCCCATATTTCTGCTTTCTCTATTCTTCAGGAAAAAAGTCATTCAAAAAATGGCCAGATATTACCAGGAGGTTTAAGCTACCTAACATTATGCTTCTAAAGGGAAGGTTGGTTGCCCAAAGAGTGAATGGAGAGTAGACACTGGAAATCTTTCCCCAGTGCAAGAGTTAGGCAAACAGGACACATAATTTAGATTTACCAGTTATCAGTTTAGGCAAAGGTAAAATAATCCTGGACATAAATTATGATTGCCACTCTGCCTGCACAGGCTACTTGTGAGCTCCTTTTTCTTGTAGTCTACTTTCCTATCATTGTGTAAGACTTTGAACAACCCAATCATCCCTGTAAAGGTCATGTGGTGAAAGATTCTGAGAAGGGATGCTTTCTGTTGGGCATCTAGCATTTCTAGAATCTAGAATGCTAGAAATGGAGTGCTCTTCTGGAATTGTCTAGTTGTGAAGGTGACAGCAGCTACAGAGTGTTAGTCACATCTGATCAAATAGTCCTCAGCAAAGATGAGGTACAAAGTTCAATGGTAAATTTTATCAGCTGTTTTGATCATTGATAAGGAAATTTCAAGAGTCAGTATGCCTGGATTCACCAAACCAGCCTGATCTGTGTTTGATTATAACTTGCTGAAGCCCATGGGGCCATGGGTTAACCCTGGTGTGCAGTTCAACTCCAGATGGCTCTTCCTCCTTCAGTGGGTTAGGGGAATGAATTAGAAGGATAAAAGTACAAAAATTCGTGGGTTCAAACAAAGACAGTCAAATTGACAAAGGAAAAACCTGTGTGTGCGCAAGCAAAACAAAATTAAGAATTGTCTATTTCCCATTAGGAAACAAGCATTTAGTAACTTCTAAGAAAGCAGGGCTCCATCATTTATAATGATTTCTTGGGAAGACCAGAACTAAATTTTCCCCTCTTCCTCATCTTTCCCCATCTTTTATTGCTCAGCACAACCTCATATGTTGTAGGATATGCCTGTGGTCAGTGGGGTCACCTGTCCCTGTTGTGTCCCCTCCTGACTTCTTGCCCACCCCCAGCACACTCACTGGCAGGGCTGTGCGAGGAGCAGGAAAGGCTTTGATTCTGTATAAGAATTGCTGAGCAATTGCTAAAACATCTCTGTATAATCAACACTGTTTCCAGCACACAACATAGCACCACACAAACTATTACAAAAATAATCAGCTCTATCCCAGTTGAAACCAGTACATTCAGTGAAAACCAGCACAGACTGGGAGCAGCACCCCTGGAGCCTCTTGAAGCCACCTCCACAAAATTTCTGTTTCAGATTTGTCCTTCTGGCAAGACACCTTCCACTCCAGGCTCACCTGAATTCCTGCAGTTTGCTCCTGCAAACTCTGATCTTTAATGTTAGATATGAACCATTAGACATTTTTAGGAGTAAACTACCCTCTGGATGTTCCTGCTGAAGATAAACATATCCTGACTTTTTTGTGTGGATCAACAACTGAAGCTGATACACAATAGGTCCTGAATACACTGAAGGCAGACATGGCCTAATGTCAATTCAAGTGATATAACTATTAGACTCTTCCTATATTTCTCACTTCTTCACACAGCTTTTTAGGTTGACTTGGCACGGTGATAGCATGGCCCTGTGAGTTCAGCCATGTGCACAGCAAACCCATTTTCACCTACTATATCCTGATTTGTGGCTACTTACTTCCCACCAATTCTCCTTGTGCAAGGGAGCATGGAATACCCCAAGACAAAATCCATTTCTCTGGAGACAGCACAGTGTTTCCCGCACAGAAACAATTCCAGATCTCAAAAAGAAGTAGTTTAAGTCTGGATGCTGGTACAGCAGATCTGCTGATGTCAAATTTTTCAGATACCATCACCACAGCTGAAAAGGGAAAAAGCTGTGGAAACTATGCCCTAACTGATGATCTTAATTGATACCCTCAACCACTCACCCTTCTCTCATGTGTACTCTCAATGAGTGATCCTCCACTCAGTTATGTTGTAACTGCATTTTTAGTCTACGTTTCCTTTTTATTCATGATTCCTCCTATTTTTTTCTTTCTTGTGAGCAAGTAATGGACTAGTCTAGTCTTGTGATAATTAATGACTGAACCCCTGAACTGAAATGGTTTGCATGTGCTGCGTCAGGACCCTCTGAACATGTCAAACTTCACTCTTCTGTCACTTCTTAAACAGCAATAAATAATGGTGTGCAAAATTTAGAAACCAGAAATAAACAAGCAGCAGAAAAAGAGAATATTATTTTGCCAGATAATAGTCTTATTACTGCCAAAAAGATGGCCTATCTTGTAAACTCCTACTCTGATTCACAGGTTCTCTTTTTACCAAGAAAACCGAAAAATATTAGTGAAAATTTCTTTCCATTTCAGTGATGTTGAATAGCTAAAGTTCTAGCTGTTTTTCAAAATCCCCACTGTAGGAAGAGAGTCCTAATGAATAACAGAGGCCAGGTAACATTACTTAAAATGCTCAAAAATTACTGGGTTCCAAGGAAGAATGCAGTTTTACACACACCAATAAAACAGGCCCTGCTTGGAAATACATTAATGTATTTTGGTCTAGGACCTGAGTTTTGGTGGGATGGTGCTGTGATACTAATCACACAACAGCATGGTTTATATGACAAGCAGAAGGAGGATACATTAATTACTGAACATTTTGTAAGGGACATACATACAAGCAGCTCTAGTCTAGTTCATCATCTGGCACCAAGGCTTAGAGTTTAGGACATCTGTGCTTTGCTTTCTCTTGTAAGTCCTCTTCCACAGAAGCAGCACATAACACTCCATGTGAATAAAGCAATGTCAGCTGATTAACATCTGTTGGTTTGATTAAAGTCATATAGACGCCAAAACTTCAGGTTCCAGTAAGACAAGCTTGCTCTTGTAACAAAGCCAGGCATTGTGTAACAAGCTGCCTTTGCTACTCCTGCTCATATGATTTAGAATCATGTTTCACACCTGAAAAGGGGGACCCAGACTGCCTGAACTGGTTGTGTAAATTCCCTTTTATGTTCAAACACTAAAAGATATTAGTAAGCATGCCAGCTACTGTCCTCACTACACAATAATGCAATAGAAATTTTAGACTTCAGTTTATGTTGGGCGAGCAAGATTTAGGCAATTGGGATTGCCTTGCTGGTATTCAAGCTGCTCCTAACGTGGATATGATTGTGCTAGTAACTGCCTCACAAATGACTGCAGTCACTTTAGAGCAAATTTTATGTCAAAGTAGGTGTTAGAGTGCTGAAGTCAGAGAATGCAGGGGTATATCTATGGATATCCTCTGCACACTTCAAACAGATTCTCATGTCATCAGGGAAAGGTGTAGAAATTTGAAGGAGCAAAATAATGTTCTTGTCAGCAAGACTCTTGTCTGTGGTAGATGCTTTTTCCCTTGACAACTAAGTACCAGTTAGGTTTAATTTTGTCCCTGGTTGTCTTGTACCACAGCAGTTCATGTTTAGAACAAAGAGAAATTCAAACAAGGGTCAAGTGTTTTACCTGAGCAGCATGGGATGCCTAAAAGCACAGCACATGAGTGCAAGGATCACAGCTTACTCCATGAACCATTTCTGTCACCAGAAGACACTATTTCTGGAAAGTTACCAAAATACTGGTAATCTGTGAGTAAAAATTAGGTTGGCTGATGCATCTGCTTCAGAAGTCTTGTCATCATCCCTTGTGTAGGTGTGTACAGGATGCAGTGGGCAAAATAAGCTATCCAAGCTATCTGCAGTGCTGTGCTAGCACGGTGCCTTAACCAGCTGCATATGGGACATACCAGGGGGCAAAACAGCCACATTACTTTTGAATCAGCATTAGATCATGTCTGCCTTCAGTTCAGTGTAAGGACATATGCTATACCAGCTTCAGTGCTTCAGTGTAGCCCCAGTGCTACAGCCACATTTCAAACATCTCTTGCATACTCAGCCTCTGCTCTGCACTACATGGCTGTTAAATAGCAGCATCTCAACAGTTAAGGCTCTGGTGGAGGTCCAGGTGTTGGGAACAATTGGCCCACAAGAGTCTCTTCTAGCTGCAACATAAAGAAGCAGACATCACTGGTAAATAAGAATTTCAAGACCTACCCTTTTCTACCCAGGTGACAAAGAAATGTAAAGGCTGAAATGAATATGCTAAATCCCTGACACAGCATCAGAGATCTTACTGGTCCTTGTCCTTGCACTAGAAGAAAAGCCACATCAAGCACAGATATGTCTGGCTGAGCAAAGTACAATGTCAATGATGCAGACGGACTAGTTTTTCAACTAAAAAAATATTTTTAGGATAATGAATTTTCCTTCAAAAGAGTGTAGGATGGAACTCGGCTGACACCTGACTAATGTCAGTGATAGGATGCCATTTTCATTGTGAAGATACAAAGGTATTTTAACTGTGTCCCCTGGCTGCTGAAAATAACCCTCTTAAAATTTGCTCCACATGCTAAGACAGAATGTCACCCAGCCTGTGGCCAGGAGAACTCTGCAGGTAGGCATCATAGTCCAAAATAAAAAACATGGTTCCAACTTAATTTTCTGACGCATCTTAAAGACACTCTTAAGTACTGTACCTTTCGTTTGATAGCTCTCAGGGTAGCTAAGGTGAAATTGTCACTGCAGTTCCATTGGCTGAAATCACTGGGTGATGGTGATGAGAAATAACATCAGCTGATAAATGTATTTCTCAGATACTTAAAATTGTCCAAAAAACCCACCACTCCCTGTGAAGCACATTATCATCACCAGGCTAATTATACTCAAAGCTGATATTCTAAAGGGGTTCAGGGATTTCCTTTTATATAAGAAAGTGAGATGATTAAATGCCCTTGCAGTGTCTATTTCTTTCAACAAGTAGATTTTTGCAGAACTGCTACAGTCTGAAATGTCCCAGATGGTGCTTTGCAGTTGCACTGGAGCATGTATTTTCTGGTAATTGCACAGCTTACCTAATTCCCTTGATCCTGAAGTCTAGTCTCTTGTAACAAACTTTTTTAAAGGGAAGCATCTGTTTCATGCAAAACCACACTTACCATTTTGAAGGGGTTAGGATGTAGTATATATGAAGCATGATTTTGAAGACTTTTAGTGACTGTAGGGATGCATCTGGAAATTATAAATAAAATGCAAAATTTGAAAAAGTTTGAAGTAAATGGTAAAAGTTCAAAAATTGGAAGTAAAAGGTAAGCCTCGCAAAACACTGAAAGCCAAGATTAGCCTAGGACGTGCAACTAAGATTTGTACATCAGGCCTCTGTGTACTGTGGCCTCTTGTGTCCCCCAAATTACACATAACTTTGTTCACAAATTTTGTTGCTTTTTATCTTTTTTATCATAGTAAATTGCAATGTGCCATAGTAATCTATTTAACACTTCACTAATGATTCACTAAGGATTCTAATGCACCAATATGAAGAAATACTGCAGATGGCTAAATGTTTAATCAGGTATGTGGAGTGAAAATAAGATTTAAAGATGCATCTGTGATAGTACTATGTTGATAAAAGCAATCACTAATAGCAGAGGCATTTTGTTCAGTACCTGAACACAAAATCTTTTTTAAAGGGAACAAGTTAGGCCCTGTGAGTAAATTTAAAAGACTTCTTTCTCAAAAAAGATTGGCAGAAGCTACTGAGGATTATTCAGGGGAAAGGGAGTTTGCAGTTCCCTGGGAATGGGGGGAAGCTCTGAGGAATTATCCTAGGAAATGAACTTCGCAGATAACTTCATCGAACAGATTCCTTTCCAGTAAGAACAGCCTGATGCATTGACAAAACCCTCAGTGAATCTTGATCTCTTTCAAGGGTGCATGGTAGTTTTTAAAGCTTTTAAAGCTCTGGGATTTTTTGTACTAGAGGCTTTGGATTCGCTGTTGAGCGTGATGGGACTGTGTGTGGGAGAGAAGGGATTTGTGCCAGAGACATGTAGACAGCAGGGTGAGTATGAGCCAGATATGTCTGCAATGAACAGCTATTTCTGGCTGCTCAGCACAAGGACACCTGGACTTCAGCACAAAAAAAATAAATTAATAAAGTTGAAGGGATGAAAACCCTCTAAGATATCGCAAATGACCTGATACATCCTATTTGTACTCTTCAGTGGCACATGAATGACACAAGATCACACTGGCAGCTGACATTAGAACAAGGTATAATTAAATGATCTGACATTGCAATTTTTAGTTTTGAAAAAAATTAGTTGAGTGGAAAATGGCCACTGCAAGTTTTTGTCCAAACATTTTATTACTTTCCTCTGAGTAAGGTAAAGAAGAAGCATAAAGTTTCATCTGAAAATGTATGTGATATGCATTGTCTGGCAATAAATTGTTCAATTAATACTTTGGTTTCAATACTGATGTAACAAGTACTGGTGAATGTTTTCATCATTAGTGAAATGGCTAACTTCAAAGAAAAAGACACCACCATTAAAGTAAAATGTCACATGCTTATCTTTTTTTTGGGACATTGCTCTAATTTTTTTTTAATAAAAAAAAAGGTATTAAGCTAAGTATAATAAAAAATCAAAGCCTGGTTTTCTCACAACAACACAAATGCCATATTGTGCATTTCCTTTAGCAGTACCAAATTGCACAAAGCTGCTTTTGTCCATCCATCAAGATACTCTGTGACAAAAGACACGGAGATCAGTTTAAGAATCAGGTCACAGTTCTGGCTTTCTTTTGTGTCATTTACCCTGTGTTCTCCACCATCACAAATGAGGTATTAAGGAGTTACATGCTCTTCATCACATAACCCATAATTCAGAAAAGTTTCTCCCAAGACTGCCCTGAGGACCCCAAGCCAAATGTCAGATCCAGGACAAAACAAATACCTTCCTTCATCCTCAAAAAACATCAGATTCATTGTATGAGAAGTCCATATGCATGACCACAGAGAAACAGCAAGGCAGCGCCACGCTGGAAATGTGTGATTTCTGCAATTCCTGTCAGCTCACCTTATGGGCACTTTTCACCTGACACACTATGAGGCCCATGACTTGTCCACCTGCCTGGTAGCCCACAGCACAGTGTCCACACAGCTACACAGTAGCCACGTTTCCAGTTCCTGCAGAAATTGTAAGTGGACATCTCAGTCCATCCCTCTTTGACTCTACAGAAATAAAGATGAGTCTGGCAACAAGTTGATCAGCTGCTGGGCTCTGTGCATCAGGCTGTTCATGGAGAATGATGTTCTCACATCATGAAAGTGTGCCAAAACCTGCAGCAACATGGGCAAGGTAACACCTTTGGCACTTGACTGGTATATGGATAAATAATAGTCCTAGCTTGTGGCTTTCCCATGTTGGGGAAGATCTGGCTGCTTTCACAGTGCACAGACATGCATCCAAATTCCCTTAGCACCACTGAGGCCCTTTTTGTGATTTCATCTGTTTTTGAATACCACAAGTGCAAAGACATTGTTCCTTGTGTAAACATCCATTAACTCTAATGCATGCCTGGACCTGCCCCAGCTTCCTGAATCACCAGCTCAGAAAGCATGAGAAAGGAAAACATGACAAATGCCACTGCAAAGTGAACTGAGTCCATCTCCGTAACCGTGTAACAGAAATAGAGGGG
Source organism: Lichenostomus cassidix (assembly GCF_008360975.1). Classification (NCBI taxonomy): domain Eukaryota; kingdom Metazoa; phylum Chordata; class Aves; order Passeriformes; family Meliphagidae; genus Lichenostomus; species Lichenostomus cassidix. The sequence goes on along the minus strand of NC_139482.1, from coordinate 119,071,813 downwards.
CCTCAAAATATTGTCAAGCCTTTACTCTAAGGCAGGTTCAGTTTTACATCTAGGCCATCCCCTGCAGGATTTTCATAGGTATAGTTAATATTTTCATATCTCCCAAATGAATCTTTACTAATTAACTTAATGTCTCCAGTGGGTTTCACTTCATAAAGCTCTTTTGCTACTACTATTTTGGACTAATTGATCTGCATCTTTTTGAAAGGAGGTATGCAATATTAGGATGTATTCCCAATAGGGAAGCATTGGTCCAGATAAATCCTAATAAACACAAATAAAGTACTTTTTCTTTAATTCTAGCTAGAATGATTTTGACTAAAAAAATAGAGTAAAATAAGTTTGTCTTAGGCTCTTATTTTTTCACTCATTTATTGTTGTCTTATTTTTTGAACTTGTTTATTACTACTTCAGCCAGTCATCCTGTACATTGAAAAGGTCTTTTTCTTCTTTCCTTTGAATTTTTCTCTATTGAATTCAATTAATTCAATTAATTGATTTCTGACTTTTCAAAATTTCCAAGGTTTTTTAAACGCCAATCCTTTCTTCTAGTCTACAAGTAAACATTCACAGAGTTTTGCTATGTACATATTTTGTAAACATGTTCTCCAATCTCTAATGAGCCAAGTCAATACTGAAACTGTTGAGTGATACTGGCTGAAGTCGTCCTTCCAGGAGCCTACTTACATGCATAACACAAAATGGGAAAAAACCTACTGTTTGGGTGCAGCTTTTCAAGCAATTCTGCATCCAGTGATCTTGACCTAACTTTGACCTAGGAAAGCCAAAATACTCTTTTCCCATTCTTTATGGATATGGCACATGGAGCTTGCATTTTAAAAAACTTTCCTAGAGGCAAAATATGTCACTATTATTGTTTCCTGCCTATCCATCACACTACTTATTCAGAAAGGAAGAAAATTAGATTTGGAACTAGTTTTGGCTCAAGCTGCTTTTGGCAATCTTTTCTGACTCTTTCTCATCATATTATTACTTATTATATTTTTATTAATGTTTCTTATTCCTTTATTGCTTACAATTTTGTTTTGTGTAACAGAGGGTTTCTGTATCTTCCTGGAGCCCTAAGGTTAAGCTTGACTGATTCATAATTCTTCAGAATTATATTACACAGAATTATTGTTACACATAAAGTGTCCAATTAGTCCTGTGAAATCTTTCTGGCTGAACAGTGATAGGCACAACAGAGAAATTACTCCTGTGATTTGTGTTATGTTCGTGATTCATGTCCAATATGGGATGGCAATCCATGCTGATGCTCAAACTGGTGTACATTTCGGGACACAGAAGAAAATAGGAATTTCTACCCCAAGATTGATATTCTCTTTCACAATGGGTCTACTCAATTCCATATTCTAGGTATAACAGGTTGTCTGAAGCCCTTTATCTGCAAAAGGCAAACTTGCTCAGAAACGCAAAATATCCTTTTACTTTCCCAGCTGCTTTCCCATGCTTTTCTCTTTGAAACTTCTGTTAGAGCTGCACATACACAGAGCTGTGGACAGCTTCTGCACTTCAGTCCCCAAGATCCAGCACACTTCTTGAGTGATTTATACAGAGCTTGTACAGACTGTTAAGGGAAACCTTACACACAAGACTAGCATCTGAAAATATAATCACACATCTTGAAATATCCTGGCATTTAAACTTTGCCCATCCTCTGTCTCTGTCTTTCCAAATAAATCTGTGAAAAGCTTGATAGGATAGATAACTTTGAAAGAACTGTATGACAATATCTGGATTATGAGGAACTCCATGGAAAAAAGGATCTTTCCAGTTATATATTCCTTCTTTTTTTCATCTCTCAAGGCAATCATTTTCCAGAAGGATTTTATGGTAGATCAGAAAGCACAGCTCTGCTAGGCATTCATCATTCATGCCAGCACTAAATCACCACCTTTATCACCAGAAAAGTTGTGTTAAACATCATTAATTAAAGGACAAATGAGGAGAAGAGCAGCTCAACATCCAGGATACTTTAGGAAAAAAAAAAGGGGAAACAGGAAGACATGGTTGCATGAGAGTCCCAAGCTAATAAACCAAATGTAAACAAGCTTTTTTTTTTTTTCCCCCAACAAGATATAGAAGAAGTAAGGAGTCTATTTGCTTCAGTGAACTGCATGTCTGAAATGGACTGCAGATTTCCCAACTGGGCAAATTTTCCACAGGAGTTATATAGATAGGGACAAGATCCTCATTCTTGGATTGTTCTGGGTGTGTAGTTTCTTCTATGACAGTTTATCTGAAATTATTAGGAGCTGTGGCAGAAGGTGTGAATGTCACTTGTACAGAAGCCACATGTCATCCACATTATACCTTTGAGCTGACAAGAAGCCTGAGAAGCAAGAGAGAAATTGAAAATCATTTAAATAATTTCCAGAACCATTATATCATATTTACAAAATTAGGAAAGGCATTTTTTGTCTTTCAAAGCAGGCTGAAGTTCTTAATGTGAAAAGATTCATAACTACCTAGACTGAGAAAATTGCTGAAGGAGACATAAGGATCCAACCAGGCGCAATCCCGAGGACAAGGGGCACACTGAAAAGGCAACTGGTGAGAATGAAAGAGGCTAGGAGGTTCTGAAAGGAAATTTGTGGCTAGATCAAACAGGAATTAGATGAGAACAGGAGACTTGGATCATAGGAAGGAAGGATGCGAAGAGAAGCAGAAGAACCTAAAGGGAAATTGATAGATTATGGGAGCTGTGTATCTCATCTCAGAGTCTCAGGGTAGGAAAGTGAAGTCTTCAGTTAACAGCTAAATGAGAAGAGTGTATTTTTATATATGCACCAAAGTCTGAATTTTTCAGACTTAGAAACACAAAATCAATTCTAAGACCATGTAGAAAAGTTCAAAGCCAGAAAATCATGTGAAAGTTTTGAATAATTTTCACGTAACTGGTTTGGGAATAACATCCTTTATTTTTTTAACAATTGACATTAAAAACTATAGTGTATTGTAAAACAGAAATAACTAGTGTTGTAAAGTGTTTTCAACAACCTGACTCAAGTAGAGGTCAGGTTGGAAATGTAAACTTTTAATCAGGAGATCAATCTGTAGGGATATGGGGAATTAACTATGTCCTTTTCTTGATTACTACATTCTGGCAAAGGCCCTTCAGTAGAAGGAATGTAAATGAACAGGACAAGTAGATTAATTACAGTGTATGACTTCCAGACACATTATTATTTAATCTTTGCACTTTTCAGTTGGCTTTCATCATCAGTCAACAAAAAAATTTCTTCATCATCATCTGTTTGCTATTTACAAATCTAACTCAGTTATCATCTCAGACTCCAGAATTCCAGGTCTCCCTGTACTCCTTCCTTTTCTGCAACCTATCTTTATGGAACATAGCAAAAAAATGGAAAGCTTTGGCTGGTGAACAGGACATAGACATAATATTTTATATTTCTACACACAGCTGAAAATCCCACACTTCACCTTCTGAGACTTGCATGATGACATCATCAGGGATGATGACTGTTCTTAGGCTGAATTTCAGCATAATATTCGTTGCACTGATGGCTCTAGAATCCCCGTGTAAGAGAGGAATTGTATCCACAGGAGAACTACTGAAGATGGATTAGAAAAATATAATTTCACATTTGCTATTTATGCTAAGGGAAAAAAAATGCATTTGTGGCTAGAATGGATTTGTAGCCTCCCACTGGACGGAGACTGCAGGACACAGTAGTACATATTTCATTGTCCCAGACAGCACAAAAGAAGAGTAAGGCAGGCATCAGCTTTCCTTTTTCCTCTCTCATTTGTATGGAATTCTTTAGAAATGTTACTTTGATGTCATTTCAGCACTTGTGATGAGACCCTCTCTTCCACAGAGAGCAGGAAAAGTATGTAAAGCACAAGCAGGAGCTACAAGACAATGTACTTAATCCAAATAGCTAAAATTCCTTGAAACAATAGATGACCAGACCTCTTGATTTCTTTGTGTATCACATTCAAGCACTGAAGTTCATGAGTGTAGAATAAGGCAATGTAGATCTATAATATTAGTTTAGTCCCTAATCTATTTGTTTGAATGTAGTCCATATGCTTTTGTTCTGTGTTTTCTAATGACCTTACGTTAACAAGAACAAACCATGTTCATTTCTATATAGCAGATTTTTGCCTTTAATCATTGGAAGAAGTTATTACAATGGTCTAGTACAGCATGGTGATTTTTGTTTCTAACTTATTGTGCAAACAAAAGTGTTCTGAAGTGTGCAGCATTTTCTTCAGTGACTTCATATAATCTGGTTTTCAGAATTTTTTATTACCTGTGTAAAGCAGAAAATTGATAAATTTCCATTTATATTTTTCTATGCATCATATCAAGAAAAATGAATTCTTATTCACTGCATAAACTGAAAATGAATGGAAAGTAAACTAAAGTAGTAGCTTAATCATCTCAGCCCAACATGGCTCATTTTTTGGTGAACAGAAAAATGAAGAAAAAAGACTTTACTTATGCTTCTGTCACTGAAAATCTTTCCAGGAAATGCTTGGTGTTTAAGTCCTGTTCTTACTGCTTTCATGTTCAGCAGCTCACAGGATATACTTATTATGTCAGAAAACTGGACTCAAAATATACTACTTAAGATGAAATTTTGTTGACTACGAAACACTCTGTTTTGAGAGATATAGAGAAAAGCATAAAAGAGGAAATTGTGGGGCTTTTCCTTCTCAGTTCAACCATCAATACATGACTGAGTACTCCAGGGAGCATTTTTAGCTCACCAGAGGCAGATTTCTGTACATATTCAGATTGACTATCTGTTTATATGAAGTAACTAGGAGGGTTTTTTTCCTAAGTTGTTCAGTCCTTCCATGTGTGGCTCTCAGCACACTCACACCATTTGGAAATGCACTCTGGTATGAGTCATAAATAAATATTCTCGGTGCTTTTCTTACAAGCTGAACCTGGGAAGGAAAGAACAAGTAGAAATAGTGAAACAAAATGTTCAATGAAACTGAAATAGTGAAGAAAAAAAAGGCTAATGGCTTTATCCAAGAGTAATGTAAAAAAAGAGAGTAGAGAGTTTTGTGAGCATGCTGTTGAAAAGTCTGTCAAGAGCAGATGAAGCTGAGTAGGTCAAGTACAGGTCAGAAACAGTTCAGCTTGCATTGCTTTTAAGTTTTATAGAAGGCAGCTCTCATTTGTCAGAAAGTCAATGGGACAAAAATATCCTTTTTTCCTAAGTAGCTTAGGATCAGTCAGTGTTCTTTCGGTATACAGATTGTCTCACAAAAAAAAGCAAATACAAAATTCTCTATTATAATGTAAAAGGATGGTGTAAGTAAAACAGAGGTGTGGAATGAAAATGTCCTGTTACGTGATCTGCAAAATCAGGCATTTTTGTCTTGTACCTAATGCGTCAGTGTAATGAAAAGTTCCTGAGTTCAGTTAAAAACCTCAGGTGCAAGCAAGCCAATTTCTTCAAGTCACTTCAGCCAAGACACACATGAAATGCCCCACTCTCCTCACTGAAACACAGCTTGTCTCACCTCTGAACCAGAGGAATTCCAGTTTCTCTCAAAAGTCTTCTGTCTGAGCTTGTAAAGCAAGCTGAAAGTTAACACTTCAACATCAGTAAACTGTGAACAAGGGTCTAAAACAAGACTTAAAATTGTTTTTTGCATCTCAGTTGATCCCTATAAAAAGAATTTCTGTAAATCCCTTGGAAGGAATCCTTCAAATGAGAACCAATGAAAAATCAAAACCCAAAGGGAAAGTGTGAACAAAACTTTAGACAAAATGGGTTCAGTCATTTTGCGTAAGTACAACATACAATGAGCACCATTTATGGATTCAGAGATTCAGGGATTTTTACACCAAAGCATACTCAGGTGTAGGCTTAATATGCTGTTCTAAGGCAACAGGCTCCTCTTGTGCAGGCTAATGTAGATATAAATTGGGGTGCATGCAACTGATAATTAAGTGTCATTGGCAACTCTGGAGAGACTGACTGCCCAGAAGCTTCTGAGGCTGTGATTGTGGTGTCTGGGATCTGTGGAAGCTGTGAGCTGGGGGACTGTGGTGGAAATCTTTCTCAACTCTTTCTCTACTACATATGCCTTGCACCAAGGTGATTTTAGACTTTTAACACCATTCATTGGTACCATTGTCCTTTCTTCCTTCATGGGGTGTTCCTGCCCCTTTCCATTTAGAATATGTGCAGAAGTGTGCACATGCTTTCATACAAGGAAGTCACAAGATATGCTCAGGTTCCCAGGGCCCTGCATGGGGTGAGTTGCTCTGTTTTCTACAGAAATATCATCCAGAGAGGCACTGAGGAATACATCAGTATGATGTACAGAATGGAGATATTAAATAACATTTTGTGTAGGATTAGCCATGTTATGCCAAAAGAGCTTGGCAAGCCTGCTGGCTGGTGTGGCAATAGACAGGCAGCTGCAGGTCCACTGGAATCTACAGAATTACAACTGCATTGATAATTTTAATGAGATTACTCTCAGAGTGAAAGTTAAACTTGAGCTTTGGTGACCTTTACTGAGAGCACTGCTTAAGTTAGTAGGTCTACAGCATGCCAACAAAGCTTAAATATGGGTGCTGCACAGACATACCAACCTTAAGTCCTTTGAGTATTTACAGAGCACTTACTTTATAAACACAATGTTCTTACAGGCACTTGAGGCTGTGAAGTGTCAACAAATATTTATACTGCTGTGGAAAGAGGTCCTTCACACAAGTGTGAGGGGAAGCTTTGGAGTGCAAAGTAAATTAAAAACCAACTGTGTGTGTGTTGTGTTGCTTCTGTGCTCTACACTCTCTTTGCTTTGGCTCCAATCCAGACTGAAATCCCAACACTCTCCACAAAGGTGGGAAAAAGCTGTTTGTGGGACTTAGTATTTTACCTCCCGGACTAGAGCTGAATATAAAACAGGAATGTTTTTCCACTTTTTTAAATGGAAAACTGTTTTGCAAACAAAGTCATATAAATAAACAGCTCTGTTTGCTGTTCGGAGAGAAGAATTATAAAGAGTGGCTCCTTGCCACCCGTGTGGAAATCCCATTAGCTGCAACAATCCACCGGATATGGTGAAAATGGTAATTTCACACAGTGCTTGTTATTGATCCATAATTATCCACCAAAATACAAGACAAAGGAGGGTTGCACTTAGTGTGCGAAACAAAGAAAGGAAAGCATGATCCAAAAACGTTCAAACTACACTGAGTAGCTGCACCTCCCAGGAAATCAGCTAAAACTAAAACAAACAAAACAATAAAGCAAATCAGCCTCCTCACCTTATGAGAACTAAAATTAAAGTAAAAAAAGTGGAGGCTGGTGGTTTCTGAAGCACTGTCATGGTGCTCTGTAGACTGGACAGCATGTGCAAATCATGGACACAACACACTGGCTTAGACAGGCTCTCTGCACTGCAATCTGCATGAGATGGTGAACCAGGACAATGTCATGCCATGATTCTTTTGAGAGCTGTGTTTTTCCCTGCAGAGCTCAGCCCATTAAGACAAATAAAACAACAGAAATATAATCCCCATGAGTCGCTGAGGCAATATAGGCAAATAAATAAGTATTCTTTTTCAGAAATTTCCTTTTTCAACCCCAAGAAACAAAAATTTCTACGGAAACCAGAGGCTTTTTAAATGAAAATCATGTTTCGTCCACAATCCAACTTTTTGTCAACAGAGTTAATACAAAAAATCACTCTTGCTGATGAATTTCAGGCCCATTTTCTTAAGAGGCCAGTTCCAGCCATGGTATAAATCATCACAGTCCTATTGAGCTCATCACTGTGTTTACACCAGCTCTGACCTCACACCGATTATAACTGAGTAGACACAAACATTATTTTTAATTGTCTGTGATCCAAGAGAGATCTCTGCTGCTGAAGCACAGCTCTTTAGCAATAGTTAATTTCTTAGGGGTAAAAAAAAATTAATAAAAGGACTTAAAAGACAGCTTAAGATGAGTATTTCTTAATTCTATCAACAAAGTTCTGTGATCTCCAAGAGTTTCTTCTTCAGGTGCTTTCAAGGGAGGAGAAAAAGAAAGAGCAAATTAAAAGGAAATAGCAAAACTACCTCAGAGAGTGCAGCCTGAGGCTGTAATTCTGCTTTCAAGGAGAGACATTAAAAAGAAACCTCAGAAAAGCCTTCAAATATCAGGTAAAAGAGTATAAAAGTCATTCATGCTGTGTTTGATGTGGTGTCCTGACGTGGATCTTGGAATCTGCAGTTTTATCAGCTGCAACTGAACTGAGATGAAGGAGATGATGCACACACCCTCCCCATCTCAGGCTGGAGCCCATCAGCACAGGGCAGCCCACAGTCGATGGCTGATCTGCCTCGACAGGGGAGAAGCCTGGTTAAGAGCCTCTGGCTTGTGCAGTTTGCAGCTCTCATAGAGTGCCCATAAACATATGTATCTTTGGAAAACTATCATGTGTTTTCAACTTCCTGAAGAATTCTTGTAAAATATAACTGAACCACATTACCCTTTGTCCTGTGCTTTTATTCCACTAATGGACAAATTGGGAGGAGGCTGAGAACAAATGTGCTATTAATTACCCAGATGGCTTTTTAATAGAACCTTGGATGATTGCGCAGCCTCTAAACATTGTCCAGAAATTTCTTAATAACGCTGGTGAACGAAGCATTCCTTGGGAGAGAATAAAGATGCCATTGACCAGGAGGCTAAGTTATGTCAGGTTAGTTTAAGAGATAGCAGACAAAGGGTGTGTATTGTATGGAAGGAATGACAGGCTGTATCCTAGCTGTCCAGCTCCTCCAGCAATGACAGATTTTCTAATTCACTGCAGATTCTCATAAAAGTGGGTGGTCAGTTCTGGTGAACCAAACAGTGGACCTATTGATAGTGGGTGGGAGAGACGTAATTTCAAATTAACCTGGGTTGATTTAATACAGCAGAGAATCTTGGTACCAGCATAAAATTAGGATTAATACATTAAATGTTAGGTCAAAATGTTAAATCCCATTGTTGAAAGACCTACATGCAGTCAGTCAAGGCTCAATATGAGGATTTCAGTCAATCAGGGCTACAGGCTGCAGCATGGCACACTTCCATGACAGGAATGATGCATGAAGAAACCAGAAACTGAAGACACTTTCATGTTTCTCTCAAAACAGTAACTTTAAGAATTCACATTTTTAATTTATATATACCCATATTAGTCTTCCCTTCACCTGGCATCATAATGGATAAGAAAATAAGTGGCTTAGGCTTGTCCCAGCATTTAGGGAATGATCTCACACAAAAAAGAGCTGTTCATAGTGTTTGCTGTCAGCTTCTGCATTCACTTTCTCAGAAGATTTTTGATACACCAAAAGCTGTATGGAAAATTATTCTATCCAGTATCAATATAGTTCTCCAGGCAATAGGATTTGAACTTGGGAGGAAGAGAACTGACCTGGCTTGGAGTTTTTCCTGCCAGTAACATATTAAAACAAGTAAACAAACAAAACAAACACCAAAACCCCAGCCTAACAGCTGGGTAAATTATGATAACTGCAACGAGGAACATGTAGCATTAAACTAACCAGAGTTGGTACTGGCAAAGAAAACATAACAAGTGAATTACCTGGAATTGAGAATAAAACAGAAGCCAGTAAGATCACATATAAGAAAAACGCTATATAAAACCAGATAATCTGTGAGCATTTAGTAGTGTTTGCGCTTTTTGCTTCAAAAATTAGGATTAGTGGGAACTCCATCCATGTGTATTTTACAAAGACATGATAAGTCAGAAAAATTTCTTTTAGCAGCACTCCCACTCTTGCAGACCAGCTGACAGTCCCTGAACTCTCAGCATATTTCACAGACCACCAAGGGAAGATTAGAAACCAACAACTGCAAATCCAGCATGCTGAAGTCAATCTACCGTTAAAAGGCTGCATTCTCTAAGCTAGTCAAGGTCCTGCAATTGCTCTCCCACCTGAACATTTGACAGCTTGGGTTGCTTCTGCCTTGACTACACCATCCTCTGCTTACCCCTATCAATTTTGTAGTCTCCTGAACACTGGCCTTCCTGTGCTTATATTTGTGGGCAATAACTGCGTGATCTCATTCTAAGGAAAAGAGTTTCTTATTCACATAATTTCATTGTGGGAAACTGGCAGTGAAAAAAGTTACTAAACCAGACAGGGACAATGGCAGGGTTTTATAAGGCCATCATATGTAGGAATCATTAGCGGTTAAAATAATTTGCCCATAAATACAGTCAAAACTGTGGTTTAATTTAGCCTTTATAAATGCTTTCCCCATTATTTTCATTTATTTGTCATTAAGTCTTTTTGCCTACTTTAGGTATGTCACTTTCAGCACTGTACAATAGTCTTTCTAATTAACCCAGTTTTTTAGGCATGTTTAATAGTGTAAGTTAAGGTGTCAGTTGTACAAATAGATTTATGCTTTTTTTTCTTTCTTTCTTCCTCCTTTTTCTGTTTTATCATGTAGTGAGCCCATCCAATAAAGCCTTTACAGGCCAGGAGAAAATCTAAATTTTGTGACCACAGCTGAAAAGCTATAATTTCTTTTGCGTTTAAAAAGCTGATGTATTCCTACATGCTTGCTGCATTTTCAAAGATTTGTAACCTTCAGTCTCACATTTTAGCTGTGCCAATGCAGGGCAATTGTATTAAACAAAAAAACCTCCCTGTTGAAACTAGTTTTACTACCAAGATCCTTGTTTCTCTAGAGTACATCAAGTGCAGGCTGTGCTTTTACTTAAGAAACTCTCATTGAATAAAAATATTTAATGCACTTTTAATTGTATTGCTTTTGCCGGTTTGTTTTGCTATTACAAACATTATTGCAACACACCTTTACTTTCCATTGAATTTCAGCCTTTTTGTATCTGTTCCACTCACCACTAAAACTGCTTTGATGTCAAAATAGACTGTGCTATCCTGGTCCAATATGGACAGCATTTTCTTACACATTTACAGTAGCCTATATTATACCCAACTCTGAGCATGGAATAGCACCTTCTCCAAAGGAGAGACTTCCTGGCACAGCTCAATGAATAATCTCAGACTTAATGAAAAATGGGTCTATAAGGAATGTGCTTATGCAGGTTCCCAGGTGAGCTCTCAAAATCAGTAAATCCCCTTTTGCTTATCGGGAAAATGATGAAATTCTGTAATTTTACATAGATTAGACGTCCATGCTAAAAGGACCATAGTGTCAAGGAACTGGACGGGGAAATCAAGTGCATCATGGCTAATTCCAGTCAAATCCCACATTTTTAGGTAAGCTGTAGGATCACCCTTTAACTTTTGGAAATAGATCCGATGTCATTACAAGCTGACCCACCAGTGGAGATTTTACAGAAGTCTCTATAGTTCCACACTTCCAGCAAAGCCAGATGCAAAGGCTGTCCATGTCAAATGCTTTACCTGACAGTCACAAAGATGATCCCATGGGAATCTGCACTGCCCTTCCTGAGATAATGTGTCAAGGTCAGGATTGTGGTAAAGAGTCTCCATTCTGCTGGAATTTATAGGTTTAACTCTGAATCACCACAATATTTTGCCACTGGTATTTCCATTTAATTGCAACATACCAGTGGGATAAATGGAGAAGCAGAAATCAGTCCACACTGCACTGTCAGTGCACTTATTAGAGAAAGGGGAAGCTCTTTGGTTTCCAACCTCTCTCAAAGACTGCGACAGAATGGTGAATTCTTCCTTCAGTATTTAGAGTATTAGGGGTTATTTAAGATTTACACAATTTTACAGATTCTTGCCTTAAGTCTCTTAGTGAGCCCAAAGTAAACCTCATAAAAATTTCCTCCACAAGAAAAACAAAGATAGGAAAGAAAACAAGAATTGATAAGCATGAAATAGTTTCCAGAAATATGTATATTTTTCTCAGTCCTTAAGTGTTAGCTTTGAGTACAACTACATCTTAAAAAAGGTGGTAGCACAGAAATGGCAGCTCAAGTACAGTGAAGCATCAAGGAGAATATCTGCAGAGTCTGAGTTTGTCTTGCAAAGACAACATTGCTACTAATGTACAAACAAAATGTGATACAAGGGGTCAAGACAGAAGTTGCCCTAGCTCTAAATATCCTGGCAGTGTAACAAGCTAAGCTTTCTGTCTGCCAAGAAATACCTGGCCAATACAGTCTAATATCCTTTCTTGTTTTCTTTTGGACATATTTTTGTAATTGCTTGTCCTCAGGTACAAAGATGCTTACAGGAAGTCATTAATCTTTCATGAGACTATTCTACCATTTCTTAATTCAGAACAATAAAAGCTTGGAAAGGCATGCATTCTCATGTCACTGTCTACTTCAAGGGAAAGGAAGTTTTAATGGAAGATAAATCTGATCAAATGATAACAAGAGATAATGAAATAACTGTGTTAAAAAGAGTAGTGTAACAGAGTAAAAGAAAAAGCTCTTGAACGTCACTCTTTTTTCTCTGGTACGAGACCAGATGGGCTTCACAAAATATTACAACTGAAAAAGATGTGATTAGCCCAGGATTTTTCATTCTGCTGTTCCTCAGGCCCCCTCCCCCATCTCATCTCACATCCCCCTCCCCTCTCCCCCCCTTTTCCTCCAGATACAGGAGATAAAAACACTTCTTGTTTGCTATCTGAAGCAGGTGTGGTTGAGCTAAATGTAGAGAAGATGTCCAGCTGGAGGGACCCATCAGCCAGCTGCCCAGTGCAGGCTGCTTAGATAAATACCACCTGTTTCTAAAGAGCAGGGGGAGAGAGGGGAAGAAAAGCAAAACAAACCTAATGGTTACCGAGCTGAAACCTGCTGATCCTCTGGTTATTGTGTAGGTGCTTTTGGAGCTGGTTAGTCCCCAAACTTAACATGAGACTCACAGAAATAAGCCTATGCAATGTGCTCAATTTGAGTCTGGACTAGGATAAGATGGTTTCAGACAATCAGGGGAAATAATTCAACTGATGCTCATAGCAGACGTGCAGAATGACAAACACCATCCAGCAGGAACCAGAGAGGATCCACAAAATGCACAGTTTTACAGGTGCTTTCTAAATCAAGACCATGTTGAAGGAAAGCTTTGCTAATAATATTAAAATCATGAGAGCACTGAGATTATTTATATTCCTCTTGTGCTAAAAATGTAGATTCTGCCTTACTGTGCATCAGTAATAAAACACAAAAAGTCACCATCCCTACAAATAACAGCCTGCTTTTCTAAATCAGTCTGTACAAAATGTCCTGTTCTTTTATTTAGAGTATCTTACAGATGTGGTAATCTCTTGAACATTATTTGATCTGAAAGCAATTATTAAGCAGTGATTACAACACATCTGCACTGCTTATGGCTGTATATGATTCATTTGACTAAGATAGACTGTTTCCTAACACTCTGAGACATTTCTCTTTCTGCTCAAATAGCCCCGAGGCAAACAACATTTTTTTTTCCTTAGCAGCAGTGAAGCCCTGTGAATGTTCACAATCACTAGATTGTGCTCACAAAGCTAGTTTGAATAGGACTGGAGAGGAATAATTACCCTTTTGAAATGCCTTTGTCCCCTTTGTTACCAATATTGTAGATGAAATTAGCCCTAACTTGGGGGAGCAGCATGGTCCTGTGCTTAGCCTTAACCTGAGCCTGAAAACGTGAACTCTCTTCCACGCCTGCTGCTCTTCATGGCCTGCCTGACCTTCAGTAATTCATTTGCTCTTTTTCTGCCTCAGTTCCCCAAGTATGAAATAGATATCCAGCTAGAGCAAAGGGAACTTCATTCATATAGTCTGGATCTCATCTTAGAAAACTGACAGAAAATAAATGAGAACAAATACAAAGTCCAAGGGTTTGAAGGTTCAAAAGGAAAGTATAGATTTTGCAGGACCTTGGTTTCAACTGCACTTCCTCAGCTATTTGTAACACAGAGGTTTCATAGACATGGTTGACATTTTTTTATATATATATATATTCTTTGGATAGTGAGCATATATAAACCAAAGTTTCTGTGTGTAAGAGCAGCTATATATCCAAGGCATAATATTTTTAAATTAAATGTCTTTATACTTTATTCGGTAAATTTTGCAACAGCCAATTTTTGGAAAATTTATCTTTTTACACTCTTTCAAGTATTATCTTCTGTGAAAAGTTAAAACCCATCTCCAGCTTTACCTGTATATGGTGCAAATGTTCTGCTTCTGTACAAGATGCTTTTGGGCACATTCCTGGCCAAATAGGAGTCATCTATATCTTTCTGTGCTCAGTCAGCATCAGAAAATCATGGAATGAGAGGTGCCAGAGAAGAGTGAGCACCGTTTTTGTAAAAGGATGTCATGGATCAAGAAAACTATTACATCATTTCAAATGAGTGACCTAACATTCTCATAAGCAAGAGTGAGTAACAGAAGCAGAAATTAATAATAAAAAGCCACTTTACAGCAAAGAAGGTCACCAGGGATGTTCCCAGGGCTCTGTTCAGAGACAAGTGTCACTCAGTGTCACTCCCAGACAGGGAAGGCAAGGTCTGCTCACCATCACACATCTGCACGAACAGTTTGCCCACATCTTTCCCCTCCTCAGAAAGGATATTGTGGAATGGAAAAAGATGCAGAGAAATGAAACAAAGATATTCAGAGGGAGAGGAGAGTGCCCAGGCAGGAATCAAGAAGGATTTTTCTGCCTGGAAAAGGCATCTGAGGCAGACTGTGATCAAGGTCTGCAAAACAAAGAGTGGCATGACAGAGATCAACTGCTCCCTGTCTCTTCCTAACCACAGTCTAAAAGGCATCAAATGAAATTACTAGGTGGCAGGTTTAAAGTAGACAAAAGTTATACAGCTGTACAAGCACAACAAATAAGCTTTGGAAGACTCTGCTACCACATATAATGAAAGGTAAGAGCTTGCTCAGAATTTAAGTGAAGCCCTTGGACCCCAGGGTCTCTTGCACAAATCTCACAAAATGTTTGTAACAGTTTCTTGGGGTGTTTTTCTAGGTTTTATGTAATTATATTAGATTATGCCTTAGCTATTAGCTGCACTGCTGAGCCATGCCACTTTGGTAGCATAGTGTGGTACCTTTTCTTCCACCCCAAAAATTGAGCTATAGGGGAAGATCTTGATTCTGTTCATTATTAATAATAATAATAGTGAATGACATGTAATTTCCAAATATAAAAGACCCATAAATTCTTTCTGCTTTGCAAATACCTTAGCCTGCTAAACTGTCCATCTCAGCTTTTTTAAAAAAATAAGCTATTCCTTTCCCCTGTCACTGTAAGAAAATGTTCTGTAGAAAACATTTTTAAAGGAGACTATCAGTGTTTTCACTTCTCTGTGAGGAGAGTTATCCATTTCCCATTATCCATTATATGGATAATATATGTGTGTATATATGTGTCTGTGTCTGTGTGTGTGTGTATTTACATATAAGGAGCAAAAATACAGCCTTTACTCTCCTAACACCCTTTAAAATCATTGACTTAACCACTAATTTTGACTGTATGAAAGCTAGTGACCAAGATTCTAGTCTAAGTCTTAACATCCAAATAAAAACTGCACTTCAACTTGGATAGTGTGTTTTCCTGTCTGTTTTACCTGTAGTATGGCATAAAGGGAATTCTTTAGACACTAATAGTGGCTTCATCTTTCTGAATTGTAAAAAAAATATTTCCTAGAACTATGGCCCAATAGTCTGAGGCCTTCTTGCATGTCACTTTATCTATGTAATCTGACCATGTACTTCAGTTAATGTCTGTCCCATTTCTGTGACCCACTTACTTTACTAATGTTTGTAAAATAATGACTTTAGGTAACAACCAGCAGCAGTTGCATATAAATTACTTTAAAAAAAAAAAAAAGAAAACCCTGGAGAAGTTCTCTATTGGCTTATTTTATTCTTAAGGGCCCAGGGCTAGATGTTGTGATACCATGTATGCTGAAGGAATTTGTTTTGTATTTGAAGGAATTTGTATTTTGTATTAAATTACATCCTTTGTATTGCCCTTTAAAATGTAGGTTCTATTTAAATACATACAAAGATTAATAGATAAAAAATGCACTATAAAAGGTTATTTGATTTTATTTTATTTTATTTGAAAATACAGAAATGTAAAATATCTACTGCACTACATTGCTACTTTCTAATTACTGTTATTCTGATGTTTTTATTATTTTTATTCACTTTCCCACGCTGCATCCTTTGTTCCTCATAAGCACGTGTGCCTGGAACAAAAAGCCCCAAACTCTGAACACATGGTTGACTTTCTTGACCACCTCCACTGTAGTCCAGTTGTTGTCTGTCCTTCAGTCAAGTCTGGGTCAGGCCACTATCTTATATATTAAACAGAATTTTTTTTTAATTACAAAATAATGTGAATAATATTAGTATTATTGTTGTTGTTGTTGTTATTATTATTATTTACAAATTCATTGTCTTAAGGGGAAAATAAGTCGGACTGTTTCATTATTTGTAAAATACTTGCTCACTCAGACACAGTAGTTGATTTCACAACATGCTATGTGTCAACTTCTGCTCTTGAAGTGTACATATAACATCAGAATTAAATATTTCCAGTTGAGAGACACCTTACAACACAAGTAAAATGGGTTGAGGGTTTTTTTGTTGCTCCTTAATGTACCACTCCCCAGTACAAGAAAGATATGGACTTAGTGGAGGAAGTCCAACAGAAGGCCACAAAAATGATGAAGGGGCTGGAGCATCTCTCCTATGGGAAGACAGAGAGCTGGGACTGCTCAGCCTGGAGAAGAGAAAGGCACAGGGAATTTCATTGATGTACACAAATGCCTGAAGGGAGGGCACAAAGTGGACTCTTTCCAGTGCCAGAACCAGAGGCAATAGGCACAAACCACAACAGGAGGCTCCCTCTGAACATCAGGAAACATGTTTTCAGAGTGAGATTGACAAAACCAGTTGCCCAATGAGATTGTGGAATCTCCATCCTTAGAGATATTCAAAAGCCTTCTGAACATGGTGCTGAGCAACTGGCTCCAGGTGGCCCTGACTGAGCAGGGGGTTGGACCAGGTGACCTCCAGAGGCCCCTTCCCACATCAGCCATTCTGTGATTCTGTAAAATCTGACGGAATTACAGACATTTGTAAGGCTTTTCATCAATTCTTCTCCTATAATGTAGTAAATTTATAGTTTCACCTTGAATTTATAGGTTGGAAAACAATGAACTATAATGATAAAATACCAGCCAGCCTGCAGCAAAGTCAGGAATAGCATCCATCTCCCCTGAGTCCAAGGGCAATGCCTTGTCCATCAGGGCAAACTGGTGTGAACACCATCCAGAGCAATAGAGGATGGTGCTTGCCAACCATGCATATCTACAGCTTGGATGATGAAAAAGCCTCAGCCTAACAAGTCTAAGAAGAGCTGATCTATTTTCAAATAGGATACTGTGTTCCCTATGTGTTCAGAGAATGCCTGTGCTGATATTTATGCGCTGTAAAGCCACAAGAGCATGAGTGAAAATAGTTTGGTTTGCATTTTAATGTCCTGTCATTTAAATGTCCCATTCCATTCCCGTGGGATCTACCAAATTAAGACAAAACACTACCAAGTAAAGAAATGGGACAGAAATATGTGTTAATCACAGTAAACTAAATGTATTGATAAAGTAAAACTTGAAACACCCTAAGGCTGGAATTATTTTTTTTATTTTGTTCAGGTAAATCACTTCCTAAAATGAAGCAGTAGCTAATGTAAAAGTCTGTGACAAGTGGCAACATCATGTAGCAGAAAAAATGTAAATTATTAGAAATTCCAATAAGTTACTTGCATTGGTGCTTCTCAGGAAAATAATGTGATGCTTATGGTCCATTCATTGTGAAGTTCTTTGTCCTTGGTTTATGTCTTTTCATTGCTGACTTCATGTAAAAGCTGTGTTACTTACTGGCATGTCAGCTCCTACATTTGGTACATGGCACACAGCTGGACTATTTGTCCTGAATGTTCTTTGTAAATTTAGCCTGTTTTCACAGAAAACAATTTATGAATTGACACTCACCTTCTCTGAAGATATCTTTCTGATTTCTGAATGGTTTCAACTATAATTGAGAGCCCTAAACCCAGTGTTCTCACCAGCCCCCTACCTAAAACATATTTTTGATAAGAACTTCTGGACAAATCAGCCATAATTCCTGGCTGACAATTCCGCATTATAATCACTGAAAAAAAGTCTGTGCATGTGTCCAGCTGCTTGAGCCTAGCAGCTTGCTCCCATCTGATATGGAAATGGTGCCTATATTACAAGAGGGGGCAGATGGCAGCATGGCCAGATATACCTGGTGCAGTTTAGATTTTACTAATTTGGGTAAGCCTGGAAGCCTAGTCCAAGAAAACTGTGCTGCTGTGAGATTTATGGGCTCCATTAAGAAAACAATCTGAACTGCTGCATCTTTCTTTCTGTTGGTGCTGGATTGATTTGATCAAAAGTGATTGATCAGAAAGTCCTCTGTGCTACATATCTGACCACAAAGTGTTCAGGGCTCCTTTACAAACACTATGGTAAGAAGAAGAGGTAACTAATTCATGGGAGGCACAATTCAAATGTTACTGGATTTGGGTGGTCAGGGTAATATCTAATTGTATGGCTTGCAGTCAGTACCTGATTTCTGCAGAGAAGAAGCAATAAGTTCTTGTTTAAGCCAATATGTTCTTTTTAAATCACCGTAGCAATTGAAATCTTTCACCAAGGAGAAAACAGGCAACAAATTGTCCCATTCTTTTTCCTGGTCCTTATGGTAAAGTGAGTTGCCTGATCTTTAGCAGAGATGTTGCTGGAGTATATCACGGTGTGGAAAGGTGAAATGTGTCCAGCACAAGGCAGGGTAATCCATTCCAGACTCATGTGTAATGCAGGGGAAACAGGTGCAAACAATTGAGCTCGCTGTCAGTAAGCCATGGTGATCGCTTTTGATATCTTAATCGTTAGTTGATCCATGTGCAACATTGGCAACATCACTGTCATAGCTGACTGCCTTCTGCACATCTGTAAACCTTTTCTGGGTGCTTCTTGATGTGTGTGTGAGTCCATGAAGTCCTGACATCATGAGAAACTAAATTGGGCATGATTGCTGTCATTTCCGTTTTCCTGCTAGAAAACCAGAGAGCTGACAAATGTCAATAACTGCTAATAGCTCACTACTGTTTGTCAGATGCCACACAGGACAGGTGTGAAGAGAAAGCAGTGTGTTTCTCCAAGCACCACTCAGCAACCAAGTAATTTGTGAGACTGCTATCCAATTGCTTTTGCAGAAGAAGTTGCTGTTTCTTCACTTCATGATGCCCTTGTAAACATTCAGCATTAAACATGTTCCCACTGTATCCACTGACCTCCAGCAAACAGTGCTGCAGATTTCCTCACAGGTAATAACAACAGCTTGAAAATAAGTTTATCCCATAGCATAGCTTTATGTGTAATGCTATCAGCCAGCAAATTAGCCACTTCCTCTCTATTTTCCTGCAGCAAACATTAACACAATTATATACACCTGATTTATTATCTTCCCACAAAACATGACACTGAAACTAATGACACAGGCTGCTGGGGTGGATGCTTCTGTTTCTACCTCCACCAGGATACACCAGCTTAAGGATAGAAGGTTTTTACAGTGTTCCATAAGATCCGTGTATTCTGCCTATTTTATATTTTAATTTATTTTTAAACAATAAAATTGGGTTTGTATCTCTACAAGGAGATTTGTAAACTCTTGTTTGTGTCCACAGAAGGTTTTCAAGTGAAAATTGTGTTGTCTCAGAAGGAAGGCTTGTTCATGCAAAAATATAGGCAATGTTCTATATGTTCCATTAATTTCATAAAGAATTCTTTTGGATCTCTATTTTACATTAGGAGAGTGAATATTTTGCCTGAATAGGAGATACATTTCAGTTACCATTGGGTCAATTAGTTCTTAAATAATTTTGAAGCATTTCTTGAGAACACCATTTCAGGTCTGACATGCAATCTTTTATTTCATACTATTGTGTAGCTGCAACATGTTTAGCTGACCTTCCTCATTCATTCACTGCATATTTCTTCTGACACACTGATTAACCTGGAAGGTATCCCTGCCCATGGCAGGGGGGTTGGAATGAGATGATCTTTAAGATCCCTTCAAAGTTAAACTCTAATTGAAGTCTAGCAGGACTTTGAGTTAAGAAACACTGCCAAGATACCTGAATGGGTCATCACCAGACAGGTGAGCCATTATAAGCTTTTAC
The DNA here is from genome assembly GCF_008360975.1 of Lichenostomus cassidix. Classification (NCBI taxonomy): domain Eukaryota; kingdom Metazoa; phylum Chordata; class Aves; order Passeriformes; family Meliphagidae; genus Lichenostomus; species Lichenostomus cassidix. Next base: position 119,051,589 of record NC_139482.1, on the reverse strand, counting down.
AGGCACTTCACAGAATCACAGAATGGAAGTGACCTCTGTAGATCACCTAGTCCAGCCTCCCTGCCAAGGCATGACCACCTAGAGCAAGTTGCACAGGATCCAGGAGGGTTTGGAATGTCTCCAGACAGGGAGACTCCACAACCTTCCTGGGCAGCTTGTCCCAGTGCTCTCAATGTAAAGATATTCTGCCTCATCCTCAGGTGGAATTTCTCATGTTTTAGTTTACAGCAGTTACTCCTTATCTGGTTGCTGGGCTGTTACTGCAGTGACTTTAAGCAACTGTAAATTGATTGTGTACTTGATACTACAGAGTAATATTTCAACATGTCTCAAAACATGGATTCAAGATGTAAGTTATTTAAGGTAAGATGGAGGAAGTAGTAGCACTAACCTATAGTTAGTGCTACTACTTCCTCCATCTTACCTTAAATAGATAACTTATTAGGACTGAGGATACATGTAATGTTTATGATTGATAAGTGACTAGCTCTTTTCAAATGCCAAAAACAAGCAAGTCATATCTCTGGGATAAGGAATTACAGCACCTTCATTCATCCATATTTCATTATCAACCAAACGTAGGAGTTATAGGAGAGCACAGCTGCACCAGTATTAATACTCACAATGATCCAACTATCTCAATAATTAATTAAATTTTAATACTTTCCTTCAAAAATATGCTCTTCCATTTCTAGTTTTTCATACTTTCTATTCAGGAATTTTTCAGAGATCCTCTGTCTTGACTAGGAATCTGCAAAGTGACCTCTGTGGTCCCAGGAAGCTCACAGCTTACAGTTTGAATGGAAAACATTAACTCTGGTTTTGTCTGACACATTTTCAAAGGCACAAAGCTTCACACACTCTCTCTTTTTGCAAGTTACATGTTTTTATGTACTGCTGTTTTTTCCCATTGGAAAGATTTAACTCCTAGTGGTAACCCTTTGGAGCACCTGGCTCAGGAGAGTAAAAGAAAGGAAAGTTTGATTTATAGAGGATGCCGGTGATTTTCTTCTCGCTGTGAAACTTGGCTCTGTCCATCTGATGCCTTTTAAAGCACAACCATGTGTGAAAAATAATGAATCTTTATAACTTCCTTTACCTTTTAAAACAAAAAGGTAATGTATTTCTTTCAAAAGCTGATTGCTTTTCTTAGTCTTATGTTTCCTTACAAAATATATTGCTTTATACAACATGGATCATTTAGGATAGATGTTGATAGGTAATCCAGTAGTACATCCTTCGTGGTTCTATAATATCATAGTTAAATATTAAAGCATTAGAAAAACATATCTGGGCAGTATGACTGACCTTTGAAAGAAAAGCCTTGTAAGACCAGAAAGAACTTATGTAATTATGTGCAAAATTATGACCATGTAGTCAAGCCCAGCTGTTCGCAGTGACATAATGCCACGTGTGTATTCCACCTATCCGGTCACATCCGTCCTCTCCAAATTGTGCTGCAGTTTGCACCTAACCACATCTGCACTTCAGCTCACCCACAGCACCCCAGCCTGAGCCTGCCAGTAGCCCACTGGCTCTCACCAATGTGGAAATGATTCAGGAGGAGCCCCAAGGCAGCAGAGCTGATTAGCCCCAGCCTGTTGCTGTTCAGGGGTTTCTCCCAAGTGTGCAGCCAGGGAAGTGCTCCTGGAGCATGTGCTCTCTGCCAGCCCAGGAGCTGCCGTGGCAGGGCAGGAGAGAATTTGCATTCTGCAGACAGGCAGGTGCAAAGTTATGTTTGCTCCTATTTTGGCTGAAAATGTGCAGCAAAGTATATGAAGAGACTGCTAGCACAGTGTGTGTGACCATTAAGAGCCTGGTACAGAGGGAGCCAGCACAGGCTGCACTGCACTGTTCTGCTGCTGTGGAGATGCTGGGAGCATTGCAGGCTGGAGGATCCACACTCAGATCTACAAATCTGACAAATAAATCTTTGGTTTGGCAGCCAGCTTTATCAGATAAACCCAATAATTCAAACTTAAAGAGTAATTTTTTTTGGCATATTCAGCTACATGCATCAGTAATGAGACATAATGTCTATATTAGAAGTTGAGATGGAAAGATATAAATGATAGATCAGATGCCTTCAGCATAGATTAAAATGCTTAGTCTGAAAAAGAGGCAATCAAGGTAGTAAAGTGACAATCTACAAAATCTTGTGTGATATGTTGAATGGGAAGCACATGTTTGCTGTTAGACACTATAGTAAAATTCTGTGCCATCAACTAAAAATATCTGGAATTATACTCAAAATTAATAAAAGAAGCTTAACCCTATCCCTAGTAAATCCCTAGAACATAATGGATGCTGAGAGGTTACATGGGTTTAAGCACTGACTGTACAACTCACAGGAAAAGCTCTGTTGAGGGGTATCAGAAAACCAGAGAATTTGTCCAAGTGAACAAGACTCTGAGCTACAAACAGGCACTGAACATATTACTATCTATTTCCTCTATTCTCTTACATCTCTGTAAGGATTTGCCATTAGATGCTACTGAAAACAGAATAGTGGACAAAGTTAGCCTCTGATCTCCTTGATATCTATATATTGATATATTCTCTTAATTACACTGCAGGGAAAATGGGGAGGACCAAGTAGCTTAGCAGTTAGGTTGCATTTCCCCCATTCTATAGTGATGTCTGGCATGTACTCAGAACAAAAGATTTTTCAACATAACCACATGTGGAGAAATAAATTTCCAATTCTGTTTCAGTCAAATCCAATCCTTTGGCCAACTTCTTGATCACAGCCTCAGCATTTGGCCTATTTATATAAAGAACTTCCTCTCTACTTTATCAGCTTGCTCAAACAGGATCACCACAGATCTCCAGAAACTCCTGTGTAGACAGAAAATGCCAAATACTTCAATATTAAGGAAGCTCCACTTTTGAACCAATAGAAAGGGTACTCTTGAAATTTATCTGCAGGCCAGGTTAGCACAGCCAGCTAGGCTTCTAGGCAAGCACACAAGGAATGAGAAATGATCCAAAACCTGCAAAAAGGTTGTCCTGCACTGCTATAGCCAAACTAGCCTTTACATCTGTAACTCACATCAAGGAGACTCTGGAAAGAATTAATTGTTCTGGAAGAAGCTGGATAAATCATGTTTTAAATTATTTTTGTGGGAAGGGAGCCCTTTAGTCTATTAACAAATGGCTTGCAAACTGACCCTGTATTCTATTTATGTATTAACGGAATAGTTTAATGCATTTCAGCTTTTTGTGAGTTGTTCCAAAACAGTCTGTCAATGGTTACATGAGTCATAGGTCATTGTTTCCGAGAGCCGATTGGATGACTGTAGATTTTAATAAGACAAAATGTGAAAAATAGCACCCAGAGAATAAAGCACTTTTAAAGGTCTGTGCCAAAAGATTAATCAATTATGGTGAACTACTTTAGTTTTGAGAGTTACAGCCTTTTATGTTGTCTGAGCACTCAAAACACATGGGTGACATGACCTGCAAATAACAGTTAACTGGATTCACCACTTCAGCTTGGACTGTTTCATACTCTACAGCCACATCCATTTTTTGTGATTTGGGTCAGCACATAAAGCGTGTTTCCTACAAAACAAATTTTTCATTAGCTCTAAACTTTTAAAGGCAGACAGTAAATGCGTGGCATTGACCGCAATTGATCCAAGTTGTTTCTTCTTGCTTCTCATTCAATGAAGAGCAGCTGCACAGGCACACTCAGTTTAAGAAACCCAGAAGTCTTGTTGCAGAACCACACTCCTGCTGCTGCTGCCATGCCTTGGATTTCCCTCTGACGAGCCCCAGAGGTACTCATACACCACACAGCAGGTGACTCGGCTCGGGAATCTCCCTCCCAGGGCCTAATTTATGAAACCAGTGCAAACCAAACTACTCCTTCCCATCCCAGCAGGGACAAAGGAGCTCTTCAGGAGCCTCATCTCCTTTGCATTGCCACATTGAGCTTGTTATTGCCATACTCTCCCCATCGTTGCCAGCTTTGGTTCTTCCTGCCCTTGACTCAAGGAATAGTTTTGCAATTTTGAAAAGGACTGTTAATCAGAGCAGTTGTGATGTCAGTGCAGGCAGTGAATTCCCTAGAACATCTTGCAAGCCCTGCCACAGGCTGCCCTCAGGACCATGGCCTCCCCAAATACACCCACTTCCCACAGTTCGCCCCTAGGGCTCTCCCATGAGCCATGTGCCCACCTTGGAAGCTTGCAGCCATGGTAACCAAAACATTCTTCCTGACAGCCCCTTCAACTCTTTTCCTTGAGCATCCTACCTTAACTGCTTTCTGTCCTTGTGCCAGGGCTTCAGCTTGCAGGTGGTTATAAGCCTTTTCCCCTTGTACACAATGAGGACACTTTCCCAACTTCTCTTTCCCAGCTTGCAGTAGGCTGCAGTCACTCAATAGTTATTCAGGTTGACAGCTACACTGGGGACATCTATGTGACACATAGATATCTATCTAATCACCAAATCAGATGAGATTAAACCCTTCTGAGTCTCCAAACTCTTGAGTAAAACTGTGTTTCCTGAAGGCCAAAGCAAGCACAGAGGCTATACAGCCTCAGGGCCCAGGGCTTTGTTCAACACCACCAAAGCAATCCTTCATAAATCATTATCTTAAAAGCAGCAGCAATGGGTTTTAAATCCTCGTTCGAATGCTAAACATTCAGTTCCTTGGCTTAAATATTTGGTTCTTTGGCTTCTAAGCCATTAAAAAGCCTCTCTATTAATGTTTCCTTCACAATTTTTGAGGACCTATAAATTTGTTGGGGTTTAGTTTAAATTTAAAGTAACTGGATTCTCATGAAACTCTCCCTGGGACCTTTAAGAAAAACACCAAACATCGCAACAGCAATCAGTCTTGAGAAGCAGTTGCTCTGCCTTTCAGAGACATTTAACTCTCACATAAATCACAGCATTGGAACTGATTCCTTGACTCACTATTAGTGATTCCAGAACAAAAACCAGAAATGTAGTTGAAATTTAGGCCAAATCCACCACAGACTGAAGGAAATGGTTGTGAGATCACTTGCACCGCAGTGGGGATCCCTGGGGCAGGCAGTGGGAAGGATGCTTGTAAGTGCAGTTAGAAACAAGTCAGTTATACTGACTGTCAAATTTATCACTTTATTTATAACCATACCTAGACTAAATAGACTTTTTGTCTTTTAAGTTGATTTTCAGTACCTGTGTTGTTGGAAGTTGGATTTGAAACACAGGGAAAGAAAATTGTCAGCACTTCCTGAAATAAGACCGTTTTTGTGAAAAAGCACAAGCAAACAATATCATTAACTGTTCAGACCATTCATCTTGCACAAAATCATAGAATCATAGAATTATACAATGGTTTGGGTTGGAAGGTACCTTAAATATCATCTATTTCCAAACCCCCTGTCATGGGCAGTGACGCTTTTTACTAGACCAGGCTGCCCAGAGTCCGTCCCACCTGGCCTTGAAGGGATGGGACATCCACAACTTCTCTGTACAACTTGTTCTAGTGTCTCACAACTGTCCCAGTACAGAATTTTTTCCTAATGTCTAACCCAAACCTACTCTCTTTTAGTCTGAATCCATTCCCCCTTGTCCTGTCACTACATACTCTTGTAAAATGTCCCTCTCCATATTTCTTGCAGGCTCCCTTCAGGTAATAGAAGGCCACAATTAGATCACACCTAAGCTATCTCTTTTCCAGGCTGAACAAATCCAATTCTCTCAGCTTTTCCTCATAGGAGAGGTGGTCCATTCCTGTAATAATTTTGGTGGCTCTCCTTTGGACTCCTCCAGCAGGTCAATGTCCTTCCTCTGCTGGGAACCCCAGAACTGAACACTGCACAATCCTGGGCTCTTGCTGAATCCTTGCCAGTTGTTCATAAAATCCTTGGGATTAAACTTGCCTTTTTATATGAAAAAAACCAAACACTGAGGAGAACTCTCCTCTAGTCTCTCCCCACTCCATTTCACACTGAAGGACTTAATTTTTTTTTTTGCATTATCTATGATGTGTGTGAGACAGATAATACTGTGTGATTTTTTGTGTTTGTTGCTTTCAGAATATTGTGAGTCTATGAAACGTGCACCAAAGTGATTTTAACTTTTAAAGGGCCTTTTATTTATGGCCTTTAAGTCACCCAGTGTGTGAATGAAAGAGCAGACCACCTAGTCCCTCGAAGAGTTGATATTTAATTAGACAGCAGTTGTCCACATCCATTAGATTGAGGGACAATTTGGATCTCCATTTTCCCTGAAAGCACCTGCTAGGTGAAAGAGCTGAGAGTAGGGGCTGACAACTTCCTGCTGTTCAGATCAAGAGCTACCAACAGCTCAAAAAGACAAAACTTCAGAGCAATTTGAAGGAATCTGTAGCTGCTCCTTAGAGCAGTTTGCCAGTGGTTTTGCATTGGCACAAAGAGATAAGGAAGCTACAGCTAACACCAGTGCAGATGCAGTACCCAGGTGAGTATGCATAGTAGGCATGCCTAAGGATAATATCACAGGCAAGTTATACTACTCAGAGGATTCCTAGATCAAGTATATCACAGATCAGTGCTCCTTGGGATTGATGGGAGACAGACAAGAAGAGCTGTGGGTTATGTTTAAAGCTGCTTTGGGCCACCAGAATGGCTTTACTAGGACTTGTGATCACAGCACTGCCTACTTCACCTTTGCTTTATATTCAAGCAGAAGAAATATGTGGCTTAGTTTAGCAACCTTTGTAGGAATGCTTGGAAATTTCCATGTTTTCTCCTTAAATTCATTTTCCTATGGTACCTTCGTACTCATTTTTATTTAGATTTTTGTTTTATTTTTTGAGTCAACAGATCATCTCCCTGGAGGTAGATTGCATAATTGTGAAATCATAGAGACCAGAGAAACAATCCCATAAGTACTCCCCAGGGCATAACCAACGTGGAAATGGAAAAAAGTCCTCCCAAGGCTGGTGCCTCCCAGACAGTTATAGTCTTTAATGTTCTGTCAGCTTCTGTCTTGTACATAAACCATAAGACACATGGCCTCTTTGCATCATTATTTTGCAGCTGCTTTTATTGCTCCATCATTGACACTAGAACTCGAAAAGCAGGCTGGAAGTAAAAACATTCACAGTTGCTGGAAACATGATGGTTGACCTGCCTTTCTCAGGTTCATAATTTTTCTTTATTCTGTAACTGGTCTTCAACCTGTTCAAAATTGTAAAGAAGTAAAAACTTCTCTGCCATATGCAGGGAGAGCAGGAACGACTTAAATGATGCCAGTGAGTGGGGTAATCTTTTGTTTTTGAAGGGATTTCACCTTTTTTATAGTGTAGTCCAATCTAAGATGCATGAAAAAGGCAAGGGGGGGCACCTGCCTAAAAAGATGGCTATACCCCACCTAGGTCTCTTCCTCCCCCTCAAGACATTCTATTTATCATGAGTTTTTCCACCTACATAACAGAAACCAGCAGAATTACTTTATTGAGACTTCTTTGTCCCAAGTCTGTTGGTGGTGAACAGGCAGGGGGCAGTAAGAAGGCTTAGGTGATGTAGGTCAAGTCAGGTCAGGTGAGCCATTAGAAATAAGTCTGTAGGTAAGGAGAGTCTCTCCAGAGAGGCCTTGCTGAAACCCTCTGCTGAGACCTTGCTGGCCTTTTTCACTGCAGCATCTTTCTGCCATGCCTTGGGCTGGGGACGGACATGAGGGCTGGGCAGTGCAGTGGGTGGCAGCCACCTCAGCAGGAGGAGGTGCATCGTGAGAAGTACTCTGCCCACTATGTAAAAGTCCCCGAGATATAAACTCCTTTCTCCCAGCAGCAAAACACCTTCTAAAAAAAAAAAAAAAAAAGCAGTTTGCATAATTTTTTACAAGCTAATTTTTTTTTTATATATATTTCTGCAAAGCATGATTTATTTCTTTTACTCCAGCTTTGGACTGGAATTGCACTTTTAGTTCATGTTTCTCTGTGATTCTAATGGCTTTTGTACTCCACAGTCAAAGTTGTAATGGTGACTATAAATACTTTTACTAACAGAGAATAATTTGGCTTCCCATGCCAGAAGCCAGAGTCTCCCCCTGAGGTACCTTTGCTAAGGTAATACCCCTGCTCCCTTCCCACCCTGGGCTGATTGATTTCAAAACCTTCCCGAACACGAGGAGGGGGAGTTCTTTGATACATCACATCTATTTGCCACAGTGATCTGTCTTGTGACAAAGTAAACACAAGAAGATGTCAAAATGTCCTGCTTTCTCTGGTTAACATTATTCACAGTAGATACAGTGTTTATGCGAGGGGTGAAGAGACTTTAAAGCAAAAGGTAAAGTATAATCAAGGAAGGTTGGAAGGTTATTTAGATATGTATCAGTTTAAGGCTTTTGATATAACATCATGATGTCAGCTTGGGTTAAACCTTTAAGATTGAGGCTGGATATAAGAGGGATAGTCCATCATGGAGAATGGGGTTTCCAGAGATCTGTAAGGTTAATCTAAATTATCCTGGAGATTAGCCCTGAGACAGCAAATGGTTCCACAAACATCACCACTGCTGTCCCAGGAAGCCATGTGATACCTTCAGACCTCAGTTAGCATTTTAAGGAGACTAATCCTGAGCTCACTAGTGAGGAGAGGACATAATTTTATAGGTGAGGCTGTCACTCTCTCTCGGGGTGAGTTATGGGGCAGGGCTGGCAGTGGAACTGGAGCATACAAGTTACAGGTCAAGCTCTTCAAAGGCTGTCAGCTCAAACAAATCCACTCTGCAAATTTAAAGCTCTTCATTCTGAAGCATCAAGCAATTTATTCTGTTTTAGAAGAGAAATAAGCTGTGACCCTGTTTCTTATATTTCTAGCTACTATCTTTGACTTATTATAGTCATCATTCAACTACTTTATGAGAGGTATGTAGCATCAGAAACATGGAAAAATTCCCAGAAAGCTTTTCAGTGCTTACTCTGCAAGTCAAAGAGGAAGATGCTAAACTACCTGCTCTTTTGACACCAGAAAGAGCAGATTGCTGTCTGCAGAGATTTGCTACACAGATTTAATTCCAGGAGGCTTTATTAAAATTAACTTTGCATGCAGCTGTTGAACACAGGTACCCAAAAAATGACAGTGTCATGACTATAAGTAACATCTGTGTATGTCATTGCCCCCCCAGCATGTGCCTATAATCCACCTGATACATACGGTTTTCTTAGTACAATATAAACATTGAGTTTTCACTTTTCATCCCTGACTTGCTTTATACATTACATAAGGAAAACCTGCACAGACTTCTGATTCCAGTTGTGCAAATATCTGCTTCAGTGCAATTTTAAGGGAACACAGTGGATTCCCATTGCTAAAAAGCAGATTTAAATGGAGCTGTGGACACAAATCGGTTTGTAATAAGGTAGGAAAACTTGGAGTATGCAGGAAGTGAAATGACATGGGCAACATGAAATCATCACAATGACTGCAGCTGGATTTTAAGTAAACATTCAAATAATATCAGACTACCAGATACTTTCAAAATCATGTTTCATTGATTATGAGCATTATCATGGTAGGAAAATAACACAGAGAAAGAATTCAAATAAAAATAATGTGCAGTTATGAAATGTTTATGGAAATAAGGACCAGTGCAGATGCTCTGATTATTTTTATTTAATTCTACTTCTAAAGTGATGGAAGAGGAACAAACAATGCATTAAAATTCAGGTAATTTTAAATATTAAAACATTTAAGACCTGTCTAAAGTCAGTGGAGTTTTGTTTCAAATGCCTAGAATTGCAGAAAACTAGAGGCACACGTAACACTTTTCTGTTTCATTTAACCTTTTGTTCAAAATGGAAGTGATGTAGGAATCAAGCAGTAGAGAAGTCTTTCTTACTGAAGCATCTACGGGCATGTGCTGGCTTAACACTGTCTCTTCTAAAATATTTTTTCCTATAAGTACATTTCACACTGTTGCTATTCCAAGTTTAAGAAAGAAGAAGGGAGGTGACAGCCATGACCATTCAGGCAGGCTCACATTTGCACCTCTTTGTCCTTGTTACCAACCAACTCTAATTGTCAGCTGAAGTGCCTGAAGTTTTGAAACATGCAGATTTCATTTCTTGTTTCTGTGGAGAACTGCAATACCACAAAAAGAGACAGTTGGTCACACTTTCAACACAGTTTCCCACATTCAAAAAATGTGGACAAGTTGGACACTCTTCAAGTAAACACGCAAACAGTTCAAAGCAGAGAGGTAGATCCAAACCAAACCAAGAGCCTGTATCATAAAGTTCCCATGTTTCACTGATGCTCGGGTCCAGATCCAAAAATCTCAGTTATGTACAAAGGGGTGAACCAAGCCCATGCCCAAATCACTTTTCTTTTCTTCTTCCTCCTCAAGCTGTGAAGGTGTTTGACTCTGAATCCAAGTACTGAGCATCATTTCTTACGCTGCTCTCCAGCTGGGTGGTTGTTAACAATTGAAGGTAAACACAGATCCTTTGAGGCTCAGCCAGCAAAAAACCAAAGTTTTGAACAAATACTGTCGACTCAGCCATGATCTCATGAGACAGCATAGCTGTGTCTGCCCCAAAGGCCAAAATATTTCGGATGGCAAAATGAGCTACTTTATTTTTATCAGTGAATAGAGTGGCAGTAAGAGGTTCAGCACTTATAGGCTTAGTTTTTGAAAAGTAACCAGTAATTTGGGGTTCTTAGTATGAAACACCATATCCTTGATTTTTCAGAAAATGCTGAGTATTTTAATTCTGAAAATTGGAATGTCTTAGAATTGCCAGTCTTTTTTTTTCTTTTTTTTTCTTTAAAGTGTAAAGTAACAATTTCCATAAATATGAAAATGTTGCTATGCAGATATGATTTCTGTAAAAAATTGAAAGTCTGCTGCTTTCTCAGTTCTGTGCAGCGAGCATTTTTGTAAGAGATGTCTACAGATTTCTTGAAAAACCCTTTGTTGCATCAATATTGCCAGATCCAGTCTGATGGGTGAGCAGCTGCATTAACTGATAAAGCATAAAATATATTAATAAGAAATAATCAGCTTCACAGGATCACAGATTTGTTTGGGTTGGAAGTGACCTTAAAGATCACCCAGTTCAAACTCTCTTGCCAGGGCAGGGATACCCTCCAGTAGACAAGGTTTCCCAGAGTCCATCCAAGCTGGCCTTGAACACTGCCCAGGACGGGGCATCCACAGCTTCTCAGTCAACTTGTCCCCGTGCCTTCCCACCTCCGAGGGAAGGATTCCTTCCCAAAATCCCGGTTTATCCGCCCGGGTTCCCCCGGAGCGCAGCGGGCAGGCGGCGGTTCCGCGGGGGGACAGCGCCATCTGCCGGCTGAGCGGGGCGGTCGAGCGGGAGGGAGCTCCGGTGTCTCCCTTCCTTCCTTCCTTCCTTCCTTCCTTCCTTCCTTCCTTCCTTCCTTCCTTCCTTCCTTCCTTCCTTCCTTCCTTCCTTCCTTCCTTCCTTCCTTCCTTCCTCCCTTCCTTCCTTCCTCCCTTCCTTCCTTCCTCCCTTCCTTCCTTCCTTCCTTCCTTCCTTCCTTCCTTCCTTCCTTCCTTCCTTCCTTCCTTCCTTCCTTCCTTCCCTCCTTCCTTCCCTCCTTCCTTCCTTCCTTCCTTCCTTCCTTCCTTCCTTCCTTCCTTCCTTCCTTCCTTCCTTCCTTCCTTCCTTCCTTCCTTCCTTCCCCCACGGACGCGGCATGGAACGGAAAAACAGGGGAAACCTAGGGCAGCCTCTTGTCACCGACAGGAAATGTGTAAGAACAAAGCAGCTGGACCAGGAGAGAAGATAGTGCTGGTTTGTGAACTGAGGGTCCCACTGACCAATAGGTTTGAGTTTACAGATTGTAACCACAAAATGAGGTCAAAACTTGTATTTATTTGCTTTTATCAATTATATGCTCTGCATAAAGTACTGAGGAGATGACTTTAACTTCAGTGTTGATCGAGTTGCAGTTTTAATCTTTGTTATTTTATACTCCCCCTGTTAAGCATGTCTTTTCAGTGCTGCTAGTAGTTAGACTGTCTTTGTCTTATCAGTACTCCAAGCAGCCAGACAGTATCTTCAGAAATACACAATAACCAAAAAAACAAGTTATTATTGCTCAAAGAAAGAAGAAAATCTAAAAAGTTCCCATATGTCTTCTGACACTATTCTCCAGCAAAAAGTATGCTGTGAGAAAGGCTTTCCTGGGCTTGAACAGATGATCAACTAACTTGAATTTTAGCAAACAAGAACCATGGAACATTTTGGATTAAAAGGAGCCATACAGATCATCTAGTTCCAAACCCCATGCCATGGACAGGGATGCCTTCCACTAAAGCAAGTTGCCCAGGGTCCCATCCAACTCGGCCTAGAACACTTCCAGGGATGGGACATCCACAACTTCTCTGGGCAACCTGTTCCAGTGCCTCATCACCCGCAGAGTAAAGAAGGTTTTTCTAACACCTAATCTAAACCTGCCCTCTTCCAGTTTGAGACCATTCCCCATTTGTCCTGTCACTACATGCTCTTGTAAATAGTCGCTCTCAGAATTAAGAAGACACTTCATGTAGACAATACTTAGTGATATTTAGAGCTAATGATTACTGCATATTCATCAGAAAGCAATGTTGCACCTCAGACACATATTTATCAGCAGTGGAGCCCTGTTGCTGTCTGCATCCATACACTCCTTCAGCAGCAGTGAACCACAGCTTTCTCAGAAGATGTGCATTTCAAATGTGGGAACAAAGTGAATGCAGAGACTGACTCAGTCCTTAATGTTACATGTGATGATATTATAAATCTCAGTGAAACAGTTAACAGATTCAGATATTTTTTGACAGTCAACCAACCACTGCAGCCTTCTCTGGGAATGCCTGCCTGGAAATAAAGTACTTCAGAAGAAAAAGAGAAGTGAATCTAGATAGGATTTTAAAATTATCTTTACCTTTACTTTTCCTTTTTCTGGCTGAATATTCTTAGCCATAATTATTTGTGCTATTTGTAAATACATATGATCACCTATCCATGGACTAACCCAATCAGGAAATACTTTTTTGGATTCCTTGCAGCACCAGAAAACTAGTGTCATACCTTAAATAAATGTTGTGCAAAAAGCTTAGTGAAAAAGTTAGTTAGGGCTTTAAAAATTATCTGGATTTGGCATGAAATCTAATTTTTTTGTGTGTGTTTTCTCCAGTCATTCCAGTTTTATCTGGTCTTATGGACTCTCCAGAGGAAAATCAGTCACTGGACTGTCATTTGTGTTTTCACTTGTGAGGTTGCAATATGACATTAGTCTTTTTTGGTACTTCACGGGTTGCTGATATTGCACTGTCAGATTATATTAAACGAGTCAGGCACAGTTTAAAGAGACATCAATATTTTCATTGTTTGACTGGTTGATACAGCTGTCAAGTGCACTGGGGCACTGGTAGGCGATCAGACTTTCCTTTTGCTCCTTTGCAGAAGGATAGCTTTGGGACACTGATCACAGAGAATTTTAGTGATAAAGTGATACTTGTCATATTTTTCAGGTGGGAAAGATTTTCCAGAAGTCCTTCTTCTTTCTTCTTTGCAGCACTTCACCTCTTTCCCAGTAAGTTTTGCTGCTCCCTTGGATTCCTTCCAGCCAGTTTAAGCCACCACCATCATGACAGCCTTTTTCTGTGTGGCAGCACTAGCTGTGACAGCACATGGAGTCTCTGGAATATACTTATTCCTATTTGGCATGTTCCTCTTACCCCCTCCTTGCTGTCTCTGCTGGACAACGTCAGATGCTGGTGCAAGGCAGCAACCAGAATTGTCCTATATCTATTCATTCCCAGTTTCTCTTCCCAACCCAACTCATCCTGCTGGGGAATCTCAATGCTGTGGCAGTGGCCAAACCCTCCCTCCACAGCTCTGTGAAGGGCACCTGCCAGGCCACTGTCATAAAGCCAGGGTCATGCCAGAGGGAATGCTATTTGCTGCATGTGGAAGGTTAGGAAGATGCATAACATTTTGTAAGGCAGAAGCCTAGGAAGGAATTTGAAAGGCAGGAATGTGGGCAAGGGATCAGGAATTGCTATTTGAGATATTTTACAACTTGAAAACAAAGAAGCTTAGATAATAACCAGTGACAAGCTGAATGCCCTTTCTAGATGACCAGGATAGTGTAAGTACCTGCTAGTAATACCATCCTTTCAACTTTGTTCCCCCCACTCCACATTTACGCATACACATACTTCTTATAAAATTATATACATATACATAAAATCTCACCTGATTTCAACTATGGCCTCTGTTAAGAAGGATCTTCCAAAAGAATGCTGAAGACCTGGTGCTCTGTATTTTTGAGAGTACAAGCTCCATAGCACTATGTTACAAGAGCAATTCACTTTGCCCTGGAATAATGTTATGAACTTGATAGCCCATCCAGAAATGAGACCGCAGTGAAATGAGGTGGTGCTTTGTTTATGTGAAAGAATATTTGTACTAGAGACCAAATTTTTATATGTATATAATCAGTCCTAATAGATCATTATCAAGCTAAAGTAAACCTCTTAAATGCTCAATTTGTGCGTGTGTAAATGAAGCTCTGCAGAAAGGCCTCGGGATAGAATGAAGTTTATGAGATTGTAAATGAGCTCTATTTATAAAACTGTTTGGAAATGAAACAAAGAGTTGTTTATCGCTTGTTCTACACAAACCATCACCCCTAACAAGCATCCTGGGACACCATACATGTGGGATTTTTTAGTTCAGAAGGATGAAAATATACAAGTCCTGTGTTTCAATACAAACAGACCCTTTCTAGCAAAGAGTCTGATTTTGAAATAACACTGAATAAAATATGCTGAAAGTATAAAAGACAGTGGATCAAGTTCAGTTTCTGTCAGGAAGTAAAATGTTGGTGAAAAAATCCATATTGTGTTTTAACAATCCTGATTTGTGCCCACTTTTTTTAGGACATAATGTTTGATGGAGGTAAGAAGTTACTGGGAGTATTTTGCTGTGTCCTTAAGATTTCCAGCCTTGACTCCACTGCAGTTATCCTACACTAAAATATTATATATTTATTACTCCTTCTCCTTGTGCATATCTGTAACTGCTTGATAAAGAATTTATGTCATAAATTAACTATCTGAAGACCAAAGATTCATTTTGGAATCACAATAGGTGTGTGCTATGGTCACTGTTACCTTTGGGGTTTTTATACAGTGAATCATACAATACTCAAAAGGAAGTAATTGTACTGGACTTTATTTGTGGACTTGAGGAGCAGTGTGCAGACACTTCCAGGCACTCATCTTCCTTTTTATGACCCATTCTTTCAAGCCTAGTATATTGCTTTGTACCTTACTTCTTATTCATCAGCAGAGCATCTCTACAGTGCCTCTATTACAACAGGATCTGGAAACTATCAAAATAAGCCATCCTTGTGATTTTTTTTTAGAGTTTGTACCTGTTGAACTGTTGGCAAAAATTCAGTTAAGATTCAAAATAAAAAAAAAAGTGTATGTCACAGATGTAGATTGTTGGGGTTGGAATAAAGAATAATGATCTTTACACTCTGGAAAGCTTTCCCCAACCCAGATGAAGTATTCTTTAGCCTCCTATTTAATTTTCACAGATCTGTTTTTACAGGAGGCATGCTCTACGGAAAGATCTTTAAAATATAAGTATACATCTATACAGATGAAAACACATGTATGTATGTACAAATATGAAGTGCTTGAATCATAGGTTACAATGGTTGAAAATGTCTATTTTTCTTTCTCCTCAATGAGTAAACCACAGCTTATGGAGGGGAAATATTAATTTATCTATATTTACTATAAGTGAATCATCCAAAAATGTTGTTTCAACCAGTTTTCAGTTCAGGAACTTTCTTCAAATAAATGCAGATTTAACAGTGGGTGTCCAGCAAAACTCACTGTAGAGGGCTGTCCCACAGCCACAGTTTGAAGCCTTGTTTCTGAACACTGCCAGTGCTCAGGACTTCCCCTGCTTCCCCATCCAAAGTGTCAGGACTTTTCACCTGGGATTTCTCCCACAAGTGCTCAGTAGCTGCCTGGATCGAGAAGTAAATCAGTTTATGGCAAGATCTTACAGGCAGGAGCCATGTCCTGATAGTTTCTTGTGCATATGGTCTAAAATGTTTCCTCTGTACAAAAATGCAGACAAACTGAACATGAAGCAAGAGACTTTATGCAGGACAAATTCAGATTTCCATATATCCTAAAAATAGGTTTTTTGGTGAAAAAAATGAAAGCCCTTCATTACAATTTTTTCTTTTAAAAAATTTAAAGCTTTTCAGCTGGGATGGTAAATTATATCTCATGTCTGAAAAATGCATATTCTGGCTTAGAAAAGTGTGTTTTTTCTCTTTTAGTAGCTGGCATGTTCTGACATGCAAATAGCTTGAGCTAATATTTAATTAGGTAAATAGAACATTAGTATTGGAGCAAGAGAGACTGGTCAAGCATTCCTGACTTGAAACAACCTCTTAGAAACTCTGACCAGAAAGGAAATACTTCTAAATGTGGGTAAATGTAAAATGAGATGTTATATATGCAATATTATTTATTGTTCTATTTGAAGTTTGGATAACAATTGTAAAATGTGTGTGTGTGTACATATGTATGTACTTAAACAGTTAATGAAATCAGGATACAAATGCTGATCATTATCTCCATATATATATATATATACATATAGTGGGTCGAGCCAAAGCACAATCCTCAGGTTTTCCAGACCTGGATCAAGATCCAAATATTGTGGCTTGTGCCTGCCCCTATTTCTTTTCAAGGAACTCATTTATCAGTGGTGTGGACATTTCCCTGGACTTTATTTTAGCTGCCAGAGATTTTCTGGCATTTTGTAATAAGACTAATTGCAGTGCATGTGAGCCCCAAGGAATGAAGACACTTCTCTGTTTTAAAATTAGTAGCTATGTCTGCCAAAGTGACATGCAGAAATATTCTGGAGGGCAGATAGAAAGCTCAATGAGAGTTTCCAAGGCCACACAACAGAGTGCTGACTTCTTTAACTTAGCAAATACTGTTTTCCAAAATACTTGTCTTCTTTTTATTCCTATGGGGTGCTACAGTGAAAAGAATTAGAGTGAGCAATCCTTGGACGTAACCACTCGATTTCTTCTCTGATGAGCTTTCATCTCTCTTTTACTGAACAGCACATCTTTTCTTCACTGTTTTGAATATTGGCTCCTTGGCTAATAAAATTTTACAAGTGATTTTTGAAAACAAACAATACTATATTATCCCTTTTTTCCAACTCATGAAATAAATATTCCATCAAAGAGACTTTTATGTTTCACAGTGGCAGTTCTCAAATGACCAGCATGGTATCATGTTCAAAACAGGGCACGGTCCATTTTTACAGTAGATTTACTCAATCACAGTTACTAATCGGATTAGTACTGCTTTTATGTCTGACAAATTTTTAAAAGTTGGGGGTCATTAAAGCCCTTGCACATACAGAGAGCCTGTGGTGCTGGGCTGTATTTTTCCAGTTAACCATTTCTGCTTTGAAACAAATCAAACAATTTTCTTTAATGCACATAGAAGCTAACAGAAGTTGCAACATAGAAGTTTAATGCAACATAGAAGTTGCTTCTTTAGGCTGCAATGCCACTGAGTATTTAAATCCATTCCTTGACTTAGCATAGCACATGCTTATGTATGGAGTTAAGAAAGAGCATCAGTTTGAAAGGTAGAAGAGGCTGAGTGCTAGGGAGGGACTCATGCATGCTGCTACCCAAAAGAAAAACATTTCCTTGTGCTTTCCTCTTCCAGCTCAATCATACGCAAGAACTAACCCTTACCATCTGAATCACAGTTTTTGACATCATTCCTTCACGTTCCAGTCAAAAACTCTAAAAAAATATTAAGGTTATAATTAGTTGTCATGAGCTTGAAAGTGAATTCTCTAAGAAGTTAAGAAGAAACTAAATGTAGCACCAAAGGGAGAATTTGGCCACCAAAAGACTAGGTTTTGCTCAAAGGGCTGAACTCCAGTGACATCAGAAGGCTATTCCAGTTCTTGGAGAAGAATAATACAGACCTTGTTTGGATGTCAGGTGCGCATCTCCCACACCAGCTGCTCTTATGAATTTCATAGGAAAACTAGAAAACTTCTACTCATAAAACTAAAGGAAAGCCTAATATAGTCTATCTATCAGACAGTTGTGTAAAGCTCAAGTGGAATTAGACCTGTGTCAAAAAGGAAGAAGAGAAGGCAGACAAAAAAAGGATAGAAAATTAAGCCTGATCTTTCATGTCTTCTGGAAACTCCCCCTGGAGCTGGTGACAGAAGCAAAGAGCATGCAATATCCTTTCCAATAGTTAGTTAATCATTAAAATGGTAGGAGAAGTTCTGAGTGGCTCATTGCTGTACAGGCAGAAATAGGATGTAAAATTGGTAAAAAACATACTAAATATTCCAGGTATCATAGAGCACCAACAGCAACTAACAATGCCTGTCTTTACTTGGAAGTCAAATCAATTTCAGTTTTAAAAGACTTCCACAGGAGCTGATAAGTGCAAATGTTTCCACTGCTGCCTCCCCACAAATGGATGCAAACAAGCACTCTTCATACAGACATTGGAATAGGTTAGTAAGTGTGCAGGGTATAAGCAAAGATAAGATTTCTTAATGGAATTTTTTTCTTAAAGAAAAATAGAATATTTAATTTTTTAACATTAATCAATTATGACAGAATGATTCCAGTAGAAACAGATGCACTAGAATACAAAAATAACTAAAACAAAAATTGAATGAAATATAGTCTATGTTTACACACGCTCTAGATAAATATTAACATCATGAGAAAGTGAATGGCTTAGCATCAGCCAAGCTAAGTCAGGAAATGATCAAATTAAGTTTACACACCATAGCTTAGACTCTGTCCCCTGGGTACATGCGTCGCTGTGAGATCTTTGATATGGATATCATATGTCCTTTCCTAAACCATGAAGTGCCATAGCATGCATTAAAAATATATATATAATTCTCATATACAAACACATATGCAATAGAGCCTTGCTGCCTGTGTGTCAACTCTTTTTTGCAAGGGAAGAACAAAA
The DNA here is from genome assembly GCF_008360975.1 of Lichenostomus cassidix. Classification (NCBI taxonomy): domain Eukaryota; kingdom Metazoa; phylum Chordata; class Aves; order Passeriformes; family Meliphagidae; genus Lichenostomus; species Lichenostomus cassidix. The sequence goes on along the minus strand of NC_139482.1, from coordinate 119,032,564 downwards.
TCAAGATAAAACTTGAAAGCTGAGGTCTCCTTTGCAAGACTGCAAAGCTTTGTTGATCAGTAGAGTCACAAGAGCATATAAATATAAATCTAGTTTGTTATTTATTAACTGAGTTATTAACTACTGTGCAAAAGAGATTATTAATGTAATTTTGTGTGTCCCTTTTATGGTCATGGTTCATGTCTTCTCAGTGGAAAGCAGGAAAGGCATTTTTCATTTGTTCTACCCTGAATCATTAATTCCTCGAGAGTTTCAGAGCTGAACACCATTTGATACAGAGACTGTGCAACTATTATAAATTCCTCAGAACTTCAAAAATTAGAACAAATAAACTATACAGAGCAACACACTGACAGAGTTATACAACTTCAAGGGAGTAATAATATCTATTAACATGAGGGTGCCACTATGAGGACACTAAAAAATACGGCATAAATTTTGAATATTATATGTCATAAGGTCATATCATAAGGTTTTTCAGCAAAATTAAGGCTCAATGACATTTTGCCATTTATAAGCAAAGGTAATGATTGAATTAACAGATAATTCCAATTAGAAAAAAATACTAACTTCTGGCAGTAGCACAGCAGGTCTTTCAAAGTCTACTACTGAGCAAATTGCCAAACACATGAACAAAACATCCTGTCGGTAAGTTTGTTTTAAAGGAAAACTCACAAAATATTAAATTGGTCCCTATTGTGTTTTGTTGGTACAAATTCTTCCACATCTTAAATCCCTTTTAAGATCCCATGTGAGAACACTGGAACCACTCATATTGTGATTAGAGGGGCAACATGACCCAAAAAAATAATAATTTCTTAAACCAGAGCATGTTGAGAAATACTGATTGTAATCCTGAAGATTCAGGTGGTCTTATTTAGGGGAACAAGGAGTAGATTTCAGACAGAGAGTTACCAGATAAATCAATGGAGACCTAATCAATATGGTAAATGAAGCCAGGAGAGAATTGCACCTTATCCTAAGACAAATAAACAAAAGAGGTATTCCCTCTCCTAAAGAGAGATGTTGAGAGCTGTTTGAGATGCTCTAGGGTACTTGGGACAGAACTAAGGGAGGCTGGGTCTGAAACCTACAGAAAATCTCCGTCCTTCAAGAGCAGCAAATGGTAGCCAGGTGAAGTATCCTGGAGCATCAGAAATGTCAGTAGACTTGATTAGGCAAGAGAATCCCCTCTGTAGTGGACAGTGAATTGAAGATTTCCCTAAGAAGTTCTAAGTTTGTGAACTAGACAGGTAGTGTACATATGCATTCACTGCTAAATTTAGGTAGACACCTAAATCCCATGCATTGTGTCAATTCCACAGTTCCTAGCCAAAAGACAGATGTCCACATGCTTCTGACTGCCTTAGTAAACTCACTGAGAGCACAGAAAAATATAATCTTAGAAAAAGTTATTTGGCAAACACTGAACAATGAAGATCCTCATGAAAGAAAAATACTGAAAGCATTAACTTAAGCATTTCATGTGTTTAAACTCTTGGCATGTTATTAGTCACACTGACCCAGTTTATTTATTCTTCTCAAGCAAAAATAAACAAACAGAAATCCCTGGGTCTATGATAAAAAGACACTGAGAGTACTCATCCATTTCCAGAAACATGTGGGGTAAAAGTATTGGCAGTAAAAATTTGCTATGAAAATGGTCAAACAATTTGGGCATAAAGAATTACCCTGGGAAGGAATGCATTTCTGATTCATCTGTTAGGTTGTCTTTAACTCAGAGCAGCAAGTCCTACAGTAGCACAACACTTTTCCATCAGCAGGTCAGGAGGAAAGGCATATTTCATGCACACATCACTGACCTAGACCTCTGGTCAAAAGGGAGTGATATTGATGCACTCTGGAGCAGGTTTATCTGACTCTTAATCAGAAAGGCATTAGCCTGACACAAGGGTCAAGGTAGGCAGTATAAAATGCACTGATATAGGAGGGATGTCCATGATTTCCAGGAAAGGTTTGGAAAAAGAGAGTCTGTGGCATTTCCTCTCATTATTTTTATTACCGTGTTGGACTTCAAAACAGCAGCTCAGGAAAAGAAGCAGTGAGGTAAAGTCCTGACCCAACTGAAATCAATTGGAATTTTATTACTGACCTCAGTAGGACGAAACTTGACCTTTTCTTAAGTTTAAAAGAATGCCTGATTGTTTTGAGCATATAAATAGTGTAAGATGGGCAGGGATTAGTCAGAGAGACTAAAAAAGCTCCCTCTGACTTCCTGTACAATCCAGAGGCTGTCAAACCAAACACATTGGCTTAGCTTGGTCCTGCTGGATATGTTTTCCTAGACTCTGCCAGGGCCCTGGCTGCACAAACTGGCTTCTATGGCCCTGAGCAGCCTGACCTGGGACACACACATCCCGTGTGCACATGGCCTCAGGAGCCACTTAACTCTGGCTGTGGGTTTTTTCTGAATAGATATGAGGTCTATGTGGTAGGAATCTTTCTCTCCAACTCTAAGTGTAGCTTCTGCACAGATATCAGACCTGGGCCTAAGTTTTTTTCCTGACTGGAGTCACTGGCTAGACTTTGGACCTAAGTCATCATTTTGTCTTCTCAGGGACTATCAGTTGAAACCCAGCAGCAGGACCAGTGTTCATGGTCTGTTTTCTAAGGAGAGTAAGAATATTCATCATTGTTCCTCTGCTGCTCTGTTTAATTTCTGTCTCCCTAATAAGATACCAAGAAAGTTAGATTCAGTGATTGGAACTGAAACACCCAAATTGCTGTATTTCCAACTTGGTTTATGTTTTGTCATTTTTACACTGGTATATGGTTACTCATCTGTCCTTAATGTAGATAATGGATATATCCTTAATGGATGCTTATTAAAATGTGTATCTCTGATTATGCAGTTTCCTGTCACACTGCAACACTAACAACATTTCAAAGATTCTGAAGAACTGGCTAAATGGCAGATCTCAGGGGTTCATAATCAGTGTCACAGCATGTAGGTGGAGGCCTGTCACTAGTGGGGTCCCCCAAAGTTCAATACTGGGCCCAGTATTGTTTCACTTGCTCATCGATGACTTGGAGGAAGGGGCAGATGTCTCCTCAACAAGTTCATTGACAACACAAACTGGGAGGAGCGGCTGATACCCCAGAGGGCTGTGCAGCCCTCCAGAAGGAACTTGTCAGATTGGAAAGACAGGTAGAGAAGAACTGCCTGAATTTCAACAAAAGCAAAAGCAGGGTCCAGCACCCAGGGAATAACAAGCCCCTGCACCAGCACAGGCTGGGGGCTGATCTGCTGGGGGCTGATCTGCTGGGAAGCAGCTCTGTGGAGAAAGACCTGGGGGTCCTGGTGAAAACCAAGCTGTCCATGAGCCAGCAGTGATTGTGCCTTTGTGGCCAAAATGGCCAACAGAATCTTGGTGTACATTAGGAAGGGCATTCTCAACAGGTCAAAGGAGGTGATCCTCCTTCCCTACTCAACCCTGGTGAGGCTCCATCTGGAGTGCTGTGTCCAGTTCTGGGCTCCTCAGTACTAGAGGGACATGGAGCTCCTGGAGCTGGTCCTGTGGAGGTCTGCAAAGATGGCTTGGGGACAAAGAGGGGTCAGGGACTGGAACATTTCTCTTATGAGGAAATGCTTCAAGGGTTGAGCCTGTTCAGCCTCAAGAAGAGAAGACTGAGAGGCAACTTCATCAATGTGTACAACTCTCTGAGGGGAGAGTGTCAAGAGGCTGGATCCAGGCTCTTCTTGGTGGTGCCAAGCAAAAGGATGAGAAGCAACAGGCAGAAACTGATTCACAGAAAGTTCAACCTGCATATGAGGAAGAAATGCTTCACTGTGCAGGTAACCAAGCACTAGAGCAGGTTGCCAAGAGAGGTTGTAGAGTCTCCCTCACTGGAGACATTCAAGAAACATCTGGATGTGATCCTGTACCTTGTGTTCTAGAATGACTCTGCTTGAGCAGCAAGGTTGGATCAGACTGTGGTACCTTCCAACCTTAAGCATTCTGTGATTCTTTGATGACAAATATCAGTAGCCTAATTATAAGGAAAACTCACTACCAGTGCTAGTGCTTCATCTCCATGTCCTGTTCTTCCATTCTCAGTATTTGTAATGGACTGGATGTAAGCATCTTTTAGACTTGTGGTGAGGAATTGGGACAAGCTTGTGATAAAAATGTGCCTATATTTAATAGCCCTTAGATAACTTCTATTCTGTCGATTTTTGTTTGTTCATTCCCCACCCTTCATCCCCATCCCCACAGTGGCTGAGTAAACTCACACAATCTCTTAATATCTGTTGTATCTATGGTAAGAGCTTTCATGGCATATGTGTCTTTTCTTTTGTTTCAAAAATGGCACATCTCTTTTATTTGATGCCCCCGTCTTATATCACTACAGGTAAGTAGATAGGGAGTAATTATTTCTTTTTCTTTTCTAATTTTGTAGAACTGTACTATACCACTTTTCAGTTCCCTCTAGTCTGAAGAATTTTGATACAACTTGTTCTTTTCTTTGAAAGTTGTAAAATAGCTGTGATTGTGCTTGTCTCTCTATAGGAATCTTTTGTAATCATTCTTTTTCTGAGATGGGGAAATAAGAACTGCATTCAGTAACTGAGGTCAGGACATTGTGAAATGGTAGAATGGGGCAGTATTGCTGCAAAAACAACCTCTTCATAAAAATGTTGAGAAACACAATTTTATCTCAGTTTGGAGTTCAACTGCAGCTTTTCTAGCTCAAAGAGAGGTCAGGTCTACTTAAATTATTATCCCATTCAATCTGTTCAACCCTTGATCTGTCATACCAAGTCTTGGGTAATAGGGGATTGAAAGATTTCTTTAATAATCCAGAGATTGCTGAATAATCCTAGGATAATTATAATTCTTCTTGGTAAATCCAAACCCTCAACCTGTGTTTATGTGCCTAACCTTCACTGCTTAGCTACAGATGGGTTTAAACCCATGAGTTAAATATGTCACTAGAACGTCTCAGGTAGTTCGCAAGGTCCACTGAAGTTCTTGCCTAGGTGAACTGAAACAATTTCACTAACAAATCAAAACAAGAAAGCTAATAATTCCTTATCCCACACTCTAACTAACATAAGTAATACTGATGCCACTTTTTCCACATGGCAACTTTTCTAAAGAAATGAAATGTTCAAGTTTCTGCTACGTGACCTTTTTTGGGCAGACACCACTTAAATGAACAGCCTGACTTAATAGGACAGGGTAGGTTGAAAACATGTCATTACCTGTGTTGTAAAGTTTTGTGGATAAAAAGAGAAATTCTACCACTGGCACTGTCACCCTCCCATCTTGGTCAGCCAAGAGAAAAAGAAAACCCTGACAGTTAGAGGGGGAGTAGAGTGAGAATGAAGTAATATAAAATGTTACTAAAAAAATTTAGTATCTGAAATTATTTTGGTCCCTCTGTTACATTCCTTTCTTTATTAAACACGTAGAGAATTAAATCTCAGAAATGGAGAATGCTTTCTTCACAAACCAAACTTCTGACATTATTACCATGCAAGGAAATCACCATACCAATGTCCTGATGCCTATTTGAAAAACTACCAACTCTTTTTAGCAATTCTGCTAAGAATGTGTTTCTAATATAAACAGTTTTCAGATGAAAATAGTGCCTAGATAGAGACAATCAACTGCGTGATTAATGCTAGAACTGCTGGTTAATAGTTTATGCATGAGGGAGATTAGTTGGCAGGCAACAGACCACGGATGTCAAGGAAGGATTAGGAAAATGAAAAGCAGCCCCACACTTATGGTTGCTTATACAGTAAACAATACTGCCCCTCCCAGCACAGCAACAACCATCTGTTCCCTATATATATATATAAATATATATATATATATATATATTGTGTTGCTTTGTGCTATTTTTGTTGGTATCATCTTTGCTCTGCTTATTGTTCCAGAAGACATCATTGGCAGAGGTGGTCTTTTTGAAGTCAACTATATTGCCCAGAATACAAAAGGTAAAATACTTAGGTTGAAATAAATGCAGATTTTACTACCATATATTACCCAGGCTAAAGGAACACAGAGCTGAGTTAAAAAGAAGACAGGTCAGTGACTCTGGAGTCTTGGATTTACTGACCGAAACCATACCATGTACATGGAAAAGTGAAACGTTGTGGGAATACTTTGGCTGAAGCCCAGAGGGTTTTATTTACTGTTAGCACCACATCCACACTCTGGGCCCAAGGTGCTCACTAAGTCTTTCACTGGAGTACACTAATGCCTCCCTTCAGAGGGGTTTAGAGTCAGTCCCCAGCTCCTTTGCAACAAGGTCAGTCTGCAGCTCCTGTGGACACCTGCAAGCATGGAAGATCTGACTATTCAACCTCACTCTATGGGAAGTCAGGGGAATAGCAGTATCAGGAAGGGTCGTGTGGAAGAGCAACAGCATGTAGGCTGAGATTTCTCACAAACCATATAAATGAGGAAGACTACATCAGGCTTATTAATATTTTGGTGTTGAAAGCCTTGTGAGAGCTACAGCTCTTTCTGTATTGGGCAATTGGGTTCCTGTTATGTTTCCCAATTTTACCTGGAAATGCTAAGTACTGTGGTCTGCTCATGTGTCACAACACTACTTTAGGATCTGGGAGCTTTTCTTGGTGTGTTTGTTTTTTCAAATTCTCACAGCCCAAAATTTCCAAGCCAGGAACATTGCTGAATGTTGTAACTGTAACATGACTGCATTTAGGGAATTTTTACAACAACCCAGGTGCCTCCAGGTGTCCCTGCTTCAGTAGGATAGTTGGACCATATGATTTTCAGAGGTCCCTTCCAACCTCAGGTCTTCCATGATTATGACACAGCTGGATAGAAAGAGAAGAAGTAATGAGTAACAAAATTATGTCAGGGCGAGAAGTACAATAACATTTAGACTTATATTTTTGCAATTTACCTACTGCCCACAGACCAAAATAGTTAACAGTCTCTTTTCTAGGCTCCCATTAAAAAATACCTGTGCTGGATCAGAGAGACTTAATATCACTTGTAAGTACTGATCAGACAAAGCATTACAGAACTGTACTACTAACTCTTTGTTGCATTCCAGTTGCAACAGAGATATTCTTCTAACTTGACAAAGTGACACTAATAGTAATGATAATGGTAATGATACTGAAATGTTTGTATTGAGATTAGCAAAATCACACCAGAGTTTCCAAGGCATGAATCTGCACTTGGAAATCTTCCTATTCTTTCTCATTCTACTCTGTTACTTACATCTGCGCTCAGTGTCAGAAAAAGAAAGTATGCTAAAAATATAAACATACATGGAAACCAGAATACAGTCACAGGAAGGCCAGTGCAGTTTGTATTTTCAACAGGTGCTAGCAGTCTACATCAATTTTGAAGCATCACTCCTATTCCACCAAGGTCTACATTTTACTAAGCTAATAAATGTAAGACTTGCATAGTGGGAAACTTAGTGACTTTTATTTGTTATATGTTAGCCAATTGAAGGTAAAAGAAGAATATTTTTGTTGAAGGTGGACTCCAAGAGGTTAGCTGCACTGCATTCATATATCAATTGTACAGCCTATCTGCTTTGCTACTCTTCTACTAAAATTCTGTAAAATTAAACTAAAGTGCTAAGGAAATAGAGAGGAGTGCAAGGGATAGAACAGGAAAATTCTTCAGTTGGAATGAATGACAATTATGTGTCTTGCCTCAGGTTCAGACAAGATATGTTGTTTACCCTCTCAAAGCTTATAATTTTTTTGGAAGAATGAACACATAGTGAAACCTGTGGGCAGAATATAGGTAAGCCTGAAGAACTCTGAGCTGTGTGCATGCTTCTAGACTGTATAACAAAAATGATGGATGTTAGTTTTGAAACAATCTTTGAGATATAAGACTCAATTGTAGGAAAAAGAGATGGTACTTTCATGTGTAAATATACAAAGCTTAATGTTTGGGTTTGAGGCTTTTAGAAAGAAATATGTATAGCACCAATACCAAGCAAGAGGTGGAACTCAGCACTTCTAAGGGTTAAAGTGAACTTTAGTCTTCCACCGATCACCCTCTGGTACTGTATCTTCATAAATTTCCCCTGTTTATGGAGTGTTTTTGATGGCAGGCAATTCTTTGTTGAAAGTTAAGTGCTCTTTTATATGAATAAATAAAGAAGGCTTTGGTTTGAATGAATACATTATTTTGACAAATGTTTATTGGAAACCCAATTATGGCTTCATAAATCAGTGCTATCTGTGGTACATCAGGAGAGCTCACCCATGCCATCAAATGGCACATTGAATATTAGTAGGATAATTAAAACAATTCTGTTGGATGTTGTTCTTCTTACCAAGGTCTGACAGTAGTCAAAACAGGAAGAAATTGTTTATTAATTTTATTTAACTTATTAAAATACTTTTTGTAAGATGTAATGGCATACTTTAAAAAAAACATTTGTTTTCAATTTGCAGTTAGATTAAAATGACAAGGTCAAGCACAATGCATGAACTAAGTGGCAGCTGAATTTTAAGAGTAGCTGGGGAGCAGAAAGGATATATATGAAGTCTATTGTTTGAACTTTACACCCAGGTGAAGTGGGGCTTTATTTGTTTTGTCTGAAGTGGTCACTTGTGATATGAAATGTGTCTGGAGTCAATTCATATGCTTCCTTATTCTCCCTGCTACAGTGATTCTGAGTTAGAACAACCAAATTAATGAGAAGCCATTTTCATAACTGTGAAAATGAAGGGAATCAAGTGAAAATCATGAACTCAAGGTCGAGAAGAAAGGGAGGAATTTAAAGTTTAAATTTTTTTATCCTCATAATATCCCGCTGTAGATAAAAATCTACAGAGAACAAGCCACCAGGAATCCCCATCTCTTGAGGCCCCCTGACTAATGACAGCAAAACGGAAACATATCAGTGGAATGACACTGAAGAACTCTTTAAGATTTATGAAAAGATTATACATGATTTGCCACAAGGATTACCTCCTTGTGGAGTTTTAGGATATGGCTAAATTTATATCCACTAGGACTTCCAAGCATAGAATAAGGATTGAAACTGAACTAATTGGCTTTGGTGTTAATTTGAATTAGAGTGATATAAAGAGCTACCTAGATGTCTTTCTTATCAACTCAACTTCAGTGTAATATTCTTCTCAGGGGCATGGAAGAGGGAGTGAAGAGACATAAGGAGAACAACAGAAGGAAGCACAATGTTCAGCTTTTCTCCCCTGAGAGAAAAGAAGTGTTAGGAATTGGCCACAGAGATGGCAATGAAAGACTTTTATTTGGAATTTGTCAGTTTGTTGAAAGGAGAAGAAAAATCACCAAGACAAATTATTTTGTTACACCAGAAACTAACCTTCCTCCACAGCAATTCATGCTCCAGATTTCTGGCAGTAGGCAGAGAACCTCAAGGCCCCAGGGCTGAATCGTCCATACTAAGACTTCTCATGATCTCATATTTCCCCAAAGATCTGCTTCTCAGATCATGTATATAGTTTGAGGTCATCTTCCAAATAAGGGCTAGAAAAAAGTTTTGTCATTTTCTGCAAGACATAGATAATATTCTCCATTTTCCACCATCTCTTACCCTAGTCCCTTCTCAGGATTTTAGACTGATACAGTAAAAGTCTGGGAAGCAATATAGGGATTGTCTTCACTATTTAGGATTCTATTTTTTTCCATAGAAAAAAAAGAGTACATTCAGCCTAAAACCAGGCATGCATTTTGCTGCCAAGGACACCGTCACTAGTAATAAATATTCTGCAATAAAGAAGACAGAACTTAGGACAATCATGGTGCATGAAACAGGGTGGAGCCTTGGGCTTTTTCCTCTTACCTAAGAAGATGTTCTAGGGCAAACAAATCTGGAAATCTCTTTTCCAGAGTAAAAGTGAAGGTACTGGTTTATATACTAATTTTAGTAAAACTATTGCTTTGTCTCATGGCTTAACTTAACTAAATGTGGACCCACATTTAGTTATCACTGAGATGGAATGAGGGATTTTAGAAATAAACTCTTCTCACTATACCATTTTCTCATGCAGAGTCTCAGAAAGGCAGACTGTTCAGTCCAAGCTATGCACATGGAAATTAATTTCCTTGAATAGGATCAAGAAGATTTATGTGATTGGCCTGGTAAAGAGAAGTGTGGACATGGAACAGGAAAGAAACATGTTTAGAAACTTTCCCTGAGCTCTGGTAAGGCTGGAAGAGTAACAAGAAAAAGGCAGTCTGCAGTCCATGAACTTGACACAAAAGGCACAAGACACAATCCTTGAGTACCCTAATTACCAACCAAAGCTCTTCCCCGAGTGTCATGGAAGTTTGCTGTCAATAAATAATACCAACATATTTGATTAATGGGAAAGTTAATCAGTTTTTCCTATCTCTAGTCTGTTTTCTCAAACCCTGTTTCCTTGCTTTGCCTGTGGCCACTCCAACTGCAAATGTAACTTACTGGAATGAGAAAGGAGGAGAGAGAAAGAGTCCCAGGTTTTCATAATACAGATTTAAAACACAACAGCTCTGAAGTACTCCCCTTAGATTTTATTTCTGAAGAAACTGTGGATATCAACTTTATTTCATTGCTCTTGATTTAGCATTTGAACATGGGACTGAAATGTTGTCCAATTTCACTGTGCCTTCTGCCAAAAAGAAAAGTCTTGATCAACAAACTAGTTATTATATCTTTTCCCAGGTCCTCTGAGTGTAATATATCAGAAGAGTTACTCCTGTTTTCTCCAGAGATAAAGACAAAAGATGCTACACCACTGCATACCTTGTATAGCCTCTTATTTCAGTGGAAACCAGCATTTAAAGTGTTACATCTTAGAGCCCAAAGGAGACTAAAGCTTCATGGAAGATAGTTCTTCATTTATATGCAAGACTCCTGTTGCCATGCATAAATCACTCAGGCTGCTATTATAACCCAGAACAAGCTGGCATCACCCCTAAATACAGACGATTGTGTGAAAGATTAGCAGAACAAAACCGATAAAGATGTCATTAAAACACCTAGAAGATAAAATGCTTGAAAATATCTCCTGAAATTTCCCTGTGGCAAGACAGTGATTGAGCCATAAATCAAAGCTATTCTTCTTCAGGGGATGTTTAGGGAGAAGGCAGTACAGTTTGTTAACATGAAGAACTGCAGCTCTTACAGTAATGGGGAGAAGCAGAAAACTGATCACTGCCCTCAGTTATTTCAAATGCATTCTTTTTCCTTCCAGAAAGGTAAAAAACCCCACAAAAACAAAAACAAGCCTTGTTTTTAACAGACCAAACATAAGTTAATAGAATGTGGCTTTAATGCTAGATTTCATTTAATTAACCCTTAGATTTTCCTATATTATATTTGCATTGCTAAAAAAACTGACACTGTGAATTGTGTTCGATGAATAGATTGGTTTTTTGTCAAAAGTAACTTTCACCACCACATAAATGTTCATGTTACAGAGTTTTTGTATCACAGAAAACAAATATTTATTCAAAGCAAACAACTCTGGTCCATTATGTACTTCTCAGTGGTGATACACAAGAAACAATTATAGAGAAACAGACTCTCCAGCAAGAATTTTCTTTTAAGTACAAAAGAAAAAAAAAATCTATACCATTCATTGCATTAAGAAATTTTGAAATCTACCAGTTTTCACCATATCTTTTTGCCCTGCCACTCCATCAACTTCATCTGAACATGCCTGTGGTCTGCAATAAGTAGTGGGATGAAAATGGATGTAATATACAACAAGAAAAATAATACCTAACACCAAACTCAAAATAGTTAAGATGCTCACAATTCTAAAACATATTTCTTTGATAATGGAAGGTTTCCAGAACATATATACAAACAAAATACCTAGAGTTACTACAGTGTGAGTAACATAATAAATAGAAATGCAAACTTTTGTTCTTCTCCCCTTTATGTTAAAAAATGAAAAAATTAGAATGATTCCAACTACAGTTCTGTACAGATATTCCATCTTCTTAGATTTGCAAAATGTTGTATGCTGTTTCAAAGTCCAAGTGAAGCCACAGATCCAAAGAAATACCAGCAGAATTACAGAAATTCTGACACTTAGTAGAGTGATCAATGAAATGCTGAGTATCCAAGAAGTGATGGTAAACAATTTATAGAAGAGATACATGAGCTTGGAAGACACACGAAATTCATCTTTGTCAGGCAGAGATTTTCGTAGTGATATCTGATAATCAACCATTGATAAGGAGATACCACAAAAAGACATAACCATGGCAGCATCTAAACAAAACACAAGGGAAAATGTTAAGCTGGAGAAAAAGATATGTATTTTACAATATGATTTCTGAATGAAGTTTTCTAAAAGGTTATGCTTCCTGAATACTTTCTTTATCCTAGTTTTATGTTTATTCCCTGCTTTGGAACAAGTCACCTTAAGGCTCATTTTAGTTACCTAAATCTAGGCATCTGATGCTGTTTGGTATGTTTATGTTATCCTGCCCAGCCACTGGTCCTTAATGGCCTTGCCTAAGTTGCATGTCATATTTGCCACCTCCGTACACAAGTGACTTAGGAATTCCCGAAGTATTGCAAATAAACCATAAAAATTTAAGTTTCAGCAACCGATATTTGTGAGTCTGCAGTGTCTAAAATGTAGAATTCTAAAAATAACACTTGATCCTTTCTGGTCATATCTAAGATGAGATTTCTCTGATCCTTTTCCATTGGTAAGTTTTGACTTCATGGACTTTGATGAACACTAAGACATCAGTGCAGGTCTCCCCATTTGGTAGATAAATTCCAGCCCTGAGTAAGTCAGTGTCCTGGCAATAATTCTGCTAGTTTCAGAGCTGGAAATGGTACACCTGCTGTCTTGCTTCTGAAAATTGAACCAGTATCTCTTCACCATATTTCATTCTATAGTGCACACACATCCTTAGTTTTATTTTTGACTCTGTCCCCCACCTGTAACATGGGTGATGGTAGTGACAGCTTGCAGGGCTGCTTTAATTATGTTACTGATTTCCAAATGCCTAGCAAGCAGTTTTAAAATAATCTGTAAGCAAAACCACACAAATCAAACTGCTCTGCAAATTACATGCTAATTATATTTAAGAGTTTATTTTCAAGTGATACATCAGTATGTTTCTACTAGATATTATGACTTCTTATATTTACAGTTTATCATATATATATTTTTATAGTGAAATCTTCTTTCTCATTGATTTAGCAGAATGAACCATCTACTAGACAGAAATTATAATTAAATGCAGAGTAATTGTACAATAGAATGTATGTTTTTCACAGTGTGTTTAAAATGTTATTCGATTATATGAATTATATTTTTAGGTAAGAAACTTAGCTTGCAATTTAAGGAAAAAGACAGACTTACATTGATATAAATTAATTTTGCCATGTTCCATGAGAATGTAAATCTGAAGAAAAAGTTGTGGTGTGGTCTCAAGAAAAGTCTTGAACACCCTGAGCATGTTAATATCAGTCATTGCATCAATAGCTTGTTTTTGAATGAAGTTGGAAAGGTCTGTTTCTGATGCATCTCTGCTGCTTGTTTGTTTAAATGCAGCTTGGCAGCCATATTTCAAAGCAAACCAATACCTATTAAAAAAAAGACACTTGATTAGACAGCACTTTTTAGCAGATCAACTCAATAAAATTATATAGCCTTACAACAACTTTTTCCATTCCATTTCCCATTCATATTTATCTTTGAATGTAATCTAGCACTTTTTACTCAGGTAAAATTTTGTCTGATATCTGTCTGTGGTATCAGTGATATCAGAGAATTATTTAAGCCCAGCAATACCATGCCATGAGAAAATGAACAGAACAGAATAAGACTTGTCTGAATAAAGATGACAAGTTTTATTTAGTTAGATTCTTATTTCTTTAAAAGTACTGCATTTTTGAAAATTCCCTTAGCACATCTCCTGTCTCTCTTTGAGATGCTCATTCACTTTCTTTGTGTCCTTTTCAGGATATAAGTGAATATCCAGCTGTCAACATCCACATCTATGTAAGTAGAATATAGATCCATAAGCCCCAAGTATGATACCTGATGAATTGCAAACATAAAACAGACTTAAAAAAAAAACCAAACAAACTACTACACTGTTAATTTCTAAATAATAACAAAGACTTGTATTTCAGAAAGTAGTTTTTCAAGACACATGGATTCCTGGGCTGAAAGATTCTATTAACAACCTGAGTGGTTTTACATGAAGAAGCCATTTGCCTTGGCAAATGAGTGCACCCAAATGACTTTTAGAACTGTTCTGGTTCATTTATTAGGCCTAAGTTAACACTTCCTTTTAAAGAGCAGTAAATGCAAAGATACATGGAATTAGTCAGTTACAACTGGTGTACCTTCTGTGTTGTAAAGAACCTTTTCTGTACAGGATATCCCTAATGTTTTGCTTGGAGATAAATGAAACATAGCTGTTATTCCCATTTCAGGACCTTTGCTTCAGGCTTGGAAGTGTGAGAGGGGTAAGAATACTGAAGTCTTAATCAAAAACTTTTGATAATTAACAGAGGAACTAGCTGTTATACATGGTAATCTTTACATCTGAGTTTGGGAAAACAGGATGGTGGCTATAACTCAAAGTAGGACCAGAACTCCAGATGCTGGAAATTATAGTGTTTCTGCTGCCCTTCATGGACTCATATACAGAGCCCCACAGCCCTGGCAAGTTATCTGACTCATTGCATTACTGCTTTGGAAGTTAAGAAAGGTAGGAATACTCTTTTCTGTAATTAATTAAAGGGAACAATTGCTGAAGTGAGTTTCACAGCTAAAGACTTCTTTCCAGTTCAGCAGCAAACAAAGACTCTTTTGGAACTAGTAAATAAATGAAAGCAGGGAGAAGTATCCTCATTAGTATGCATGTAAATCCTTCTTTGGAGCAAAGCAATGCTTGCTCTCTTCTGCTGGTAACTTGACTTCAAGTGGTCATTAACACTGCCTGGGCAGATTGTAGCCTAAGCCTTGTAGCTCTGCAGCACTGCAATAGGCAGTGTCATTGCTGGTAACCTGTCATGAGCTTTGCAGGGCCTCAGAACTGAGGCTTGCCAGGCTTCCTGTCTTTGAAATTTTCTTGGCCTGTCTGTGACTTTGTATTACTTGGTTTAACTTTGGTTTTCTGCAGAAAAATTAGTGATTTCCTCCAACTGACCAGGTGTTGTTTTTTTTTTTTGTTTTTCATTTTTCTGTCATACAGCCACAGTTCTGTATAGGTAACAGTTAAAGGCAGATATGCATCAAATGAGATATTTATTACATACATAACGATGTAGGATAGAGAAATCTAGTCCTGCTATGATAGCAGAGGTCCTGAGATGTGGAGAGGTAGTATAGAAAAGCACATGCATAGGCTGATAAGGGATGGCTTGAGAAAAGGGATAGCAATGAAAAAATATATGTGTAACAATTATAACATTATTATTGTTATTATCACTGAAGATTTTTATGCATAGAAATATTCTTTCTTTTTCTGTAATAAATAGATCTAGACTAATAATGATTCTTGGAATCAATTGCTAGAATTTCACTTAGTATAACTTCTCGGTTTATAGGTATATAAATCCACGTGTTTGTCCATAAGCAGGATTTTGATCATAGCAGCCTTCAGACATCATCACTTCCAAGCCTATTTATGTCTATTTAGTTCCCAAATGTTTTGAGCTTCCAATATTCTTCTCCAATGAACCCATTTTGACTATAACCAGTAGGCAAGGACAGCATAAGTAGTCCTTTTATAAGAAAACTCACGGTTAATCAGCCAATTTTTCAAGCCTTACAAAGACTACTAGAGCCTTTCCCACTCAAAAGAATAACTAATTTAGTAAATAAATTATGACATCATTCATTTGGATCTATTTTCTTGAGAAATTAAACAGGACACCATGGGCAAACACTTGGTCATCTTAGACAGTTGTACAAGCCTGCTAAAACACAGGCTGTGAAATGCGAGGTCCTATGCCTTAGCTTGCCTCCTACTTACATTCCCTAAGGCTACATCTGAGATGATTTCAAGATTCATGCTAAAGTGCAGCTTCTTAATTCCCTGACCACCCACAGGATCGTATACACCACAGACCGAGTGAAACCCACACTGTTGCATTTCCCAGATGTAGAGAACAGAGGGCAGCAGATCATTAGACACCCAGATCTCACAGGATCATCTCATCCCAATAGAACACTGGAGCACAGTACTCTTTTGCTTACTAAGGGAGCTAGGAAGGATTACAGGCTCCTTCAGAGGTTAAAACTTTAACACCTTCACCACTTTTAAAGACCAAATCCTTTGACCAAGAGGAGACAGCGGCAGGGTCCCTTCCACAGCTACAAGCGAGACAGCCAGGATTGGCAGGTCCTGGGTTAAGTGCATGTAAAGGATTCATGACTTATCCCCTGGTATGTTAAGGCATGTTGACCATACAGGTGAGAATTGCAACATGGAAGCAACAGTAGGAGTAGGTGTGGAGCAGCTTTGTTACTATTCAAGAGCCTTAGGGAAAGAGCCTTTCCCCCTCTTCTTGCAGAGATTCATAGACTGCATCCCTGCCATTCAGGACATAGTTGTTCCATGAGCTGGCTCTAGATCCATTATTTACTCCCCAAGGAAACTCTTTTTAATGTTTTTGGTTTTGTGTATTTATCTTATTGTTCCCTGAATAATCACTCATAAGCAAAGAACGGAATTGTTTGGCAAGGCATCCATAGCTTTTTCTGTTTATAAAACAATTAGTGTTCCAAAACATCTGTTTCTTGCATCCGAGATGTAAAAATCTGGAAAGTTTGCAACATTTTCAAGAAAAAATATTGGATAGACTAATCTGCTAGTTGTCCATGGACTCACTCACTAGAGCCTGTGTTCGTCCAACTAGAAAGAAGTGGAAACCAGCTGCACAAATTTCAAGCTGCAGAGCTCACAGCTGAGATGGCAAGTGATATGCAAGGCAAGAAATGTCCTAAAAGGAATGTTTCAGCTGGATGCATACCTGAAATCACCTGTCAGTTTTCAAAGCACATTCCTTCTGAGCATGGTATTCTAGGTTTATATTGTTATAAGATGGTATGCTATGTATTTGTCACTAGTTGTAATGGTTTTGCTTAGTCCACTTCTGACTTTGAATACTGTAAAGAATACATTATTTTTTTCTAGTAAAGTCCAAATTCTTTTACTGCTCTTTATGTATTAAGCAAGGTGGCATTCTTCAAGCTCCACATGCTTATGTCACTTACTGTAGTTCACTGTCACAACTTTTCATATTTTAAGAGTATTTTGAGCTTACATTCACATTCACATTCTCATTCTCATCTGCCCATTTGGCATGCAATATAATGACATTTTAGGAAGGGCTCATAGCCAGCTTTTAGACTTAGTGTTCCTAGCCCAGGACAAAGTTCAGTCCATACTGGAGGATAGGCCAGGTTAAAATTTTCTCCTTTTTCATGCCCACGACTCACTTAAACACTGTGTCTGCTCTGAAACTAATACAGTTATATTCCTCTGGTCTGTTTTCCTATAATATATCTATTGCTATAGAAGTTCTGTGCTTCAATATTCATAAACTGTAAAAAAGACTTTTTAAAAGGTACTACAACTGTAATAAAATACATTAATTAAAAACATTGGATTAGTTATGTATTTTAAGTAGAGACCCATCCTAAATGGAATGTGAAATGATTATGTCAATAATGCAGGCAAATGCAGGTTTACCATTTACTTTTCCTCCCTATAAATTCATTAAAAATAATATGTTTTTCATTATTTCAAGGTATCTAAGCTACTTGGAAGCCAACAGAGTAAAAAACCTACCCTACCATTTCTTTACGTCTGGAAATATCATATTTGAATGGTAAAGAATTATCAGTGTTTCTAAATGTCATTCACTTTGACAGGAGATAAAAAAAGGTTTCTGCCTTTGTAGTGTTGCTTTGTGGCGAACCCAGATGAAAAGCTCCTACTTGTAATAAACACTTATGGAAACACAGCTCCACTCTCTCTCTGGTCTTGAGATATTCCTACATATTCATCATCATTTCACAAGGGATGAAGTTTGATCCTGTAAAATTAGGAAGGCTTTGTCTCTGGCTGGGAATTCACAGGGGTGACAGCTATTTGGTTTTGTTGCTTCACAGCTTCACAACCTTCACATGTGACAAGCAAGATGCCTTGCCAATGTTTCCATATCACATGCTTCCCCTCAGATTTCCACTGACTTTGCAACACAATCCCAGTATTACACTACACATCCCATCTCATCAAACTACACCAATAAATATTTGGGAGCCATTTAGAAATTAATACAGGCAGGGCGAGAGTGGCCTTGCAATAATATTCATCCTGAATTCTGATCATGCAGTCACAGCTTTCAGCATTGTATAAGTCATTATCAAAGGAAATTTACTCTCTGGTGCATGTTAAACTTCACCTCCTCAGCATCAAAATACTTAGATTAAATCCATGAAACTGATGCAACTAAGTCAATACTTAGGTCAATAAATTTATATTACTAAAATGTGATCAAACACATAGAATCACAGCATTGCTTCATTTGGAAAGCATCCTTAAGATCATCAAGTACCACCATTGCTCTAGCACTAGCAAGTCCACCACTAATCCATGTCCCTAAGAGCCACATCAATGTATCTTTTAAATATCTCCAGAGCTGGAGACTCAACCACTTCCCTGGGCACCTCTTCCAATGCTTGTCAACCCTTTCAGTGAAGAAAATTTTCCTAATATCCAATCCAAACGTCCCTGGTGCAAGCTGGGGCCGTTTCCTCTCATCTTTTCACTTGTTATTTGAGAGAAGAGACTGACCTCCACCTCTCTGCAAGCTGCTTCCAGTTGTAGAGAGCAGTAAGAGTTTGATGCAGGGCATAGGCCAACTTAACCTCAGTGACATCTCCAAGACAGATGACCCAGCATCCTCATCATTATTCAGTTCCACTTGCAGAGCCTCATACCTGTTTTGCCAGGGCACTTGTGAAGGTGGGGTAGTCACAGGGACAGAGACACACCTGCTGCACTGGGCGGGAACTTGCTGTCATTGCCCTCTGGCCTTGAGTCACTGTGCTCAGCCAGGTGCAGAGTGGATAGGGAATCATCCATATCATGTGTCCTACCCGCCTGTGGGGCTGTCTGAGGAAAGGCAGGCTGTGATTCTAGCAGTCTGTGTCTCTGTCTCTCTATCCCAGATACTCCTCAACCTACTCACCTCCTCCCAGAGCTCTGTCACGAAGCAGAGGAGTTCCTTAACCAGAGTGAATCTCCCACATCTGTGCTCACTGCTGCCTGCTGGTACTGCTTCAGAGCAGGGCCCACCCTGCAGCCCATCACCTGTGTTGGACCTGAATCCTTCTCACTGCCTTTTAGAAATACATAATGAAATAAGCCCAGGTTCAGCAAAACACTCATATTTATTTTGATGTCTCATGGATTTAGAACTAATCTTTACAAACATGCAAAAAAATATTTTTCATCTTCTTGTATTCAAAATTGTAGGGCATTCTATGCCTACCTTTAAGCATCAAGAGACACAACAGCAGCTGCCTGTATCACAGTGGCTTCTGCCTTTGTGACCTTCTATTCTGACAACAAAGGTTATGAATTCCTAATGTTTAGCCTCCCACAGGTTTGTCCTTGACTGATGCAGCACACTGCTACACATCAGACAGCTCCAGAATTGATATGGTGTCCTAAGGAAATGTCCTATTTTCCCATATTCCCTGTGTTATTGCCTTAATGTTGTCTGTTATGTCAAGAGTGTTCTCAATTCTACAAACATCTGTGTGAGCCACTGAGATGAGTCAGGCTAAATATAGTTTTAGTCAGCATAGTTAATATGTCTATTTTTAACTTAATTTTGTCTCCTTACAGAGCATACTATTTAACATGAAATATAATTGCAGGTAGACACTCTTTCCAATACAAGAAACTAAAGCCTTATTACCTATGAAATACTTTTAATTTAATTTTCCTCTCATTATATACACATAGGTAGATACATATATATATATATATGTATATACAAATATGATTTTCATATTTATTATTTAGCATTGTCAGTGTGATAGCAAAACCAACCTGATTCCCACTGTGCTGTGCTCTATACAAACATGACAAAGTTTCAGTACCTAAAGGGTACCAGTTTGTAAGTCACCAATTCCAGTACCTAAAATGAGCCGAGAAGAAAGCTGAAGAGGGACTTTGTACAAGGGCATGTAGTGATAGGACAAGGGGAAACGGCTTCAAACTGAAAGACAGTAGGCTAAGACAAGATATTAGGATGAAACTCTTTCCTGTTAGGATGGTGATGCACAGGTTGCCCAGAGAAGCTGTGGCTGCCCCTGGACACCTGGAAGTGTTCAAGGCCACATTGTAAGAGCTTTAAGCAACCTGGTCAAGTGGAAGATGCCTCTATCCATGGCAGAGGGGCTGAAATGAGGTGATTTTTAAGGTCGCTTCCAAACCAAACCAGTCTAGGAGTTTAAGTTCAAAGATGGAGCAGGAGGTGTAAAAGGATGTAAAAGAGGGAAGAAGGAAAGAAAGGAAGAAATGAAGGAAGATAATTTAGTAAGGTATATTCACATCTTATAATTTCAAGCATCCAAAGTTCACTGATCAAATCTTATTTACTGGTTAGGCCCTCATTTTCCTGTGAAGTGAATGAAGAATGTAGGTTCCTGCTCCAAATGACCTTCTGGAGAACTTCACCTTAAAAAGTGTGACCTGACTTGACAGAATCTATTTTTACGCATTTACTGCAGAGATAAACCTGAGAGACTCATTGCCTGAATTAACTGCATAAATCAGATGACTAAGAGGGAGGACAGGAGGAAGCTGTACCTTGATACACCTAAGAAAAACACATATAATAAGAAGCATATAATAGTTAATCACAAAGATACAAGCACAGATGCTAGCTTGCTGTTATCAGCTTATACTTTACAGTATACATTATCACACTGCTGAATTGTGAAGAGTGAAAGAACTTTGTAACTTATACATAACCTCTTGGAAATTTTCCAAGCATAAGTAGCAGCATAGGAGAAAATATCACTTTTGCAATAAAGAACAAGCAATCAAGTTGACAACGCTGTCAGAGAAAAGGACAAAATAATGTTTACTAGATAAACTCAGAGAATATAGGGATAATTCTGGGAAAGAAAATTCAAAAATTACAGAAATTCATGGTAAGAGGTGTTCATTGAAAAGGGTATGAGTTGAGGTAAGTCCAAGAATTCTGTGGATTGCTTTAAAGTCAAGGTAATCCACTAATCAAAGTTTCCTATTGCCATTAAGTCAGCACCTGTGGGAAGTACTGCTGCAAGTATTCTTACTAACTATTCAGCTATTCATTTCTCTCCTGAATCTTGGTAGTTTTTCTACATATGGTTAGACACTCAGGTTCAAACATTACTTTTCAACTGTCTCAGCTGCTTAGTGTGCATAACATCACTTTGAAAACTTGTATTTATCAGTTACAACACTTACTTTATCAGTAATTAACTTTGAAGCAAGCATTTTTATTATGTCCCATCAAATGGCTGATTAATCAAACAGAATTGGGCTGTGAATGGTAAAAATTATTACTTACAGGTATATGAAAGAAGAGATACATGTCCATCAAAACCTGACAAAATTTACCACTGGCATAACCAGAATAAAATCCATTTGCTTTCATGGAGCAGTAATTGTTAAGGCCAGAATTAGTCTTGTCCCAGAAGCCATACTAAGCATTTCTTAATAATTCATCTAAAGCAACATGATTTCTCATTTTAAAATGTGCTTACCTCATAAAAATTCCACACTGAAAGAGATGAACCAGAAAAACCAATTTCAGCTTCCCAGTATCAGCACCTTCCCAGTCGTTTTTAAACCACTCATAACTAAATATCTGACTTATTAATGATGAAAGACATCTAAAACACAGTATCAATATACTCCAAGAATATTGCCCTTGACAGAAATATTTACTAGCTACCCAAAAGTCCACTCCAATATCAACTACATAAATTATCATTCCACCAACTAAAAAAATTAAATTCTGCTTAGTAAATGTCATCATGTGTGAAACTACCACTGTTGTCACTGTCTCCTTAACTCATGTAAAGCAATGTAAGTGCTTTTCTATAATGGAGTCTTTTTCCTGATGATACCATCTGCTCATATTGCTTTATACAAAGGAAAGTTGGGTTATGCCTTTTTATTATGGAAAAGTGACTTCCATTTTTCCATGCTCTTGATTTAAATATTGTATTAACTTCTAAAATACACATCTGTTCTGGAAAAGATAATTGTCTTTCTAATTGATGGAGTCATTCTTCATTACTGATTCCTAAAAAGAAGAAGAAAAAAAGGAAGATTAGCAGTTACAATATTTTCATAATTTAAAATATCATACAACAATTCTCATGACCATTTGAATAGGCAGGTACAAAATGCAGAATGTACTGAGATACTGGTGAAAAATCAGCCCAAGAGAGCTGCATTTCTGAACCTGCTGAGGTCACCCACTCTCCCAAACAGTGACTCTCCACTCAGGCAGCTGTTCAGATAATTGCTAAGAGGTGCAAAACACTAAGAAACAAGCTAGTTTTTAAAAGCAGCTTATGGGAAAAAAGATTGATTCCCTCCCAGAGCTTCCTTAATTTCTGAGCTCTTCTTCTTTACTGTGCACAGCACAAAGCATTGAGAAAACTTTTGTCTTGAATGCCCACCATGGTATCAGAATACTCATAATTAGGCAGTTTCCAACTGTGTTACTACATTTGTGTGCATATATCCAGTGTTTTTATCATTCCTGCTTGGTTTTCCACATGCAGTAAGGAAGTGCTAATAGGATTGCAGCTCTCTTGTGAAAAAGGCTTGTAAGGAGCCAGACCTAAACCAGTCTATACCTCTATGAGAAATGTCTTCCAAGCTGTACGTAGCTACACACAGCTACATTTAACCACATAGTTCACTGCAAATATATTTAATTTGTAGTCAGTGCTACATTTTACATTGCTCAACACTGCAACGATTCTTGTGACCTCTTTGGGTAGCCCTTACACATCTTGCCTCTGTAGATCTATGATATTTGCCAGGTGAAACAGAAAAGCCATAAGGCAGTACATTTTTTTCTCATTCATGTCCATCTCTGCAAAGCTATAAAGTTACAAAGTCCTTTTATTTCATTTACATATCTTAGGAAAAAGCGCTTGGCAGCAAACCCAAAGGATGGGATGCAGGACATGCCAAAGCCGGGCTGGTGCCAGTGCCAAACAGCTGCAGACAATACATGGGGAACAGCTGTGCCAGGGAACTTGGAGCCAGGGGAAGGGGCATGTGGAGGCAGGTCCCTTTGGACTTTTGTGAATTCAGTTACACTGCCACAGAGGAATGAAATGAGAGAATTGGTTAATAACCCATGAACAAAAGTAATGACTGTTCTTTGATTGTGTTGACTGGGCTCATCTTCACTGTGACCCAGGTACAAGCCCTAAGAAGAGAATTTAAGGTCCTCACTTCCTAATGAAGACAAGTGGGAATACAACAGCCTGAAAGGTGCTGAGTGTATACAGATATTATTTTTTTGGATCTAGGCCTTAGCTATTTCTAGCCTCTCGCTCTATCTCCTACTTAGGTTTCATGTCCTGGCCCAGAAGAGGTCAGAAAATCAGGCAATCATGCAGCTGGGATAGCTGGAATCCTTTTGCTATTCTTTCCTATTCTCTCCAATAAAATAACACTAATCTCCTGCAAATCACTAAAGCAATTTATATCCAATTCACAGTTAAAGTCTGGGAAGTACACTTCAGTACAAAGTCCAGCATAAACTGAACTCTGTGTTTACAAACACAAAAAGACAAGTTAACCATGAGCCAGCAATGTCTCTGTGTGGCCAAGGATGCAAATGGCATTGTGGGGCGCACTATGAACACTGTGGCCAGCAGGTCAAGGGTGGTTCTCCTCTACTCTGCCCTGGGGAGGCTGCATCTGGGTTACTGTGTCCAGTCCTGAGATTCCCAGTTCAGCAAAAACAAGTACTACTGGAGAGAGTCTGGTAGAGAGTTACAAAGATGTTTAGGAGACTGGAACATCTCTCTCATGAAGACAGGCTGAGGGAGCTGGTTCTGTTCATGCTGAAGAAGAGAAAACTGAGAGGGGATCTTACAGATGAACACAAATATCCTAAGACCAGGTGTCAAGAAGATGGGGCCAGACTCTTTTTAGTTATGCCCAGCAACAGGACAATGGGCAATGGGCATAAACTGAAACACAGGAAGTTCCACTTGAATATGAGGAAAAACTTTACTTTGAGGGTGACAGAGCACTGGAACAGGCTGCCCAGCAGTTGTGGAGTCTCCTTCTCTGGAGATATTCAAAACCTGCCTGGATGCAATCCTGTGCACCCTGTTACAGGTGAACCTGCTTTAGCCAGCAGAGTTGGATCAGACAGTCTTCAGAGGTCCCTTTCAAACACAATTGATTTGTGACTCTGAATTTTTTAATATTTGAAAAATTGTGTATGAACCCATTTAAGAGTTTATTACTAGGGTTCACACAAGAAAATTCCAAAGGAAACAGTATTCACTCTATAAAACAACATGTCATTCTGCAGCTTCAGTACCACCTTTGTCAAGTACCACTTAAGTACCACCTGTATCCATGGTCTTTAGAACAGTTTAAAAACAAACATTATACAAAACAAAACAAAAACATGTTCACTCTTTGACAGTCACAGGTTACAGCAAGAGGTTAGTCAATACCTGGATTCAAACAGAAAGTTCTTTGGAAGACAATTTATGGCCAAATTAGGCAAGATACCAAGGTTCACATTTAATGACTAATACTGTACCAGACATTCAAGTGGCAAGGAGCAGCCTCTAACTTGGCTCCTGATATGAATGAAAAAAGATAACAGGATTCCTCCCGCTTTGCAACCTCCCTATCCTTTTTGTATCTGACACTTCACAAAGAGCAATATGAGAAAGGAAGTTTTAGACACTATGGACAGACTCCTCTGAAATAACAGCATGAAGAGTAGCTGTGAGCCAGGTGATTTCTACCTCTGACAAGCCTACTGGCTAAACTGCTGTCGTGTCAGCAGTCTGCATACCTGTCTGGACATCTTGGTGCTAACCAAAGCCACCAGGTTTGAAGCTTACATAAATGAAGAGCTACACATTATCAAGCATGTCAGCTTGCTCACTGTCTCATAATTACCTTGAATAAGGAATCTAGTCTTGAAAGAGCCTTGGAATAGCTGAGAAAACATAGGGTTTATATTTTGCTCATGGAAAAGTAAAAAAAAAAAAAAAAATCTACCCAAAACTCACAAATCTGTACTCACAAATGTCCAATGTCTTAATTACAAACCCAAGCACCAATGCCTGCTCACAGGTGCACATGAAATCACTGTTGAAGGTCCCAGCCCTTAATAGCCCTATATTTTATACATGTTAGCACTCCAAAGAGCACCATGGTCTCATGTACCAGCTGGGCTTCAATAAAGTGCCACAGGAGAGAGAGTCTTGTATCACTCAGAATTACATTGTCCCCAGTCTTATTAAACATATGAGATCTAACAGGAGCAGGAAGAGTAAACTGTCAGTCAACATAAATATAAGCCTGATCTAAAAATTAACATACTTCTACAGAATCATTTTGTGATAAAGCAGAAACAATCAAATGTGATTAGCAAGGTCTTCAGTTCTCACTCTACATTTAAAATTCTATTTAAAAATTCAATTACCTTAATACTGGCCATGGATACAGGTTTTTTTCACTTCAAAAGCTGTAGATTTCCATATTCACAGGTTTTCCATCCACACTTTTACAAGACTTGTAATGCAAGGAAATTAAAGGGCTTACTGATATAACACAAAGTGAAACTCAAATCATATGGAAACCATGTGACACAGTTAATGATTTGCTATCTGTAAAGAACTGTCCTTCTTATGATTATAAAAATTCCATTCTAAAAATTGAATATTATTTCTATTCTAAAAATTTGGTGTAGAAGTCTCTGTCTATAATTAATGCTAAGTTTAATAGATTACAAATTTCTCTTCAATAAAATCATTTAACAATGTACCTCATAAAAGTAAAGAAAAAAGAACCACTTTCTCTCTGTATATTTCTACATCTGTGTATTCATTTTCAAATTTAGACTTTAATTCATTAGACCTGTTGAGCAAAAGCCAATAGACATTCCTGGAAACACAAGTACATATGTGTGTTTTTATGTATGTGTTTTCTTATATATATATATATTCATTCATTTATTTGTACACCCATGTATACATCCCAAAGATTTATGCAAAAAGAACAATCTTTTTGCCTATAGTTGAAAACTGTAGTACAGTGCACTTTAAAAAAAATCCTTTCTGTGCAATGATGCACGAAGAGACTGCACATAGCCAAGGACAAGTGATTAAAATTTTTTTCCTCTGGTAAAACTACAGGTATTTGCAAGAGTCTGCTCCAGCTGAGCTAGTGGTACTCAACAGGAAATTTTTATGCATGTTTAAAACAGCTGCAGGGTAGAAGGCACAGGTGGTGTGATTCCACCTCTCTGACCGTGCTGCACAGGATGATGCTCATCCTCAGCCTGTAGCTTTTCTAGCTTTTAGGACAGGAGGTACAATCCTGTCAGTGTTTTCATAACAAACATGATATCAACGCTTACCTTTTCTTGTGTGCCTTCCTGCTTCTCCCTTATACTTTAGAAACATCCTAGTCCTAAGCAGTCCTTGCAGTACTTGAAATACTATGAAGTCAGCCAAGTCACAAACTCACTGCTGTGACTTTTGTTATAATTAAAGAAATGACCAAAATTCTATGGCACTGAGGGAGGGGTGAGGTTTGTGTACCCGTGGGGAGTGTAAATCAAGCAGCTCACAGGCTAAATTACCAGCTGGCTGATTTATTTGTTTTCCTGTTAGACCTGGCATCAAAGCAAGCATGACTCTAAATTGTGACAAATCTCCTATGGTATTCAGTACATATCCTTTCATTTGCTTCCAAATGCGGTAGGAAGGACCCTTCAAGTATTTATAGGCCTTCTCTTCTCCAGACTGGACAGCACCAGCTCTTTCAGCTCTTTCAGCCTTTCCTTACTAGACAGAGGTCCCAGGCCCTTCATCATCCCCTCTAACAGTCTCCCACAAACCTGCTGATCTGACTTTTTACACAATGTTGCCTCTCCATGCAGGAATGTTGCAGCCCATGGCCTTTCTCTCTGCAAAATCTCTTCACTTCTTTTTGGTTTAAGGTCTTTTTACTTATCTCTGTACCAGATAAAAATAATAAAAATAAAATGAAGCAGAAAGAAAAATTCTGCAAGTAAAAAATCTTTTAAACAAACTTTCACACACCAACAGCTATGCAGATAAGTCTCTCAAAATATTCTCTATCTGTTATCCTATTGATTCTGTCTAAATATTGCAGAATTACATGCTTATGCTTAGTTCTATTAGGCTGTTACACCAGCCACAGTGGAGAGGCATTTATGCTCAACATTTATGTTTAAAATATGAAAAAAAGGCCAAGTGCCAATACTCAAAGGTTTCTTGAGTGCTAAAAATTCAAACAGTGACCTTGTAGGATTTTCAGAAATACCAATCTGTATTTTGTGTATTGCATAGTTGTTACAAAATTAATTATTGTACATCACCAACAATCTAATTTTAGCTTTATTGAAACTCAACTGTTTTTTGGGGGGCTTGCTGGTAGTCTACCTGCCTCAGAACATTTTTCCCCTCAAAAATTTAACAGTGCAAAAGCCAGAGAACCAAGAGAATTGAGGGTATACACTCATCTTTTCTTGTACCACATCAGAGCATAATAGCAGGACTTTCACTACATGCCTATTAACCTCTGTATCACACGAGAAACAACAGATTTTTAAACAGATGGGCTTGTGCAGGAAATGAATATGATAGAAGAACCTGTATTTCGTTCTCTAAAGGCACCATTGCTGCCACCTACAGACGAAACAAATTCACAGCTCCTGCCTAACATCAGAAAAAGCTTTACTACAGGACTGCAACAGTAGTAACAAGTATTCTCTAGATAACAAGTCTACAGCTCCCCAAACAATTCTTAATTTGGGAAAAAAAAACTTGTGATGTTGAAAACAACTGGCACCTTGCTGAGTCATCAACGACCTGTAGAATTCAGATAAATCATTTCAGAAACCTTCTCTAAACATCCAGAATTTTCTCAAAAATAGAAAACCACTTAAGTACATAACTTGCCTTGGCTTAGGTAGTAGCTTCTTCTAATGACACAGCAACTAAACTTTACCTGAAGACTGAAAATGGGTTGAATGTACCAACAGCTATAAAAATATGCTACAAAATAAGCATAAGAGGATGCCTCACAATTAGGTAAATTCAGGTCTAGTCACAGTTTCTTACAAAGAGTACACAGGCAAACAATATGGGGAGGGACTGGAATACTGTGTATAGGGTCTTCTTGATTATTTCAGCAGCATACCTGCACACAAAAAGGCTTATTTCCTTTGATCTGAAACTTCCTTTCTCTTGTCTGTAGTTCATGCTTTAATGAGCATGAAAATAAAAAATAAATATAATGGTTTTATATACCAAATAAGTAAATAGGTATATTGTGGCTAGCACAGGTCTTTCCCATGAGAACATTCTCCTGTGTTTTATAAACAAAGATAAAGTTTGGATGTTGTTGAAACAGTGTCTCGAGATTTGGACAGTTCAGGCCTGGCCAATCAGGCCTAGGGGGAGGTTTCTGACTGACCAATCTGGGTGACCTCTGAAAAGTCTATATATATGTTGGATTCAAAATAATAAGGCGCTTTTTCTATGCCACGCTGAGAATCCGGGTTTTCCTCCTCTGCTAGCAGCTCAACAGCGACAGCATATCAAATCTCAAGTAAAGATTTATCAGATAAATCAAAGAAATTTGCTTGAAGGTCTAAATATTGGAATTATCAGCATCAGTGGCACAGTTTCCAGCTGTGGCATTTGTGATGCCTAGAAATTAACAGCTGTAATCAAAATAGATGTCCAGGAGTAGATTTTTTTAATTACTGCATAATATAGGCCTGCGCAAGGTACTGCCCAGCATGTCACTTGTGCTCCAGAGGGCAAACTGTTTAGGTGCATGGGTAACAGCAAGTATCGCATACTGTTTGTGTAGCTGAAGGGTTAGCTAGGACTTCAAGTGTACTAACTGCAGCTAAATTAGCACTGGGGAAACAGCCAAGAGGCAAGCTTGCTGTTGGTCCCTGAACAGAGAAGGTGCATCACTGCTGTCTGACCAAGCAGCTGAAAGGCACCATTTGTTCTCTGACCTTGGAGACCAGCTGAAAATCCGGGGTTGTGATCCAACTCAAGCAAGGGTAGCATGGCTAGGCAGGTATCAGGACCTACCTCAGAGCTGCCTCCTCGCCTTGTGCCCTTCTCTGCTTCATGCTGCCCTTGGAGCCAAAGGCATCAGGGGGATCTGTGGCAGGCTGAGAACCAGCAACACTGGAAGGAGGGAAGAGACGTGGTGTTAGAGCAGGGAACACCAGTTTGTCCTGCGTGGCAAGATGGAGATTTTTATTAGTACGCTGAAGCTGTTAGTAGCGGATCTCCTGGCACATATTGCCCACATTGCTATTTAAGTACACAAAAAAAAATTGAACTTTGAAATTTCATGAAGGTAAAAATTTTCTTCGAGCCATGACATTTTGATTTTCAGTTCTATGCTCTACACTGAGCTGTTTGTTTCTATCAAGACTTTTGGATGTTTGCCTGTCAAGATCATATTTATGGATTTCTGCCCCTTCAGAAGACAGTGAGAATTTGTTTTCTTTGACCATGCAAATCCTAGAAATGGCTTTGGATCACATACAAGGTTTACATTTCTATTTTCATGTACTGAAAAAACATTTAAGCAAAAAATATGCTACCACCAAACACTTTTTTGTGCTTTGTATTGCTATGATGACCTTACAACAGGTAACATATGGGATCTTATTTAAGTATAAAACAATTGGATAATATTTGAGATACTAATATTGGTAAAGTTCCCCACAGTAATGTTACCTGCTTTTATTTCAGGTTAAATGATGTATATTTTTCATTTACAGGTAGTTTTAGGAGAGAATAAGTCTGCCCTATTTTATTTAACAATGTCACTTGAAAGGCAATTAATCAGGGGTTTCAGAGGAGGCACTGCAAAGCCAAACAGGAAAATTTCAGCGCCTTGCAGGTTCTACAATGAATGCTGCTTGCAAACACAGTATTTCTACTTGGATGAGAGTGACATAATTTCACAAAATCACAGAATGGCTGAGCTAGGAAGGGACCACTGGAGTTCATGTTTGAAGCCCACAGCTCAAGCAGGGCCACCTAGACCTACTTGCCCAGGACTGTGTCCAGATGAGTTTTGAGCATCACCAAGGGTGGAAACTCCACAACCTCCGTGGGTTCGCTGTGCCAGCTCTTGGTCATCTGCACAGTGAAAAAGTGTTTCCTGATGTTCAGAGTGAGTATTTTGTGCTTCCGTTTGTGCCCATTGCCTCTGGTCCTGGCACTGGGCACCATGACAAGAACTGAGGCAATGGCCCTATGACAGAGCCTGGCTCTGTCCACTCCACACCCTCTCTTCAGGTTTTTACATAAGATTCTCCTGAGCCTGTTCTTCTCCAGGCTGGGCAGTCCCAGCTCTTCAGCTTTTCCTCCCAAGAGATGCTCCAGTCCCTTCATCACCTTAGCGGCCCTTGGCTGGACACTCTCCAGTAGCTCCCCAATTTTCTTAAAAATGCTGAATCTTAGATGGCTCCTACGTGCCGTGCAGGAGCATACACAGCTCCTACATACGCTGTAAGCGGGCATGCTCCTGAGATATAGAGAAGGTGTGTCTGTGTCTCACAACAAATTTCTCTGGAAGAAGCCGGCAGAGCCCTGACGTGCCCCTCACTGGGCAGCAGCGACGCACCGACTCGGCACGGAGAACTGAATTCCACCGAGAACTGTCCTCCGCGTACAACCTTATCCCGCAGATCCCCGCGGTGTTTACCGCTAGCACCCGGGTTTCAGCCGCACACCCGCTGCCGCCCCGCCCCGGCCGTGCGGCGGGAGGAGCCGCCTCAGGGTCGGGCGGAAGGCACCGGCACCGGGAGGCGGAGCACGGCCGGCGGAGGCTTCCGCATTCACGGGCAGTGCCGGCGTGAGGGAAGCGGAGCCGGGATTCGGGGGGGATTCGCTGCAGAGATGGTGTCGCTGCTGCCGCGCATCGAGCAGGTCTCGTCGCGGGTGGTGCGGGTTCTGGGCTGCAACCCGGGGCCCATGACCCTGCAGGGCACCAACACCTACCTGGTGGGCACCGGGCACAGGTACCGACCCTGCTGGCGAACGGGGCAGGGGACGAGGGACGAGGCTCCGCCGCCCCGGCCCGCCTGGGGACTGTGCGCTGCCTCCAGCTCGAGAGGCGGCTGCCGGCTTGTTCCCAAATCCCTTAGTCAGGGCTAAAGAGAGGAAAGAAACCGAACGGCGTTATATTTTAGGGGCTAATGCCCGGAGGCGGCTTGGGCAGGGGGCGGTGGAGCCTCGGCCGGGCGGCCCTTGGCTGAGGCGGGCAGCTGGTGAGGGAGCGGGCGAGTGCCTCAGGCCGGGCAGCTCCCTGCGCTGCTGAGCGGGGACTCCTGCCGCTTGTCCCGTGTTGGAAATGTGTGGCCTACGTTTGTTATTTATCCCACCTTTTAAATTGCTGTGCCACGGGGATGGAATGTCATAAATGCATGTTTCTATGTGCATCTGCATATAGAAACATGCATTATTGTTAAATTTCCTTGCAGTGTTGGTTTACTTTATTAATATTACTTGTTTGTCATGGGAACACTCTTTATTCTCTGGTGTGTGTCTCTGTCCCTTCCTTTTTTTTTGGTCCATGTGTAGGAGAGTCCTTATTGATACTGGGGAGCCAGCAATTCCTGAATATATCAGCTGTTTAAAGCAGGCCCTGTCAGACTTCAACATCTCGATTCAAGAAATTTTAGTGACACACTGGCATCGTGATCATACTGGAGGAATACCTGATAT
This sequence comes from Lichenostomus cassidix, assembly GCF_008360975.1. Classification (NCBI taxonomy): domain Eukaryota; kingdom Metazoa; phylum Chordata; class Aves; order Passeriformes; family Meliphagidae; genus Lichenostomus; species Lichenostomus cassidix. The sequence goes on along the minus strand of NC_139482.1, from coordinate 119,000,529 downwards.
CTGCAAAAACATCCCAAATGGTAGGCCAGAGATTTTGGATATTGCTGAAAATATTAGGCGCATGACAAGAAAAAGCATTAGCTGAATGTTTCTGTGCAAATCAGCAGGATTATTCTGCTGGAATTGCTATATAAACTACATGTAATAATTTCATTATTCTGATACAGTATGTGGACTGAGATCAATGAGTAATCTGACTATTATAGTTCTAGTACTGCAGTTTTTTTCAACACCTGTGCATATCTTCATAGTGAATTTTTCGTATGTGTGAATAGTGAGAACCCACATTACCATCAGTAGTTCATGTTGTGTTAAGAGGTGTGAGAAAAACTCCTTCCTTCTTACATTACCGGCAATGACAACTTGGTTATTTTCATTGTGTAAAAACAAGTAACTTGAATTTTAAAAAAGAAACATGAATATCTCTGAGATTCCTTACAGAGGCCCATTAGTAGTTGCTGACAAATTTATGGGCCTCAGATCACAAGGGGCAGGTGGTAGGGCAGTCAGCAAATACAGTCTGATCTAAAAACATGTATTCTGTGTTGATAAACAGTAAGAGACATTTCTACATTGGTATGTGGGAAGAGAATAAGCAGTACAGATAATGTGGTAATTCTTAACATTGTTGGACTTTGTCACAAGCTTTGTCACAGGCTTAATTTTGTAAAGTTGCCAGGTTCTTATCTGCACAGAAGCCTAGGCACTAATGAAAACAATTGGTGTCTTGGAGACATGGGTCTATTGGTGTCTTGGTGGGCATTTTGGTCTTGCCAGCCTATGAATGTGTTTGTAAAGACTAAAAAGGGATATAAATGCCTTCCTGGGTTGCTATTGGTAGCTGTTCCCGCCAAGGCATTTGCATTTCATGCACTGTTCAGAATGATGAAAGCTGAGAGAATTTGCACGTCAAAAAGTCTTCATTCAGTTTTAGGCAGATGTTGAGTTGGTGTTTCTGTGAATGATAAAGCAAAATGTGAGCGCAAAAATCTTAGTGACAGTGTAAAAACTTGGAGGAGTTGGCTTGTGAGTCAGGTAGGAACATTTGTAAAATATAATCATTACTGATCTTCATTAATTTTATTTGTGATTTTTTTCCACCTTCAAATTTGTTGCTGGTAGAGAGTGCAGTATTCAGAATCAGTGGTTTTCTCTGTTTGGTGGTTTTGGCTGTGGACTAAGCTTGTTCTACAAATACAAAGTTACTATACGGAATTTGTTGTTTCTAGTTTTGTATTCATACTGTGTGATAATTAATAGTGCTTATTCAAAAAGTAACCCGTCTGTGGAATTAACTTTTTTAGTGACAAATTCAAAACATCATTTTCTTTGCTTTCCTTAAATATTAGACTCAGAATATCGCGTATGTAAGCTCCCTCGTGTCCCTCACTGTGAAGAAACAATAGAAGGTGGACATAAATATTTTTATCTTAAAGATGGAGATGTGGTACAGACAGAGGGAGCCACACTCAGGTAACCATGAATTTCTGCAAGTTCTTTTTTCTACAGAATTCTGACACATATGTGTATCCTAATTTCTAATGATTGCCGATCCATACATCTAGACTTTTCAGCACTTATGCATGTAGACTTCCTATCTTGATCCAGCAGGATATGTTAATACATAGAAATTGTTTTTATGAGTGAGAATTATCAGGAATTAGGCTTTAGTGTTTGGACTCAGCGGAGAAATTAAGAACATTTCCCTAGAAAAATACTCTCTCCAGGAATATCAATATAGGATTTTACATGCTTCCTCCTCACTCTTTCATAATTAGTTGCTATTAAAATTGTGGAAGTCTGTGGTAGTCTGGCTGGATTATTTAGCATGTCTTTCTTTTTACTTTAAAAATATTTCCCTAGGAGACTCTAAAACATTTAATACTTAAAATGTTAAGTTTTAAACTTTGAACCTTTAGGGTTCTTGCAGGGTACCAGTTTTGGAGGACTTCTTTCCATGGAGCATACTGCCTATAATGTTAGTCTGAATGAGTGTGAAACAGAAAGCCAGTGTGCCTCGTGGAATCACACAGACAATAAAAAGATCTGACCATTCTGTTTGCAGAATGCAAGGCATTACTCATGTAAGGACAAGTTTACCTTTTTTCCTCAGTTTAGATGGGAACTGTATCCCACTTGTAGAATATGTGACTTGACTGGAAGAAAAAACCAAAAGGGACGTATTTTGTCCAAAAGCATTTTATTTTATTAGTGTAAAAAATCAAGTAAAAAGAGTATTATCTTGCATATGGGGAAGACCTTTCACTACCCTAAGTTGCCCATGTTTGGACAAAAATTTGGAGATGGAAAACAACTTTTTAAGTTTCAATCCAAGTAAGTTTAGGATTAGCACATTTTGAAGTTCAGGGGTGTGGAGGACCAGGCATAGGCATGTTTTGTCTCAGACATTCTGACTGTTGCAACTGGACAGTTGTGATTGGCAGAGAGGGTCCCCTGGAGATAGGACAGCACTGTTCTGAGCCAGTTCCTTTTCTGCCTTCAGACTCACACCTTCATCAGTTCCCCAGCACAAGTCAGTTCCTGAAGGGTTCAAACAAGCTGGCTGTGCTGTTGTGGGAGCTGGAGCTTGTTGAAGGGTGTTGTAAAAATACACAGCTTGTTAGCCAAGACCTTTGAGAAGTTTGTTGTGAGGATTGGAAGCTTGTTGTAGTGTGTCATCAAAGTGATGTTGACTTGTTAGCCAACACTGCTGAGACAAAACAGTGGGCTAGCTGCTGGAGTTAAGGTGATTATACCAGAAAGCAGGGGAGTTCCTTGGCACGTAAGTCCGATGTCCTTGTTGATCCTGAAGAGAATTTATAACAATCACAGCCTCCAGGGATGGGTTGTGACAGGGGTGATGCAGCCAAACTTCATGCTTGATTCAAAGCAGGTATACTCACCTGGTTAATTGGGTGAGCACTTTAAGGATGTTCTTAGATCCACCACTGGTTCCAAAATAGCAGCATCTGCATGTTAAATTTTAGTTAGCAGCCTGCAAGTTTCAAAGTATGACAGGCAGTCTTGGGTTCTCTTTCCATTGTTTTTCAGTGTTAGTGGTCCGGCTTCCTGGTAAAGTTTCATCAAGAACTGAAGGATACCATTTCCTACATAGGCAAGCTCTAACCCATCAACTTGATTTTGGTGTTGCCTCCATGTGGTGATGAGTCACTTGCTTTCTGCTGACCTCAGTATTCAGTGGGAGGTGAAGTCATCGCATCAGATGATGCTGCACTTGTGGTCTCCCAGCCCTGCATTGACGTGGCTGGGAGCCATTTAGCCTTGCCCTGTACACCATGCTTGGCACCAGCTCTGTCAGTTCCTGATCACAGCTTTGATGCATCTGCCATTAGCAAGAAGATTCAAATTAATTTCAGTACTGATTCTGGTCAGAGCTGACTTCCGGTCTGCATCAGGCTCAGTATAAGGCCCTTCTGCTTTTCAGAAATCATACTGAAAGGACACTGCAGTGCAGCTCCTTGGCAGCTCAGGTTACCAGATACTATATACATACCCACTGTGCCTTTGCTGCATTCTAATGCAGTGCTCATCCATGCTGTGCATCCTTAATCCTTACCATGTAGGTGTTTAACAACCTGCACACAGAACAGCTGAAAGACCATGGTTCTTTGTATTTGACAGCTGTGCTCCACAGTGCCGTGGGGCTTTCAGGGAAAAATAAATTTTGGGAGACTGAACTTTATCTGGGTCAGGTTCAGAAGTTTGTAGTTAATTTCTAAAAGAATAGACATCATCCTTACCTTCATTGCTATGTGCTAGGTGTATGTCAAGAACTTCATGCAGTTCAATCTGGAAATAATATGTCGGTTTTCTTTTTAAAGCTTCAGAGTAAAGCCCTCTATAACAGAAATTCTACATGGCTAGTCAGCTCCCTTAAGGCACTTGTATTATGATGTGTCATGTAAGTAAAAGCATGTTAGAGATGATGATTGATGTTCTCTACATGGGGTAAGAAAATGGACTGATATTGGACAAAGCAATATCCTGTTTATATCAACTTTTCGGCCTTTTTGGTAATTTTTTTCTGGTTTTTGTACAGGCTGCTTTGCAGGTGTATGATTTTTTTACCATTGGCTTCAAAAATGCAGTGTATATGCTGTATGAAAAACGTATGGTTTTTTTGTTCTCTAAACAGAGTTTTATATACGCCAGGACACACGGATGATCATATGGTTTTACATCTCGAAGAAGAAAATGCTGTATTTTCTGGTGACTGTATTTTAGGGGAAGGAACAACAGTAATAGAAGACCTGTCTGATTACCTGAAAACTTTGAAAAAGTTGTTAGAAATGAAACCAGATTTGATCTATCCAGGTAAGTGTTTCTATTTTTAACTGCTCTCTTTTACTGTGTAATTTTTAAATATCTCCTCTAAGAACTTGAGAACTGTTACTACAATCAAACATCATTCCTGATGTAAAAATTCAAGTTCATTACTTAATAAGTGCTAAGATAAGATGACTTTGTCATGGTGATTTGGAAAACTTGAAAATGTTAAATGATAGATACCTTTCCTTTCTAAAATTTCTCCATTTGAGGGTGCATCTTACCTTTCTGAGTCCAAAGACTCCAGGGGCCGGAATCTTTCACTGTTGGACTCATACAGCAAATTTAATTTTCTAATATTACACTATCCCTGTGCCTTAATTTTATCCTGGAAGGAAAAATAATAGTTGTTCTTCTGGTCTTTTTCATTCCCAAGTACATTGTCAGTGTGAGTAACCTCGTAATGTTTTTTTTGAGAGAGAGATATCTGTCATTTGCAGTACAGATTAATCACAGATTCTTCATGGAAAGCTGCAGAACTGTAAAATGGTTGTCTTAGTTAATGGCTTTCGCCTCTTGGCTCTTGTTCAAATTTAACCTAACATATTCTAAATATAAGTTGTCGATTCATTCAGTCTATGGTTTTCCTTTAATTCATTTCCTCTCTCTTTTCCAAACCTCGGGAATGCGTTTACTTTTCATATATACCACATGCCTGTTTGACAAGACTTCATTTTAAGAATTGATTATGTAAGGTTTAAGCTCTTCATTTGCTTTTTCAGAGCTACATCTCAGGATTTTTTCTGAATTTTTCTGTTTCATGTTCAACTTGTCATTCCAAGCTATTGTGTCTACGCTCTCAGTTCTGCCTTGTTCCATTAACTGTCTATGTTTAGCCTACTCTCTTGTGTTCACTCTTAAAATAGCCTATTTTTTAAGTAGGTATCCTTTAAGATCTAAACATAAAAATGCTGTTTAAGAAAAACATCATAGACATTCCATGGACGTGGAGATTGATGTAGACAGAATAGTGACTTGGCCGTATTTATTGATTTATTAACTACCACTGAAACTAACAACTTTTTAGCCTCCAGAATCTCAATCAGATGTTTTACTTTCTTTCATTCTTAACACCTGCAAAACACAGTCCGTTCCTCTAACTGAATTTCTGCCTTCCAAAACCCCTTATGTGCCAAATTCTATTTGGTTTATCAATTTTGTCTGTTTCATTTCACTCTGTTCTTAATGGTTATGTATCTAGATTACACATTCACCAAAGCTGAACATTTGTGCTCTTTATTTGTAATTGTTTGCTTCTGGTTTAACTGTGTTCATACTGTACTTGCAATTTGGAAAGCAGGCTGACATAGTGCATTTTCAGTGATGATAGCTAAGTATTGAGATGGTTTGGAACTAACTTTCTTTTTTCATCCATGCACCACAATATATACATGTAGTTGTGTAGAAGGTGGCTCTTGCCCAATCAGAACAATTATTGATGCTGTTGGGTAACTACAGCAGAGGTAGTTTGCTTTACCAATACTTTCTGTATAATCTAAATATAGAATTTGTTGTCTGTGCTGCAATATTAGATCTTCATAATTCTTGAACTGTTTCTCTGTTTCCCATCTGTGCTTTAGCACTCATGTGGTAGCCTCAGAATTAGATTAATTTTGTAACAAACTGACTGCTGGCTAGGTGAGAATAGGTGAATTTTGTCAATCCTTCCACGTCCATGTTTCTTTTTAAATTTAATGTGGAAATGACTCAGGCATGCCACTCATGATATCTATTTACAGATGATATTTGATGAGAGTCCTTGGGACACGAAAAGGGCGTTTTAGTCAGCAGAGGGCTCCCCATCCTGTAATAATAAACAATGTTCCTTGGTAATACAGAAAAAAATGGTACTGGAATTAGGAATCTGTGGAAGATTTCATGAGCCAATTGTTTTCTTAACTTCTGTCCTTTGTGGTATAATTCAAAGTGAGAGAATCTCACACTTCATAGTCTGTCATGAGGAAATAATATTAATCTGTCTTATATTAAGGCTGAATTCATGGAAATACATATTTTGAGAGTGCTTTTCCTATGCTCAGAAACTTTTTATATTTATTTAGATATTAATCAATTTATTCATTAATAAATAAATAACTGTATTGTCATCCCTGAAAAATGATGGATGGGAAAGTTCCCCATCTGGATTTAGTTCCAAACTTTCTGAGTTCCTTTTAATGTATGTATATGCATACACAACAGCTATGGATCAGATGATGTAATAGATATGAAATCCCTTTAATTTGCAAAATGTGGGTTCCATTTCATGTTCTGACATTGGTGTTGTAGTCTAAGTCAGTTAAATCACTTGGAAGAGTTGGGCCAGGTTTTAAGAATGCCTTGTGATTCCATGTGTAGCCCTTCATTTTGATTGCTTTAGTGAGACTTCTGTCATTAGAGAATGCAAGAGAACGGACAGTTAACATTACAGTCTGTGCTTTGTATATCTTATCATTATGTTTTTTCTAAATTTGAAGTTTTGGGTTTATAAATGGTAACAGTAGAGATACAGTTATACTTGTAATTAATTTGTAAGGAAAAGTAGCTTCAGACTAAATATGTTTGAAATCATTAAATATAAATGCATATGACATAGTTTTATATTTGTACATTACATATATTGTATTTATAATACTATATTTATACAAGGTAAGCTTCAATGTATATTCAATAATTTCAAATGTGCTGAAGTGAGTGTATAAGTTGAGATATTTATAAATATTTTGACTTACAGAAGGGTAGAGTCCTCTTACACTTTAGTTCAGAACATGAAAAATCAGTTGCTCTTTTTCTATAAGCTGCCTGTCCTCAGGCAAAATAAGCTTTAATTTAAAAAGCTAAAAGACTAAAAACCTATTTAATCAGTAAACTAGAAAGTACAAGTAAAGAATAAAGTGATTTTTTAAATAGTCAGAGAGCCTCAAAAGAAACTGATTTTAATGATACCAAATAATTTCTAAAAGAAAGCTGTGGTTTTTTACAGTAGTTTCTTTTCTACTAATTTTATAAATTACTTAGAGTTTACACTGGCTGAGCTGGGAGTTGCTGCTGCTACTTCAGGGGACGTGTACAGGCAAAGAAATAGGAAACCTTGCTGTAAAAAGTATGTGATGAATATTTGTGCAAGTCAGTTCCTCTATAGGTATCACGTTAAGTTTAATTTCTGTGCATGTAGCTCTCATGGCTGAACAATATTTTCTCTATCATTTTAATGTACCATGAGGCAGTATTTGATTTTTCATAAAGATTAGTGCTTTACCAATTAAGCTTTTTCATGTTGTGATCCAAAGACCTGTCTGTAAGATGAACAGTTCTGATCTGCCACAGTCAGTCCAGGAAAAAACATATATTTTGGTTATTAACCAGCCAGACATAAAATGATCCACCTATAATTTTCCCGGTGCCTTCCTTTTTCCTGCCCTGACACTTTCCAATTGGCTCACTTATTTGTCTTCTATTAATTTTTTTTGATCATACTTACAAGAGTGTTTCTAAAGGCATAAAATACAGTATGTGAATCAGTTTTGTAGATTTGTTCAGGAAAATTATGTGTCACAATTTAAGATTTCACCTTAGTTTTTGCTGTGTAGTGCCCCAACAGGACAGTAGTACCTGAGTCCTTTGCATCAGCCATTATTGTTCAAAGGCCAATATCAGTTTAAATCATCGGTATCAATATCCTTTGGCAAGAGGAAGACAGGCAGAGATGATACAATAATCTGAATCCCATTTTTTAAATCTGTTCAGCAGTGAACTCCTTTCCTGTTTTCTAATAGCCTAAAGTAGTCTTCCCTTACTTTCCTTATTCCATCTGAAGTATTCCCTTTCCTTGTTCAGACTTTTCATACCCTAATTCTTCCTTTCCATCTTAATGTTTTTCAGATGTAGGCTGTGATACAGACATTTGAACCTTTTTCTCATGACTTTTAAATCTACTGGAGTTTACATAAGAATGTTTCAATTATTCAATAGCATACTTAATTACAAATGTAAGTAATAGTGCTCTGGTACATGTGTTTTGATTTTTAGGTCATGGCCCAGTAGTACGTGATGCAAATACTAGAATCCAAAACTACATTTCTCACAGACTTGCACGTGAACAGCAAATTCTGAATGTTTTCCAGAAGAATACTGGGAAATCATATACGTCCTCGGAGCTTGTAAAGATGGTATACAAGGTAATTGTTGATAAAAAGTTTTTAGATCAAAATAAAGAAAATTGAGTTTATGTTCATAAAATTTGTATATAACAGTGTTGGTCTTTGAGTGAAAATGATTGTGGCTTTTTAAAAGGGATAAAAAGTATTTCTGCCTTTTCAGGGTTCACTTGTGACTGCTCATTTAAATTGTCTTGTTTAAGCACTTAATTGGAGTGAGGCCCAAGTGACTCTTACAAACTTATTTAACTATCCAGATGGTCTTAGGCACAGTTTCGTAAGACTAAGCGAAAATAAAATTGTAGTTCTTGGTTTAAAGTGAAAAGTATGACATGAGTGTTAGTCTGGATTTCCCAAAGTGTGTTTGGAGTCTCCTGAAGGTTGGCTAAAAACTTCTATTTCTAGATTTATCAGTCTCCAGGAGATTGCAGGTGAACTGCAGTTCCACAGAGAAGGATATTGCAGCTCAGAAGTTGGACAGCTTGTATGTCATTAGACTGGTGTAGGAGTACATTTTTGCTACTTCATCATCCTTTATCCTTCTGCAATTTGTCCCTGTGATGTGGGGGTTGCCCCTCCTAACAAGCAGAGATAAGAGTTACAGCATTTCTGCTTTGGAGGAAGATACCAAAGTTGCCAATGGCTGTGGCTTGTGAACAGATCTGTAACAGCTTCACAGCTTGTTTTTTGTGGTTCTGCTGATCCCCAGTTTCCAAAAGAATGATTACATCACATTGAACATTTTGCAGTGCTGATGTACCACTACCTGTGGCAGTTCACCTTCTGCAGTTCTCCTGCCTGATTAACTAGATTTTAAGTATAGAGCCATTTTCGTGTTTCTGTAAATCACAAACCACTTGTCCTGTCTATATAAAATTTTTTCAGCACTATGAAATCTTTATATTACAAAAAAGTGTATGCTTTCAAAGTACTTTAAAGGCCCATAGTTTATTTAAATAATTTTCTAGTGACTTTTATTGCCACACTCATGTTATTTAAATAATGTTTTAAGTTTCAAAAAGGAAAAAAGGGCTTTACTTTTAGGGTGATATAGCTGGAGAGGGGGATTTTGAGCAATTGTCATATAATCATAGAATGGTTTGGATTGGAAGGGACTTTAAAAGTCATTGATTTCCATCCCTCCTGCCATGGGCAGAGACACCTTCCACAAGACCTGATTGCTCAAAGCTCCATCCAGCCTGTCCTTGAACCCTTCTAGGGATGGGGCATCCACAGCTTTTCTGAGCAACAGGTGTTACTGCTTTTTACATAATTGAAAAACTGTAAGAGATATTTTGTCCTCCTGAAACTGTTATATTTTTTAATTGTTTACTCATTCACAGAGACTAATTGCTACAGGATATTTAAACTTATGCAAATATTGTCATGGAATAGAAGTGATAGATATCTGTGGAGAATAGCATCATAAATTTGTCTTTAAAAATACTCAGCTAAACTGACAAGCCAGGGCAGACAAAGCTCAGAAGAGAGTCTTCTTAGTGCTGGCCAAAGTTTTCATCATACAAATGGATAATGCAAAAAACTGAGCAAAGTAAACAAAAATGTTTTGTTAGACTACTTGTTTAACTGGTATAAAATTGATTTACCCATCTTAGTTTCCTGTTGTTACATAACAAACTGAATGTTCAGCATACCAATTCAGAAGAGGAAAGTCTGTATTAATATACTGTGGGTTCCATATATTGAAAAAATAATTGATGGATATTTAAACAAATACAAAATGCTTATTTTTTGTTCCTATTAGGAAATCCCTGAAAATTTACTTCCAGCAGCAGAAAGTAACCTCCTAGTCCACTTGAAGAAGCTGGAAAAAGAAGGAAAAGTGTGTAAGTTGTGGATGGAGGGTGGAAGGAGGGTTATTCTCATTTTCATTTTGGTCTTTTATGTACTGTTTCTTATGTTATTTTAGTGCATTATTTTCTTGGGGGCAAAAATGCAACTTTTTGCAGTAGCTGTCCATCAGACAAATTGAAGTAGAGTCATATGCAAAGTGGTTGTACAGTATTTCCAAACTTTTAGAAAATATTTTATATAGTATTTGGGTGCTTAGAGCGCAGATTACTGCAATGCATATACCTTTACATTTTTATTTAGAACATACCATAGAATACATTCCTAATGCTAGCATTTATACCTTCCTGTATTTTCTGAAATTCGTACATGCATGTACATAGCATTCTATGGGCTTACCTTTAAGTTTCTGCCCTTGCTAAATGCATATTTTTGTGTGTATGTGTTCTAGAGATGGTTAAAATCACACAGTGTAAATTTTTACAATTTCTGATTAGTACAGTACCCAAGTAGAGCTACTGTAATTAGTTTACTGTTTTTACATTGTGCCTTTACTCTTGTGAGCAAGGTGAAGTATTCTATTTCTGTAATGGCACGTGCATATGGAAATGTTACTCAGCCCAAGCTAAGAAAAATATTTCTTCCAGTACAATACATAACTGCACCCAGGGCTGTCTATTTATAAGTAAATAATTGCATGAGTTTACAGTTGTTGCAGATTTTCAGCATTTACCAGTCTGAATAACAACATGAAATTAATGGTTTTTTCAACTTAGACCTTCTGTTTATCTTAATGATAGAATGGCTACTAGGTACTAATTGAACAATTGAGACTTAATTTTTGTAATAGTAATAGCAACCTGGTTTTTATTCAAAGAAAATGGACTAGAGTCACATGAATACAGTCATTACTGAGGTTCAGAAAATGTTCTCTTTAGGCTTATTTTGTGCAGAATGCCATAGAAACTTCACCAGCATGGTACTTACTGCACCAGCTTTTAAATATTGTCTCAATTCTTGGTTATTAACGTACATCATTGACCTATGCATTTCTCCAGTTTTGTGCCACCAGATTCATCAAGGGCATCAGATGCTATTGATTGTTTATCTCTTCACTCTCAAAGTAGTTCAAGCAACAGCATTTTCTATTGAGATCAAGTAGTGGATAAATTAACTTTAAAGGTAGTCTTCCGTACAAGAGAGTCTGCATCTTGAATGCCCAGGAAATAATTTGGTTGAGTGAACTACTGACTTAAGGATTTGTTTTCTCAAAACCACCCTTTCCATGTTTACTGAACAAAAATAACTCAGTTTTTCTCAGAAAACACTTTTCAGTTTGGAAGAGAGAGCCGATACAGTCATGTATCTGTTCATAAAGTTATCAACTACTTGAAATTATTAGAATGGTTAAATAACTAGAGGCGATGCAAATCAGAATAATTGTTTGGACTCCTACTCCAGTTGGAGGCCCTTGATTCAGTGTGTCTTGCTTTCCAGGAAGCACGAGATGTGCTCTTTGTAGTTTGTTTTGTTCCTTAAATTTGAATGTGTGCTCACAGAGAAGGTGGAAAGCAATGTCATAAGAACACTTGGGGTTTTTATGTGCTGATCTCTCCAGTGTGCAACTGCTGAATTTTTAAATACAAGCTTAGGCCCAGACCTATGGTAAATGCTTAACATCATGTGACCTTTGCCCATTTTTTAGTTTAAATTAAGGGCATCTGTTTAAAAAAACTGATTCTGTTGATTCTGACCATGTAGCGTAGAAATTCTTGTGTATTCATGGTACTTGCTCGTTTGATTTTAATATCCTTTGATGCCCTTTCCACATACTCTGAGACCTTGCAGCATCTCAAGTTTTGTTCTCATTATGGAAGACTTGAGCTGTAGACATAACACTGTCTGCTTAATTTTCACAAAAGGTTTTTCCAAATGAACATCTTGTCAGTATTGATAATGAATGTGACAGGCATATTACAACCTTACAGGGGAGTTACTCAATGCAAATGATGGCCATATGCTGCCTGCTGCAGTCATTAATTAACCACTTCATGCTAGGGATTGCGGTTCTTGTTGCTTCATAATTTTTATAACTGCAATTGGGAGTGACACTGCCTCTTGCAAATCTGCTTTTCTTACTTTAAACAGAAAAATCATGTCATAAGCAGGAGCATGGCACATACAAGCTTTCTCCCATGTTTGAATATAAATAATTTGGTCGTTTCACATCATAGCTGATGAAGAGATAAAAATAATTTGCCTATTCTTAATTTGGCAGCACAGACCTTTTTCTGCCTAAAGGTTAGAAATTTCAGAAAGTACAAGTGTTCTGCTACCTCAGATTTCTTAATATCTAGAAAGTTAATATACGGAACTTTAAATAACTAGAGGATTATTAAAACCTTTTTATTGATCTTTATATTGCTAGGTTACATTGTGAAACTGTTAACGTTTATCACCTTCCATTAAAACTGAATACTGGCATGAAGGAAAGTATTTAATTAGTTTTAATTTAAAATGTCGTGTGTAGACATACATACACATGTACAGGTTAAGTTTCAGATAATCTAATGTTTGTAAATAAAATCTAAGTGCTGGTTTGTGACTAATTTTGTCTCTTTTTCTTAACAGTACGTGATGAAACTCCCAGCTTCAGATGGAAAAACAATTTATAAGTTAGGAAAGATTGCTCAGGAATATATTTAACCTGCATGGTTGCTCTATGAAAAAACATAATGATGAGCTCTGACTAAATGTAAAATAAAAACTAATTTTTACTTACTTTTTTTAAAAGTGGTAACAATTTTAAAGCAGCATTATAGTAAGTTAACTAATGTTTTTCACATTACACTCTATTGGAATTTTAAAAATATCCTGGTGGGTACTGAGTTAATGAAATGGAATGAGTGTGAAGAATTGAATCTTACTTTTGTTACAAAATTCCCAGTTTTATCACCAGTGGCAGAAGACAAATAGCAAGGTCTTGTGAACTTAATATTACAATATCATAAAACAATATTACAAACTTACTAAATCACATATGCAAAAGAAATCTCTAGTTAAACAGAAAATATGCTATTCTAAACCTGGTTTCGCATACTTGTGCTTCTCAAAAAGTGATTTTCTAGAAAGTTACCTGTACATTCTAAAAAACCAAGTTATTTTTGCTAACAGATGTAAATACTGGGGTTTGTGTTCCTTTTCTAATTCAGCTGACTGTGCTCATCTTTGCTGATTGCTCAGTGCAATAGGTTTTAACAAACACTGAAAGTAATTTCAGGCTTCTGTGTTTTTTTGGTGGAAACACTATTTCTGTGGAATTCATTCAAATGATTCATTAATTTTAACTAATGAGTTTCAAAAAATGAACTGAGTTGGAGCAGACTCTTAAATTCTTTATAAGATTCTGCAAGAATGTGATTAAAAAGCTGTATAAATTGAGGTATGAATTACACGCCATATGAAGGTAACCTTGTCTGTGACATCATAACTAACAATCTTCAAGTTTTGCTGTTAATCCACTTAAACTACAAATATTATAACTAAAAGGTTGTATTTGGTTGTAAGATACTGTATAGTGTATTAAAATACAATGTTTGGAGATTAATTTAAACTACAAGTTCAGTTCTCTGTGTACCTTACACTTGTAGAACAGTGCATAAATATTTGCATTACTTTGTGTGTTCAAAGTGTGTGACATTTGATGATATATACATTTCTTAAAATGTTGGCTCAGCCTTAAGAAACAAAAGCAGATATGAGATGTTTGAAAGTATCAAGGACAAATATATGTTCTTGAAAACGTTTCACCATTCAATCCTGTGCCCTCATTTGTGAAACATACGTATGTTTGGTACTTAATGTCTTAATAATTGACATTATTTTATGAAGCTGATGGCATTTGTTCTGATCAGCTGAGACAAATCCAAAGCAAAAATACTCCCAGGAATAGCAACCCAAAACTGAAATCATATTCTGAAGTAGTAGCCAGACCCCTGAAGAAGGCAAGTAATTACTTTTTGCTAAAATGATGCTTCTTTCAAAGTTCATTGATGTGAAATTTGGCCACATTGTGGCACATGCTCACTTTTAACTTTTTGTGCAGTGCCATTTGGAGGTCTTTCTCATGTCTCCTAGGTTTCCTTCTTATTGTATTTTCTGTTTCCTTGCACTTTTCCAGACTCCTTTTTTCTTCAATTCCTTTTGAAATAATTACTCAGTTTTCACATGGACTTCTTTCCATTAATAATTAGTAGCTGTTCCATGAATTTATAGTTACCTTTTCCATTGTTAGGAATAAAAACATAATTATCACTGCTTTTTTGAAAGAGAAGAAAAAGATAATTCACATGCTCTGAATGGTGTCATTTTGCTTCAGGAAAACAGAAATATCAGTGAAATGACACAGTTTTCTATCGTGAGGTCTGAGAACCTAAGCAGAAAACTGGTATGAAGAGGTAATGTCTCATTATCTTTCTAAGCTAAAGAAGATATGTAATGTCACTTAACAATTTCTTTTGTCTTACTGTAAATTTTTTAATACATGGAAATGGCTTTAGAAACCAATTAAAGAATTGTTGGAACTTGAAGACAGCAAAGAAAGCAAGAGAATACAAATAGAGAACTCCATGTTCTGTGCTGTGCTGCAGCAAGTGCCTGACATCTTCAGAAAAACCCAAGGAAAAGAGCTGTTTAACCAGACAAGTCATTAATGATCGTGTATGGTGTCTTTGGAATATTAAGAGCAGAAATTGCACTGTTACTAAGATGTATATATAATAAAAGATACTTTGCTATGGCATGTTAAAAAAGTCTCAAGGCTCCTTGTTGATTATGTCAAATGGAATGTTTATTTTAAACGGGTGGCAATGTAAACCATGTGCCATGTATGTATAAAAATGGAATTAACATGTTCACATCACTTGTGTGAATATATTCATCTGTGCTGCAGAATGCATTAAAAGTTACAGATAAAAAGAGGAGAGGGGGCTATTTCTGTCTTACCAGGTTAGAAGGGCTAATATCAGTTGCTAGGATAACTTTCTAAACAGCTGGGGACAGAAGCTGGAGGAAGCACAAATTGTGTTTCCAGCCTAGCCTTCCTGCCAGCTAATTTCAAGAGGCATGAGATATTGTCATGAGAGGCAATATCATTTATTAAGACCTAGAAGTTTGATGGTAGGTATAATCTTCTTGAAGTTTTCCATTCTGTTTCTTGCTAATTTGTGTATTTATATTTGTTTTAAAATATTGTTCCTGGTTCTGTAAGCATGTTTGATGACAAGTAAATTCAGGAAAGGTTCCCAAATAGAAAGGGTATTGCTCTGTTTGTGTCTTGTTACTGCAGGGGCCCTAATACACTTCCTGCCAAAGTCTGCACGGTTTTGCCATCTGAAATGCTGTATTTGGTTTGTATGAAATGTATGTATTTGGTTTGGTTGGCAAGGTTGTGGGACACACACACACACACACACACGATTGTGGCTTCTGTGATAAGATGCCAGAAACTCCCCCTGATTCAGATTGTGGGGAACTTTCTTCCTAAATAATGTGATCATTTTGAAGCCTAGTGTTGGAAAATGTGGATGTCTGGAAGGAACCTGGCAAACACAGACCAGTCATCCATGGCAAGCAGCAGACTGAGGGCTGACCATCCCGCTTTGCCTAAAGAGCCATACAAAACTTCATGTGGAGGAAGAGTAAACGCCTTGTAAAAGGAAGGTGTGGAAACTTCGGGTGAGGCAACAAGGTTGCCTTGTTTTCCATTTCAGTCTAGAAGTTTACAGTGTATCATCAGGACAAGCACACAGCCAAGCTGAAACCCAGGGCCTGTATGACAGGATATCTAGCCAGGCACTCGAGGCTCTTGCTGATTAAAGCTTGAGGAAAGCAGGTCTTGTCCCAGTTAAGTCCTGTTTGTTATGTTCTGTGGAGATGAGATGGCCTGATTTCTTTTAAGTCTGAGGTGGGAAACAGATGCAAACTTGCATTGCAAGAAGGAGTCCAATTTTTATTCCAAACTGGTGTATTTCCCAGGTGCAGTATGTTACATCCATGACTATAATCTATGCAATCATGGATATACTTTCACATTGTTATTGTTGAAATAATGTTCTGCTTACTTTACATATACAGAAAACAGGTGCAGCCAGGGGATTAAGGCATTTCTAGAATATAAAAAATCTTGGGACTAAAATATGAATGCTTCTTCTGTTTAAACTTTTTTTTTTTTTAATCCAGCTGTGAAGGGAATTTTTTCTGTAGCTTTTTTCTGTATTTTTAAGTGTCCTAGATCATCTCCTGACCCCACATATAGCTGTCTCGTGATAAATTCATAGAAAGCCTCTGAGCATCTACACAGCTGATGAAGGTATTTCATAGTTGAAAAACCTGGTCTTACACTGATCAGTCTGTTCCATGAGTCACTGCTCTATACAGTTGGAAGAAATCAACTTATTTAAAACAGCTCATACAATGGACTTGGTGCATGCTCTCAATTCTGGCAAAGCAAAGCAATACCAAATAGCTACATCTTAACTTCTAGCCCTGTATTCATTAGCTGCTGGCAGCAGAAGCCATCTGACAACATTAAATTTCAGCTGTAAATTAGTCAGTTTCTTTATATTTCTTTTCCATGTGTCCACTGGGAGTATGTGCCTGACAGAAGCCTTAACAAATAAACATAGCAGGAATTTTGGGAGGGTTCAAGGATGACTGAATTCGGCCTGGATGTTTGTTTTCCGCATCAGCGTTGATTTCTCAGACCTCTTCATTCATTAATTTAACCTGGGAAGAGCCTTGTGTTACGGGGTTGGGGTTTTTAATCCACATTTAGCCTCTCTTCCCCCTGTCCCTCCCGGTTAGTCTTTTTTCCGGTCTGCTTTCTTGGAATTGGATATCTTGCTACTGTTACTGTTGTTTCTGGCTACACAGTACCGTGTGAGCAGAGTTCCCTGCCGGCCTGGGGACGCCTGTGCTGCCACTCAACTGTACCCAGAACGAGCCCAGCTGGCAGGGGTCTGGTGGCAACCAAACTTAGCCAGTGGAGGAGAGAGACATCAATGGTGAATCTGAATAGAGGGGGTGCCAGTGGGAAAGTGGAGTCCAGCCCGGCTCCACGGCGCGACCCGAAGCGGGGGCAGCCCGCTCTGTTAGGTTTCGTCTTCTACGCGATCCTGGAGGGGATCCACAGTCATTTTCTGTCATCGCTGCCTGGGTAGGAGAGTGAGGCTGGGCCGGTGCCCGGCGCGGGCTTCGGGCTACGGGCAGCGAGTATCCGGCCGGCGCTGCCAGGGACGCAGCAGCACTGCCCGAGCGCTACGGCTGGGCTGGGCTGTGCTGACGAGCCCCGGGCACGGCGCGGCCCGGGTTGGTGGGTTTGAACTGGCGGGCGCTGCCCTGGCCCAGCCGGGCGGGAGGAGCGCGGGCGCCGCCGGCCGGCAGGGGCGCTGCTGGCGGCAGGGCGGGGGAAGCGGAGCGGCGGCGCTGCCTTTCCCCGGCTGCGCGACCGCCTCCTCCCCCTCCGCCTCTTCCTGGCCGCGGCGAGAGGAGCTGTGCTGGCAGCGGGGAGGCGGCGGCGGCGGCGCCCAGCTCCCGGCCCGCCATGGCGATCCGCAAGAAGAGCAACAAGAACCCGCCGGTGCTGAGCCACGAGTTCATCGTGCAGAACCATGCGGACATCGTGTCCTGCATGGCCATGATCTTCCTGCTGGGGCTCATGTTCGAGGTGAGGCGGCACCGACGCCCCCGCCGGGGGTCCTCTTCCCGCTTCCTCCCGCTCCGCCGGAGGCTCTCGGTGCTGGAGCGGAGGGAGGGAGGGAGGGAGGGAGGGCGCGGGAGTCCCGCGGCAGCGGGGAGGCTGTGCGGGCGGGAGGCAGAGCCCCGCGGCTGCCCCCGGCCAGCGCCGCCGCCTCCCGGCGCACCTGCCCGCCGGCCCACGCCCGCCCCGCCGTACGGGGAGCAGCAGCCGACCCCCGCCCCGCCGCCCGGCCCGAGAACCAGCGCGGACGCCTTCCCCGCGGCGCATCCCCGCTTCCTCGGGGGGAACGCCCTTTTCCCCGGCTCGGCTCGGAGAGGCGCAGCCCGCGGCTGCCGCCAGCACCGGGGTCCCGCTTGCCGCCGCGCTGGGCGGGAGGCCGTGCGGGGCCGGGAGCGGGGCGGCGCGCTGCCTGCGGCGGCGGCGGGAGTTCCTGCGGGCGGCGGGGTTACGTGGCAGCCGGGGAGGGAGGGAGGAGTGCGCGGCACCGCGGGGAGGGGGCGGGGGGCGAGGCCCGGCCGCGACAGCCGATCCCCCGCTCTTTGTGTGCGCGGCCCCGCCGGGCCCCGCCGGCACTACGGCTCCCGGCGGGCGGCGCGGCGAGCAGGAGAGCAGCGGTGACGTGTCCTTATCCCTGCGGCCGCCGCTCGGGTCCCCCTGCCCGCGCCCCGCACCGCCCCCGCCCGCGGAGCATCCCGGGGCTCCCGGGGCGCCGTTCGCCTGCGCTGGACACCTCCGCACGCCTCGGAGGTGCGCCCAGGGTTGGCAGGGCCGAGGGGAGCTCTCCCTCCGGCCTGAGGGCCGCCCTGCTGCAGGCCCTCCGCTCTCTGCGCCCCCATGTTGAATGCAGATGTTCCTAAACGTGCCTTTTTGGCGCTGGAAAGGTAACTTACCTGTGTGACTGCCAAAGTGTTATCCGTGATCTAAGATCACTCATCAGCAGAGTAAGACACTGTTGACCGAATGTTTCAGGCATTTTAGACATTTTTTAAGGGTGGTGGACCTTTTTGTTATAGGGATGGCTCTATCCAGCTGTTGGTACAGCTCAGCACTAAAGGCCTGTGGAGTTAAGAAGAATATATATTTATATATACATGAAAAGTAAAAACAGGGCAGACCAGCTAAGCTGATGTGTTTGGGTTTGCTATCAAAATCACCAAGACAGCTGTTATATGTTTGTTTTCTGGGGAATGAAATGAAAGAGGTGAACCTAAACCGTTACTTTCTGTGCCTACATCAGGCTTACTGCATTAACAGTATTATTGGTAGGGTTAAAAGTTTTGGAGGATTGAATGTGCTGAATTCTTTTGTTTCCAGTTTTTTTAACCCACAGTGTTTTCTAACCCAGCATTGAAAGGCCATGTGTCATTGTTGATACAGATGTGGTATGTTGCAATTTTTGAAATGCTTTGATACAAGTTTTAGAAATCACTTGCTGCGGTTAATGTTGGTATGTTAAGGTGTTTATATTGCCTGACTTGTACAACTGAATTCGTACTGAGAGTAGCTGACAGAGCCTTCAAAGGGCAGTTCAGAATTGAGTACTGTTTTGAATTGTCCTTTGAGGGCTCTCTTGGTGAATAGGGAGCCCGAGGCAACTTCACTAATTGAAGCAAACTAGTTGGATTCCCTGAAGTTACGTGGACTGAACAGTCTGCCACATATTCAGGGTTTCATAGGAAATCTAGGGCTTGTTGACCAAGCACTAATTTTAAAAATCACAGTTCTTGTGAATGATAGTTAATACTGGTAGTAACCTAATGATTATCTTCAGACACTTAGCATGTCCTTCCAGGATTCCTAAAGGAGCTTGGTTTTTTTGTTGGCCCTATTAATTATCACATAGATCCTGGGTTTTTACAGCAATGAGAAACCATCTGATCATGAATATGGTAAAGCACAGTTATTTTTCCCTCTCAGTTAAAGCATGTTGATTCATGTTGGGATTCAGCAAAGATGTGTTATAGTTAAAAATAAATTTATGCTTATAGACAAATAAGAACTTGTACTCTGTCTTATTTATTGAGGGGGGAGGGGAGTTTAGAATGTCCCTCCCCCAAGGAAAGCCACTAGGACAAACATCTTCTCTTCAATTTGCTTTTATGCATTCTGTTTTTTCTTACAGCCCATCATAAAGGGGTAGTACCACTACTGCTAAATTTAATTTGTTTTATGCTTCTTGCTATAGGATCCCCAGGGTCAAAAGAATGCTAATTGTACTGAGTTAGCATCCCACTGGCCTGAAATAGTTTTCTGGGTTTTATGCCTTTCTTTCCTTGTCCACATTTTTCAGATCACCCACAGATTTATGAACATGATAACTGTCTTCCAAATTTTTTCAAATAAAAAGTACTTTTAAATGAAGTTTATTCTTAGCCACTGCTGAATGCATCATGGTCTAGGGACTCCATGATATTGTACATTCTGTTAATGTAATAATACAGTGTGGATTGAGGACAGAATTTTAGCATGTTTTTTTCATTTTATTGTTGTAGGAAAGGCTGTTTGTAAGTAGCATTTTCAAGGATCTTTTATTTGTCAGGTTAAGTATTCTGTAAACAAGCCTGTAGAGACCATGCAATGTGTGCTGCCTTTTGAAAGTCAGGTGCAGTGGTGAGATAATGTGAGTTGATCCATTTTTTGGGAGGAGACAAATGTGCTCGGCAAGGGTGCCAAAACTGTGGGCAAATGTTTTCAGTTTAATGTAGTTTATTTCCATGAGCATTTATAGAAATTTTGGTTTTTCCTCTTTCAGATTACAGCAAAAGCAGCCGTCATTTTTGTTACACTTCAGTATAATGTTACCATTCCTGCCACAGGTATGTATCTTGCAGGAGGGTAGTTATGAGACAGCGTATCAGACATTATTAAGTATGCCATGCTTCCTAGACTTGAAGGGAATTTGTCAATTTGAATAGATAATGAGCAGCTTTCAAGGATTTCACTTTATTTTTATTGAAACACTGGTTTAACTAATTAGGTTAGAGACAATGTTTGTGTTCTGCTGGATTCATCATCAGTGCTAAAACACCATCTGACTGGTAGATAAGTTCATGTGAATTCTTACTCTGGCTTTGCAAATGACAATCTTTAATAGTCAAAGTGGGGTGATAGTTTAACATATTCTTATTGTCTACTTTCAGTGTATTTGGGTAAACTTGCTCAGTGCATTTAAGTTTTTAGTTTTATAGCACCTTTCCAGAGTCAAATTGAGTTTGTGATGTGATGGAGAAGATAACTGTAAACAGTCTAGTGACCTTGTTCATGGTGGCAGTTTGACTTGACTTTTATTTGTTCAGCTGACTAAAAGCTACTTCTGTCTGAAAGGTTTCAGTCTGAGAAATAAACTTATTAACCATTAAACTGTGTTGGTGCCTAACAGTTAATTCTGTTTGTCTTTTAGAAGAACAATCTGCTGAAACAATCTCTCTCTATTACTATGGCATCAAAGACTTGGCTACAATTTTCTTTTACATGCTTGTAGCAATAATCATACATGCTATAATTCAGGAGTATGTACTCGATGTAAGTATAAAATATTCTTTTCATCAAGATAATTGTCAGATTTTAATTAGACTTTAAGACTATTAACTTATAAGTAAACTTCTGCATTAAAGTTTTTAACTGTAAAAAATGCATTAAAACTTTTAGATACTCTAATGCAGTTACCAAATAAATGTTAAGTGCTGCAACATATAAATAATAGTGGACTTTCATTTCAGAAAATTAACAGGAAAATGCACTTTTCAAAAACAAAGCACAGCAAGTTCAATGAGTCTGGGCAACTTAGTGCATTCTACCTTTTCTCCTGTGTTTGGGGAACGAGTATTCTTGTCTCTGTAAGTATGCTTTCTCTTCTGTTTGTATTGTGAGATTTCAAAAAATTCACTTATGTCTATAATAAATATGGTTTGGACTTATTTTTCTGCATTTAGCTGGTTTTAATTTTAAAGTGGGGACAAGTTTAAGGTTTCTGTGTGGGTTGTAGTTATAACTGAGTGTAAAGTCAATAGTGTTACTGTTGCTCAGTCTTGAGTTGATTTACTGTCAAACTGAATAAGGTAAAAACATTTAACTCTATTATGGTACTTAATTCTCTGTATTTTTTGTGTTGGTTTATTAACACAAAATGTTTATAAAACACCATGCATAGCATTCTGGAGCCTAGGGAATGGGTATAAGGCCAGGTTGCTGTAGCCTCAGGACAGTGTGTGCTTGCAGGTGACATACACTTTGCTATTGGCTGCATGTGTATGAGCTTAGCTTCACAGAAGGGGAAGAGTGGGACTTCTTTTTTTTTATTTTATTTTAACATAATAACTCCTTGAGAAACTTTACTTCTCTTAGTTAAGTTCAAAGCTTGTCAGCAGTTTACAAAAGAAGACTTGTGGCTGGCATAATAATGCTGGAATAATTTCCATCTCATAAGGACATTTTGTCTTGAACTAGCACTTGATTTGTTTGGTTGCTTTTTATTTTCCTAAGCCTGTGCAACTGTCTTTTGTTTTGGGGATTTGTTTTCTGGGTTGGTTTGGTTTTGTTTATTTGTGATTTCTTGGTTTGGTTTTTTTTTTTTAAGATTTATAGATCTGCAGCTTTTACTGGTGTGTGTAAATGTGTGCATTTTTGTGTATACACATGGGCATATACATAAATGCATACTTGTATGTCCAGTATTTCTGACCAGAAAGCAACATCTTGGAGAGTTTATTGGGGTTTTTGTTTGTCCTTTTCTTTTTTTAGGAGAACTATATATCAGATCCAACCTCTCTGTGGAGGGACTATCCGCACACTCTGATTCCGTAAGATCTCTTCCTTAGAGGATTGCTGGGGGAGAGGAGGGAGTGTTTTAAGCTCAGCATGTGTCATGTGCAATCTGTGTAGAATAAGTAGTTTGTAAAACTGTATTCGTCACTAATGTGTTTTGGGTCATATTTATGTGGGCTCTTGATTCTTGTAGCATACAAAGTTCTTTTTCTGTCAGCTATTACTTTAAGAATTAAGTTTTTGCAAGCTTTGTCTTAATGATTTTGTTTTTAAAAAATATTAATTTAGAGTTGGCTGGCAGGAAGGATCTGTATTTTTCTTTAAGAGACAGGGATAAAATGAGTTCACTAGAAGCTTCTGAGATGTTTTAAGTTCATTCATAATAAGTAATATTCTTCAATTCTTGCTGTATTGTACAGGTTTCAAATGAAGTTTTTCTACATCTTACAGTTGGCATACTGGTTTCATGCTTTTCCAGAACTATATTTCCAGAAAACTAAAAAAGTAAGTTCAAAATGTAAATGGAACTCCAGAGCAAGGTGGCTTTTTTCTTTTCAGTTAAATCCTGTATTTCTAATTGCAGTAAAATTGCTAAATGTGAGATTTTCTTTTCTTTCCTTTTTTGTTTGTTTCTCTGAATTGATAGTCTGAATAGTCTCATTGAAATCACAGTTGCTTCATGAATCGTGATATAGGTGTAGAATATAAACTGTGAATAATTCTATAAATCAAAGGAGTATGAAAGTCTGGGATTTGATTTCAATAGCATTATCCTCAGCAGAAATTCTGGTTAGTTATGTGTTGAAATTTTTTTCAGTGCTCAATTTTTAACAGCATCATTTTTCCATTAAGGGTTTTCTCTGTTTTGGTTCTCATAACACTGGGTTTGCTGTAGATGTTTTGTAGCACACTTTTTGCCTTCCTGGACCAAAATAAGTAGTCTCTTTAAATGTTTTGGCTCAGGATCATTTTGCATAGACAGTTTCCTGCTTAGGCTTTCCTGTTGTAAACTCCTGAACATGGCTTCACCAAGGGCAAATCATACTTGACTAACTTAGTGGCCCTCTGTGGTGGAGTGACAGCATCAGCAGATGAGGAAAGAGCTGCTGTCACCTACCTGAACTTCTGTTAAGGCTGTTGGTAGAGTTCCTTCAGAATTCTTACCTCTAAGTTGAAAAGAGATGGATTTGATGGACAAGGAACTGGCTAGATGGCTGCTTCCAGAATCTTTGAGTCAGTGAGTCAATGTCAAGTGAAAAGCAGGAACAGGCAGTGTTCTTCAAGGCTCTGTTCCAGATCCAGTGCTGCTAAACATCTCCATCAATGACACAAAGGATTGAGTGCAGCCTCAGCAAGTTTGCTGATGATGCCAAGCTGAGTGTTGCAGTTGGTTTCCTTGAAGAAAGGAATGCCATCCATAGGGATCTTGACAGCCTTGAGGACTGGGTCTGTGTGAACCTCATGAAGTTCTACAAGGCCAAGTGCAAGGTCATGCAGCTGGGCTATGGCAATTCCTGACACCAGTGCAGGCTGGGGATGAATGGGTTGGAAGGACTTGGGGGTACTGGGGGAATGAGAATGGGACAGGAGCTGGCAATGTACCCTTGCACCCCAGAAAGCCAGTTGTCACCTGGGCTGCATAAAAAGCAGTGACCAGCTGGTAGAGAGAAGGGATTCTGCCCCTCTGATCTGGTGAAACTGCTCCTGGAATGCTGCATCCAGCTCTGGGGTCCCCAGCACAAGGAAAGTATGAATCTGTTTGAGCAGGTCTAGAGGAGGGCCATGAAGATGAACAGAGGGCTGGAGCACGCCTTCTATGAAGGCAGGCTGAGAGTTGGGGTTGTTCTACCTGGAGAAAAGAAGGCTTCAGGGAGAACTTATTGTGGCCTCTAGCTGTTTGAAAGGGGCTTATAAGAAAGATGGAGAGACTTTTTATTGGGGTCTGTAGCGACAAGGAATAATGATTTTGAGAGAAGCTAAGTTTAGAGTGGATTTGAAGAAATTCTTTATGATGGAGATGGTGAGACACAGGAACAGATTGCCCAGAGAAGTTGTGAATTTGCTTTCATTTGAAGCATTCAAGGTCAGGTTGGATGGGGCTTTGGGCAACCTAATCAAGTGATAGATATCCCTGCTCATGGCATAGAGGTTGGACTGCTGTAGAGGTGATCTACAAAGGTATCTTCGAGCCCAAGCCATTCTGTGACTGTTACTGCTCTGTGACTAGGCTGCATCTCTGTTGCCAGTTCTGCTTTATTCAAGAAAATGAAACATAGGTGTTACATAACCATAGGTCTTTGTACAGGAGCCTAGAAGAGGCTTAGTAAAATTGTAATGAGATGCACTGTTTTTATGCTGCTCAGATGCAGTATGAGTACTGTTTTGCAGATGCACTGCAGCTGATGTTCCCATACTGTGCTAGTGATACCTCAAATGTGACTTCATAGCCAGGTGTAGACATTTTTCTTAAAATAATGTCAAGAAAGCTGTCACAAGTTGCCTAAGTGCAGTATGTTGAACAGCAGTGTTTTACTTGGTCGCTGCTTGAAATTGTACCCTCTGACTTTTGCATTAAGTTTAAAGAGTGATGGTTCATTTGTTTTAGCAAGTTCATAGTTGATATTTCTTTACCACAGTTTAACCCCTTCCATCTTGGCTTCCTTGCCTTATTCCTTCTCTTGAGGGTACCAGCTGCTTTTACTCAGGTCTAGTTGTCTGTCCTGCTGACATAAGCAAGAAAATAACTTCTTAACTCTGGTTCCTGTATAGTCATGTGCATTATTCCACAAGGCCTGCAGTCTCTGCCAGGCATGGGCTGTTCAAATGTTACCTCAGTTCTAAAGTTAAAGTGCAAGAGGCTGCTTCTGGTTGTGCTTGGAGAAACTGACCATTGTCTTTATCTGAAATAACTAATTTTTCATTTTCTTTCAGATGATTTAGAGTAGGTCTTTCTCCACCTGTTTTCTTGCTCTTTATGTATTATGGGTGTGGTATTTGCTGTTGTCTCAGTTGTTTGATTCTGTGTGTTTGTTGGATTTGATACCGAATATTGAATAACATAGTATAGCTCTCACAAGATTAAAATTTTAGTCCTTTTTTAATTACATGTATACAAGATAAAGCTCAAGATCCTTACTTGAAGTTCAGGGAATCTTTCCAAAAAGAAGGAGTTTCTTAAGCACAACTGAATGTACTCTGCTACCACTCCAAAGTGGGTTTTTATTGTGATCTGGCATACTTCAGTGGTTCTTCTGTTCACAGATGGCACAATCTGCTTTCCATGTGCTGTGTCTTCCTCTTTATTATTTCATCTCCATGAATTGTTCAGTTAATGGGGCTGGTTAAAGCCTGACTTAAAGTGTGACCATGTGGTTTAGCATGGCTGGTTAATAACAATATTCACTGTATTTGCCAGCAACAGTGTGCCAGAATTTTGGATGGCCTTAAATTTTTTAAATTTATGTCAACACTTGGAAAACTTTTCATTTTGATTTGCATTTTGCTGTTCTATTCTGTAGCAATCTGACAATTTGATGGGCAGCAAACATGTGGAACTGCAGGATCTGATGATTCAGTAATACATAGAAAATATTGTAATAGCTTGTACAAATTTACAGGGGTCATAACAAAAGTGGACTCTTTTAAAAAGCATCTTTTCCATGTTTGATGCCTTTTCTCACAGTAGCATATATATAAGATACTGAATATTACTGGTAAGTAAGCAATAAGTTATGTGTGGAATTAGATGTGTAGGCTGAATAATTCAGTGCCAGACCAGGCCACCTTAAGGTAGCTGATAAACCAAGAAGAATTTCCAAGACTAGGGAATAGTTTATAATAATAGATAACATTGTAGGATACTGTATAACATTGTATCTAACACCTGGTCGCTTTTTTCTTCTTAATAGGAAGATATCTTTCGCCAGATTGTCTACATTGGACTTTACCTCTTTCATATTGCTGGAGCCTATCTCCTGAAGTAAGTAAATTGTAAACTTTTCCTGGCTTCATTCTCTGCCCTAAACATCTAACAAAATGTCTGAATATTTGTTTTATTTGTTTTTATAGTCTGACCCATCTTGGACTTGTTCTTCTGGTATTGCATTACTTCGTTGAATTTCTTTTCCACATATCCCGTCTTTTCTACTTCAGTGATGAAAAATACCAGAAAGGGTAAATAGTCTTTAACTTTAAAATTATTGTAATTTCTGTCTTAGAGCGTTTTGCATTTAACTAACCAGTAACCAAAATTACAAGGAAGTTCAAACAGTGTTTCTTAAGCAACCACAGTTCTCCAGACCAGTGTTAGTACTTATATTTCTAAACCATCAGTATACTTTCTACCTTGTTTTAGCCTATTTAAGTAAATGTTAGTAGCAGTATAAAATTAAATAAAATCTCTTAATGCGTACTAATGTGTTTTTAAAAAATGTTTTGTAGGGAAAGGAACAGGATAAGTTGCTAGTACAGCCAGTTCAGTAGGAACTAATAACATGCTTTTGTTCTCATAGTACTGGAAAGCACTTTCCAGTGAGTTGAAATTAGTTTCCATAACATAATGCAAGATGAATTTAAGATAGGTGCAAAATCACGAATATAGGTAAGTTCTGACATTTCAAACAAATTTGCCTGGTGAAGTGTAAACATTTGCATTGTTAGTGCATGAGTTTTAAATGGAAAGTGTATTTAGTGTTTGTGGTGTTTTTATTTCTAGATTTTCACTGTGGGCAGTTCTTTTTGTTTTGGGAAGACTTCTCACCTTGATTCTCTCAGTCCTCACTTTTGGATTTGGACTGGCAAGAGCAGAAGATCAGCAGCTGAATTTCAGTACTGGAAACTTTAATATCCTGGCTGTTAGGTACAGTAAAACTGGAACAGTTCTTAAGCATGTGCTGTAAATCCATGTTAAATACACAGTGTAAATGGTATGGTACTAATGCCAGTAATTCTGAATGATTGAGTGTTTTCATGCAACCAATATGATCAACAGAAGTAGCTTATGTAATAAACTTTTAAGGCCCAGTGAAATGAATTGTCTGATTTACAGTCTACAGCTGAGAAATCTGAAACTGTTTACTCTTCCTTTTTTGTAAAAAAGAAAAAACAAAACACACACCAAAAAAAAATCCAACCCAAAGAACAGAAGAACAACTAGAACTAAAAGGAATATCCAATTACAGACACTACTTTCAAATGTTTTAGAGTTAATATATTGGTGTGAGTTTATCTTAGAGGTCAAGGCATTATGTCCAGAGAATCTTTGGTTGTGGTTGAAGATTTCTGCCTCTTTCTCTGCCTTTATTATGGCTCCTGTTGCTGCTGTGTGATGCAGAATGTTCAGCCAACCAGCTAGACTTCTTATGAATGCAGAAAATGAAGTTATTGAACCATTGACAATGTCAGCATCACCCTGCAATATTGACACGCTGAACTGCAAGACACTCTTGAACCGTTTTCAGCTGTTGCTACCTGGTACCCTGGGAGTAATTCTGAGAAAGACAGCAGGAAAGAAACCTAGTACTTCCCAGTTTTGATGGGCAAAGATTTCACTATCACTCTATATCTAGCTTTGATCATCTGTGCTTAAGCCCAGTCTTGTCCTGTGCAAGAAAATCCTTGGCTTAGAAAATGGATGTTACCAGGAGGAGGGGATGGAAGTTGCCAAAAAACCTGAGATGTTCTACTTTCCTTTTCTGTTTGAATAATGAAACAAACTTACTGATAAAACTTTACCTATTATTTGTTTCTAGAATCAGTGTGCTGGCCTCCATCTGCATGACTCAAGCATTTATGATGTGGAAGTTCATTAATTTCCAGCTTCGGAGGTGGAGAGAGCATTCTTCTTCTCAGCCTCAGTCAGTGAAAAAGAAGTTTGTATCAGCTAAAGGAAAGACCTCCAGAAAAGAAAGAGGTTTGTAGTTTCAGTTCTTCTGTTGTCTTGACTTCTCAAAACCAACCTTAGGTTACTAAAGAAGCATTTTGTGTTTAACTTGTAAGTGAGATGACTCAGCTACAGAAACAGTAGTGGTGAGTATTACCATGGGAAGAATAGATTTTTTGAAAAACATTAGATATTGCTGGCTTTTCTATGTGCCCAAAGGAAGGAATTACTGGGGTTTTTTTTAGTTAATGCAGCATGATATTTTTATTATTTTTAATTTCATTACTTGAACAAAATGTGTCATGCTTATGTTTTGTTCCCTTTTGAAAGGGGAACAGATGCAATTTTAGATCTGTTCTCTCAGATATTTATTTGTAAAATTTTTTTGAAGTGGATTTCAAGCTTGTTTTTCATTGCCATGAAATTCTGAGGGTTTAGGGCAAAGAGATGGTTTGATGATCCACCCAGTAAAAACTCATGTGTTGGACTGTTTTTACAAAAAATAGAGTTTGATAGTTCTTTAAGGAAAGATAATAACTAATTACTACTCTAAACCTGTGTTGAAGCATTTAGAAATGAACTGATGAGTCCTGGTTTGACTTTTTGATTATGTCACACCCTTTTGATGGAAAGGGCATGAAAGAAGGTGAATGCTCTTTCCTCCAAGAAAAAATTATGTGCTCTTTAAAAAAAATAAAAATTGATCCCCATACTTCAGTATACCTGTTGCACCAACAGTTCAACTTTTGTGTGTTTAATTGGTAGCTTGAATAACTTCTGTACTTTTTTGAAATGGCAGAAGTTGTTTCAAAAGCTTTTCTCAGCATGATCCTTTGCTCCCAATCATATATTACCAACATGTTCCACTTTTTGATATAGTGAACATAATGGGTGTCAAGACCATTTGCACTGAGAACTGAGATTTGTGGTGGGAGATCAATTTTTTTTTTTTTTTTTAATTTCCCTCAAGGTTCTATTTTTGTAAAAATTACATGTTTAGCATACTGCTGCACTCCCTTTAGATCATTTGTAATTATCACAACTTAGCTTTTGTGTAGTGCCAGGGGTTTTTGTTTTCATCTGAAAATTCAGTTGGAATTTTTTTTTTTATAATTGAGTGAACGTATTTTCCTGTGTAAGCGTCTGGTTTAATCAGAGTTTCATGTCCATGGCCTACTCACTGTGGTTTTTTTTTTTTAAATTCAATTTAAGTATTTTACATCAAATAGTTTTAAAATATGTGCCTCGATGGTGATTTAATCAGGGAGTCATAAACGTAATAGCTTTTTAAAATCTCTTAATCTATTTCATTCATTTAATTTTGTGAATCTGCTGGGTTTTGCCCAACTTCAATGGAGACTTGCAAGTGGTAAACAAATAGTGAAAAAGTCGGTTAATTGGAATTGTGGTTTAATTCACAAAATAGTTGAACATTGCCTGTCTTGAAGACTAAAGAATTTTATTCGTTATTTTAAATGGAAATAAAAGAACTCAGTTCATTCATATTCTTCTTTTTTGAATACTCCTGTTATGTTGTCTGTTCAGAACACTTGCACAGGGTACAGCAAAACAGTGGTTTAGAAACAGAAATATACACAATTGAACTGTTTAAAACACTTTTTTTGTGGTTGAATGTTTTTTGGGAACTGGGGCACAATAAAATGTGTTACTTTTAATCTATGCCAAAAGCAAGAAATGACAGTAGAAAAATCCTGCTGGAGGTGTAGGTGGGGTACCCAGCCACATGCTGATTCATATTCTCTGTTTTACCTAAACTGTTTAAGAAAATATTATTTCCATTAGCTGGCTTGTGTCTAGTTCATTGTTTGTAAGCTTCTTTATATAAAAATAATTCAAATGTTTACAGAAATATCCAAAGACCACCTTATGTAGACTTTAAATGGTGGTGTCTTTTACAGCCAGATATGTGGTCAAACAAACTTTGACTGTTTTGGCCTCTTTGGTCTCTTGCTCATGTGTGTTTCTAATGGTTACTTTTTTTTATCATTGCTTGTTTGCATAAATGGGAGCATTTGGGTGTCGTGGGAGAGAGAGGGAGGCTAGCAGTTGTGTTTGTAGACTGGCCACACTCTGGTGACCTTCAACACATCTGCAGGTGGAAAAAATAAATTTAATCAGTCCTTTGTAAATATATATAACACCAAAAAACCAGCAACTGTTGCTTGAAGTCAGAATTAGATGAGTCAGAGCAGAGATCTTAGGCTGCAAGCATTATAGCTGGCTATGCACTCTGCTCTTTAGATCTGTTTTATAAATATAGTTACTGTCAGGCAGCATCTTTTTCCTTGGTTGTGGTGAAACTGTATAAAGGGGATACTCTTAATTCACAATGGTATCACGTTGTTCCATTTTACTAGTTCTATGCACTAAAAATCCACAGATTATGCATCATTGGTTTAGGGGAAACTTTTGCTAACAAACTATCACTGTGGTACTTGAACAGATTAAAACTCTTGAGATCTTGAAGCTGGCCCCAAAATGGGATAGGGGTAGAGAGTTGCAGCTGGAAACACATTCTTGTATTGTGTTCTTAGATAGGTGCCTGATCTTTTACTTGACCTCTTTCCACCTACACATACTCATTGCAAATCTGAAGCAGTGTTTTACTTCTGTTTTAGTTCTGTCTATCTTATCTACATAAATATTTTCATCATAACGTGAATGAATTCTGTATGTTAAAGTAGATGCTTTAAAAATTGTATGTATATGTGTGTATAAAGGATTTCCCATATGTATAAAATGCTTGTAAATGTAAGTGAAGGAGTGTCATTTTAGCAAGAATTATAACATTAAATAGGTGGGATAAATAATTAAGACATGTAGCAGGGAATTGTGTATATACTGTGTCTCCAAAATTTCACAGAACCATCTCATC
Organism: Lichenostomus cassidix; assembly: GCF_008360975.1. Classification (NCBI taxonomy): domain Eukaryota; kingdom Metazoa; phylum Chordata; class Aves; order Passeriformes; family Meliphagidae; genus Lichenostomus; species Lichenostomus cassidix. The sequence continues at coordinate 118,968,916 of NC_139482.1, read as the reverse complement.
TTATATACAGGTTGTGCTTCACTTTTTCACTTTTTAGAATTTCTTCTGAAGTATCATTACTGGTCTTGATTTTCAGTCTAGATGTATATAATGCACACATTTCAGTGTCTGGCCACATCAGGAAACTGGAATATATTGTAAACTTTAAATATTGCACTTCATAAAAACTTTATTATGCTGTTGCACTCTGAATGATAATTAAGAGGTTTAACAAAGAAGGTGCATAAAAAAAGAAGTTAAAAGGTTGTTTGTGTACGACCCACAAAATGTAATAAAATATAAAGCATCTCACTGTATTTGAAAGATGTTTTCTTTTTTTTTTTCTAGAAAATGGAATAAATGGAACAGTGACCTCAAATGGAGCAGACTCGCCTCGCAGCAGGAAGGATAAATCCTCGTAAAACTGGGTTTTATTAAGTTAATTGACTAATGTCCCCAAAGAATCTGCTTTTTACATGGATGTCCCTTCAGCACTAGAGATATTATGGATTAAAGAAAATACAATTCATGTTTTTTGATTATTGCTGTTGTTTTGAGAAACTTTTTTTAAAAAGCCATTTTGACTAAGGAAAAAGGTTTATTTCTCTTCAAATACTTTGGGGGAGGATTCAACACTTTTTAAAAAACATTGACGCTTTTTTAAATATTTACTGTGATGAAATAACTTACTTAATGAGGATCACTGTTGCAGTGTATTATTTCCTTCCAGTTTTTGTAATCTTGGTGATACTGTTCTACCAACTTCACGTTTCCAAGTTCCTCAAGAAGTATTGCAAAATTGGAGTAAACACATAGTATGCATTTTCAGATACTCTGGATTTTCAGTTAATTACCTTGACTCAAATTTGCATTTCAAATTGGGATTCCAAGACCACACCAATAGACCTCTTTATCTGGTAGTTACTAGCTGCACAATGTCTGCTCTAAGAATTACCCCATATCATTAAAACAAAAGTGAACTAATTGGAAATGTTGCAGAGTCTTATTGTTTGTTGGTTAGAAATCTCTTAGAAGGAGCAAAACACCTTTTTGAGATTTAGCTTTTAGCACTTGAAAATTAGAAGGGAGCGTGTATGGTCATAGAAAGAGTTGATTTGAGTAGCACTGTCCACTTCTGTCTGTGCTTTTGAAGTGTATGTATCTTGGAGAATTAGTGTGTGTTGGACCTTTGAAAATTTGTCTGTCTGATTTTAGGGGGGTGGAGGTTCTTACAATGTGTTGTGTTTGTTTTGGGAGGCAATTAATGCTTCATGAAGAGGGAATTAGATAAATGGATCAAGTTATGAGAAACATTCCTTTATTCTAACTGCTTTGCTTTGTTTCACCTCTGTTAGGAAATAGTTTGATTTCTCCTATATATATTTTTATGAAAAAAATATTTGAAAGCTACAGCTTCTTAAAACTGATTTATTGTAGCCTCTGCTACAACTGGAAAACATCTAAATTTCAGAATTTTTCCATTGTCTTTCATAATTGTATTCAATGTGAAACTTTGTCCAGTTAGTTTCCCAGTTTAATATGCAGATAATGTTTCCTCTGTGCGCTTTTGTAATGGGTGTAATTCAACCCGTTTCACTTGAGAATGAGTGAGACATTTATTTCAGTCTTAAGAAGAAGTTGCTAAATTAGTCTATCAAGTTAACCCAAGTATTGAACTGCTTATTGATTGAGGAGTAATTATGAGCAATCAAGCTGATAAATAAAATAATTTTAATTAAAAACTGTTATTATAATTGAGTCTATACCCAACAAAGTAATAAATCTGCATTCTGTATTTTCTACAGTTCAATTGCTTACTATTAAGAATAAACGTTTCTAGTACAAAATCATCACTGCAAGTAACCATCTATTCTTCAGTTGTTTAGTGCTATTTAGAGTTATTGCATTATAATTTATTATATGTTTCGGCTGATTACAATCACAATTCCCAAGTATTTGGTTCACAGCTCCTGTTGTGGACTTGGCAGGCTTGTACTTGCTTAGCTTGAGAAATCTGGGGCAGTGTGCCCTGTAATATGCCCAGTCTGCTTCAGTAGCAGTAGCTATCCCATGTCTTCATTTGAAGGGGTAGAACTGCGAATCTGTCTGATCTGACCATGAAACTGGAAAACTGGAACTCGGAAATTTTGACAGAATCATGTATGTTATATACTCGTTGTCCAAAATCATGTTTTGTGTCTGATGTTTCTAGAAGAACCTTCACTGATTCTGTGTGCCTTGCTCTCAACTTGTACCTTAAGCCGAAGGGGGTAAATTTTAAGTATCTAGTCTGGTACTTGGACTCTAAATCAGTTTTCTTGTGCTGTCTGGTTGTACTGGGGCTGTCAGAATCATAGAAAGTGAAGAAACAAATTACGAAGGGGGCATTTAAGGTACTTCTTGAGATCTTCAAGACTTATAGGAGTCTGAGGGTTGTAATAGTTGTTTCCTTAAGGCAAACTTTCTTATAAACCTCATTCTTTGGCACAGTAGTCTTGAAATGTAAACTTCAGGTTAATTTGCAAAAACTTCAAAAGAATATATTCTTGACTGTTAATACTGACATTGCTTTTTGTCTCCTTTTGGCCTTACAGACAGACATTCTTGGCCTTTGGACATTTACAAAAGCACTTTTGTTTCCACAATGGCTTAATATTCATCATTGCCTTACAGGAGTTGTTGGTATCTGCCAAGTAATAGAAAGTAACAACAGTTGTTCTAGAATTTGGATAGAGTATTGGAAGCCAGTACTTTCTGTCTCTTGTGTCATAACTAAAAATACATATTTTTCATGTATGATGAGGAAAAAGCAGTAATTTTTAATTATCTACCTTGGGATAGAAACACCCATAAACTTAGAATATTTTGAGACTTCTATTTCTAGTTTGATATTATTTGTTTTGGCATAAGAGTATTGTTTGGCTGGATAACTTCTTTTGAATTGCTTAAAATTTGTTTTCAGATGTTACTGCATTTTTGGCTCTTTACTTATAATCTGGGATTCAGTAAGATAGAAGAAGATTAGTTGTCTAACCATGTTTTCTTAATTATGGAATCAGGAAAATGAGAAATGGAAATGACTGAGGAGTTCATTATTATATCCTGTGCCAGATAAAATAGGCAGTAGTTAAATTATCCTCGTCAATTACCAGGTCCCACAAAGAGAAAGCTTTGTCTATTTAGATGGATTTGAATTGAAGAATTACACAAATAGTGAATAGGGTTTGTTGGTTTGGTTTTTTCTTAAACCACCTTCTCTTTGTCCCGTCTTGTGAGAACTTTTCAAGATTTAAGAACAGATGATTTCAAGCCTTTTTTGACCCCCAAATGTGTTTGTTTTATGTGCCAGCGTCTTCTATCAAAACCAGTATTTTACTTTTGAAGTGATTTTATTTAATTTCTAAGTACAAAGAAGAAATGCAGAGCAGCTGAAATTAATTTTCAGCATTTTAGTTTTCATCTGGACACTTTCTCCTTGACTGGTTGCAAAGACTGATTTCTCCTGTGTGAATCATTCATGAATGTGGAAATAAACTTTGGAAATACTGCTTTTCTGGTGATCCTGTGCCCAGTGTTAGGAATGGTGAAGGAATTTGCTGAGCAGAGAAAATGTATAGGCTATTTCTGCTAACTTTAGGTTATGCTGAAGGTAAATTAAGTATTTTGGGATAATGCATTTAGAAAATCAGCAGTTATTTGTAAGCATTTGGTATTTTTTCTAAATACTCTTTTTCTCTGAAAATTTTAGTTGTGTTTATGGAGTTGTAGTACCCAGAATTGTAATAAGCAGTGTGGTCCTCTGGTATAAGTAATGGGACATCTGTGAAAAGGATCAATACACATCTGCAGTCCTTTGTTCTTTGAAGATTTCTGGCTGAGTGCACCTGAGTTGATTTTGCTGGGGGCAAAACTTTATATGAAAGGAAAGGGACGATTTCCATAGCCATGCTAGCCTGAAAGTCACGTAGGTTGCTGCCAAAATTGAGGTTCTGTCCCTTGCCTTAGCTAGCACAAGCCTTTCTGGTTGCATGGTGAGCTAGATCAGGGAGCTGGTGCACCTGAAAACAAGTATGTTTGGCTTTTTGCCATTGGGTTAGTTGTCTGATGGTAATCCCAGAGTTTCACAAGTAATTATGTATAAGCTAGAAGAAAAGTTGCAGGGAAAAGACAAGTCAGGTTCTAAGGCAGCTGCCCCTTTCAACAACATGTTGCTTAAAAATTACACTAGATTACAGTGTGGAAGATCTTTAAAGGCTTCCAGTCATCAGTACCAGAAAGGACCTGGTCTCTCTGATAGCTCCTACATGCCAAGTCCATTAAGCATTAATGGGTTTTTTTAAGATCTTGTGGGAGAAGGGGAAATACTCATTGTGGTTTACTGTACTGAGATACCTTTTATCTGTCATCGGGGTTTCCAAGCAGTGCAAGAGGATACTGTTGGTGTAGAAACAGGAATTTTGAAAATGTAGATTGTCTGGATCAAACAAACAATATTACTTTCCTTAACAGCCAGGAAACTTAGGGGGGGTTTTTGGGTGGGAGACTTTTTTTTTTTCTCCACATGAACCCTGTATGTATTGAAGTAAGTTTTCCGGAGACCTTTGCAAGAATTGCACTGCATGCGTGTCTTGGTACATGGAGGGGAGGATTGTTTGGTTTCTCTTTTTTTTGTTTTCCTGTTTTCAGGAAGTTCAGCAGCTGATTCCTAGGTCATACTTGGGTTTGGTTCCATTTGTGACTCAGCCCTTTGGGCCTGTGTTGTAAATTATGGAGACTGGCTGTTTCAATAGGCTCCCTATGCAGTGGTGATCACTGCTGTCCTAATTGTTCTCTCTGGAAAATGTCAGTATTGAAGGGAGTTGAACACAAAGTAGAGACAGTGGTGATGTCTGTAACGTTTACAGGCTGGTGAGAGCCTGCATTCAGAAATGGTACCCAGACCAGGGGCTGTGGTTTAATGCCTGCATCTTGTTATGCAAATATTTAGGTTATTTCTGGTGCAGGGTATAAAAATGTCCTACAAAATGAAAGCTTGAGGAATATTTAGAAGATGCTTTAAAAAGAAAAAGACTTCAAAGGACTGACGTCAGTTATCATCTGTTCATCCTATTTGAGTTTCTTACATTGTGAGCTGTGGATTATCTTTAGAGCCCTGGATTTGCCCATGCTTGTTGGTTTGTTAGTGGGGTTGTGTTATATTCTGTAGGTTGTTGTGGTGGATGTCTGGTGAGTATCCCCTCTTCACACTGCTCCCTGAACTACTCAGTTTTGGATCCAATAACCCTAGATCTATATACATTAAGGACTTTTGTGTGCTCTTCAGAGCTAAAATGGGATCAGTGCTGCAGTGTTTCTGGATCAGACATGCAAGAAATAAGCACATCATATGTTGAGTGTCATCAGAACCTCCTTAATGGGTACTGAAGCTCTTTAGGATTAATACATTGCAATACAGCTTGGATATAGCCCACATCCACATAGGAAATGCCACTGTGGGTGAAATGGGACTGATGTTGACATCTGCCACCATCCCATTCCCTTTGGTGAGTGATGGGTGAGGAATGCTGGGCTGCAGTAGCAGTAGACTGTCTGCTTTCTGCCTTTTAGAGAAGTTCTTTTGATGCCAATGCAAACAGCAACAACTCTTATTTCTGGTTTATTGGTTTTTTTTAAAAAAAAGCATACGGCCTAGTTTTGAATCTAATACACTTGATCTCTTTCTATGTGTCCTGTCACTTTTATTTTAGGTTTCTGCAAATAGTTTAGTTTTATCCAGCTCAAGGATGGCAAGTCTGTGATGTGAGTGCCAGAAATGCCAACTCCTTTTTCTTCTTTTTGTGTTTGAAATTTTTTGCAGAATCAGAGCAGCTAAAGTGTAGCTTTATAATTCAATAGCGTTTCGGTATTCATTCTTTGTCCATATTTATTGTGGTTAACATTAAAGGCTAGGCATTGTCATTCGGCACAACACAGTTGTTACTTCTTCATGCCACACACGACAGTGTTGGGCAATTTGATATACTGAATTGAAAAAAAAATACATTAGTAAAAATATGTTAGTTAGGTTTAGCAGAAATTTATATTCCTGGATGGTTTTGCTTTGCATATTGCAGTTCAGTCTTAACTGCCTTTGTCATTTAGGAAACTGGGCACTTAAGATCTCTGATTCTCTAGACTGTAGTTTTGCTGGATACCACTCAAAAAATTATGGTCTAGAGCTTTGCGTCTCCTTATATTGGTTTTAAATGTTGAAGAGTATATCTTGCATTGTAATCAACAGATAAAAATTCAGCCCATGGTAATAGGAATACTGTACAGGGTAGGAATTTCAACTCTTGAACTCCAGACTAGAAACCAAGCCAAAACTTAACTTGTGTTCTCACGCAGGTGATTCCTCCTCTTTGTTTCTCGATTAATCATTATCTTTGTTTTGTTTACGTAGATTGTAAGTTCTTGTGGCAAGGGTTGTCTCTCGTGCGTGTGTGCGTGTGTGTGTGTGTACCCAGGACAATGAGGTCTGGAGCCCCAGTCTGTGGAAGCTGTAATAAGCAATCACTTTGTTATTGTTTTCCTGGATATCATAATAAAGAGTATCAAATTAAAACTGTGCTTGAATAGTCTGTGATGAAAATGGAGGCATGTAAATTGCTTCTGGCCTTGCTTACAACAGTCCAGCAGCATCAGGGAGACACTGCTCAAAGGCAAATAGAGTGTTTAGTTTGGGGATATTCTCTTGGCTCAGTGAACACAGAGACACAAAATCTACTTGGGCTGAAGAGGAATGGGTTGTAACTCAGGCTGAAGCTGGAACTTGCACAAAATTATCAGGAGCTCAGGACTGAGTTTCTCACCTTCTGTCAGCTTGACAAACTGCATTGGTCCACCTCCTCCCACTTAGGAAGGTGGGGCTTTTTTGCTGGAGTGTTTGCTCAGCATTTTGTATCCTTAGAGTAGCACTTTCCAGCTTGAGAGAGTAACCATGAACTTGGAGAACAGCAAGAGCTGTGCTGGGCAGTGTCTGGTGTGGCCTGGGAACTTGCTATTCCAGTGTCTCTACTCCTTCAGCTGAGCAACTTTTAAAGGCTTTGTAGATTTCAATCTTCCCTGATACAAAAGAGTAAATTTTCATCCAAACTGAATCAGAGCCTCCACACTGCTCTATTGGTGATCTAGGCAATGTTGTGGGGTCTGACAACTGTACCAAACTTAGGGAAAGTTAGATTGTTTTTAGGAAACTTTTACCATAACTATTACTTTCCACTGGGTTTGATTTGATACATGGCAGAGGAAATATGTACATATCCCATGAGCTCTGTATTCACTTCAAGGTGCATCAGATTATTGCTTTTGAAGAGCTGTTGAATTACTTAAATCATTCTTAAAAATCTGCACTTGTAACCTGTAAATCCTCAAACTAATTGAAAGACAATGTAAAGTGAAGATTAGTTTTTCATGAAGACACATCCGGTTCTTGGCTTCATTGTTAGACATCATAACTTAAACTGTGGCTTAAAAAGAAATTGTGTTAGAAAATCAATGGAAACATACAATTTCAAGAACCAGAGCTACCTTGCAGCTGCTTATACCTGTCAAGTGGCAGGAAATCTACTGTGCATGGTGAGGACAGGTAGATCTTGATGGGTACATGACATCCGAGGTGCTTGTAACAACTCCTACCTTATCATTCCCGTACTGCACCTCTCAATATCATCATCTCACTCTGATGTCGGGTTTGGAGTGATCCATCAAGTACAGATGGGAAGTGGAACTGATGCAGTCGTAGGAACCAAATCATGTGATAAGTTTGGGATGTGGGCAAAACAGCCACTAGAGGCCACCAAAGTCTGTGACAGCTGCATTTCAATTTGGGTGACTGGTAGCCAGCAAGCATATCTACAAAGCCACATTTCTTTGCCGCACTTCCAGCAAAAATTACTTGTTGCATTTCTGCTGTAACTCAGAAAACAGAGTATTGAATTGAGTTAAACCAATCTCCTTGTAGTTTTGACATAGTAATAAAACCCACGTTATATTTGGGTTTGGAAGGTGTCTTTATTTGGTGAGAATCTACTTCCTCACTTCTGGTTGAGAGAACAGGGTCTAGACATCCAGTATTAAAGCTTTTATCTTAGCCCAAAAGTGCAGCACCTTAGATTAAAAGCAGCATTGAGAGTGCAAAGTAAGCTGCAGATCGCATCTGCTGCCTGAGATCAGTTTTGTAGGTAAGTGCACAGTGCTGTGGCAGATGCTGCTTTCTTTGCTTAATCCTTGGGGTGGGAGAAAAAACAGAAAACCCATTGCCTTTATTTCCACCAATTTTTGGTGCTTTCTGAATGAAGTTATTTCTTAGAAAGGCCTATGGAATTGGTTCCTGCACTGAAATTTCAGCTTTTATCTGCCAATAGGAGATCCTTGTTTGGTGGGAGCATTGCTTTTGGACATCTCCCTTTAGATGCTGCAGGAGCTGCATGAAAACTTAGCCTGCAGTAGTTACACCACCTTCTCAGAAAGTACAAGTTAAAAGTCGCAGCCTACAGATTTTTTTTACAATATTAAGGAAGTGTTTTGTTCTTTTAGCATATTCCCCCTTTTATATAGAAAAAAAGTGTTTTGATGTGACATTGGAAAACAGTATAGTCCACTTTTTGCACAATTATTGCAGTTGTCTTTGGGGATAATTTTACCCTAGTCTGCCCAGAAAAAAAGCCATCACTGGCTTTAGCTGTTCCGGGTCCTGGTAGGATTGCTTTTGCTGGCAGAAGGCAGTGCAGTGCAAGGAAATCTGTCTCTGGAAGAATAATAAGAAATATGGCTCTCCTTCAGGAAAGTCTTGGGACTTTGGTGGAGTCTGGGTAAAATTTTCCTGGACATCTGGATTTAGGTAGTCCTGGTAAGAGATGGCAAACTATCTGAATCATGTTATGAACTGTGAATGCTTTGTTTTGTAATTCATTAAACTCATGGCGACGGGTTGAATATCTGACTGGCCTCATCATTGGCTTGGTGTGGCCTTGCTGCCCCCTGAGACAGATGGTGTGTGAAACCATCTGTGTGCATAGATGTGTAGCTCCACATCTATGGAAGAGCAGTTGAAAACAGGTCCCAAGACTTGCAGTGCTTATGCTAAGAAGGTACAACATCAAGCACTGTCCTCTTGCTCTGGCTATCACTTTGGAGATGAATAGCTGCACTGAGACCTGCAGGAATTCAGCAGGAGCCAGGAGCTGAGATTGTGCTGGAAGCAGTTGATTCCTTCAGGACTTGAATATATACCCCCATTTCTCTAAGATCAAGCCTGCCCTGCTTCAAGAGCTTCAGAGATTTGAAATGGAAACCTTTTAATTTATAGTGATAAACACAGTTCAGCAGCATGGGGGACATTAGGACTCTGAGTAGGGGAAAAAGTATGCCCCACCCTGGAGAGAATGATGTAAATCACTCTAATTCTTGGCACTGGTATTTAAATTTTGTTCATAGCATGCCATAAAAAAACCTTCAGACATTGTAAACTGTCTGTGTTGTCAAGAAAACTCTCCAAAGCTTTCTGGAGGAAAATTTTTCACAAAGTGGATGAAATGGTGTTGTTTCTAGAGGCAACATGGTTGGTGCCACAGTTCTCTTGACACACTGCTTCTGCTCTCTCACTGTCCCCTCTTCCCCTTCTCTGCCCACAAGTCAGTGAACTCATGAGAATGAGCTGCAGTGAAGGCCAGAGAAACTATGGTTAACCCTGGAGGTTCCTCTTACAGGGAAAGCCAGCAGACTTCTTGTCTCCACAGCTCTAAGGCTTCTCTGCAAAGAGCTGCTACCCTGGACAAACCCAGAAGACCATGTGCTCCCGTGTCTGGCACTCATGGCCCTTTAGGGAAGGGATGCAAAACTGTGAGAAGTCTCCTCCTGTTTCATCTCCCTGGTTTCTGGCAGTTATCACTTTACAGGCTTCTGAAGCATCTGGCGCATCAAAACTGTAGGGTTTTTCTTCTTTTAATTTTTTATAGCCACCAATAGAAGTATTCCAAATGCATTTGTATAATCCCTCTTGAAGCCATTTAAATACTTGGCATCCACAACACTCAATAAGTTACACAATTTAACTATGCCTTGTTTGGAAAAAATATTTCCTGTGGCTTGTGCTTTAAACCTGATGATTTCCTTGTGTGAGTCTCAAGTAGTGAATAATCATTCCCTCTTCATCTCTCTCATATTATTCTTGATGTCATAGACCTCTCTTTTTCAAGCCTGAGGGTTCCCTGTCTATTTAATATTTTCTTGTGCAGAAATTGTTCTGTACATATGATTATCTGTCTATCTTTTATGTACCTTTTCTAGTTCACCTAAATGCTTAATTTTTGACCTTATATGTTAAGTTCATTGGAAGGTAGATCTGAACAGTTCATTCACTTCTAGATTTGATGTTTTTTAATCTTGAACCACTTTTTCCTGATATGCATTTCACATCACAGAATGGTTTTGGTCTGCAAGGGATCTTAAAGATCCAACCCCCTTGCCATGGGCAGGGACACCTTCCACTAGACCAGATTAATTGAACACTTCCAGAGATGGAGCATTCTCAACTTCTATGGGAAACCTGTTCCAGTGCCTCACCACCCTCACAGTAAAGAATTTCTTTCACCTAATCAAAACCTACTGTCTTTCAGTTTGAATCCATCTCCCCTTGTCCTGTCACTACATGCTCATGTAGAAAGTCCCTCTTCAGCTTTGTTATAGGCTCCCTTCACATTCTGGAAGGCCCCAGTAAGGTCACCCCTAAGCTGTCTGTTTTCCAGGCTGAACAATCCTAATTTCCTCAGCCTTTCCTCATTAGAGATTCCCTCTAATCATCTTGGTGGCCTCCTCTGTACTCACTGCAACAGGTTGATGTCCTGTCTGTGCTGAGGACCCCAGAGCTGATGGGGTCACTGCAGATGGGGTCTCACCAGGGTAGAGCAGAGGGGCAGAATCCCCTCCCTTGCCCTGCTGCCCACAGGGCTTTGGATCCAGTCCAGGACATTTTTGGCTTTCTGGGCTGCAAGTGCACATTGCTGGGTCACATCCAGCCTCTCATCCACCCGTGCCTCCAAGTCCTTCTCAGCAGGACGGCTCTTGATCTGTATTGAGACCAGCTGTTGCCCCGACCCAGGAGCAGCACTTTGCACTTGGTCTTGTTAAACCTCATGAGAATCCCATGGGCCCACTTCTCAAGCTTGTCCAGATCCCTCTGGGTGGCATCCCATCTCAGCCAGTTTTGCTGCAGGTGTTTACATGTCAGTTGAATTGCATAACTACATTCCTAGAATGCTGAGACATTAATTTCAGAATGTTGATTAGTGATACAAGTGTTCCTCACAAGGAAAATAAACAGTAACTTGCCAACACAGAAGTGAAAGACCTTATCTTGAATGCAGCCTGGTCTTCCTTGGCTCCACTCTCTAGTGGTCTGTTGGCTTTTTTTGTAGTGTAGTGCTTGTGCAGTGGTTTTTCACTGTTATTGCTCTTGTTGATGCTGTCAAAGTACTTTTCAGATTATTTGGGAAAATACTCTTTGACAGTACCATTTATATGCAAGCAAAACTGACTAATACCTTAGTTCTGCAATATTTCAATGGCAAAGACTGGGCATTTCTGAGGTCTGGGAACATGAGGTCTTGAGAGAAGGCAGCTTAACCAATTAATCCCTTTTGGCATGGGCACTGCTGGCCTGCCCTCGTTGCTGGGAGTAGCTTGGATTTCTTTGGAGATCAGCTAGTTCTTGAAGGTTCATGACTAATTTACAGTACGTAACTTTTAGAAACAAAAATCTTCAAGACAGAGCTACCTTATTATGCTAGTTTGTTTTGTCCTTTTCCCATTTTACTTGTCGTTCATCTTTGTCCATGGCAATTTCATAAAATGCAAAGTTGTTTTCTACAAGTGAGGAGCTATCTTTTGGGAGTCCCAAGCAGTATGGTTTTATCATGCCAGCATCAGCTGGCTGATACTCCCAAGAGCAGATTTATATCTGAGAGCAAAGATCTCAGTCTTTTTATGAGCCTTGGGATAGTGATTTTAAACTTACTACCTGATTCTCTTTAAACAGTGGTCATATATTGCTCTCATAGATATTAGGACACTGACTAAGGATCTGTGACCTACAAAAATATTCTATCTGCTGTGCCTTGCAGTTGCTGCTTTAGAGGAAAATGGTAAGGCCTTGGGTTCTGTATGCCCAGTTTCGTGGGGAAGGTTGTCTAAAATCACCAATAACTTCAAAAACAGATTTTCCTACTCAAGACCTACTGTGATGAAAACAAGATGTTGTGCTGTAGTGCTTTGGATTTTCCATATTTTTAAATGGGAGTCCTTTGACCTGGATATCTGAATGACACTGTGAGTTAAAATAACATGTCTGCTCTAGAATAGCTAGTGGCCCCAGGACTTGCATCTAAATGTGCTAAAAGGTGATCTGTGTATCAGACAGGGCAAACTGGAGAAGTAGGTTTTGATCTTACACCAGGACAACCAGAGCTGATGGTCCAAAGGCTTTTGTGATACTATGGAGCATGAATTACAGTTCAGCCACTGGATGTGTGCATTAGAAATGTTGCCTTAATGTGTTGTCAAAATCCATCTGAAGCCAGCAGATACGTTGGTTTTGTTTGGTTGTGTTATTTTTTAAAGATGAACTAAAAAGAACAACCGAAGAAGGCTGAGGCTTGAGAGGCATTCTAATAACCAGGACCTAAAGCCTGTGGGGTGCCAGTGTTCAGATGAACTTGCAAGTGCCTACAATAAAAAGAAGAACTTTGTTCTGGAAGTCACATGCCTTCGAGGGATCTGCTGACTTCAACACTCAGGCTCTGAGGTACAGTATAGCCATTTATACTACTCCAAAAGTGTCCCCAGAGGACTAAAAACTTTTTCAAGGCTTTTTCCCCCTGCTCTGGCACACAGTCCCTTTTCCGTGCCTGCAGCTATGAGCAGCACTTGTATCTGGGCCTGTAATTTGGTGCGGTTTGGGACTTCCAAGTTCTCCAGTGCCCCTACAGTTCTTGGCAGCAGTAGAGTTGCTAAGCGGCCAGAACTTTTGATCTCTGTTCAGCCTGCAAATGAACATTTCATCCAACACCTCTATACCTGTGTTCCCCAGAACAATCAGACTCTTGATTGCCTCCTCCATCTCTCCCTGCCTCCCTCTCTGCCTCCCTCCCAAACCAGAGCACAGCAGAGTAGCTCCACAATGGATGACTATACTTCCAGCAGTGTCTGGAGAACTATAAATAGCCTTAAATAAATGCGCGTAAGGATCCAGCGTATTGTCTGAATGATCTAAAATTAGATTGCTCTAATGTTTGTGCATCAGTCTTCCTATGCTGCAGGAAAATGAATTTCTTTCCAAAGTATTTAAGTTTGAATTATGGTTCCTTAAGGGTGGGGGAGGGTGGGGAGGCTGCTTGAAGGGAAACTCCTGTAGGGATGGGTCTAGATTTCTTATAAGAAAGAGACCAGCAACAGTCACTATGGAGGGAAAAATAGCAGCAAGTTCCTGGAAAGCATGGACATATGTAGATGCAGTTTGTTCCCAAAATATCACCTTTACGCTCTCTTTGTTTTTCTCTTTCAAGGACATTCCCACCTTGAATGCAGCAAACATTTTGAAAGAGAAGGTGGGGTGGAAAAGTCCCAGAGAGCATGTTTCCTTTTTTTTTTGCCTGGAATTAAATGACATTGTATGTCCTGTGTTCAAAGTATTTTAATTCTTGATCTCCAGCCATTCTTTGCAACACATAACAACAGCTATGTATTTTAGATAAATTTGAATGTTTCCCGATATCAGCTGGAAATACCTGAGTTAGCTGTTACTTCTGTAAATAAGCATATTTGCTCATAGTATATAATGGAATAATGCTTTCTTATTCAAATATCTTGCTATTGAGTTAAGAGAATACAAATTTCAACAGTTCAGTCTTCTATTTCCATCTTCACTCTCCAGTGTTTTTGAGGAAGAATTTATTGCACAATGATATTTCATATAAACCTTATAATATACTTGGCTTTTTAAATAAATTGTGATTTGTTAGCAATGAAAGCATAGAAAATAATTCATTGTTCTCTTGATTAAATTGCAGCTTGGCTGGAAGTAGTAGTGGGATTTTTTGGGTGGTTTTTTTTTTTTTAATAGGAACCTGTTTATGCAAGCTTATTGTGCTGCATAAGAAGAGTCCACTGCATTGAGATAAAATGAGAGGCATCCTCTGTTGTGCTATCAGTTTGGAAACCAGGACAAGGGAGGGGGCTCTGAGACATTAAGGGTGCCTTGATACAGCTCTGCTGAACAGCATTAATAGCACATCTCTTTTCTACTTACACACAGTAAGGGACTCTGTGTTGGACATAAAAATGCCTTTCAGGTGTGAATTAACAGATAAATTGACAAGGTCTGTGGACTCTCTGAATGCTCACAGAAAGTCTTATGTAGAATTCTGCACACCCTGAGAAGATATTTAAGCATGTGTGTTAATTCTGTGAAGGGATCCAGTAGTTTCACATCCTTAATTTTCAAGCTACTCTGTAGGTTTAACTGTTGGTTATCTAGAGGGCAACAATTCAATCAGTGTTTGCATATGAAAAACTCGATTCCTTACAGCCTCTTTTGTAAGGAGTTGTAGATTTCTCCATATCAGATCTCAGTTTCTTTGCTGTTTTTATCAGCCTTTTGAGGGAGGTGATTTTTTTTTTTTAGCCTTTTAACACAGATACAAGGTGAAATTGTCTGTTCAGAGTGAACTCTGTGCAAGGTGTATTATTGTACTCATACTTCTGCATGCGTGACTGCGTATGTGACTGTGCATTGAGATGCAAATCTAGGCAAGTAGTCCTTTCTTCCCTGAATTTTCATGCGAAGATCTGCAGTGCCGCTGAATTGGCAATAGTGAGTTTTAACCACATGAGGGAGTGATGCTTATCTGCACTGGGAACGCTGCAGTCCCTAGCAAGGCTTAGCACCTATTTACAAGACTAAAAGTCTGTATTTTCAATTCTTAGCACTGTTCTGTCTGGTTTTTCTGTGTCTCTTGGTGAAGTGCGTGATAAAAAGAATGTAAGTAGAAAGGATAAAGCAGAACTTAATTGATTATAAACCTTCAACTACATCAACTTTCACCTGAAAATGGCAGAGTGGTTTTGAGCAGAGTGAATCCACCGAATCCTGGGTATGTAATGCCAAGCCTGCCTGAGAGATTCTGCCAGAAGATTTCTCTAGCAGAATTGAAAATTGCAGCCAAAACTGAATCTCCTGGTTCTCCAGAGCTATGCTTTCCTCTCCGATTTCCTTCTGGTCCCTTGGAGGCAGCAATTGGAAATATAATTTTATTTCATTTTATTTCATAATTTACCTAACAGCAAATGAGTTCAGAAAGCAAATTACTGCCTTTTGCTCCTGCAGGCTGCTGGTGCATTTTTTCCTTGGCTTTTTGTGTTTGAGGTTTCCCCCTTCCCTGCCCCCAACAAAACATTCCAGTTAATCAGTTTAAGAGTTTGTCCTGGACACTGGCCACTTTATTAGGTGATTCCTGAGCTGGGATACAAGCACCTGCAAAGGGAAAGCCAAAAGGGCTGAGAAGGAGGTCTGGTTACCTTCACCAGCTACAGGCTAGAGAACTTTACATCTGATTATTCAGGAGCATAAAACAAAGCAAAATGGGAGCAGCAGACTGGAAGTGGCTGACTGCTCTGGGGGACTGTTGGAGACTAAAATCTTGAAAGTGAAAAAGTGAGAGCAGTGTGGAAAGGAGGGGTGAGGAGCAAGGAAGTTTGACAGCTGGTCAGGGAAGTGCTATGGATGAGAAGTCTTCTGCAGTTCAGCTTTGAGGTTCCAGGGTGAGAAGCTGATAGGGAGGGTTGGTGTCCTGGTCCCTTGCAAGGGAGTGGCTCTCTGGAGGAGAAGAGTTGCAAGGGCTAAGGGTGCAAGTTAGCCTGAGACTGGGAAGCAGCCTCAAGTCACTGCTTAGAATTCTCAGATTTGTTGGTGTTTGTAGGATGCTGTGTGTATCCACACTGTGGATACAGATCTGGGTTACAAGACTATCTACTGCCTCCTTATCTAGCCACTTAGTAAAAAAAAAAAAAATCTCAGTGATCTGTCATTAGTTAGTGACATGGCTTAAAAAAAGCTTACTGTTAATATGCACTCATCCCAGCTCCACCTGGAGCCCATGTGAGCTTTCTTGATTTACCAAAAAGTATGAGGCTAAAATAAAGTTTAAAGGTGGTGTTATAAATTAAAGACACTGCCATTATTCTGTTTTATTTTTCCTTATATGCCATTTTGCATTTTGTTTTCATGCAATAGATCTCGCTTGGTGGGTTTTTTTAACTTATCTTCCTTTTCATGGAAGACTAGAGAGCTGGTCTGTAATGCAGAGATATCACACTCTTAATGGCAGCCTTGTCACTGTTCGTGGGTTCTCTTCTCTGGCAGCTTGGTCTTGGGGGAGGTATTTTCTAGGTTCTTGAAAGTGCACCTAGTAGTGCTCCACACTCTTTCCAAGCTTTCACAGGGGTTGTCAAACAAAACCATGAGGGTCTGTTAGTTTCAAATCCAGTTTTCAGACAACAGCAACATATCAAATTTTTTCTGAGCTTGTTATGTTAAGGCAGTTCTTTTCCTCCTCTGAGATGAACACAACTGAACTTTACATTGTGTCCATGCCTAGAATATGAAATGATGAGGAACAAATGTACCTCTGGCAATGTTCTCGGGGTAAGTAAGGCTGTAGATGGTCGATTAGGCTGGGGGATTCAGTGGAAGTTTAAGTATTTGCATATGATAGAATTGGCGGTTGTTAAAGGGTTTTATTACAGGGTTTGATCTAAGCTATAATAAGAGTCTGAGCCTGGAAACAGAAAATCATCCTTCCCACCAACAAAGCCCCACGCATTTGTGACAGCCAACATGACCAAAAATGCTGGAACTTCCCAATGGGTGTATCCCAAAGAAGAAATTTTTGTAATACAACCAGAAATGTGCTTTAGATCAGAAAGACTGGGTAGTTTTGATCTGCTTTTCTTTACATAGAAAAACTTGGCCTTAGTCAGAAAACCCTTTGTATAAGAACTAGTTTTTTATCTATTTCTAGCTATTTGAATGATTGTTTTCCTCTGTCTCATTTCTCAAGGATGCTTGGATATTTAAGAGATAGATTTAATTCAATAACAGACACAATAGAAATATTTAGGTTGGGAAAGTCTTTTAAGGTTGAGTCCAACCATCAACCCAACACTGCCAAGCTCACCAATAAACCATGTTTCTAAGTGCCTCAACCATTTGCCTGGGCAGCCTGTTCCACTGCTTGACAACCCTCCAGGTGAAGAAATTTTTCTTGATATTAATTCTAAACATCCCTTGGCACAACTTTGGGGCAAGCTTAGTTCAGTTGCCATTCTTTCTTTTACAACCTGTTTACAGGAAACTAAATTATCATGCTAGTTTGCATGCCTCAAAGATCTTTCTGAAAACACAGATTCCCTCCAGCACCACTGGACCAGGAGAGCTGTGTCCTTGGTCACTTTGATATTGCTGCAGGTGCAATAGTGTGGTTTTCATTGTTGTAGGAAAGGTGATGGTGAGGAGCAAAAGAGAATAGGGGCACATGTCCTGTTACAGTTATCTTGGCTGTATGAATATGCTAGTTTTAAGAAAGTTAGAGGCAAGTTAGACCTTTCCTAGGTTTTGGGTGTTTTTCTTTTTTCTCTATAAAATACCAGTTCTGATTCACAAACACACAGGTTGAACGTTCCTGACAGCATTGCTTGGAGAACATGGAAAGGAGCAATGCTTAGAAATGTTATAGCAAGTCAAGAATTGTTATGTAGGGAAAACACTTTCTAGTGGGATGATCAAGGAGACAGCCAGAAGAAATCAGTGCTGGGGTACAAGTGCTGGTGACCAGAAGTTTTAATTTGGTGTGGAAAACAAAACTTTATAGGTGTAAAGTTTTTATCTTCCTGGAAAGCAAACAAACAACAAAAAAATCACACAAACAAAAAGAACAACCAAACAAAAATACACCCACAAAATTAAACCAAACCAACCAAGATTTAAAAAAACAAAACAGAACAAAACAAAAAACCCCAAAAACACACCCCAAACCAAAGAAAAATTGTCTGATAGGCAAGAGAGAGTTAGTTTCGGTTCTCAGAGGATATCCTGGTTCACTTTTGGGGATGGTGAAAAAATGTTAGCATGATGAGAGCAGTGCTTCCATGCAGGAATAAGGGATCTTTCAAGTTTGGTTCTGCCAGTCCCATGAGTTTAAGTGCTTCTGTTGTGCTTGGACACCCTCTTTTCTCTTGCTTTACTGAGATGACATGATGAAGGAATAAAGTCATTTTTCAAAATATTTCTCATGCTCATAAAATGCAGCTGTGAAGTGTACAACCGTATTCCTGTTTGTAGTGACAGATTTCCGGTATCATGTGGTCAGTCATTACTAATGACACATCACAAAAGTAAAGACAATAACAAACCGATATCCACCAAAAAGCTTAACAAAACAAAATCATTGCATTTATAATTACGCTTTTAATTCCAGAGCTGCTCTGGGAGTTTTAGTATCGGGAGGGTTATTTCACCGATGACTGAATCACAGCACTTCTGCTTGAAAGAGCAGTATCAGTTTGACAACTCAGAGCTTTATTGCTCAACAGCTTTGAGCAGGAAGAGGAGCCGATAGTCATCTCGGAGGAGTCTGAGGACAGCTTCCAAAGCTGGAGCCTGGCCAGGAGTCTGGGCTAGGCTGTCTTGCTGAGAAGCCTGTGCCAAAGTCTTTCCCTTCACCCACAGTCATCCAGCACTTCACATTTTGGTCTTGTTCTGTAAATTCGCTCTGTTTTTTAAAAAACACTCTTCTTGAAAACCTTTTTAAAATACCAGTGATCTAAAAATAGGACTTGTAATGCAAAAGCTGGGAATTTTTCTTCCTCAGCCACTACGTGCTTCTGGATATGCTCATTTTAGACATGTTGTTCAAGTGTCAGCTGGATGCTTTAATGCTGTGACTATCCTAGCTCATCTCCAGTTGCTGTTCAAAAACAGGCTGAACAGAGTTGCTCTCTGCTCTACTCCTAGGCAAGCAAAAACTTATAGAATGTATATGAATGTTAGACAGTTTTGCCTGTTTTCTTCTTGTTCCAATCTTCCATGTTCCCACTTCGTACATTTACACCAGCGGAACAAACAGCCAGAATTAAACTTCATGATGTCCCCGTTGGCTTGGAGATTACACCTCTTCCATCCTCAAGGAATCTATACTACCTCAAAATACAGCTAGCCCAGAGTAGATCTGGGAATTTAACAAAGACCTATGTTTCATCGCTGCATCAAACTTTCTTCTTTCTCTTGGTTTTCCTTTTACTTTTCTTCATTTCCCTACTGGGTCCTGGTTTGGGTCACCATAAAAGATCTTAAATTTGATGGGTTGTATTACCTGGGATTCCAAGTGAATCATCATAGCTCTGCTGCTTATGATTTGGGTTTGCATTTTGGGTTTTTTTTTTCTGTTTTCCAGTTGTCTAAGGTTTCCCAGGTCTTTAGTGCTTTAAATGCTGAAGAGTTTTTTTCTGTACTGGGGGAAAAAGCTACAAAAATGTAGCAGCTATAAAAAAAGGTCTTCAAATTCCTATACCTGTTCTTATGTTGCTGTATTCTTTCTGAGAACCAGATCTGGCTTTTTAAATCTCCACCTCTTTGCTGCATCCTTCATCTCTGCAGAGACACCCTACTTAAGCAACTTTCCACTTATAGCAAAACAGCCCAGATTCTTGTGCAGTGCAAATGCAATAGTGTTACAATTGTTAAGCATTATTCTCCATCTGTCTCTTTTCAAAATCCTTTTAATTTGTGTTGATATTGTGCTTATGCTGCAGATTATGTTAAGAACATTCATAAAAGTAGACTTCTATGACTTTTCAAACTCTAGTAAACTGAAAAACAGAATTTCACTTCTGTTACACAAGGAAATTCTGTGTTACAGGAGCTTTCACTTTTGGTAGCAAGAAATATGAGTGCTTTGCATCTGTTGAGAATAATTGTCAGCAAGGTGATGGAAAGGCAGCTCTCCTTTGTACTGTAACTGATGCAAAGAATGACTTGGGATAAAATTATTTAACTCCAGGTTTTTACACCTGGCGAAGCAGTGGTTGGTGTCAGTGATGCGTATTGCTCCCAGCTGCAGATGGGTGCTCTCTGATGCAGAACAATGACGTTATGTCTTAAAGATGCAGGAAACAGGACTCACAGGCCACAGATTTCTGAAACTCACAGAGGACTTTTGAATGCCTTGATTTTTGTCACTCTTCTTGATGCCAGCTGCTTTTGAGATGCCTGTCTGTTGAACTCACCACCAGGCCATCTTTTTAAATGTTCCTTTTAGGATTTCAGCTTGGCTTCACAGAAAAACACACTCGAAAACATTAATGATTTTTTGAAATGGCTGAACCTCTGAAAAGCATTTGGAGCTTATTAGCTGAAAAGCATTACAAGCAACTGTGAAAGTATTAGGAAACAATACTGTGTAACACACAAAGCATTTGGCTTGGACAGGCTCTGGATGTGCTATTCACTCAATATATGCTGTCAAACACTTCTTTGTTGCCTACTGTACAAAGGAACTTTTTTCCACCCTCAAAGTATATGGATTGCATTTGAGACCAATAACAGGGTCACCTGAAGGAATTTAGAGACCTTGGACCTGCAAATTCTTGTCCACAGCCCAGGGATGGTTAAATGGCATATGCACTGCAAGTGGATCAGGTTGTCTTTATAGTGCTGAAGGTGAAGGTGTCAGATTTGTTGCACATGGAGAAGTCCATTTAGTGATATGATTCTCTTACATATATGCAGCACTATCCCCAGAAAAACAACTTGCCCTAACAGAAAAGCTCTGTCCCCTGTGTTTTTTCTGTGCCATGGTGAGGTTTTTCTGGTCATATACTATGAAGTCACATAGTATTTACTATGTCTGGCAGCTCTATTGCAAATAATGGGGGCTCTCCAAATCAGTGCTCAGGCTCTATAATTCAAGCCCTTGCCTTAAGATGACACCACTTAGCTAAAGAGCCCCCACAGCCATGTGAGGACTGATTTTCACAGCAGGAATTTTTCATGTCCCTTACCTTAGGTTACTAAGAGCCCTAGGTATTTACAGTCCTTTGCAATGTGCCCTTTGCAAAATGGAAATATTTTGAATTATATCTTACATATATATTTATATATAATTTCAAATTTTATGTATTTTTATGTCTATAGATGTAAAAACCAGTCACACAGCAAAGGAAAAGCAAAATGAAACATCAAAATACAGGAGAAAAGCCTATGAAAGGACTCTGCATGCAGAGTATTTGTGTGTGTATAGATGTACATGCATATGCACACAGAACTTTCTGGATGCTTTCTGGTTACATCCCAGTCCCAACTACGATGTTATCCAAGGTGCTTAGGTGATTGGTTTCCCCATGGTACTTTTAGCATCATATATAAATAATAATGTTTGAAATAGATAGCTGGTATGAATCAGGAAAGAACTTGTTGAGAATGGCACAGAGAATTTCTTGGAAATCTGTCTCATTTAATTGTTTGTGAAGCAGGGTTATTTTTGCTTCTTTTTGAAAAACACCTGTCAGCTTAAGAGCAGCATTTTTATGTCAGTGATTGTTTTATATCAGTGTTTGTGTACTATAGACTTACTGTCCTCTACTAGAAGTTTTCTCGTAAACAACAATTATATGTATCTATATTTATATAAAATACATTTCAACTTTGTTTACTTTTTAACAAAATATTCTGTATTTCATGAGGTTGGGGATTGTTTTTGCCAAGAGACTGGTTTTTGCCACTTGTAACAGTCATTACCCTACTGGCTTCAGTCAAGATGTCCAAGTGCAACACACGGAATTGCTGTTCTGTGGAAACGTGTTTATTTTTCCAAGAGGTGATTGTGGCTCCCAAAATAGCTTCTGTATGACTATGTAGTAAATTTTAGATTTGCCAGTCTTGGCACTGTCCTTTCAAACAATTTATTTCCTCCTCCATATTACTTCCATGATATCTTTAATGAGTATATGTCTCAAGCAGTTACCAGGGCAATTTGAGTCCATCTCATTTCCTGGTAAACATGCAGGCTTCAGTGAAATAAGCTCTTCTGCATTTTAAGTTGTGTGCAAACTTTCACTTGCATTCATTAGCACTTCCTTGGATAAGCCAGTGGATATTATAGCAGAAAGTGAATAAGACTTTTATTTTATTCAATTATTGGGTGAGAAAAGTAACAGGAAATAAAAGCATAATGTGTATTTTTACTTCTCTTTTAGTATTGCTAAGTGGGTAGTGCAAATCAAGCTTGATTGCTCTTATTCTAATAAGAACATTGAATATTTGTCATGGTTTAACCCCAGCTGCCAACTAAGTCCCACACAGCCCTTCACTCACTCCCCTCAGTGGAATCAGGAGGATAAAAGTGAGAAAATTCATGAGTTGAGATAAAGAAATTTAATGGGTAAAGCAAAAGCAACACACACAAGCAAAGAAAAACAAGGAATTAATTCACCATTTCCCACAGGCAGGGCGGTGGTCAGCCATCCCCAGGAAAGCAGGGCTCCATCACACATAATGGTGATTTGGGAAGACAAACAACATTAGGGTGTTTGAATGTCTGAATGTCTCTGAATGTCTCTGAATGTCCCCACCTTACTCCTTCTTCCCCCCAGTTTGTATACTGGGCATGATGCCATATGGTGTGGAATATCCCTTTGGTCAGTTGTGGTCAGCTGTCCCAGCTGTGTCCCCTCCCAGCTCCTTGGCACCCCCGGCTGCTCAGTAATGGGCTGGGGTGAGGAGCTGAAAAGGCCTTGACTCTGTGCAAGCCCTGATTAGCAAGAGCTAAAACATCTCTCCCTGTTATCAACAGTTTCCAGTAGAAATCCAAAACACATAGCCCCATACCAGCTACTATGAAGAAAATGTATTCTACCCCAGACAAAACCAGCACGATCTTTTTAGCCAAAAAGACACTGACAGGTATAGAAAATTGGTAGAAATTTTGTCTGAAAACCAGGGAGAAATCTCAAAGCATTCATTGGTGTTTGGGAGAAAAAACATATTACAAGGATGTTGCAACGTGAAGAAAGCATCAGAAGCGCAAAGAAGGCAGAAGAAAGGCTGGTGACGCACAGGAATGTCTATCTGAGGAGACCAGCAGTTAGAGGACTGCTCCTCCTTGCAATTTGATTAAGCAAATCTTGTCAACAACAACTGTTAAGGCTGTGAATCCTGACAAATTTATTAAAAATGCATTGTATAGTATTTTACTTCCTGCAGAGCAGTCTCATTAAGCGTTTCCCTCCCTGGGACCCTTGTGTGGGCTCTGTTGCTAATCTTCCACAAGTTACAACATCCTTCATGCCTCATGGGACAGAAGCCAAGGTGCCTTCTGAAGAGGATGTATCCCTTTTCCTGCCAGGGGATGGAAAGGGACAATGAAAAATAGATTAAAGAAGCAGTGGCTGTTTTGGGAAGAGTGGCCAGTGGTCTGGGACCACACTGCTGAGAGTCATGGGAGGTGACAGCTGTTTGGAGAGGGGATGCTCCTAAGTAGAGTTCCATCCACAGCTCTATTTATCAGGGCTTTACCAAGGACAGACATTTGGGGCTGGAGAGTAAAGGGCTGTGGGGCAGGGGAACTTTTTGTTCGTGAGCTCTCAGCTCTTTTCAGCTCTGTAGGGAAGATCTGAACTGCTTGGGATGGGGCAAGTGTGGTGCTGTCCTATGCAAGGTCTCATTTTAGAAACAAACTTTATCTCACAGTCTGTCCTCGTCAGAAATAAACGAACAGGCCTGTTCTTATTCTCAAAAAATTACTTCTGGTCCCAAATGATTATTTTTTTCATTTTGGGAAAGAGATTTATGACTGAAATACCACAAAAATTGTGTTGCTTCTTTACTGATAAGGTGATGTTTACATTTACTTGTAGACTGCCTCTGTAACACCAGCTAAAGACAGATAGCAAATCTTCCAGTCTACATAAACCCAAATGCTTTCCACCTTTCTTTCTTTTTGCCTTTAATACCATGTTGTCCTATATATTAAGTTATGATAATTAGTAATAGAAAAATCCTTTAAAAAATACTGAAGGCCTGACTTATTTTTATATCAATAAAGCTTCTGTAATTTCTCAGCTGTCTTGTTGCTTCAGAGAAAATTCAGAGTACCAGCAGAGTAAGTGTAGTGTGGGAGGGGTTCAGCTGAAGCATAAATTAACTGTATTTCATTTCCCCTTAATAAAGAATTTCAGTTTTTCCACAGCTAACTGTATAATCAATTTGATCCCCTGCTGGCTTGCTAACTTGCTGTTGGCTTTGCTTCAATAATATCAAGCCTGTAATGAGGGAAATGGGAGGCTCTAATCACACAGAGGAGAAATAAGCAGCTGCAATTGAACGTGTAGTTTAACTGTGCAGAATTTTGCTGTGGCTTTTATCACTGAAGAGCTCCAATACATTTCCCCCCATGTCCGCCTAGCTTTGGAGACTAAAAAGCAGTGTACTCCTCCAGACTCATTAATCATATTTTACTGATTGGGTGACACTAAATACTTAAATCCTATTCAGTTTTCGGCAGCCTTGAGCTTACTCCTTCATCTCTGTAAAGTTTTAGCTGTAAGCTGTACTTGCATAGCCAGGGTGCATTGCAGCTCTGCTTTGCTGTATTAGTAATGTCACATAATTCGTTCCATTCTGCTGTGAAATTGTTAGTCAAAGTACGCTTTAATTGTAACATTATTGTACCACAAGTCTGGGAGTGCTTATAAAGAAAAAAAGGAATAAATACAGTATAATGACTGCTGAGTTTGTTTTTCCTGCCTTCACCATGCCTAGAAATTATACCCTGTGTTATGGTTTGTTCAGTTACTCACTTGTAATTCCACATTTTTTTTCCAACACTTTGGGTATACAAGACACAAGTTAAACATACAAGATAAACAAAGATTATCTTTAGTCACAGTATCGCCAGACAAAAGACTCTTCTGAGCTAGCAGTCTCCACGCCTACATTTCTATTTCTGCTCTTCATTCTAAATGCTCTACTTCTCGTTGCAGATAATCTGCCTGGCAGAACTCTGCAAAAAGGAAAGTCTTTGTGTCAAACTAAAGGTTTTTGCTGTTTGTCTGGTTTGGGTTTTTTGGGTTTGGGGGATTTTTTTGGTTTTTTGTTCTGTTTTTTGGGTGTTTATTTTTGGGTTTTGTTTGTTTGTTTGGATTGTTTTTTGTTTGACTTCAGTATTTGTGGGGGAATGACTTCTGCTTCATATTTGAATTTTTTTTTCCTTGACAGTGCATGGGGGAATAACTGGTGAGAAAAAGTGGGGGTTAAAGTTCAATTTTAGTTTTCTGCGTCATTTGATCTCATTTTGACTCGTGGCCATATGATCGGGCAGAATTCAATGCAAGGAGAGGCAGAGTGGGGGAGGCTGAGCCAGTATCAGCAACACCTAGAGCAAAAGTAAAGATCATGAACTAAATTTCTTTTTGTTTACTATGTGCATTTCCATCTCTCTTACCATTAATATAAAATTAAACTTCATAAACAATTTCTTGTTGCTTCATATCTTGTTTTGGAATCCCCTATATTAGGAACCCTGATAAAAAAACCTTTATTTTTATTGCACACAAGCACCACAAGTCAATATTGCATCAAAGATATCTGCCTATTTTCTATGTCATTAGAAAGTCCTTGATGTCATTCCAGAATACGTGCCCTGTTTATGATGAAGATTTAAAAACCAAAGTGATGTAAATGTAATTAGGAAAACAATCTTGGTTTGATTTATAAACAGGATGATGCTTACCATTGATTCTGCCAACGTAGTGCATATAACAGTGCATGAAATGGCCCTCTTTTTCAGAGGAAAGAGATCAGAACTCATTTGTCACCTTTTTTTCCAGCTGTGAAGGGCTGTCACACCGTGTGTGCATGCAGGCAGGTATGTGGACACTGCTCAGGTATCAGGAAGCTGACAGGAGGAGGGATGGCTGGTTGCCTTCACACTCCTTCAGTCCCAAAGGACCATGCTGTTGCCACAGTGCCAAATCTCTGTTTTTTCTACTACTGCGTTTGGGCAGAATTCATTAGATACAGCCCAAAACCAGGGCACAGAAGAAATCCTGGGCCAAGGGCTGGCAGGGTGGAGTCCTGGAGATGCTGTGCAGGGCTGAGCAGCAGCTGGAGACCGCCATGAGGGGGGCAGTCTGGTTGCAAATTAGGGATTAGCCAAGTGCATGTGCTTATTTCAAACATCATGGGTAACCACCAGAGGAAGAGGCTTTGAGGAGAGAGGGATCCTAGATGTGTGATGGTGAGCATTCTCTGAGTCTGTTTTGTGTGCTGGCTGGACTGAGCAGCTCCACTTTTACGTTGTTTTCTAGTAGGATCCCAAGATTTATGCAGCAGATGAGACTTTCTGTCTTGGCTCAAAAACCAGAGTTGCATTGCCTTTTAATTCTGGTGAGTCACCATTTTCAAATCTGAGTGCATAAAATAAGGGATGAGAGGCATGTTGTTTTGGTTTAAGCCCTTCAGAAAGGAAAAAAAAGTTATTAATGAAGTTTTATGGTGGTCCATCTGCATAAGGAAGAGTGGTTCTTATTACAACATGACGACTCCAAAGTTTCAGAGAATTACAGCAGCGCTGAGGAAGAAATGCATAGGCCTTACTGGGCCTATAAGAGCTGTTGTTATATTTATTAGAAACTAGTCCAGAAACTGCCTATCCTCAAGAGACTTGCCAGTAACATTCATTACCTGAAAGCACTGGTGGAGAGAGAAGAGTTGAAAAGTCTTGAAATAGAGTCAGGGACAGCACAATCTAAAGGAAGGTTTGGCAAGACGAGGGAGCACCAAAGTCTAATGGTGGTGGTGATCTTTGCTAAACAATGAAGTTTATGGCTTCAAATGATTTAATATGATTTGAGTGTCGGCTTTTAGAATGACACATTATTAAAATGTTGGTCAGAATTCTTGTGAAAAACACAGATAATGAGCCCCTGGTCCTCATGATGAATATTGTTCATGAAATAATCTAAGAATTATTGAGAGCACATACATCTGAAAAGAAGCTACTCATCTTCTCCTTTCAGATCTTGACTCTTTTGTTGTGACTGATGGAGATGTCATTTGGCACAAGGCCTTTGCAAAATGAAGCCTTTCTCCATGGGACTAGCAGAGGGAATGACAACCCATTTCTAATTTGCCACCATTCTACTGCAAGAGACTTTTAATGGTTTCTGGCTGGAATGAATTGGCTCAATCAAAAAATATACCCATTGCAAACCTCTCCTTCATTTGCCTCCATCATGTTTTATCTAATGTTTCCAAACTTTGCCTCTTGTAACATTTGTGATGGGGAAATTTCAAAACCTCCTAAGAGTTTAATGCTCTCCTTGCAACCTTCAAGACCTTTTCTCTCTTTCTACCCTTCATTTCAGTTCGTTTCAATCTATGCCAGCGTGCTGCATGTCTTCTGGGAGTGAAAACTGAGCCAGATTTAGCTAGCAAAAATGTCTTTCTCTGCTCTATTAGAACAGAAATGCCACAGCAGCAGCCTGAATTTTACATCCTTTTTGTGCTACTGCATCAAGTTGTGAAGCTGCCCCCAAATCACTGTCTAGTGTCACCTGCAGGGCTGCCTGGGCACGCCTGCTTCCGCTGCTCCACCTTCCCTTCACTGGCTTTGCCTCCCTATAATAATTTTCAAAGTTTGTTATTGTATTTTCTTACACTGTTTTCATTGTCTCTGGTTTTTGTTTTGTTTTGCTTTTTTTATACTATCTCCATTCTCATTAATGCCATCAGACCCTCTCATTTTAGCATTATGTGATGTGATTAGAATGTTGTTTACAACATGCTCTGCCATTGTATTAATGAAGCTGCTAAATGAGTTGAAACCAATTCATAAACCTCCTTAAGCTCATAGAAAGCTAAATAAACTCAAATTCTTACTGCTTACCTTTCTGGTTTTTAAAGATGCCTTTAAGTGGCTTTCAAGCCATATAAGTCAGCTTGAAGTCACTCTTTATGGAAGATTAACAAGACACATCACCACTTGTCACACAAACCTGTGAAACAGGTCCTGTTATTATTTCATGAGGACAACCAGGCTGAGGACTACAGGTGTTACTTCCATTTTCAATACATTTTAAATAAAATGTATCATCAATTTTTTTAAGTGATTGATATTTCTTTCAGGTGTATTTGGATCCTTGCCGCACCTTACTTGGAACAATAATTTTCTCTTCAGATCTGCTGCCTTGCAACAAAAATCAAAACATTTGAGCATTTCCTTTATGAGGTTGCTCATTACATGTCTGGAAAAGGTATGTAGAAAGATAAATGTTCTCCAGCACACTCTCTAGTAATTTCTGACTTTTAATTTAGAGAGTAGGCACCTATGTGGCTACAGGTCCAGACCATGGGCTGTAAAAGACATGATGCAAGGATAAGGAAAAAAAAATTTAGAGTAGATCCAAATATGGGGCCTTCTACACTTAACTTTCTCCAGAACATATTCAAATACCTTTGAACAGTTGTATCTTGCTTTTTCTGGACAACAGTCTTGACTGTTTTGGATATCCTATGCACTCAGGTATGTTAAAAAGACCTACCTGCAGCTTTCTGGCTAAAAAGAACATTGTAACAGTAGTAATAAAAATACAAAATATAGCACTTTAAAGTTTGATACAGAAATTAAAGCACCACTGCATCCTGTTTTATTAGTATTGATTGCACAACTTACCATGGTAATATGGTCAGAGAGGAATTTGTCAGCATCACACTGGTTGTCACACTGGAAGATATTGGGCATTCCTGGCTTTTAGTTTAGTACTTTCCCAAAACATTCAATACATCTGATATTGGTTTGCTTGTTAGTGATTAGTCTGATGCACTGGGAGGTTGTTTCTTCATCTCATAAATAAGCTGGAATTTTTTTCTTCATAGTTTTATCAGATAGGATGCTGCATTTTAGTTTTTCTTTTCAGGAGGTGTGACTTACGTGTTAATATTCATTGGTGGACATTCCACTGTGTTCTGCCTCTGCCCAAAATTTTCACAGGTGTCAGTCAAAATATTCATGAAACTTTGTACAGTTATCTATTTACAGAAGATATTTTCAGGCCACCGTTTTAACAAATTGCTAGTTATTCTGTGTGCCCCAGTTTCTGAAGAAACATCAGATGGGACCTGATTTTCAGAAAGCATTGAGGACAGAGAACAGACCACATTAAAGTTTCAACTACCTTGAAATTACCAACTGTTAAATCTTGACCATCACTGTGCTCATTTCCCCAGATTGTACCCTGTGTTTTGCATATAATCTAGTATTAGAAGTAACAAGTGTTTTCTCTTGCTCTATATTTGCTGTAAAAAGTGAATTGAAGAAATTTCAATGAATGTATGATTTCTGTGCTTTTCTGGATTTATAATAATTATTTCAACTGTGTTAAAACTACATAAATATCAGTTTTAAATACCTCTCTCAATTGATTTTATCTTGCCTATTTATAATATAATTTATAGTTTTTATAGTTTCCTTGGAGCTGGAGTTAGGATGGTCCCACTAAGTTTCCCCTTACTTTTACTTATTTATTCCAATTTTTAACATTTTTTTCTTAGGATATCAAAGTACTTTCACCAGTCTCATAAAGACACCTTGCTCTCCTGTCCTATATTCTCCCTTCTGCAGTATGACTGGGGTTATTTTCCTTTTGAAATTTAATGCAGCTATAATTCTTTCTTTGACTTTCATCCTCATCTTCTAATGAAATTAAACATTCATGTCACAAAACTTGTGCTCAGTAAAAACCAAAGATCTGTTTTGTGTCTGAAGTTACATTGTAGTATTTCAGTGAAGGGCTTGGAGAGCTGTTTTTCATTTCTTAATGGAACTCTAAGCAAAACCATGTTAAATGAGGATTTTTTTTTTTAATCTCCATTATTTTGTTCATTTTGAAAGATGACATCTCAGTTTTCCATGTGAAGTTTCTAAGTTCATTCTCCAGCTAACCTAAGAAAAATATGTTGTTTACTTTAAAAGATTTCAAAGTCTGGGCAAGCTAGGGACTAAGACAGGGAGACTCAAATCTATTTGCATGACATTATTATACTACAGGTCATATATTCTTTTCTTCTACAGAAATGGGATTATGGCACGAATATACAGGATTTCTTATCCATATAATTTGATGGCAGGAAATATTAAAATAAACTATAAACTCAATTTGCAGCTTGTCTTCGGGAGGAAATTGGGATATTACTGGGTAAAATACAGATTGCAGACTAGCAACTAAAAAACATGGATTTGCAAAAATAGAACGATTACATAACGTTCTCTGTCATTTTCTTTCAGTAACATTGAATATAATTACCTTACCATTTATCTCAGTAAATGTTAGGTTCCCAAACAAAGCTACATAAACAGAATTTTTTGTATCCCTTAAAAAAACCCCTGAAGAGACTTCAACTAACTATATTCTTGATGAAGCTTCTACATCTTAATTCGTGCAATCAAATTAACTAAGGAATTAAAGTCCAAATAAAACACTTATTACTTTGTGGGAAATTCACTTCTACAAACAGAATTGGTACTTTGTTAATTTTTTACAACAACGAGGGCTAAATTTTAAAGGTGTAGAACACATAATGTAGTTCATAAGTGAATTAATTGCTTACAGAAGGTGTTCTACGGAGATACAAGAAAATTGCAAAGTGAGCTTTGCTGCTGTGAGCTCCATATTTGTGCATCAGGCCCATTGGCATCAGACATGTTTTCCTAATGCTCGTTTCAGGCCTGTTCATGTAAGAGAAG
The DNA here is from genome assembly GCF_008360975.1 of Lichenostomus cassidix. Lineage (NCBI taxonomy): Eukaryota > Metazoa > Chordata > Aves > Passeriformes > Meliphagidae > Lichenostomus > Lichenostomus cassidix. Next base: position 118,938,047 of record NC_139482.1, on the reverse strand, counting down.
TCCAGTTGGGTGCCTGTTGGTACTGAGTGCTGCTGCCTGGTGCCCAAAGCTCTGTGGCTTCTGACGAGATGCTTTGCCAATGGCAGGCAGGGGGCAGTTGTCCTCTGTTATTATCGGGTAGGGATTTTCCCCACCTCCCCAACCTAACTGGAGTCCAGGTTTCAAGAAAAGAAGTTTTACAAAAAAAAAAAAAAAAAAAAAAAACCAACATTTGCTTTCTTTTTAAAAAGCAAGAAACAAGTAAACCTCAGAATGTTTATTATTGTTGTGTTGTTTCCTCATATAATTATTGTTTCAAATTGACAGTAGTGCAATTTTTTTTCTGCCTGGTGCCTGCGAGGAAATGCTGAGGTTGATCACTGGCTTTGAAGAGCTGGGGAACCACATTACACTTGCCAGCACCTACCGAGGCAAGAGGCCCAAGCTCCAGGCACTCCTGGGATCATGTCCTGCCCCCCTCGTGGCCTCCCCTCTGGCCACACTTGGTCAAGATAAAAAAGAAAACAGCTTCTCTGTTGAAAAGGGAGTCTGTGGATTTTTTTAACAGTCTCAGTGAAAGAGGAAGTAAAAACCAAGAGAAGATATGATAGAGGTAAAGACTGGTTTAAAGGAGTGAAGCTTGGGTGAGAGTTCCCCCCTAGAAGGAGTCCAGGTGACAATCCAAGAGGTGTACATTCATGCCTCAGTCCTGGCTTGGACTAAAAGGGGCCCCTTGGCCCTAGTGCTAAATAAGACCTCATTATTTTGGCTAAGAAGTCCAAAGCAGTTGTTTTGTTTTCTAAAAGTTAAATGCTTGCATTGCTTTTTTCACAATCCCATGCTAGTTTTTGTCAGCTTTTTAAGCTTGGCTTCCGCAGCAGTTTTGTTCAGAAGTTTTACAAGGACCTGAAGTATTTACAAGTACATTCAGTGCCTAAAGTCTTGCCCGACTTACAACACCTGAGCACCTATTGCATTTGGAACCCCCAAACACACAGGGGTTTGGATGTCACTGTAGGGCTTTATTACTGGAGTATAAAACAGGGCAATTGACTGTGAAATAGCACAGATGTTCTGTGCTTTGTAAAATAGTGAAAAACCGAGTATGTTTAGGGAATTGTAAGACTTCAGTTTGGAGCTGATACACTGCAAGCTGTTTGGCTTCCATTGCCTAGCTCGTTGCAGCACTTCCTCTGAGCAGGCAGAAAGGAGTTGTATCAATAGGAAGAGCTTGCAATACAGCGAGAGGACTGCTGCTGGCTGGAAAAAGAAAAGCATAGGGTATAGCCAAAGAAAGGCTGTCTGTGGTGTGCTTTTAATGCTGTACGACTCAGTTTGCTCTGTGTAGGTGATGTCAGTGCTGGAGTTCCACCCCATTTCATGGGGCAAGGAAAGGGTAACACACTGCATTCGTAGGAAAAAGAGCTGACACAGGGGTTTGATGCAGATTTCTACCTACCTGTGTGTGAACCAGTTACACAAGAACTACAAAGTGTTCTTGTCCTCTTTCTTTTTTTTTTTTTCTCCAGTAAGTGGTAGTTGCAGACACTATGATTTGAGTTAGGGCGAGGTTCCTTTCTGCTTGTATTTAGAATAATATGTGCATTTACAAAACACAGTGTAGGGTTGAACCTTCACATTGCCTTTTGGCAGCTTTTTGTCAATAAAATCAAGCTATATTTCAGTGTAGATTCTATCTTTACTGCATGCTGTACATGATTTTCTCATGTGTTTCTGTCTGGATTATACGTAGGTAGGTCTTAGAGAAACATACGAAGTTTGAGCTTGCTGCAGGTATGAAGAGCTATTTCCATATCTTGACTATTCAGAAACTTTTTTTTTTTTTTGCAATAAATCTTTCCACTTGCTCTGAAGTAGCAATTCAGTCATGATTTGGTTATGGATTATGGGATATCTAAAATGTATGCACATTTCCTTGTTCAAGAACTAACTTGATTTTCAGTTTCACCTTAATTTGCATTTAATTTCCAGAATTTCTTACACCAGTTACCAAACTGGCATGGTGCATGAAAAGAGGAGAAATTATCTTTTGAAAGTGGTCTTGTTTACCAGAATTTTATCTGCTCAGAAGTTCATGTTTTTATCTTTTCCTCTCTTAATTTCTATTACTTTGTCTTTTTGCCTTGACATCAGCATGTTTACTTACAATGGCTATGAATTACTGGTGACTCTATAGATGTAATTTTATGTCTATAATGTGTATATAGGCACATTTCTAGATATAATGCACTATATTAGAAGTCATACATATATGTTTTTAAAGCAACATATTTGAATGGCGATGTTCAGATGAAATTCCAAATGTTTAAGTACTCTGCTTCTACAAAATAAACAGCATTAATTAGAAATTACTCTTGCATTACTTCTTCATTCCATTGTTGGGGTTTGCCAGCTCACTTGATTTTCTTGTTTGAGTTATGTGAATTAGGAAGGCTTACTACACATAGGCAAGCCTACTACTCCTTGCTCATGCTCTCCCTCATCTCCATGGTTTTAATTTATTTTTTCTAGTTTTTTGACAGGATAGTGAGAAAATATTAGAAAAATAAGCTCATACAATGAGTAAACTGCAATTTATTACTACATAGCTGCAAAGGCCTTCTGATGGTTAAACAGAAATATAGTCCCTGACTACTCTAATCAATACATTTTTTTACTCTTCTAAAATTTGCAAATATTCATAAACAACATGTCAGTGAAGGGGATGCTAAGTAAGACACTGTGGAACTGAATACACTTTCAGTAATAAATCAAATAGAATTCCTGAATAATATCACTAGCAGTTCCTCCATAGAAAAGGCATATAATCGGTTTAATAGGAATCTATCATATGTTACTCCGTTTTTATGGATAGATTATAAACTAAAAATTGCATGTAAGACAGTAAGTATGGAAAAACAAACTATGTGTATGAAAAGTTTTTATATTTATGAATATCAGCACGTTCAAGATCATACACAAGTTGTACACAATTGTACGTTGTTTTCCTTGAACAGAGCTTGTTCTACATGTTGCAATCCAAGATTCCTTCCCTATCATTGTTAGTCAAAGAAAATGAAAGATTTTATCAGAGTAGTAGGGGATGAGATTTAAGTAATTTCAAGAAAAGCTTTTTTAGCTTGCAGACATGCTTTGGTTCAAAATTGTAAGTATTTAATGAATAGTGAAGTGTTGGATTGATTTTTTTTTTAATTTATATTATTTTAAGATAAAATTAATACATGGATCTACAATAATGAGTGGGGGAAACAATCTTAAAAAATGCATCGGTAGCAAATAAATTCAACTAAATGCATGTTTGGAAGGCATATTGTATGCATGATTTTGTCTTGCAAGAACCAGCTAAAACCAGGCCCACCAGCTTCAAACAAACACATTTCAGTTTCTGACTCCAAATAGCTTAAATAGCCTCCTGATTAGCAAGGTGCTTAGGCACGTAAGTAGTCTCAGTGAGTATCCCCAGCTAAGCTAAATATATTTGCCAAATCACTTACCTAAGGGTGTCTCCTGAATTTTTTGAATTGTTGCATTGTTTACCCTGCTCTAGTTTCTACCAAGTGACTCAACAACAGTTTAGCAGCTGCTGGAGTAGGACACCTCTCTATCATGCCAAACCCTGTACTCGGCCAGGTTTTCATTGTTCCCTTTAGCTGCAGTCTCTAGATGGAGGGTGCGGATGGGGCTTGTAGGTTGGGTTGGGGCTTCTTTTTTTTTTTTTTTCCAGTCCACCCGTTCCTTATCTGGTATTTAGCTTGCAATGCTTGGCCAGGGAAAATCTTATTGCAATAAACTTGTACAGTCCTTAGCAAAATGGGATCCTGGTCAAGAGGTAATCGCTGCTACAGCAGAAGTGTAGTGACCTGTGTTAAAAAGTATAGTTTTGTGACCTGCTTGAAAAAGTACATAGCTATGAACAGAATACCTAAGCAAATGTGACCATCTCAGTTTCACAGACATAAGTAGTATCTTTCTCCACTCTTGAAGTTTGGGGGTTTTTTTTATTACATATCAGAATGTTTGGCTTAAGAGTACAATGAAGTGTTATTGAGCCTTTTCTGTAGTTCTCATGGTTCTCTGATATTCCTGATCCTGATTTGTAGAAATACAGACAGTAGAGAAAATTATGCAGGTACCACTGTGTTTGAAAAAAATCAGACAGATCTACTCACAAGCACTAGCAGTATTGTTTACTATGCTTTGATTTAGCATCTTGATTTTGCCAAAATGTACAAATATTTGCGCTGTAAATACCTCTGTTAGATTTCTTTCTTCAATTTTTGTTCAAGTAATGGCTGGACAAGGTCTTAATCTGAAGTGGTGTATGTCTTTACACCAAAACAATGCATATAATAATGTATTAAACTCCATTTTAAATTTGGGGGATCCTGAAGTTAGGATGATAGATCTGCTCTCTGAACAATAGTGAGCAATGCCATATTTTTGGAGGGGTGGGGGAAGAATAAAATAATTATTTGGATGTGGAAAGTGAAATACAGCTTGCACGGCAAATTATGGCAAAGTAATGCTTCCAGCATCAGTAAGGCCTCAAACTAAGCAGTATGCTCAGTATAAAAAATGAATCCCTTTCTAAAAACTGTACAAATTGTAGAAAGCCCACAACGGCTTGAGCAAGCAGGGACCAGTAAAACGTGCCCTGAAAAGAGAGCTGGAAGGAACTGGGTTTGCTAAGGATAGCAACAGACTGAAGAGAAAGACTGCTGCAGCTCTGCCTAAAGGTGAGAATAGCAAAAAGAGAGAGAGAAAAAAAAATCTCCATATCTATGGAAGATTTGAGAAGATAAAGGGCTAAACTGCAGCAAAAGTTTCTGTTAAGCACCCTGTTTAAGCACCAGAAAAACCTACGGTGAGGAGTTTAAAGCAATGCAGCTGCCTGGGAGTCTGAGATGTCTTCATTACAGGTCATTAAGAACAGGTTAGACCGATGCATTAGGAGTGAGACAGGTGTTGATCATCCTGCCTTAAAGGAGGGGGATGGACACAGATGGCCTATTGACCTCTTTCAGCCTCATGATCTTGTTACTTTTTTTTTTCTGGATTCAGGGTATATATTTAACCAACCCAACTCTATTTAAACTAAGAGGGAATATGATCGTTTTCAAAAAAGAAATCAAATTTCTCTTAATAATTTGGTATTCTCTGATGGACACCATTGTCTCAGTTTGCTCTTTTCTTCATAGGATTTTTTTTTCCATTTGGTAAGCATATGGCTGAGACTCAGTAGACGAGTACACAAAGGATAGTTTGTTTTGGAAGCCTGCATCTCAGCAAGCACAATATTTATAAGAATCTCATCAAAGATACTTGAATTGTCTAATGCAGGATCTTTCTTAAGTTTAAGCATCAAAACTAGAAGAGGAAAGCTTGGGCTGTAACCTGTCTTCTGAGAGGGACAACACAGAAAGTACTGCAAGGGTGGGGGAGGAGGAATAGCTTTACATCGCTTCTCTTCGAAACCTTAGGGCTACAGTGGCTCTTGCAAAACACTTGTTGATTTAAAGAGTGCAAGCAGAGCTATTGACAGAGCCCATTACCTTCGCTGTCAGGTTGGACTCACCACACAATAGTAAGGCTGAGTTGGTTAAGTTCTGTGTAAGTGCACGCATGATTACAAATTGTACTTTTCCAAACCATTCGGTACATTTGCATCATCTTTCAAGCACCTAGTCAAGCATGTTTTATCCTACTGCAAGTACAAGCCCTAAGTTATTGTATCTATTTCTCTCTTAGTCCCTTTCCCCTTTATTTTTTTTTAATGAAACAACTTTGCTGTCTAATATTTTTAAACATTACAGTAATTATTATAAATGTACTTGAGAACTTGAAAGCGGAATAGATGCAGTGGGACAGCACAAGAAAAAAAATCAAAATTTAATACAATTGTAGCCTCTCTTCTTCAGCTTTGGCTTTTGCTAACTTTGCTATTTCCTGACGAGCCATATTTAATGGATAACAGGCACCTATAGTAAAACCTCTGTCTACAAAAAACAAAAATGTGAGAATGTACAATTGCAGCTTCAGAAATTGAACTATCTTTTATTGACGCAGAGCTGTCTCCTTGAGTATGCAAGGAGCCTGGAGCAGAAACTCACTTCGGTAAGGTGACAATTTTGGTGAGGAGTGATTATTTAAATTTCAGCGCTGTTGCCTTTTATTTCTGATAGGTAAGATGTGTACTAATGTCTTTACAAACAATTCCATGAGTGGCTGCTAATGTCTTTGAAATGGGTCTTCATGTCTCTACCAAATTCAAGCTGGAGGTTTGTTGCAGAATCCAGACAGTCTGACTCCTGAAACAGACAAGTGGGTCTGCACAAGCATGAGTTCCTGAACCTTGGGGGGAAATGAAAGATTCAAGGGGGAATATGTGGTAGGTAAGCTGTACCTTCCTAGTACCTGAGCCAATGGGGAAAGGAAGAGGGCAACCTGCAGCCGGGAGTTTAGATAGAAGGAGGCTGCATCATCCAAACCTTGGAGAGAGAAAACCCCGCGGGCATGGGCCTTAATGGCCTCTCCCTTTATTCGAACAAAGTTACAGGACTCCTCTGTCCCCTTTTGGACACAGACCTCTGGCATCGTGAATAGTTTTCCGAACATTCCTGACACAAGAAAGGAGAAAAAGCCCACAGAATTTCTGTCTGTATTGTGAACAATGTGTCACCTTGGCCTACATGTGGAGGTTCACATGGTAACAGTATCTACTCCTAAAGCAGGGAAGGCAGTTCAAGGAGACATCAGAGTCTGCAAATCCGAGGAGCTGCTTGGGGAAACAGGACAGGTGTCCAAAACTGATTAGGGAAATCTTCAACTGTTCTGGTGGTTCTGCACTCTCTGTCTCAGTCTTCAAGAATGACTGTTCCACATTCCTGATGCCTCTGGCGAGTCAGGTGAAACTGATGTCAAGAAACTTTCAGAGGCCATGGCATTAGGGTGAGATGGAGGTAGTCTCAGGGAATGGAAAACCTCTGCCCTACTCACAGGCCAAAAAGCTCAGGCACAACCTTTTTTTCCTAATATTTGTTAGATTAAAATAATTCCATACAAAAATTTTGTTATTCTAGTGTTTAGGGCTGGAAGTTAAGCAAAAAACGTGAGCTTGGGGAGCTCTAATGAAAATCTAATTGTTTTAATAATAAAAATAAATTGAAATAAATCAATAATTTAAAAAATAGATCAAGAAGATGATTGTCTGAACTTACAGAAGTATAACTTAAAACTCTTAACCCTAAGTGAAGCCAGACTCCTTAAATTTACTTCACACTTTATGGACTTCGTTTACTTTAGTTAAAAGTTTGTAAGATCACGCTGCTGTGCTATCTGTAAATCAAGAAGCTATCTGTGGCCTCCAGTTTGGAAAGTAATTTAACTGGTTCTGTGACTAAATCACTGTCATCCTTCCATCTTAATTTCATTTCTTTCATAATGGCATTAGAAACTGCAACAGAGGGAGGCAGATCTTAAGTCTGCTGCATGAAATGTGTTGCTTGTACAGACATGCTTAGTTTTTGCCAGATAAAACATGCTTCATTACCACTCTGATTTTTTTCCTATCTTCTGCACTCTAATTACATGAGCTGGTAAGTTTACATGTGTACATAACTCTAGATTTACATAGTAAGTGGCCAGTGGTGAGCAGAGGTTGATCATACTCCAGGTGTAATCAGCTTAATAGTAAATTTAGAAAGTACTTTCAACATAAAGATGTAGAGTCACTTAGGGTTGCATGCTCATGATTTAGGAGGAAAGTTTTCTGAAGTATATGGTCAACAGTGAGACGTATTTGTTAAATATGAATCAATAAAATTGCCTTAGAATCAATTTTCAGAGAACGTCCTGAAGAGAGCAGCACAAAGGAGGCTTGTTAATGTGTATGTTTCCACTTGCTAATGGTGGGATGGCTTTTAATTATGCTCTTCTCAGCAATGCTTTTCAATATGAAATTCTTGTGAAGGTACAAAAATTTGTGTATTCTAGTGCAGGAAATCAAGGGAAGAAGACAGTGTTGCACAATTCTAAAGAAAAGGGAAGTTAACATATTCAACAGTGTAATTACAAGGGGAAGACAATACTGCTCTTTAAACAGCAAAACCATAATGAAACACTTCTACCTCTATTTCTTATACATAACTCAGTAATGCCCCTTAATGTGTATATTTGAGGGCTGTTTACCTTTTTGGTTAAAGGCAGAGTACAGGGGTGAGCTGGGCTTTTTTAATCCTCAGTAGCAGGGATGGCAATGTCTTTTTTAATAGACTGCATGAATACACAGAATATGCCATAGCATAACTATAGTTGAACACATGCTGCAGGATGACAATATGGGAGAGACTGAGAATAAAAGACTAGCAAAAACAAAGATGAAAGAGAAAATAAGGGCATAAGAGGAAAAAAAGGTGGTTAAATAGAAGAACAATTGGAGAACTTAGGAGAGCAGTGTGAAACAAAGAAGAATAGCATCAAAAACTTTTTTCCACACAAATATCACAGAGCCACAGAATTCCTAAGGCTAGAAGGGACCTCTGGAGATCTCCTGGACCTGCTCAAGCAGGGTCATTTCCAGCAGGCTGTCCAGAAGTACCCAGCAAGCACTACCCCTTTTCTCAAGGTCGGAATTTGGTGTCACCTGCTCAGCAGTCCATTCACAGCTTTCAAGAAGAGCTTCAGAGGCAGGATTTGCTTGTCTTATCCAGCATTTCATGTGGTCACAATTACTATACACAGCTGAAGGAAAGTGACAGAAGCAAGTGGGCTGGGTAAATGGAGGTGCAGGTCTAGCAAGGCAAAAATGAAAGGGTTTTGGCAAGCCTTTACAGTACAAGACAAGTAAATAGACTTGTGGTACTATCATAGCAATTGTGCTTTAGCTCTGGAGGTGTAATTCCCTCAGCTGAACATTATTTTGTCTTAGCATGAGCTCTTTACCAAAGTAGCATGAGTAAATGAGTCCAAAACTAAAATGAGTCTTCTATTTTAGTATAAAAGTATTTGAACAAATATTGATTAAAATTCTAATTCTTAGCCTATACATTTATAACTTTTTTAAAAGCATTTTATATAGTAAAATTAATTTTGATTGATTTTTTGGTATTAAAAATGTATTAAGCTTTACAAGATTATACCATTTAAAAAAATAATGTGTAACAGATTATTGAATTAATAAGCTATAAACATACAACAAGATGTTTGATTAACCACTTTTTTTGTCAGGAGTTTGTTATTTGAGGTTCAAAAATATATATTTATGTCTGAAGCTCTTCTAGGGAAAAAAATCTTATTTACTAACTACATAAGCACTATACGCCTAGGATATGCTCTTCACTGCAAGCTCTTAATGAGGCTGTTGCAGCACTGTATCAAATTATGATAAAGCCAAAGTGTCCTTGAAGAACCTGAGCCAGATTCTAGATGCTTTAAAGGAAGCCATGCAAGTCAATGTGTTCTTTTGAAAGCGCAGATTGTGGTAAAGGGCTAATGGAAGGGGGATAATCAGTGATAGTTTGGAGATGTGAAAGGAGGTCAGAGGGTCACCATACTTGTAGTAACTATAGGGTGTGTGTATCATGCCAGGGGTGGGGGGCGTAGTGAGTAAAGGTTGTAGTGACTGGGAGAAGGTGGAAAAAGGCAAATGTCATGTCCATCTTCTAGAAGGGAGATCCGAGAAACTACAGGCCAGCCAGCCTGAACTCCGTCTGTGGGAGGACTAAGTAGTAGATCCTCCTGGACACTGTCTCCAGGTGTTTGAAAGACAAGAAGGTGCCTGGGGGCAGGCAGCAAGGGTTTACAAATGGCAAATTCTGCCTGACTAATGTGACTGGCTTTTATAATGAGATAAGTGAATCTGGGGAGAAGGGGAGAGCAGCTGATGTCATTTACCTTGACTTTAACTAAGCTTTAGACGCAATCAACCAATGACCTCCTTTAACCAGATTGGAGAGGTATGAACTAAGTTAAGTAGAAGATAAGGTGGAATATTGACTGGACCATTGGGCTCAAGGGCTGTGATCAGCAGGAGCAGGTCCAGCTGGTGGCCAATGTACTTCAAGGGTGGATACTGCAACTGTTACTATGTAACATAGTCAGTGACAAGATAAAGCACAGATCACAGCAGAGTGGAAAACAGTGGTCAATGCTCTGAATGATCTCAGCAGACTGGAGAAATGGGCTGGAAGCACCCTCATGAAGTCCAGTGAGTGGTGGCACAGCACCCTGCATCTGGTACAGAATAGCTGTTGCTTTACAAGTAAGTCAGCAGTGATGTTGCAACCAAGAAGGTCACCAGCATTCTGGGCTACAAAAGCAAAAGAATAGCCAGCCGGTTGAGAAAAGTGGTTATTCCCATCCATGGAGTACTTGTGAGATTGCATCTGGAAAACTGAATGCTGTTTTGAGCTACCCAGTGTGTGAAAGACACAGACATAAAACAGAAAATCCAGAAGAAGGCCACCACGACAGTGAGGGTACTGGAGCACATGATGTACACGAAGAGGCCATGAAGGTCAGGCCATTAGTCTGAAGAACAGAAGGTTGGTGTAAATTATAATGTTCTCTACAGGAACTTAATGGGCAGATACAGAGAAGATGGAGCCTTCTAGGAAGTCCACAGTGACCTTTTCATTGTGAGAGGCAACAAGCACGAGCTGAAACAGACCAATTAGACATCATGGGAAAAGAAAAACTTAGAAATGTGTTCAAACTGTGGGACGGGTGGTTCAAAGAGGCTGTGGAAACAGTAAAAATTGGCTGGTAATGGCCCTGGAAAACCTGGCATAACTTCAAAATTGGCCCTACTTGGAGCTGAGGCTTCAACCTGATGATCTCAAGAGGTCCTCTGAATCCTGAAGAAGGTTGAGATAGTGGAGTAATTTTACATGGTTTTAAATTTAATTTTGTTTTCTTTGTGGATTTGAGTTAGGTATACAGTGTGTTGACAAAAATCTTATCAGTTCATAAAGACCATATTTAAATCCACTTAGGAAGGTTAATGGATAAGTGGGGATTCAATTCCCCATAAAGGTGGGCAAAGTGATTCTACAGGGTAAATGCAGCTGCTAATGAAAAAGGCTTTGTGCACCAACAGCTGAATTGCATATAGCCCTGATGTTGGCAGGTGCATGTAACCCATTCTTCCTTCTGCATATAAGCTCCAGGTAGACCTTTATGAGACAGCAGCCATACCTGAATGGCCTACCAAGTTCATAAGCTACCAACAATTTGCTCATAACCTTTCACCTTATGGAAAAATAATTTCACTTCTTTGAAAACCAGTTAGAGACACACCTGCAAATGCTGATTTCATTCACCTCGTGTACCAGTTTTTAAAGAAATATGGTATGTAGAAAAAGTAAGTAAGAAAAAAGAACATTGACAATATATGATTATACCGACCAGGAAAACACAGATGCATTAAGATTTTGAAGTTTTTTCCTGTTAATGGAAGGGTGTGTGTGTGTGGGTGTGTGTGGGTGTGTGTGTGTGTGAAAGTTATGAGAGGTAATTCAACCAAACTTCACTGAAAATTTAAAATAATTAAAAACTTCTCTTGATACTAAATTTCACATCAGGAAAGGTTTGCAGATCACAGTGAATAGTCAAATGGATGCATAATGTAATGTTGTGAACAAAACAGCAAGCCGAATAATGTAGGGGAGGAAGGTGAATACAAGAGGATGACAGGAAACTTTTATTGCTCTTGTTTAGAAAGGATGAAGTTTTCCTGAAAAACTAAGCCCAGCTCTACTCAGCACAATGCAGCAATGGTGACACTGGAGAAGGTTCAGAGAAGAGTTGTAATGCTGAATAAAATCTGCACTGAAGTGTGTTTATCAAATCTATTTCCCATCTGGAAGATGGTCCCTTCCCTGCAAAGAATAGCAGTTAGGAACTACATAATTACTGGTCTTTGCATACAATGATACTTGTAACCAGGGGTTTGGGTTTTGGCCTTAGATGACAAAATGTATTTCCTTATGAGTTACAAGCTTGTAACAAATTTCAGTGGATCTGAGCATGTGAGTCCTTAAATCTCCTCTCCCAGAGTTGGGCTAGGAAACTCAGCCACGCAGGAGCCGGGGCTCTCAGAGTTGAGACAATCAACTCCATGTTATATGGACTATCTTTTCTGCTCCGACCTCAGCAAGTGAAAAGATCTTCCTTGCTTTTCCCAGTAGATCTATGTATTAGTTTAATAAAGATTTTTGGTTATGTTAAAGGATGTGCGAAGTTAGGGAAAAAACCCTCAAGCTTTCATAAATAAGAAATACTGGAATTAAAATTATTTGTTTAATTCTAAATTGGACTGTTTATGGTCTCAAAATCAAAGACACACCTTTTTCTTTTTTTCCCCCAGTGGACCACTGTTTCACTTTGCATAGGAGAACGAATGAATCACAATTGTGAAGTAAACGAGATTATTGCCTGTATAACTGTTAGCTTATGTGGTACAGAGATTTACACAGATATGATAAATGAGGTCAGAGGAAAAGCTCTGTCTCTCCAGGACTCTTAACCCCATTTTTTTGCTGAGTGGGTTTTTTTAAATTTTTCTTCCCCTTCCTCTTTTATGCCTGCCTGTGTCTGGACAGGGTGGAAGAGCTTCCTGAAGATGAAGAAGTAATTTCTCTGTCAAATACAACTGATGGAGAGGGACATTCAGAAAGAGCTGCTGCAGCCCCGTGCTGGAGCTTTGTCTTCTGAAGATGATGTCTGTATGGAAAATCATGCCAGGGTCCATAAAGGGGACAGAGGAGTCCTGTAACTTTGTTCGAATAAAGGGAGAGAGTCCACTGAGGCCCACACCGGCGGGGTTTTCTCTCTCCAAGGTTTGGAAGACTCAGCCTCCTTCTATCTAAACTCCCGGCTGCAGGTTGCCCTCTTCCTTTCCCCATTGGCTCAGGTACTAGGAAGGTACAGCTTTCCCAAACCACCTACCACATATTCCCCCTTGAACGTTTCATTTCCCCCCAAGGTTCAGGAACTCATGCTTGTGCAGACCCACTTGTCTGTTTCAGGAGTCAGACTGTCTGGGTTCTGCAACAAACCTGCAGCTTGAATTTGGTAGAGACATGAAGACCCATTTCAAAGACATTAGCAGCCATACCCTCACTCATGGAATTGTTTGTAAAGACATTAGTACACATCTTTGCTATCACGTCAAAAGTACTCCAGCTAAAACAATGTCATTTAATGTGGATTGGATCTCTGGTTACTTTCGCATCAAACCTCTAATTGAGCATATAAAAATGACAAACCCTCTATCCCCATCTCTTAATGGGACTAAATTCAAATAGATTTCTGTTGGCCATCCCTCCCATTTCTGAGTTCTCTCACTAGCAGAAGAAAATATTGCAAGTTTTAAGCTACTTGATTGCAAAGACGTTTTTCTTTAACATGGGGGAGGAGAGTTGGAAAGAGTTTTCTTTTAATTTGTTTGGAGAAACAATTGAACTAATTTTGTCCAATGAAAGAAAACAGCTTAAAAAAATAAAGTCAGACAAGTATGGGAAATTATATGCAGCACAGTAGGGCAAAATGTAACCATCTGAAAAACAAGTATTATGATCAAAAAAATATTGGACAGGCCTAATTGCAAGCAGAGTTAGCTATACCATTAGGAACAATAAATAATCTGCAGATAGCTACAGAATAATTTGGAGCTGCAAATCCAGGTTAGAAAATGTCGAAAATAATGACTTTTGCAGTGTGTAAAGTATAACTCGCCATTATTGGTTCGTAGGAAAACGTAAAGCTTTTCACGTAAGATTTCTGCATCATGGATTGCTTTTCGAACCAAAGGGCAATGTTTAACAATCGCCCTCCAGCCCTTAACAAATTTTAACTCATGTATTCACTTCTCCAATCTAAGGAAAGCCTGCATCTCAATCCTCTCGCTCCCATGAGTGAGATACAGCTGACACGATTTTCAGCATGTGTGTCTTTTCTTTTTTCCCTTTTTTTTTTTTTTCTTTTCCCCCGGAGGCAAAGAAAGGAAATAAGACTGTGTCCCCCCGCCTCGCTGTTATCGTGAATATGGGCCACTGAAAAGCCGTAACAGGGTTGACTACTCCGGTCTCGCCTGGGAGCGGGATTCCTCCGAGCACGGACAGCAAAGGGCCACAGCCAAAGTCTCTCCCTCCGAGGGCGAAGGACTTTGTTTTTCCCTTCCCCTTTCTCCCCGGCTCGGGTGCCGAGGAGGAGGCTCCAGGGAGCGCTGCGCAAGGCTGCGAGCGGGGCGGCTGCCATTGTCCCTGCGGGCGGGGCGCGGAGCGGAGCGGAGCAGCTCCGCACTCGGCCGAGCGGCAGCGGCGAGGGGCGGTGGCGGCCCCCGGACCGCGCCGCGCTGCCGCCCGCCCGGCCTGGCCTCCCCCCGCCCGGGGCCCGGCCGCTGCCGCCGTGCTCGGGGGCAGGGGGGAGTGACTTGTGCCTCCCCCTGCCTCCTCCCCGTCCAGCCCTCCTCTGGGTAGAAGGGGAGGAGGAGGAGGAGGAGGAGGGCGAGCGGTGGGAGGGTCTCCATTGAAATAAACAAGCAGGCAGTTATTAAAAAGGAACATGGCGGCCGCAGCCCCAGCTTCAGCTTCATCTTACAAAGCGAAGGTCAGCGCCGGCGGCAGCGGCGGGAGACGGCACTGACCCTGGTAACGGCTCCCGCACGGCCCCGGCGCGGCGGGGGTGTGCCCGAGCCCCCCGCGCCTGCCCGGCCGCCCCGTGGAGCGCCGGGGGGACGCCCGGGGCCGCGCCGGTGCGCGGAGGGGCGGCGTTGGCGGGCGGCACCGCGGCCGCGGCGAGGCGGCTTCCCCCGCGCCGACGGCGGGGGGAGCGGGGCGGGGGCTGCGGCCCCTCCGTGGGGAGCCGAGGGACCGCGGGGCCGCCCCTTGCCGGGGCATCGTGCTCGCACCCCCGCGCCCGGCGGTGGGGGGTGGGCGCGCGGGGTTACTTCCCCGGGACGTCCCCCTGATTCGGCGAGGGAGGGGGGGATCGGGCACCCCACCCCACCCTGCCGGGCCGAGGGGACCGGTTTCCTGCTCCCAGGCCAGGCGGAGGTCGGGTGCCGCCTCTCCGCGCCCCTGGCTGGGGGCGAAAGTGCGAGGAACCGGGAAGGCGAGAGGCTGATCTGGGGGTCAGGGACTGCCCTGGCCGGGCCGGGGGAGGATGGGGCAGCGGGGTGCGATTTTGAAGGGATTGTTCAGGACGTCCCCCCTCACCCCCACCGCGCAGCGACAGCGAAACTTGAGGGAGGGTCTCTCCCCGATGACAAAAGGGGTGATTTGGGGAGCAGAGCGGCGCACGCCGCCTCCTCTCCCCCGGCTGACAACGACTCGGTGCGCAGCGGCGCGGGCCGCTCCGCGCTCCCTCCGCGGGGCCGAGCCGGCCGGCCCCCTTTCCGCGCGGGGCAGGGACCGCGGCGCCCGGCGCCCTCTCCCCTTCCCCCTGCGCAGGGCGCCTCGCCGCCGCTCCGCGCCCTCAGGGGACGCGAGGGGAAGGAGGGGGCGAAGCGGGCAACTTCTCTAACTTTGTGCGCGGGGGCTGTGCCTGCCCGTGCGCGCCGCGCAGCGCCGGGCCGGGCCGGGCCGAGCCGCGGGGGCGGGCGGCGGGGCGTCGCAGCTGCGTGCGAGCGCAGCCCGGGGCGCCCGGCCGCCGCCTCCCCGCGGCCCGGGGAGGGGTGGGGGCCCGGCCGCCGCAGTGCCGTGTGCCTGCGTGTGTGCGCGGGGCGGGGAGCGGCGGCAGGAGGAGGGGAGAGAGGAGAGCGGCCGGCCGGGCGCGGGGCCGGGGTCCCTGGGCGGGTGCCGCTCCTCTCGCTCCCGCTTCCCGCAGCGGGCGGCGGCCGCGGGCGGGGCGCTCCGCGTGGAGCGGAGTCCCGCGCGTGGGGCGCGGGGGAGGGGTGCGGAGGTGCCCGCCGCCTCCGCGGAGGGCGGGTGCGCGGCCCCTCCCCGCCTCCGCGGGGGGCGGTGTGTGCGCCGCCGCGGGCAGCGCGCGGCTCGGAGGCTGCGGGGCGAGGTGTAACCGGAGCCGTGTCCCTTTCCTCCCTCGCTGCCCCTCGCTCCTTTGCCGCCGCTTGGGCCTGAGCGTTTCCCCCAGCTCGGGGACCGCACGCCGCTCTTGGCCGGAGAGGGGCATTGAGGCCGTGTAGTTTGTCTGCGGGAAGCCTGCCCGAGAGCCTGGCAGAAAAAGGTGGGGGGGAGGGAAATAAAAAAAAAAAAAAAAAAAAAGGCAAGGAGGTTGCTGGTAGTCACTGGGAAATCATATCTATATATCATGAAATATACTTAGTTTGACTTAGCATGTATACTTCGGTCTGAAATGTGTGTATGTGGGACACTGTGTAAATATACTTGTAATTTACCAGGGAGAGTCTCCTTGTGGAAGGAGAACAGCCTGCTTGTTCGATAATAATGAATTGTTTTTATATTTCTTTCTTCTTTCTTGTTTTCTCAGAGTAGTAAGAAGCAGGTGAATAGGCTTTAGAAGTCAACCTATAATGTTTAAGTATAATGTGAGCTAAGCATATAGTGCCTGGCTATGGCAGTTACAGCAGAGCTCTATTGCCACTGTAAATAAGTAAGCATTTAAGACTGCCAGTCTTTGTACTTCAAGCATTTTTTTCGTTGTTGTTCTGCCATTGTGGCTGAAGGCAGTCATTTGGATTTTATCCCTTTGGGTTTTTTTATGTACTGAACTATAAAAACAACTCTAGTCAGTTAATTTCCTGGCTCCTTATAACCCAGTGGCAGTGTTGGGCCACCTGGTGGGCTCCTCTCATGGGGGAATCCTCTGGCAGTGCCCAAAGGGAGGGAGCTGCTGGTCCACTGTGTTGGATGCTCTCAGAGAAATGACAATGTTGTGTTGTACGTAATTTTCAATGTCATACTGAAACTATTACTTCCCAAAGCAGGCATCTTGTTTGCTTACACACAGCTTAATGTGAATGGAAACTGGTTGGTTTATCGCACTTGGTGTAGGTACTCTGCCTCCTACTTTTTTCCAGAACATTTGTTTGCATACGTCAGCAGTGGTGTCACAAATAGGATGTAGCAGGCTTGTGCATATTTGCACACACAGACGTGTATGCAAGCACATATGGACACTCATGCATTTGTATCCCTTATTTTGGCATTTGTGGGAACAGCTCTTTGGGCACTGGACATAGAAGTTGGCTCTGCTGTGTCATACAAAATAAAGAAAGTTGTAAATTGCCCCCAGATATTTAATCCCTAAGTCTGAGAAGTGCTGTGAGAAGCCTAATGTTCATAGGAAGTCTTGGTTTTCTACAGTCTTGAAGAAAATACTTGTCATGGACTCAACCTTCAAAAATATTAAGAGCAACTTTAAGAAGAAAGATTGATCTTTTTAACATCATGCAATATTTTGAAGAATCATATTGTTTTTAATATGTTTTTATCCTGTTGGGCATTATGCAATAAATGCATGTCAAATGTCCCGCGATCATCTCATCTTTTTAGTCGCTGTGCTCTTTTATTTCACATAAAACCTGAAGATTTCTCAACTTTGTATTTTCTCCGGCTTGTGGTCTTTACTAGGGAGAGAATCCGTGTATGATACAGTTCTTCAGTATCTCTACAATGTCAGAAGGCACTTTACTAAGTGTGTAAATTCCTCATTGTGTGTCCTGGTGGTGTCAGTGCTAAATTTGAAACTCAAGACATTTGAGGAAGAAATACTTTATTGCCATCAAGAATGGTACTTTTGGAATCAGTCTAAGTTTTTAAACAGGAATTGTGTTATTTGAGAGAGAAAAGAAAGGTTATCTCTGGTGGAAACATTAGAAAATGAAAGGTATTTATTCACTTGTAGTGTAGTGTATTGCATTAAACTGAGACTCTGAAGTAGAAATTAATTACTTAAGAATAATGTTTATGTTTTTATTATCATTAAGGGTGTAGCTTGCTCATTAGAAGGCTGAAAGGCTCTGTTGAAAGAGGCATGTAAACCGTCTGTAGTGTTGGCATTCCCAACTTTTCCTTCCGTCCTTAAAAAATCCAGTAAGAGCTAGCCCATCTGCAGGGAGCCCAGATTTTGCAGCAGGAAGAACAAAGTCAGTGAGCGAGCCAGCTGCTGCTACAATGCCCACTGTCTTCTGCTCCTTGCCTTTGTTGCTGATGTCACTGTCTCATTGGCAAAATCTGGGCTTCTGCGCTCAGCTGGAGTTTCTCTAGCACCTGACACCAGAATTGCAGGGGCTTAAGAGGTCTAAGCCTTGAGGATGTTGTCAGTTCATTTGAAAGAAAAAGATGAACCAAAGACAGCTACCAAATTTAAATATAAACGTAGCTATCTTTGTCTGCCGAGCACTAATAGATTGTGCATTGGAGAAAGGCAACACTGAACTAAAACTGTTCTTGCCATGTTCAGTTCTTTGTACATTTACTGTTGCTGGCCTCTCTAAACAATGCAGTTTGCATGCAAGTAAGTATATTTAACAAATCCCACGCATTTCTTCAGTATTCTTATAGGCATTAAAATGCTCAATATTCATTTGTGTCCATGTTTGGCTTTAGAGGTCAGAGGTTAAATGTGTTGTTACTGTATATACTCTGCTGTGTGACACAGCATTTTAAACTAAGAACAGAGTAACATTGATAATTACTTTATAGAAGGCATATAACAGCATCCATTCATCCACCCATTTTCTGCTGTTAGTTAACTTAGTTACAGACGGCTACTCTGGCAGGATCCCCTATTTTTATTTTTAAATGAGGTGAAGTTCACTGCACTACTTTATTTTTGTTAGTTGTTAAAACATTCTTATACTTCTGGCAGCAGATAATGACAAATTCTTCAATGTAATGCTGGGAGCAAGGGAGGCGGAGAGGGAGAAACAGGGAGGGAGAGGAGGGGAAAAAACCCTCCTGAGCATATGGAGACATCCAGAAAAAGATGTGCATCGTCAGCTGTGATTCCATTGTGTGCTTGCAGACAGGATCTGAGCTCTTCTTCTCTTGGGAATTTAAACCTTACAGAAGTATTCTTTGGCTTTTACCCGTCAGAATAATGGCGCTTAGATAACATATATTTCATCTATTTATTATAGATAATATTTTGATAATATTTTATGATTTCAGGGAGTATATACAGTTGCCAGGACTCCTGCTCTGTGTTGGAATAGCATTTTAAACAGTTATATGTATTGGTGAAATGGCAACTATGAAGAGTAGAATAATTTGTAATATTACATCAGTGGTTACATATTATGAAGGCATCTTACCAGTTCTACAGTTAGTAGTTTGTCAGCAGTATTTACATTATGCAAACACACCCTATTTTTAATGATTCAGTAGCTTAGCCTTTTCAAAATATACCAAGTAGAAAAGTGACATGAAAAATGACAGGTTGTATAGTTTAATCAATTTAGGATACAGAATTAGAAAAAAAAAAAAAGACAACCCAGGGAATTTTTTAAACAGTTTTAAGACAAAGCCATTTTGTCAGTGTTGTGAGTATTCAGAAATAGCATTTATATAATGGAAAATGAGTGGAAGAAATTAATTTTCTTTCGTTCAGTCCTGCATTTACCTATTACCTAGAACAGCCTCTCCTCTCCCAAGCATCTGGAATACTTTTGCTCATTTTATACAATTATTTTGAGTTGATGAATAGTTTGAAAAATAGATCTTGAATGTGGTAGATTTGCTGCACTGCGTTTTGTAACTGTTTATGATTTTTCAATCTTTTTCTGTGGAAATTGCACGTTATTCAAATCAAAGACTAATGGAAATTTTATTTAAGAATTTTATGGATATATAATGGAAACAATTCCTATGGAAAATGTATCGTCAGTGGAGTGCTTGACATCTTGAAGTTTGAAATTAGTTCATTAATTTAAATGTCTGAAGCTATACCGCAACATATTAACAAATGCACATTTTTTTTCTTCTGCAGCTGCATCATTATGCTATTCCAAGTCCTGCACTTCCTTAAATGGCTTCCATAACAATCTCCCATTAATACAGTTACTGATAGATATTATTTTTCCTTTGCTCTCATTTTAGCAGTTACAACTGATAGTAAATCTCAGTCTTTCTGGGAGTGCGCTCCCATTACTTAGGTATTCAGAAGCT
Organism: Lichenostomus cassidix; assembly: GCF_008360975.1. Classification (NCBI taxonomy): domain Eukaryota; kingdom Metazoa; phylum Chordata; class Aves; order Passeriformes; family Meliphagidae; genus Lichenostomus; species Lichenostomus cassidix. Next base: position 118,917,960 of record NC_139482.1, on the reverse strand, counting down.
TCTTTGGAATGTGCATTTGCTTTTTGCAGCTAAGATGCAATGCCCTCAGTAAATCCTATTTACATTTTTTCTCTTTGTTTTCAAACTTCAAGAAGTTATTTGCTGTTTGAAAAGGAAAATTTGTATTTTGCTAGAATAGTCCACATTACATAGAAACCTTTAATGGATGAATGAAAGGGCAGAGTATAGGCGACAAATTAATTAAAATATCTACCAAATGTGTGGATTTATCCGTAAATCTTAGGTAGTGTGGATCACATGAGCTTCTATGAGGGGACATAGTGAGAATATATATCTGCTGTAGTGTTGCCTGAGAGTTACTGTTTTGATGCTTTTTAAGTGAGCTATGTAAGGCATATTGTTGCTCTTGGTTAGGATTTATAGTGGGCATATCACAATTGGCTGCTTTATTGGCTGCCTCAGTGGAGAAGCCTGGGATTGAAGAATGGGCATGGAAAGTGAAAGAACATTTTGCTTGTTAGGTCAGAATTATTATGGAATTTTATTCTTACTCTGCCTATGCTGTAATTCATCTGTGTGTGAACAGATTTAGTTTTTCATTGCTGTCAGTATTGATCTCTAATGAGCCTTGCCCATGGATTTTGAAGAAAATCACTCCAATTAAAAACAATGCAGTTTGTCACCTATTTGTACCTCATGGATTATGTAGGAGATACTAAACTCCATTTAAAAAGAAAACTTCTTAAGAATAAAGTCTGCCTATGAATAAATTTGATAGTATATGCTGACACTTTTATTGCAGATATTTTTATAAATTTACAAATTCATCTTATGCCTTTGTGATGGAATTAGAAATTAATAAAAAAAACCAAAAAACCTAAAGCAACCCACACTCCATAGAAAACCCAAGGTCATAAATTTTAATACCTGTGCATCTGGGGTGGCTACAGTGGAGACTGCTTTTCTTCATTCTGCTTACACCATGCTTTGAATTCACAAAGCAGCTCTTCAGTCCTTACTCTTTACTCTTTCAAAATTGTTGTCAGGACTTGCTGATTGACTACTTATATATTCTGAGTATATACATGTGATTATTGTCAACTAATTTCACTTGCTATCCTCACTCGGATTTATACTTTGGCCTCCAGATACATGAGCAATGTCCTTGTCCTGTTCTATCCATTTTCCGAAAGAGATTCTTTGTGGAGGAAGATTGAGTGTATACAAATAAATGAATTATATGTTTTAACAGTTTTCAGTTATGTTCTCAAGGAGAAAAGCTCTTCTTCCAGTCTAAATCTTTGTATTTTTTCCAAAATTGAAATTTACAGCTAGAAATGTACTATTTTCTTTAAATGTGTCCAGAAGAGTTGTTGCCATTATCTTGGGTGAAAAAAAAATCAACTTGTTGATACTTTACAGGCTATAAAATGTAGCTCTAATAGCATAGTTTAAAGTTTTTTTTACTTTAATTGCCTGCCAATTTTTGTTGGCATTTGCAGTGCAAACATACTTTTGCTTGTTTTGCTGGGTTTTTTTAAGCGTTACTTTGAAATAAAGATACTGAATTTTTAATGAGGCCTCAAAATATTTTCTTGATACAGTTCTGTGTGAAGTTAGTCATAACTCCTAGTGACATCATTTGTGGCTCCTTTTCTTAGTTTAAGAATGATGGAACCTGAAGACTGGATGTAGATGAGAAAAGCCTCACTAAACTCACCAAATTCATGCTCACTAAGCTTGCATGCTGTGGATGATCTCTTCCAAGTATGTCTGAAAGTGGGAGTTTTCACTCTCTTTTAGCTTAACTGGAGTTTGTAGCATCAATGTTGTGTGTTATGTTCACAGCAAAGTTTTTATGGGCCAAGGAGGTAAACACATTTTAGGTACCTGGAATAGAGACCTGGAAAGGAAAGAATTGGCTGTGTACAAATGGAAAATAAAGATGTAAAGTGCTCTGAAGTCAGAGGACAGTATGTTATTCTGTTCTACATCAATTGTTTTTAGTTGGGGTTTTTTGACCTTTAAACCAGTTTTCTTTTACTCTTTGTGGGATGGAGGATTGGATGGTGGTGTTGGAAAATGGCAAGTGTGGCTGTGGTGTATTCCATTTTTATATTGTAGCTATGTTGGTAATTTGTCTATTGTTTGAGGCAGAGACCTGCTCTCATGTGGGCCTTTGTGCACCACCATTAACAGTTATGCCACTGTGAGACCTGGCTTCATGCAGGAGTAGTTTCCCTTGAGTTCGGAGGGTCATCCCAAGAACCTCCTGATTCTTGTGGGATTGGCTCTAAATTTGCATAGGCATGGGTAGTGGTTGGCTTGCTTTTACTTCAAGCTCCAGAATGGGCTTGAGACGGGAAGGCAGAGGACTGACAGATAACTTCATATTCATCCCTTTTTTCTTCAATGACAGTCTAGCTTAGTTAGAGAAATATATCTGAAATACACTAGATCATACAGCTATTCAGGTACATGAGCCTGTCACTAGTTGTTGTATAATTCAAGAGTTTTATTTGGGAAGAAAGATCTTATTAGTAATGTTTTTTGTGTTTTGAAGGTGGTGCTTCTGTTGTAAAGCTATATGGTCTTTGTTTGCAGACAGTATTACAGTATTACTGTTAAACATTTTGTGAATAGAACAAATTAAGATCAGCAAAGCTTGTCCTTTCTGGTGGGGCCTTTTGCCACTACTGTAATGGTCAGGAGCCACATTACTTGGCTCCTTGAGCTGCTGTACTGGAGGCCACAGAGGCCAGGAGGCAGGATGCAAAAATAGGGAAAAACAGCAGGAAAGTAAAAGTGAGCAGCTACATTAGTTGTCAAGAAACAAAATGGTAGTAAGTACTCATTCACTGGTGCACAGCAGGTAAAAGACAGGAGATGAGTGGGAAATGCTTCTGTTTGCACAGGCAGTGTCTTGTTTACTGCTCCTCTCTGGAAAAGGTTTCCCCACTGTAGGCTGTGGCTGCAGCCCCTATCTGCTGGTGACACAGTGACTTCTCTTTGGTGTCTCTGAATTGCCAAAAGATGTAGTAGCTTACTTAAAATTTTATTCCAAGACAAGATGTTTTTTTTTCTGTCAACGAGGACCTACTCAAAGCCCTGAGTTTGTGATCCACAGAGCTTGTGTGCTTTTTGGACATTCCTGAGGAAGTAATGTAGTCTTATCTTCTGTGTATATATTTTATATAAGAATACTTCTTTGTTAGTGGTGCCCCTGAATAGTCTGTTACTGTAGTGGTATCCTGTCTGTGATTGAAAGAACTTATGCAGAGTTTGTTTGAAGAAGGTTTCTGTAAGATGGCAGAAATGACAAGGAATGAAGTTGATTCTAAATTCCATTTCTCTTGAGGCATAATTAGTGTGTGCTTTTTTTTCCTGTTGATGACTCTTGTGTATCTTTCATTTTATTTGTGTTCTCATTTACTTTATGTTCTGCCTTTTTGTTTGTCAGAATAAGAAAGGAGAAAACGCTTCTTTAGTAGTTTGATTGGGTACATTTGACATAAAATGCTACTTGACCTACAAACAGAAAGGCAGGTATAATATTTATGTGGGCTGTGGCATGCTCCTCCTCCCTTGAAGAAATTATTTTGCTGTGCAATGTATGTCTTCTGTTCTATGGGACTCTTTACTGCTTTATGGGGCTCCATACTAGTGAAAGGCTTTCTGCTCACTGATGCTTGTCACTTGGGTCAGGAGTGTTGTAAGTGGAGGCTGAGAGAAGAAACATGCTTCTGTACATGCAACTTATAATAATGGTTGAAGGAACACCAGTTTCTCCTTTTTAGAGATTTGAAACTAATGTGCTATCAAATCAAGCAGTCAACCAAAAAAAGGAACCAACCACTTTCAGAGTTCTCACAGATTCTTTAGTGAAAATAGAGGCTGTGTACTGTGTAAGTTGATGTAAACATTTTAGTTGCTATCACTGTGAATTTGCAGTAGGCAGCAGGTAGAAAGGAAGTTGTGTGCCTGGAGTGATTGTGCAGCTGGAAGGGGGTTGTAGTTATGTCTGGAAAAGCAGATAATGCTCTGCAAAGCTTGTGTTTCCCTTGTTGTGTTATGCTTAAAACGGCAATGTGCTATACATCATATTTTTGTTTTTCTATGCCTGTCTCCACAAAAAAAAAAGAGACTAATATTTTTCTCTCAATTTTTTTCCTAGCATGCTTGAGATGTATCTGAGTAGTGAGGCCCCCTGCACACACAGCCCCTAGAAATCATTGTCTGCATCGCTGAGTCTTGGTGAGTTGCCTATATCCTATTGCATTTAATTGGGTTGTGTTACAGTTTTATCTTCTTCACTGGGGAGTTTGATGTGAGATGTCTTAAAATGATTGTGTGGATACAGCAGAACAAGCCTTGATTTTAAGTAATGTGTGACACTGTGCACTGAGTGGAAATACTAACATTTTAGAAACTTTGAAAAATAGTACACAGTTTGCTTATGGAGGAGAGGGTCCTTGCTTTGGTGCCAGGACCAGGAATGTGATCTTCTTTCTCAGCAAAAAGGCCCATGTTGATCCCTTCAGCCTTTCTCACTAGGTTTGTTTGATATTTTATGCTGTAGCTGAGGAATTGACGTTTTTCAGATGTGCTGATTATGGTCTGTCTTATGGCAAAGGTTGAATATGAAATAATACAAGCTTTTCTATCCAACTCTGTGCACTAATAAATTACTTAAATTGAGGGTTGAAATTGGTATAATGACACTGATGACTTAAACTGCTTGTTGCTCAAGAATTACTGTCTGATGACTCCATCAGGCAATGCTGTGCCTGTTTAACTCTGCTCTCAAGAAGGGATAATACCACTGAGAATTAGAAAAAGAGACCCCTGCAGATTGTTTAAATGCAGTCTAATAATAGTTTGGTAGTGCAGTGAAAGAAAGTAGAATATAAATGCTGTGGTTTTATTTTAGGTATGTTTGATAGATCAGTATACTCACTTGGTATAAATCTTTTACAACAAATACGCTTTTGAGATTTTATGTGAGAACCTTTTCAGTGTACTCATGAATAAATGTTGTCTTTTAACACATAGAGTGACTTATTAAGGTCAGAAATATGTATTTTTGAGGCTCGTACACTAAATATAGAGGTGGGAAGTGAGCCTTCTGAAAGGGTTTTTAGTTGTTTGGGGGATGGCATTTTATAAACAGCCAACCAAATATGGATAAAATTATGTATGTCCACATCAAGTATCATTTCCTCTTTTGTTAATTACATTCAGTAGTTTTTGCAAACAATGCTTTTCTTTAAACTTACTTAATTTTATAGCATCAGTGAATGAAAACAGGTTAAGCAGTTTTCCAGAGCTTTTTTCTGTCTTTTCTGTTCTCAGCTCAAATACTTTGCAGTTCATTCTGTTCAATGAAGTTTATAATACTGGTTAATAATTTGTTTTTGTTTTATATTAAGTTGAAAATGCTTAGCCACAGAGATATTATTTATTTACACTTATTACTTACACTGTATTAATTATTATTTATTTATACTGCTTTTCTGGACTGCATAATCATAATGTGCTTGTACAGGTCTCAGTAATGATCTGCTTTTGTAATCATTTAAGCAAATTGTTTAAAAAAATACAAAGACTAAAATATTTTTCTCCTAGTGAGTAGCACTCAGAATGAGTTAGGTGTGTGTAATAAAGAGAAGAATGTCACTGCCAAAATTCTCTATTGCGAACATGAAATTTTGTTGTCAAGTTGATCATATGTTTGTTTTCAGTTGTCTCAATTCTAATTTTCCATTAAAAAACCTCATGCATTAGGGAAATACTAAAATCCAAAGCAATTTCAATATAATTGCTTGGGTTTTTTTCTTAATTGATTTATGTGGAGAAAAAAAACCCTGTCTTTTCCTTAGTGTTGCTACATTCTGCCCCAAAACTATGGATTTGCTTGGTACAGTAACAGAAAAGAATCTGTTATCTTTACCGGATGCTCACCAAAATGCAGTTGCTGTGTTTAGGAAATTCAAAACCTTTAATAAGAGCAAATAGGACATAAATCTTTGTATGTGAAGTCTATGGTGATGACAGTGAGGAATAAACCACTCTAAAACATGGGTGTCATGACAGAATTTATAGGACAAGGATTAAGTATAGAGGTAGTTTTCAAAATATCCTTCTCCTTTAAAAAGTGTGGTTACCTCTGTGTTCCTGTGATAGACAGTTCAGCAAAAGTAGGTTCCATAAGCCAAGGAATAGTTTAAAATATTGGCTCCATTGAAACCTTGGGAGTTCTATTGGTTTTTCAATGTCCAGGGTTTCAGTCCTGTTGTTTGACATACTTGCATGTTCACCTTCTCTGTTGCAAGATCAAAGAGCTGTAGCTGTTTATTTTAACCAGTATACCCATCTGAAATTATACTAATATTGGAAGGATACATCAGTTGGAGTTTCATTTAAGAAATCCTGCCTTGGCTTTTGACTAGTGTTGCTTGTGGAATAATAAATGTTGGGTTTGACTGTATGTTGTGAGACTGTACCACGACTGTGACTGAAATTGTGCACATTCAGCTTGTCTACCACTGTATCAAGTTTTTTGGAAAGTGAAACTACTACTTAAAACTTATTTGGTCTATTTTTCTTGTTGAGGTAGTGGGAAGAAGCTGCTGTGTGCTAACAAAAAAAGGGATGCAATTAGAATGATGATAAGTTTAGACTTACGAAAAACCCAAACAAATAAAAAATCTACTTTAATTCCTAGTCTAAAAGTTACCAGTCAGAAAATATTTTTTTTGTGTCTCTCTCTCCTTTTTTTTGTGAAGTGGTTTGCTTTGTAAGGAATGTTTCTCAGTAAAAGGAACATAGATTAGAGAAATCTCAGTTTTCTGTCACTCTTGATCTGGAGAGTCTGTTTCCATCTTACTTTGTAGTGATTTCATTGGCATTTGTGTTGTAGTTAATGTCAAGTGTGATGGGAAATATTTCTGTGTCTATTCATTCTGAGTTATAGTGCTTGTTGTTTACAGCTGTAGTAGATATAGAAAATTCTGACAGACGTCTCATTTTTGACTGTGTTCTCCTAATACATGTGTGTGTGAAGGGAATGCTGTCAGAAAATAAAGTGCAATACTGAAAATAGAAGTGCCTTGTATCGAAACAATTTTTAAGAGCCTTGGGTATTAGTTTAAGGATGTAAATGAGGAAGTTACTGTAGATTTCCAAGTATCAAACCTGAATAAGGCAGAGCTCACTTCTATGACCTTGCAAAGCAAGGCTGGAATGGTGCTTACCTAGAACTCTGGAGTCAGTTCAGAGCACCCTAACTTCCACAGAAGCTATGTTTCTGAAAGAGCTGCAGTAAAATATAGGTATATATAATCTTTAATGAATCTGGTCTTCTCTGTGAGGGATACTTAATCTGCGTTGAATTGGTTTGTGATAAATAAAGGGAATGTGTTTCCATTGCTAGACCTCAAAACTGGGGAGTTGTGTTTTGCATGAAATGTGATAAGATTGTTCTGTGTGCAGTCACTGCTGTTCAGTAGTGACATTAGTTAACATGAATTGCCTATGAAGATGCTTGTAAAAGTGGATGCTTGATTATAGTGAATTTATTGTAATCAGCATTAAAATGATACTCCTAATCTGAGAGTGAAGCTCTGTGTGGGTGGTGCAGTGAGAACTGAAGTATTAGGAAATGAGCATCTATTGAGATTTATACAATTGCACCCTGAAGACTTTTTCTCCTGAAATTGGAACTGTGAGCTTATGAAGAACATTATTTTGTGGAAAAGTTGAAATTTACACAAATGTAATATATTGCATTTCTTTCTTTTAAAATATATGAAAATTTAGAGTACTGTTGAGAGAAATCTTATGCTTGCAACCAGCAGAACTAGATTGGTTAGTAATGAAAGTACTTTTAAAGTACTTTCATAGTTTTGAGGCCACAATGTTCAAATTCATTGTAAAGCTGGATTAAACTATTCTTATATATGCAAAACTCATTAACTACTGTAAACGGATTTAAATGGAGTGCTCTGTCAGTGAACTTTTTATTGCATTGATGGAACCAAACTTCATATATATCTAGGACTGTTGAAAATGCTCATTCAATTGATTGAAGCTTGCCTTTTGTATGTAGTTATATCCTGGAAGATTATTTTTAACATTGCAGTTTCTGTGAGATAAATAAAAAATATTTAGGAAATGGGATTGCTAACTTGATTTTATTCACTTCTTAAATATTGGTTTTGACTTGGTAATGGACTTTGCTAAGATTTTTCATTTCTTACCTTGATAGGAACCTTTTTATATGGACAAAGTTATACTATATTAGCATTAGCAGAAGAAATAGCTGCCATTATCATCTGTGGAAAATCAATGTATATTTTATATATAGATTGATGACATTGTATCACCAGTATTGGAGCCTAGGAATTCTAGAGGGGTCAAGAACAGGACAACTGAGCACTCACATCATCAAAGAATATGAGATGCATTTACTTGGGCAGATTTTCCTCTAGGCTGGCCTTTCGTTCCTGAATTGGGAAGAGTGAAATATTTACATGGCTTGGCTCTTGACAGTAAATAGTATTAATTAAATACAGGGCTTGAAAATGACACTGGTATTTCAGATGAAGGCCAGTAGATTTTTGCCTTGGCTTTCTGGAAATTGAATTCCAGTAGTCTGTTTATTTGATAGCATTATAGTACAATACTTTGAGGTTCATGGATATTTCTGTACATTAAAGTGGGTGAATTTTTATAATACCACAATGTGAGGATGTTAGGGTCAGAAGACTTATGTGCTATAATGGTAAGCAAATTTGAAGATGATTATAATATAAAGTGTTGTACAATGTGTTTCTATCTGACTAATTTGCTTTTATATTTACTGGACTGGCAAGAAATTACAGGTTTTCTTTTGGATGTTGAAAAATTCAGATGAAAGGTCCTAGATAAGTCACAGAAGTTCAGTATTATGAAAATTATTTAGAAATATTGGTGAGTATTACAGTATTGTTGTGCAGGGCTCTAACTCTTCCAATATTTTACAGAAACCTCCTCTAGCCATCTCACCACAACCAAAGAAGGGTGGTGATACTCTTATGTACACAATATTTGCCAATGTTTAAATGCATTGCTAAAACTCTGTTTGCAGCTGTGGCCACGATAAATGAAGAATATGCTCTGTTCTCCTATTCCGACGTCTGTTTTTATGGTCCAGATTCTTCTCTTTTTTTCATTATCAGTACTTTTCTTCCTTCAGTAATCCCAAATCAATAAACTACAGCATTCTCTGTACACCAAAATCTGTATCTTTCAAAATGACAGCAATAGGCAAACTAGGAATATTTAAAATTAGAACTGAAAAAAGAATTAGTTTTATAGTAGGTGTTGCAGTTTGGTTTTTCCTTGAGGGAAGCTGAAGTAGTGTCAGGAGGAATTAAAATGTTTCCATTCACGTTTTTTTCATCATGTTTTTCTTAGCTTATATTTGAATGTTCTCACTTAAACTTTGAAACATTATCCTTACAAGTAACACGTAGAATTGAAGATCCCTTTTTGCCTTGGATTCCTTTGTCCTTCAGTTTCCCCTACAATTTTCCCCTACATTTCTTTCTTCAGGTTTTGAGCTTGAAACTACTGTGTGGTGACACTGTTTAATAGTATTTTAAAATGGGATAAAACCATCTACATTTCTCTAAAAGTAGGTGGCCAACACATATGAAATTTCACTTGGGTTAATTTTTATGGCCTTTCAGTTTTCAGTTGTGGTTTTTTGCTTGGCTTCTCTTCACAGATCCTGGTTAACTGTGTTTTTATTGCTTCATCCTGCTGAACAGACTCATGTAAATTTTTTCTGTCTGGAGTTTACAGTATGTAACTTCCAGAATGTATCCTGTGGTGGAATAGGCTTTATGTGCAGCTGATGGTACATGAAGCTTGATGCATGACTACTAATGTTTAAAATATTCCTTGTCCCTGACTGTGATTTTATTCTTTCCTTCCTCATGAGCTTACTCTTTTGTCGATATCCAGGTTCTAGGGTCTTGATCAGCTATGTTGGGTTTGCATGGCCAAGCTTTGGTAGCAGGTGGATTCTTTGAGAAGCTGTCAGAAGCTTCCTCCTTGTCCGGCAGAGCCAATCCCTCACAGCATCAAAGATGGATGTGCTGCTGGTCAAGGCTGGGCCAATTAGAAACAGTGGTAACACCTCTGAGATAACATATTTAAGAAGAAGAAAAAAGAGTTGTTGCATGGTTTTAACTGTGGGCAGAGAGGAGCAGGGTGGGAATATGTGAGAGGAACAAGTGTGCAGACATCAAGGTCAGTGCAGAAGGACAGGGAGGAGGTGCTCCAGGTACCAGAGCAGAGGTGGGGCAGACCATGGAGAGGCAGCTGTGACCCTGCAGCCCATGAAGGTCCATGGGGATGCAGAGTTGCACCTGCAGACCATGGAGGAGCCCCACACTGGAGCAGATGGATCCCTGAGAGGAGGTTGTAAAAACCCTGTGGGAGGCCCATGCTGGAGCAGGGACCTGGCAGGGACCTGCACACCTGTGGAGAGTGGAGCCCATGCTGGAGCAGGTTTCCTGGTAGTTCTTGTGACTCTGTGGAGGACCCACAGGGGAACAGCCTGTCCTTGAGGGACTGCACCCTGAGGAAGAACGACCCACACTCAGCAGTTTTGGGAGGACTGGTGCCCATGGTATGGATTCAGATTGCACCAGTTTGTACAGAACTGTTGCTACTGAGATGGACTCAACTGGAGAGGTTCGTGGAGAGCTGTCTTCCATGTGAGGGACCCCATGTTGTAGCAGGGGAAGGACTCCTCTCCATATGTAGTGGTAAAAACAATGGTTAATGAACTGACCATGACCCCCATTCCCTCCCTTCTGATGGGGAAGAAGGTAGAGCTGAGAAGGAAGGAGGGGTGAGGAGAAGGTGGTTTTAAGGTTTTATTTTACTTCTCATTATCCTGCTTCTGATTTTGTTAGCAATAAATTCAATTAATATCTCTAATTCAAGCCTGCTTTTCCTGTGACAGTATTTAGTGAGTGATCCTTCCCAGTCCTTATCTCATGAACCCTTTGTTGTATTTTCTTTCCCCTGTCCATCTGCAGGGAGGAGTGAGAGAGAGAGAGGGCTTTAGTGAGTGCCTGGCATCCAACCTGGGTGAACCCACTACATCAACACCAAAATATCTGAGGAACCAATACCTATTGGCAAGTCAGATTGTATAACACTGTGGTTGCCACACTTAAAACATACTCAATATAAATCTACAGAAGCCAAAAAAAATCCCAAAACCAAACTACTCCAAACCAGGCCATCTTATATATCACCTGCTATTCCATCACTGTCACACCCCAATCACACTACCACCCCTACTTTACACCACAGGCTGTGTGCCACAACCTAAATGGTTAAATAGATTTGTTCTATTAATTTTTAGGTTTAGTTGGTTGGTGCCAAATATGCTGTGTATATAGCACATATGTTGCACAATAGTATGTATTTATTTTTGAATATAGGCATGGAATCATGCATATGGTGCTCTGGTCCTGTTTTAGGTACTGTGGGCACTAGAAGGGGGGAAAAAAACCCTAACAGCCTGCTGCTGCTGAACTTGATTCCAGTAACAGTAGTTATCGAAGTTGCCTCCTACTTACTCTTCCTCTTATTTGCTTCATCACTTGGTTTCTGAGCTATTTCCTTCCGCCCCCAGCTTCCAGGAGAATTGTTTTGCGGTCTTCTGATACAATCTCGTAAATCTTTGGGACAGTCCCATGTTTTGGGTCAAGACAACTTGATCCATGGTTGTGAGACTTACTAGAGAGTTAGACTTACTTGTGTGTGTGTATTTTGAGGGGGAATTGCTTACTAAAAACTTATTTTTGGCTAGCTTAAAGCTGTTAATGAGTTGGCTTGAATTTCGTAAGTATCTTCATTGAGGAAGGGAGGGGGGAAAGTCCCTGCTAATCAGAAATGCTATAATGGCTCACTTAGGAAATTCTGAAATGAAAAGTTTTGGATTTCAAGGCTAGAGTCACAGCAGGACTGAGCAGTCAGTAAGCCACAGGGGAGTCACCTGCGTGGCTGTGGGTACAGCTCTGAGCAGGAGCTGCTGCGGGTGTGCAAGGAGAGAGCTCTCGCAGGGCCACCATCTCAGTGGCACAGCCTGTGCCCGGGGTAGAGGGACAGCTGACGGCTCAGATGGCTCCCTGCTTCCTGGCCTCTGGTCTCATTCCCTGGCTGCTGCTGGGCCCAGGGTAGCCCTGCCTCTCCCCATTGTGCCAAGCTGGGGACAGGCAGGTTGCCAGCGTTTTACAGCTGTGGCCGAGAGTGTCACCCACTTCACCCGGGATGACTGCAGGAGCTGTGCGTGCAAATGCACCAGCAGGCATGGACATCAGGGATACACCCATCTTTGCTGAAGCAGGGAGAGGCAGGAGGGTGGATAGCAGCGTGCCTCCGCCTTCTGAACGCTGGGATGTGGGTGCACAGCAAGATGGAGGAGGGAGTCACACTGCTCCAGATTCAGAGCAGAGGTTTGCTTTTGGGTCTCCTGCCTCTTAGGACATGGCTGCTGTCTCTGGGCTGCTTGGTGTTTCTGAGCAGAGCTTTGCTGCCTCTGGAATAGCTCTGCTATTTTATTGGTGTGTAAATACTTTGTCAGAGAACTGATTTTCATATATTGGAAGTGAGCATCCTGTCTGTTTTACGTGTCCTACAGTAAAGGACAGTAGTTTCTTCTCTTGCCTTCTTTTATAGATGTAATTTATTTATCTGCTACCCATAAGGTTGTCTTCTCAGACAAGGTACTGCAAAGGAAGCTAAGGTATACATTCACAGATATATTTAGCAATTACATCCCCTTGTGGATGTTCTTAATGCTTTGAATAGCTTACCCTACTTTGACATGAAGTAAGCTTTCTGAAACAAGGGCATTTTTTTCCTGGTGAACTGACTATTTGCACAACTTGTAACAGTTTTAAAATATGCGTTTTTCCTGTTCAGTGGCTGAAATGAAAAATTCATTATAGGCACAGCTCTGCTCCTTGTATCAGATGTGTCATTGTCCATAATTAAATGGATACATTTGACTACAAAGATGTAATACAAATTAAAGTTTCACATGGTTGCCGCTGTATATGCTATCTTTTTTCCCCAAATCTATTGCTAAGGTCAGTGGGAGGTATTTTATCATGTAAAACTGATGAATTTTTGAAAACCTGAAAAGATCAAAATGAGACCTAATTTAAATATCTCAGAACAATTGAGAAGTAAAAACGTGAACTATATATAAAGTGGCTGGCAATGGTAGAATTGAACTCTTAAAAATTTAAACCCACCAGGGAGTACTTTGTGTTATGGTAGGAAGGGCCATATGCTGAAACTTTTCTTGCTGTTGACATGATTTGGAGACTGTTCTTACTGTTCTGATTTTGTGGAAATATTGTTGTATAAGCAGAGTGGTAACTTTTTCATAAATGAGCTGTACTCAGTTCTGTTACACTTGTGTAAATAATTTTTACTCAAGTTGTGTTGCAGAAGCTGAGAAAGGGTGACTGTGAACCTGCCCTTTGAATTTCCTCGGGGGAGTAGGGACTTTTTAAAAGACAAGATTCTGAGAAGGGAAATAAGGTTTCTTGCAGAAAGTTTCAGCTAACTGGCAGTACAGGAAAGATGAAAATGTAAAATCCAATATTGGGTCAAACCTGCTTCTGCTAATATTTCACTTGCATTAGCCAAATATAAAGACAACATTGTGTTTTTTTGGTTTTTAACTGATTTTACTTACCACTGGTAGGGAAGGAAGTCAGTAAAAGGGAGCTGGTATTTTCTTACACAGACAATGTCTCAAGGAGCAGAATAAATTAATATAACATGGTTTTCTGTGACGGTGCATATCTGAAACAACATGAGAATTTTTATTTTGTACTTTATTAATTAAAAATATGTGGGTTTTTTAGTGTGTCTTGTTTTTCTATGTTGTAATTTGTATTGATTGTAGTATTAGTTTTTAATTCTGTCTTGTTGATTTGTTTAGCATACCAGGAGATATCAACCACTCTTAAGCCATGCCAGTGATGGGTTCTGTGGCTCCTTCTGTGCTAAGCTTCTGCTGTTGTGTTGAACAGGCAGCTAAAATGGTTTATTTAGGCTGGCTGAGGGTCAGCTACAAAAATTCAACATATTGTTAACTTGGACAATTTCTTTCTTTGTTTGTTTCGTTTTTTATTCAACAGGTAATTTACATAAGGTGGCAGGAACCTTTTGTAGATTTGGGGACTTGGAATATTTGCCCCTGCATGTGATTGAAATTTCCCTGTAATTATACCCATGGGAATGAAGTTACATGGGTATCAACAGGGATGGAACTAGACCTTGTAGCAGAGACCCAGGGGCTTATTCCTCAGTGCCAGGTGTGTCGGAAATGTACTAAACAAGTCACCTGAGCTTAAGTTCCTCACTTTCTTAGCTCTAAAATGGGGTCAACCCTCATTATTTTCTACATATGCAAAATTCACATTCACTGGCATTTGTGGATTGTGTTGAGAAAATAAATAATATATTTATGTATTTAATTTTATAAAATGTAAATAAAATATCTGCTTCTCTCTACCAATGTGAATTAATACTGAAATTGTAAAAAAGAGTTAGAGAGACCTTGCCTATTAAAACATGGAAGCAGTGGCCTTTTGCTATTTTATTAAACAAGAATCAACCTAGATTGTTTTGAGTTAGCAGTATTTTTGCCTGCTTTTGTTATGAGATAAAACATCAAGTATTGACTTAACTTCACATTTCACAGGAGAAGAATTAAAAATTATCCCTGTGAAGGGTGACTATGGAGTTACTCTTTGAAATTCTAATTTAACACTTCAGTAATGGGTCAAGCCTGCTCTGAGTCCTCTGTGGGATTATTTGATTTGCTGTCTGGTTAACCTCAAGGAAAATGGGATGTCTTTAAATTACTAGAGGCGCTAGCTATCACCTTATAATGGAATCAAAAAGGAAAATTTGTTGTTTTAAATTAGGATTGTGACGTGATGACTAAGGCATTGTATGAATGGGGCTTATTTTTAAGATCTAACTTGAGGCTGAAATTGCAAGGTGGTGATTTGTTGTTGGCTTTTGTTGTTTGTTTTTTTTCAACTTACCATCAGCTTTCTATTTGGAGATTAATATAATTGAGGGATAAGGGGGAAATGTCGTCTTTACCTGGGGGGAGTTGGGGTTAGGGTTTTATTAGTTGTTTTGTCTTCAATGTTTTTACACATGGAGAAATTTTTATTTTGTGTTTCTTCTATTTGCATAAATGTTTTGTTCCCCAACAGGAAGAATCTGTACTTTTTTCATAATGAAATTGATTATGAAATTAAATTCACGTGACTGGAACTGAAAGGAGTTCTGCTTTTTATAAGTAGATAAAGAAGCAGCTTGTATATTTTGCAAGTTTATGCATGTAAAGTTTATCCTGCCAAAACATCTAAAATCAATTTGCAAATTACTGACATACAAGTACTTAAATGCTGTGTCATACATGAAGGGAGTATTTGGCAATTATTTAGTAACTTGAATTTGCGGGAGCAGAAGCAGGGGGATTTCAGTTAAAAATGAATTCACTCTAACATTTTACTTTTCACTGTTTTATATTGGAAATTTGGTGCATGTTGTTAATTTTTTTTTTCAGCCACACTTCACCTTGTAAAGTCATAAAACTAGTCACATCTCAGCAGATTACTTGTTTCTCTGTCTTGCAAGTTAAATTGAATTTTTAAACATCTATAGTTGGTGATGTCATAGGATATAAATTAAGACAACAAAAAGCTTAGCATAATGCATCATTTTTAATGATGAAGAGTATTGAATGGAGGCAAGCTGTGCAGTGTGCATTGCATATATTGAGAAAATTCACAAGACTTTTTGACATCAGTTTTGACATGAGTTGTGGGCTCAGCTCCAGCACTGTTCTGAGTGTAGCCTGTCCTACAGAACTTTCCATTGCCAATCTGTCACATACCACGTGCCTGTATTTCACTTAAGATTTCTGATTTGAGTAACTGAGTCTATACATAGTTTGAATTGCATATTTAACAGAATTTACTTACTGTTACTTCTGAAAATCTTTTGTTCCTTTTTTTATTAATGCAGCTATATTTGTTACGGTATAGCTTGATATATATATAAATTTGAAATAAATTTTAAATTGTATTTCAACTTCTGGTATCTTGTTTCTGAAGTTGGTAATTGATATGGAAATTAAAAGTCTTGACAAAATCCGAGGATTTGCAATTTTGGGAGGAAATACTGGGTAAAACAGCATAGTCATCAGTTTTGTACACAGGTAGAGGAAGGGAATTTTTTAGCCTGTGAAAGTTTTTCTGTGCTCTCTAAGCTGACACATATGTAACTAAAATAGTGCAATAAGGATTATAAAGAGAGAAAAGACACACGTTTATTTTACAGTATTTTGAGTGAAGGATTTTTTACAAACGGGAAAAGAAGACTAGTCTACTTCATTAAAATGGATGTAATGAAGCGCTAGTTGCAGCAGAAGCAAGCAGGGCTGGGCTTGCAAGCCTCTATCTGAAGAATTGCTAGCATGCCCTAGCTGGGCTGCTTTTCCACTTCAAGCTGGATAGCTTTCTGGTGATAGGAGAGGTCCTACAGCCACCCATTTATTTGCTGGTTACTAAAAATAGTGGTGCTGGAGTAAGGAGAGTGCAGCAGCACCACACCGAAAAACCTCTGCAGCCCTCCAAACACTAAGATTTAACAAGTAAGTGGTTAAAACAAAACACACCATGCCTCTCTGGCAGGCGGAGTTGCAGGCCAGCTCATCCCCTGAGTCTGGTTTGGGCAGCATTCCCTGGAGGTCACTCGTTCAGGCTATTGGGGACGAGGGTGGCTTTGAGAAGCAGAGGCAAAAAAGCTTTTGTTAGGGAATGTTTGATTTGCTTCTCTTGTTTTTCCTGGGGGCGAGAAAAATATTAACTGAAGTGTCTTAGGGGAGTATGGGAAGTCAGTCAATGGCCAGACAGAAACCTCAAGCACAAAGTATTACTGTGGAATAGAAATCTTCAGATTTGGGCTGCTATGAAGGGTGAAGAAGAGTGATTTTATTATTGACGGATGAAGTGCATCTTGATATGTCTTTCCCTTAACTGTGAAGTGACCCTTCAGAAGGTGAAAGGTGGCTCAAACTCTAATTAGCTGAGATTTGGAGATTTCCTGAATATAAAGTTATTTATTTTGCCAAATGATAACGGCCACAAATCATCAGCTTTTCTCTAAAATCCCAGCATGGTTCAAAGACGAAAAAAAGAATACCTCTTAATAACATAGTTTACACAGACTGTTTCATGCAAAAATCCTTTGTTTTTGCTTGCTACTGTTTTCTCTCAATTTTATTTTTTAAAATAGATCTGTAGTTTAGGCTGTATTTCAGATGTGCCTTTTCTTCAGTATTTGTGTACAAAACACCATTAAGAATAAAAGAAGACATACAGATTTTTCTCTTTTTTTCAAGCTTGCTTGTAGCAAGCACAGAGAAGTAATAAATATGTTCAAAATACAAATGGAAAACTTTTTCAGTATTGTAGGTATCATTTGTCATGAAAGAACTAGTCACTCAGAAACCATTTGTGTAGGTAATTCATAAGACGCTTTCTCTTTGTGATCACAGCATTTCCCCCAATGGCAACAACTGCTTTCATGTGCAACCAGTGGTAAGAACATGTATTGATGTATTTTTTAATTTCGTTTAATGTAATTGAACACCTGGAAGTAGACAGGACCATAATCATGTGAGCAGGTTTCCACAGAATCTCAATTTGCAAATGGCTACTACAGTTATTTAGTGTCTAATCCTTGTTCACCCTACTCAATTTAGTGGCCTGTGCACATTGTTAGGGCTGGTTTGACATCTGGCCAATATTCCTAACTGCTTACTATTACGTACTTAGTGTGCTTGTTTCTCTGTGTGGAATTAATATATATTAAGATTCACAATGGTCTTGTGTGGTAGGGGTTGTACAGGAAAGTCAATGGCAGAAATTAGGGTAAGAGACTAAACTGCGTGTCTTCTAGATACTAATGAGAAAATCAGTAGGGTGATGACTAGCGGCAAATAAGATAGTTTAATTTGTAAGCATTGATAATAGCTCAGTCAACTGGGTTTCATTTGTAGAAGCACACTGTCACAGAGCAAGAAGTTGGTAACTGAGTAGTATCTGTGCAAACAAGCTCCATCCTAGTGAACTTTTTGCTTTCAGATCTGTGCTGTGCTTGTGTTACCCTGGCTTTTAGATACAGAATAAATGAACAGGAAAAGTAACTCTATGACAAAAACTAAGATGAACACTTCTTAAGGTGTTTAAGAAAAACAATCCTGATTTCCATCTCTCACCCCTGCCTTCTGTGCCTCCACAGTCTCTGCTTTCTGCTCATGTCCAGCTAAGATAATATAGTAAATGTCTGAGCTCTCGCAAGTAAGGCTGTCACATTGATGTTTAACTGACTTTGAAACACTGCAGCTGTAAAGGGGAAATGAATTCTGTTCTCTGTCAAAGCCTGTAAAAGAGTGTTTGTTTTAGCAGCTACTGAAGATGGAAGTGTTTATTCCATGACTGCATTGGTTGTCAAAGCTGGACATATTTTCCTGTATTAACATTATTTATTTCATTATGGAATTTTTCATTAGTTATCATTTCCTGCTGGCTTCTGAAAGGAGTGTTGAGATGCTGATCACTGTCCCAATATTTTCAGTTCTTCTGAATCTTTTCAGCATTTGAATGGAAATAATGGAATTCTTTTAGGATGGGGTGTATGTGTGCACAGGCTTGTGTGATTATGTATTACATAAAACTTTTAAAGCATTTTTTAAAGTATTTGTAAATGTCTGATACTTTTTGAGCCCAAAAGGCAATAGCTTTTTGTACAAGAGACAGAGGGGCAACTCTTCCAGTTGGTCAGGTGATGGAAGACTGTACCTAATATGCATGAAATGCACATTATTACTCATCTTGTTGTTTTTTTCAGATGACTTCTATCACAGACTTTTGCTTCTGATACATAGCATTCTCTTGATATGAAAAGACTGACCAGAATCTGGATACTTACTGAAACATATGTTATGCTGTGTAGTTTATTTCAAAAGTAGCTTATTGCATGCACTTATCAAATCCTAGCCATTCAACACAAACTAAATCCTTCTAAAGCGTTTCTTGTGCATTGTTGCTATAGCAAGGGGGGGAAAAGGTGAGGTAATGGAGTTGGACTATTTTTGGTTTGTTTGGCTGCTTAAGATACATAATCTAGAACTGAAACTTAATTAACTATAAGGGTTTGAAACTGGAAACAATAACCATGTTAAGTAAGCCTGTCACGATCTTGGCACCATTAGGAGTGCAAGGAGTGAGGGAAGCTGGATTTGTGCTGGTGTTGCTTACAATGGTATGTAACTTACTAATTACCTTTGCTGTGAAATGGTTGGTAAAAAGCCAAAATACTGCTTCCCTAGTTCTCTAGGATCCTTGTTTTGAGAGGATTATACTTCCTGGTGTTTTTACAAGAATTACATGGATGCCAGAATGTTTCCCAAGCTTCTCTTTGATGACTGGTAACAGGGAAGGCTTACCAAAAATTACCGAGGAGGTGACTAGCAGAGAGATATAAAGGTGTGAGAATAAATGAATCTGATAGTTCTGTATTTATGCATTTTCCCTACCTTTGTAATTTTTAGTCTGGTTTCTGAAGGAAGTGAAACTCATGTGATCATGACTGAGATAAAACGTATTTATGTGCGTTTGTGGGATGTGTGTGTTTGCCCTTTTCTTCCACTGCCCCAAAGGAACTGTGCTTCTACAGGTTATAAGAAATTATGCTATCAGGTATATGACTGTCATCCTGTTAGTGAAAGAAGCACTTTACCTGTTGACAGCCCTCATGTGGCATCAGAAAATCATTATGGGAGAGCAAAATTAGGGATGGCTGAGGGCACAAAGTCAGTCAAGTGCCTGTTTGCCAAACTAAATTTCTCTGCTTGTCAGCTGGGGATTGAAACACCTTTTCATGCTGCAGAGGGATTATGAGGTTTATGACTTTTTATCATTAAAAGTCAGAAGATAAGCTATATGAAGACACTGTCTTATGTGCTTAAAAATGTGTTGAAAAAAATGTACAATATTAATATTATCTTCTGAGATGTATATGGGTATTTAAAATTTACAACTCCCTTTCTTTATAGAAAACTGTGGAAAAACTCCATACACTGAGAAATTCAGGTTGAATATGCAAATTATAGACACTTTTATTGTACAAAAGTGAAATTTCTGCTGATAGTTGTAGTCTTGTTTTTTATCTATAAGTTAGCCAAAATGCCATGTCTCAATATCCTTCTTTTTTTCTTAAGTCTCTTGATTTTCAAGGTAGAGGCAGAAAGAAAATGTACGGTGTTCTCTGGCAGTGGATCAGTACAGGCCTTCATTTGTCCTTCTGCACGTCTAACATAACGATTTTGACTGTCAGTGCTGCAAGTTGTTTGTTTCAGCCTCAGATAATCAATCTGATTAAATATCTTGGTGGTATTTGATATTATACAGAAAGCATTTGAAGTGGCAGTGATACTTCACTGAGCTACTGCTCATGTGGAAAGCTTCATTTTAATAGTCTTCGTGATAACATAAACTTACTGAAAAGAGTGAGGTGTATATATGTATATACCTTTTGGCACAAGTGGTTGTAGACTTACACCACTATGAGAACTTTTCTTATGTGCTTAGTTGTTATTTGGATGAGTGAAAGCAGTGGGATTTATGCAGTTAGTCTATACTAAGTGTTACTCAGTAAAAAGATTGAGGGAAGAAGTTCTTTGGATGGTAAGACATGGTGTAGGCAAGTGTCACAAACTCAAGCTGTTACTGGCCAGTTTTGTGTTCATCAGATTTCTGTGTGGTAGAAGTCTGACCCTTGGTCAGGTCTGATACCCGTGATGAGGCTGGCTTTACTTCAGCCAGTTTGAGCCTAGGCTTCATTATTTCTGAATTTCAACGGTTGGAAGACTTTGCTTCAATTTACCTTGTTAAAGGACACCTATTAAAATTTTCCTCCTGGGGTTTCCCCAGAGAAGCCCATCACTTGGCAGCTTCCACCAAGACTCACCAAGTCCAGTGGCTGCTGCAGTGTCTTAGAAAGCCAAGAGTCATAGATTTATCCTGTAAGTATCACCTGTCTTCCTTTCTCAAGTGAAAGTCAGTTTCAGAAAGACTGAAGCTTTTCTACTTCATAACGTCAAGGCAGAAATTAACTTTACAAATTAAAATAATCCCAACAACCAAACTAAATTTCTAGTTTCTAGTTTAAAGTTTCTAGTGAAAACTTTCTTCATTCACCTTCCTCAGCATTTGAATAAAATGTAACAGTGTGCCTGGCATGTGAATAAATGCAGACCTGATTTAGCTTCCTGCCTACAGCAGAAAAAAATTCAGGCATACTTTTTAAGGAATGGTTATTTAAAAGTAATGTGTTTTTGTTGCAACATGATTATATATTTAACAGGAAGCTAGGTTGGAGTCTTTATGACTAACTCTTATTACTACTGCTCCTTTGGTTTCCAGGAGATGATGACTGCAATGCTATATAAAATCTTCAGGTAGGTAGCATCATCTTGGACAACTTTGTTTTTTTGTGCCATGGCATTACTCTCAATCATTGTTTTATAAAGAAACTAATTAAGTTCAAAACCTATATCAAAATAATATATTCATTTTCCTTCCAATTTCTTATTGTTAGTCTGTATGGACCGTAAGAGGATGGTAATGGGACCACATCCTGAGGTTTTAGTGCTTTATATGCTCAAGTATCAGGTGTCACTGGAGCTCATGTTTGATGTGGAAGAAAAACACTGGCTTTTTAAATCAGCAAGATATACCAAAATAATTAACTCTTTGAGATTAAATCAAGCAGGGAATTATTGGGAGGAAATTTTTTCCTCTTGCATTTGTTTTTAAAATACTTTTCTTATTGACAAAGGTAAGTATATAATGAATAGCAAGCATTCCTTGACCCCATGTCATTTGCTGCTTAGGAGCAGTATTTACCTACAATAACAGTAAAGGACTGCATGAGTAATTACTCAGAACTCCAGGTAACTCTTTCAAAAAGCCTTGTGTGGAAAAGAAATAATTCAGGAGATACTTCCATTTGAGTTTCAGAAGCATTAAGCATGAATATTTTTCTATGGACCACCAGCCCTGTTCAATTACTTTGGTAGCAATGCAGATGCATGTATTTTATGATTGTTCTTTAAAATACCAGGAATGTTGCTGTCAGTGTGCCTTTTGCCATCGTATATTACCATGATTTGACAGCTGACAAAACAAGCATGTGAAGGCTGACATTTGTGCCAGATGTCTTTCATTATATATTTTTATAGGCTTAATTTTTCATGTGTGCACTTTATATTGGCAGCTTTAATGTATTTTGCAGAAGAAGCTTAATTGTTTTTCTTTTGTGCACATTTATATTTTAGTAGATTAAAATTTTACCACAAAATGTACTTGTAATTTAAATTGCTGTGCAGAAAGTAAAGGCTTACCAAAAACGTTACCTAAAAATGTTCAACCATTCTTTAGACTTTAGAAGAAGGAATAGAAAGTACCTTATTCTAGTAGAGGAGCTTTTGACCACCTGAAGAGCTTAACACTCTATTTTTCTTTTTATTTATTGCCTCTTGGTAGCCCTTGAGAAACTCATGTGATATTGCTTTAAGAAGCAGAGTGCTGGTATCCATGATCAAGTGTATAATTTAATTTTTTTCACTGACTTAGCTAGATTCTGTTAATATATGTTATTTTATAGCAGTTTATGAATCCTTGACAAATAGGTGAAGTACATTCTGACACCTTGTTTCCTGATGTGTCTGGGAAGAGCTTCCTAAGAAGGAGCTAAGTGCAATGGAGTCCTTTGGTGCCATCGCTCATGCTGTACACTCACAGCATTTCTCAGTCCCTTTTCACAGGAATATCTTAGGAAACGGTAGTGGAGGGTAAGAAACATGATTTAATGCTTTAACAAATGTCAGAAGTTAAGTAGGGTAGAACTAAGTCAGATTTTTATTTTCCTTTTCTCAAAAAAGTGAGACATCTGATAAATGCTTGTTACATATGAGGATGAGATTATGGTGTTGGAAATTTTTTTACAGACTGTGTTGATGAAAGGGAGATTCTGAAATAAGAAATAGTGAGTACTGTGGCATTTTCCTGTGGTGACAGGAACTCAAGTTGTAAAATTGCCAACTTGCCCGAAGCAGATTAGGGTTTTAAACATCTGTAGTAAGCACCAGGACTGTTCAGTGAGTTGTCTCAGGGTAATACTCAGTCTCACTCAAAAGTTCATCCTGAATCTTGTTCTAATGAGACACTCTTGAGAATGTTCTTGCAAAGGAAATGGTTTTGGTGAGTTAATTTTTTTATGACCTCTGCCCATTAGAAAATGGGTGCTGCTAACCTGAAGTTGAGCTGTCTGTAGTTGCAGCAGTGACCCCTTTTCTTCACTCCCTTGTGGTGGAAGGATAAGCAGAAAGGAACAGAAATTGGTTGCCATTGCTTTTGCCCTAATACATTTATGATCCTCTTCCAAATGAGGTTTGATTCTGGAGAAAACAAAATGGTGGGAAAAAGACATGGTTGCAGCAATAAGATGGGGAGGGAATCCAGTAAAGTCTGCTGAAAATAATGTGGCAAAATTTTATGGGTATTTTTAAAACAATAAATGTAATTGTTGACTCATTTATTTATTTCCTTTTACATAATGTCCCACCCACATACACATACTTGTTTTGCTCCACTGTACTTCACAAGACTCTGTGTTTGCATCTAACATTGCTATAATCCTGTCCTTGCTTCTCTCAACTTCTCCCTTAAGAGCTTTCAAATAATGGTTTGAAATGTTAGAACTTCTCTTCTTGAAAAATACTTTTCCTCAGCTTTCCAAATGAGAATCACTTTGAATTGTACTTATGGTACTCTTCATTTTTTTGCATTTGAGAAACCAAAATGGAGTGCTGTCATCCTTTGTTTCCCTTTAGTAACAGAAACCATAAAAATGAATAGGACCTAATTTGTGCCAGCAAAACTGGTAATGTTATCTGCATACATTTGAACACCATTCAGAATTCAAGTTTTATAAAAATCTTCTCTCATCTCCCTTTCCTAAATGCAGATTTTTGTGCATTTTAATATAACATAGTCATGGAGATAAATGAGAATTTTGAACTGCAGAAAACTTAAGATACTTGTTTATTCTACCCAAGTGACAAATGTTTTTGGCAAAGGAAACTGTTATGGCGTGTTAGTTCCGTTGCAAATATATTAATTTGTATATCTGACTACAGATACTATGATGGATATTTTTATAACCATACTTTAAGGACATGTTTTATTCTAAGGTATTACAATCTCAAAGTACATAAATTTCTGTTGCACTGTTTACATCAGTAATAACCAGGAAATTCTAAATTAAGAGTTGACACTTATTTTTCATGTGCAAGTGTATTCTAAGGTTTCTGTTTCCAGATCTCCTGAACTGAGAGCTGAAACAGTGATTTCAATACTCACAAATTTCTGTGTTTGTTTTAGTATGGCATAGTTTCAACATAATTATGTGAATTAAGTATTCACATCACAATTAAGTATTCATATCCTTTACATATATCTCAGGATTTGGTCAATAGAAGAAGTTAAGAGTCCAGCCTCTTGTGATTCCAATAACAAAGTAAATAAATTGTCATAAATGCTGGCAGAAGCGGAGAGATTGGGCTATTGCATCTAGCACTGTTCTACAAATTAAATGAGTGTTTAGTGCTCTCCCAAGTGTAATACACAAATGGATGTTACTGAAATATGCACTGTTATTATCAGGCAAAACATTTAAGAGAAAAAACCCTTAGAGTAACAATTCTACTTTTCATATAAATGCCTTTTATTCCTCTCCTCTGCATGTTGTTTTCCTGTCCCTTTTGTATCTACTGGTGTTACATCACTTGCACACTTGGTTTTTAAAGGCTCTTGTGAAAGTATCACTCTATTACTTCCAGCTGAGTAAGTACTCAGTTGCACCTCATAAGCTTTCCAAGTCACGTCTTACAACAGTGACAACCCTGTTAGGAAAACAACTGAGTTTTTAAAGCCCTGTTCTTGTTCTCGTGCACCATGCTAGTGGTGATGGGAGCTGATTGTGGGCCTATCGATGAATGATGGTGCAGTAATTTCAATTATTTTCTATCCAGCAGTGATGTAGATGTTGATCGGTTTTCAGATACTAATCCTGTTCCTTAATATAGCAGTTGGCCACATGTGCGAGCTCGTCTTGTTAAGGAATGGCCTTCGGGGAAAATGAGTCCTGAAACATGTGAGCATGGAGTTTGTGCATTTCCTAGGAGCAGCAAAGTTAAAGAAGAAATGGCACACAGTTTCAAAGGCAATGACAAAGTACCACTGGCCTATGTCACTGAAAAGCAAATAAATCAGTCCCTGTAAGACAGAGTATAAGACTTGTTTCCTCAATTGCATTTGATGAAATCTGTCTTAAACTTTTAAACAAAATTCTGGGGCTATTCAAATGCTGTCAGTAGTGGAAAAAAATGTTGAAAGTGATATGCAAGATGGTTTTTCTTCTAGTGCAAATTCTACTATTCAACCTTAATGTCAACCACTTTTGTCACCACAAATGTAATATAACCAATAGAGGAGTAAAATCTCAGCCTAGCTGCTTATGGATGGTTCCTTTGCTGTTGTAAATTAGAGGGAATTCTTGTGAAAGAGGCTTTCCACATCAGGAGTGCTTTAGAGAGTATCAGCACAGGCGTCAGCTGCCTTTCATTGGCCCACCTTAACTGCACATTATGTCCATCTTTGCTCTGAAAGAAGTTGTGCATAGATAATTGTCATCCCACAAATAGCCCAACAGAGTTGTGATAGGAAAGCCACCATCTTTGAATGGCGTATATACGAAAGGACAAGTAGTTTTTCTGTGCGTTTGGTTGTATCTGAAATTACTTTCTGCTGGTGTTTTTCTTTGAGCTGTTGTTCTTCAGCTCTGTAATTGCAGAAGACTGCCATACATGAAGTTCAAATCCTCATGGTAATCTACTGGTACTCTTAAGTCCATTTTTTAACATTTTAGTATTTTCTGCTGAATTGTGGGTGCTTGATTTAGTTACCTTTCTTTAGCCAAACATTTTTGTCTGATAGGACCAATTTCATGATCTTTGGGGAAAAAAAGTTTAAGATCCAAGGATACTTGTGAGGGACATTTATGTGTGTGTGTTCAAATATAGAATTAAGACTAAATCATCTGGGGTTTTTTCTCTTTTTGAGATTTTTAAACTACAAAAATGTGTTTCAGTGGGTTTCCTCAATACTGTAATGCGTGAAAGCGTTGTACTTTTTCTGTTCTGCCTTGTTCTTAGCTTGCTTTCCATTGCATCTTTCTTTTTCTTTGGTTCCTATGAAATATGAGAGTCAGATTTCTGATGTACAGCATGTTGGAACAGGTTTTACTGCATCTCCTTTCTTTCCATTTGTGTGTTTGGGTACACACACGTTTTAGAGTTATCTATCTTTGCTTGCTGATTAGAACATTTAATTTCGTTGCAGGGTTGAAAAGGAGATTTACTTCTGTTAATGAATACAAATTTACGTGTCTTGAGTTTAACTTGTAGTTGTTACATGTTTCTGTACTTTCGGTAGATATGACCAGCTTATTTTAAATGACCTCTTGGTCAGAAATCAACAGTATTGAAAGGGAAAGACCTCAGCCAAACCAGGTATCTATTCCAACTCTTGGGGTGGCTCACATTTTCTGCTTACTGTCAGAAGCACTTCAGAACTATATTACCTTGTTTTCACATAAAAACTAAATTCAAGTCTTGCTCTTGCTTTAAATTCCTTTCTTCTCTGTCTGCCCCACCTCCCTTTTCTTTTAATTACTATTATTTTTGTATGTGCTTGTAGAAAACCTTAATGAGGCGTCTAAATTTGAGAGGTCAGGGTGCTATTCAACTTGGCTGTAGAACTGTGGATTTTGAGTTTTATGTGATATGAAGAGTTTTCTTTAAATATAAATTGTTGATGTGGTACTGTTTGTTTCTGATGGCATTTTGAAGACATCTGCTATCATGAGGATGTGTTTGAGCTTTTTTTAAAGCATAGTTGAAAGAATGAATTCTGATGGCACCTCTAATATATAGCAAGGCCTTTCTAGGCCCAATTACAGTCAATTGTGATTTCTGTGTTCTGAGTGACTGCAAGGAGAAATGTTCTTAAAATTTTTTAGTATAGCTATTCTCTCATGATATTTGAACATGGTGTTTCATAAAACCTTTCATTAGCTGTTTTAAGATAAGCCAGAAGAAATGTAATAATATTCTGTAACTTAAAGTTTGCTTTGTGGAGTTAGTTGTTTAGAGGACTCTTACATGTTTTATGTTGTTGTCTTGCAGAAGCAAACCAAAATCATGCCATCTTTTTAATAAGAATGCTAATTTTGACAATTGGAGCAGTTGCTCCACTTGTTGAGGTTTCCTAATAACTCTGTCATGCTATCTGGCTTTATGTGAGCATTTTAGTTATTTTGGCTTAGTCATTTATGCCTTTTTTTTTTTTTTTTTCCTGCCAAGGTTCATGAAAATGGAGGCAGTAATAGTTTGTTCCTTGACACACTTTTTTGCTTTACTGGGACATGTAGAACTCTTCAGGGAGTTTTACAAAACTTCTGTAATTATAACTGTGCATCAATTTGTTCATTTAAGAATGTAGGAAGGTACAGGTTTGTTTCAGCAGCAGCATTGAACTGAAGGGTTGCTGCTGCCAGCCTCAAGCTTAGTTCTCCAGGTTGTGCTGCTTGTGCAAAGGTATTGATCTTTAGTGAGTTTAGCAATCTTTGCTGGTTGCCCCTTTGTACATTTCAGAATTTGTCAGACATGGGATGTGTTGCCCTGGAAGAGGGCTCATTTGTCAGGAGGCTTCATGTTCTAGCATTTGGGGCTTTTCCAAATATTATGAAGCCCAATTTAAGTTTTGCAGGAATGTTCAGGCAGTAATCTCAGTTTTAAGTTTTAACATATGTTGTATTAGCTGTTTAATGTGGAAGACAAATCTGAATGTTTCAATCTGTTTTTTGAAATCCTAGTTCACAAGGACACTTGTTTCAAGAACTGAAATGTATTGCGTGTGTGAGACAAGAAATAGAAATGAACATGCATACTTGTATTAATGGAAGCACAGTGTTTATTTAGAACAATACTACTTGGAATAACACAGGGGGAAAAGTCTGTATAATTTTTTACAGAAAGTTATGAATTCTAAAACTGAGGAAGTGCTGTCATGCCTTTTCACTGTATCATAGAGCAGGGGAAACCTTGTTCTGTTTTTTTATTAAATTCTGTACAAATCCTGTGATTACTTGACTTACTGGATTATCTTTTAAACCTTTTTGACTGCACGGAAGGGATGCACTGACGTGGCACTTGCTGTGGTTGTAGGAAACCCACAAGATGATGCTTTGAGTGGTCAAGTGGAACCTGCTGTGTGTTCTGCAGATAACAAAATTTAAAAGCACAGACCTTTAACTCCCCACTTATACCTGGTGTTTGTATGGTGCGTGTGTCACCTAGGGAAGCTGAGCTGGCAGAGGCAGAGTACACAGAGCAGCATTCCACAGAACTTGTGACTTTGTA
Source organism: Lichenostomus cassidix (assembly GCF_008360975.1). Taxonomy (NCBI): domain Eukaryota; kingdom Metazoa; phylum Chordata; class Aves; order Passeriformes; family Meliphagidae; genus Lichenostomus; species Lichenostomus cassidix. The sequence goes on along the minus strand of NC_139482.1, from coordinate 118,889,282 downwards.
CCCAGAAAGTATTTAGCAACCTGTAGAGGTTGTAACAGCAAACATTTTAACTAACTTTGAAAAAGTTGCCATTACAGGAAGAAAATAATAATTTAACCTTAAATAAACACTTTCTGAAACTGGAAGAAAGAAAAGTTTTATTCTTGTTTTGTGGTTTTGTTTCTGGATGGACTGTGAACAAGTGCAAAGGTTTTGCCTCTTTAGTATAAGAGTTCATTGTAATGGATGATTGGTAGGATGATTTTGTACGTTATAAGCAACAAAGAAAGTTAGCTTAATGTGTAGCTGAGTTGGGAAGAAAAATCAGATTTTGACACTGCAATGTAAATCTCACAAATCAGTAAATGGTAGTCTGAAACATACATACAGCCTGTCTTAGGTGTGTGTCTTGGCAAAGTGCATTGGCTTTTTATCAGATGGACAAACTAAAAGATAAATGCAATAGGTATCAGGAAGAATAAAAGCTCAGTTCTGGAGCAATATATTATTGTCAGGATGTAGTAGTTATGGGGCCATAGGAAGTTTAATAGTAATAATTATAGTGAAATTTTTAGCAATTTGAAATGCCTTAAGTCCCTCTGGAGGTGGGTGAGACTGTTCAAGCACAATCCTTTTCTTCCCTTACGGCTCTGTGAGTATCTTTGCAGTCAGGTTGTCTTTAATCACTGATAGGTTTTGAATGTTGGACACTAATGGAACGTGTTGAATTTTGGTTATTTTTGTTTTACTGTTTCTGAAGATGAGCAGACCCTTTAACATGGCTTTATTTGTTAGCCATGCATAAAATTATGGTTCACTACACACTCTGGAGTATATATATATCTCCATGCCACATTGAAATGAGCATTGTGTCTACCTGAAAGGCTGGTGTGCCAGCTTAGCACAAAGATATGTGTTACCATACCAATTTAGGTGGGCAGAAATTGCTCCTCTGCTTGGGCTCAAGCTAAGGAGTAACTAACTTCCTGCTTGCATTTGGTGCTTGTATGCCATGTAAAGGTAAATGAAAGACAGTCAAATTCTGACAAATCTGTTACTCTTTGGTGTGGAGTTTTAGGGTTATTTAAGGAATAAAGTAATGCTTCTGACTTGTTTGCCAAGGATAGTAAACTCTGCCATAGAATTTCAGTGAGTCGTCTAAACTGTGAATTTAAATATTGAATAGAATGGTGTTTCTTAAGAAGTTATTTAAACAAAGCATTTTCTGAGTGAGGTTCAAAAACTCTTTTAGTTGGCTTAGAAAGCTAATTAATGAGAGGGCCTTCAGGTCTTGAAAAACTCGTGAGTTTATATTTGCTTTTCAGATTTAAAAGGGGTTATATAATTGATTAGTATGAGCAGTCTCTGCCTTTCAGACTATAAATAAGGAATACAGCTCCAAAGACACCAATTTGCCAAAACAGCTTGAATATATTTAAAAATATTATTAAATAATAACCAGTTTTTACTTAGGTACTGTTTCTGTAGAACCTCTAATAGCTATTGAATATGTATGAAAGAAATTATTAACTATTTGACTTCCTAAACATAATTTTTTTTCATTTTTTTAACTCAAACTGAGCCAGTGTATTCCAGAATTTTTTAGCAATGCAACATCTCTCCTCCTTCAGTATATTCAAGATCACTGTGCATTTCTAATGGAGACTTACAGGGAAAATACTCTAAATAGAACCATGTGCCAACCATGGCCTTTTGGACCACTGTTTGGAAACTGCTGCTTTTTAATAATTATTTCTAAGCCTATAGTATAATTCTTTTGGCCACTACATGAACATGCATTTTAGTAGTGTTAGGACTGTAAAAATCATAACACTGACTGTCATGATTTTCTTCTTAGATAAATCTCCTACTATTACAACATTTTTCCAGCTTTTTAGTGTTTGGTCTGCTGTATTGGAAAATGTGTAAGTTTTTACACTTGAGTAACTGTACATGTGGAATCACTTAAAATGAGAATAAATACATTTCCACATATGGACTTTTCATGAGGCCTGATTTTCAAAGCAGCAATCAAATACATTCTTTTTTTTTTTTTTTTTTTTTTTTTAAGAAAGCATTTACATAACATACAAGAGAGTAACATGTACCTTATTAAATAGGGTTATCTCCTGAACTGGAAATTAGGTGTGCTAATTTTTTTTCCTTGATTCAGCACTTAGACATGTGAGCAAGCCCAGCTGTTTTAACTGATTACTATGGACACAGCAACTTGAATATTGTCAAAGTACAGTTACAGAATTGCAGACAGTAACTTAAAAAGGTTAATATGGTTAATTTATTCTTGTGTTCAGGCTGAAAAGGTGTTGAATGAAGTCTGAGTTGCTTGTATTCTGGAAGCTTTCAGGTTTTTGGTTCATAGTTTCTTACATGTAATTAATTGAGAAGCTCAGAAGTGCTTGAAAGTAGCAGCATTTTTTCAGTCTAGTGCTAGTTCTGTGACATTAGCAGACCCCTTGAATCTACTCGCTTTTGGCTTTGATTTTTAAAGGCAATTTCTTCTTATGTAATTATTTCATTGTGTTTGCATTTGAGTTGAAACCTGGTATGCTTGGGTGCATGCCCAGATTACCCATGGTAGTTGTTCATACAGGATACCAGATGTGCACAGCTGCCCAGGGCTGGTGCATGTGCTTTGCCCTCCAACAAAGGTACAGTAGCATCAGCTGTGCCCTTGTCACATAGAGCTGTACTCTGCTCTTTACCTGAAGGTAGTTAGGAGTCACTTTGAATGAGAAGTTCTCGTTAAGCTCTTTATATTTTACCATGATGTAGTGCATGGATTATTGGCTTTCATTTTTGTTTCTTGGTACCAAGGTCTGTGTGCTATAGCAGTCAGTAGGTGCTTAGCCTGATAATGTCCATATGTAAATTTTGCCCTGCAGACTCCTCTTTTCTAGGCAGCTGTCTTGTGATCTGCCTCGGCTGTATGCCTTTCTTGTGCCAAGCAAGTGCTAGGCTGCTGAAGTGCTTGAGGTTGAGTGTGCACTGTGGGGGTCCTTTCTGTGACTGCTCCTGAGTTTTTTATTTCATTATCAGGAGAACAGGAAGGTCCTGTCTTGTTGGTGGCCTAGGGGCAGCCCTAAAGCAGCAGGGTAGTTAAAACCAAAGTATTTGGTATTTGAAATGCCTCTTGTTGTGTGACAGTCATTCAGAGGGCCTGTTTTCTAGCATTTCACTCCTCTTCATTTCTAAACTCATGATGGAGACTTGTGGGAAGTTTGTGAGGCTTTCTGAGAAGTCCGCAATACCTGAAATGGTTCTTAGTGGGAAAGTTTATGAAATGCTGGTGTGACTCTGAGATGCTGTCTGAGTACCAGAGTCCTGCTTTAAAGTTCCCTCTGTCATATGCTGTGACTGCAAAAGCCAGCTCCATGAGACAGGAGATCTGTTGATTGAAAGAAACTTCATGCCATGAAGAAATTCTCTGACCCACTTCATCTGTCTGGGCTAGTGGTTACTCTTCTCTCTGAAGCAGGAAAAGATCAAAGATGCCCAGGTGTGGCCCAGCATTATTTGCTGTCACAGAGCTGGCTAAACAAGGGGATAAGATAATTCATGAGAGTTTTTCCAGGCAGGCACACCTCCTGTGTCAAAATTACATCAGTTCTGTGAGGTTGTTAAGGATTACATACCTGGAGGATTACATACCTTGGAGTCAGGTCTGCATCCTTCATCTTTGAGTGAATCAAACTATGACTGTTTCTGTGATGTTAATGTTGATATGCTGGTACTTCTTGGTAGAAATGTTGTTTTCTTCTTCTAAGACTGCTTGGTGTCTGATACAGGTCTGAAGTCTTCCACCAGTGTAGTTTTACCCTCCATGTTTGTCTAGTCTGTAGTATTAAAAAAGTGCTACTTTTTTTCCCCTTAGAGGATTTCTTCCTTCACTTTGGTATCTCTTCAAGAAATTATCTTTTTTAAGATTATTTACTCTGGGAAGTCTTTCTTTAGAAAGTGTAAACATTCCTTTGAACCCTTTACTCACACCACACAGAGCCATTGAGCTCTAGCCTGTAGATTATGTGAATATAGAGTTGGGAAGTTTTTCTTGGAGAGTCTGGTGACTGTGCTCAGCAAAGCATGTTTGTTTCAAGTGTCTTTGAGGCATATACAATCACAAAGTTGGATGAATCTTTCATAGTTCAAACTGTAGCAGGGCATGAATGTCCAAATAGTGTTTGATGGGTTCATCATAAATGAAAAACTTACTTAGACTTTGGTTGTTGCATTTAGAAGTTGTGGGGTCTCCATCCTTGGAGATAATCAAGGCCCATTTGGGCCACGTCCTGTGCAGCAGGCTGACCCTGCTTTGAGCAGTGGGTTGGACTAGATGATCTCTGGAGGTCCCTTCTAACCTCAGCCGTTCTGTGTTTCCAGTGTCACTGTGTCCCCTGTGTAATTTCCACAAGTTAGGGATGAGGGTGGGATGGCAGGGGTAGCTCCATGCAAATTGAAGCAATAAGAAGAAAATTTCAGACAGTATAGGCCTCTCTTTGAGATAATCTCTCTGATTGTGTAACACCTGCAGCCCTGAACCTTCCTGAAGTAGGATCAGTTGAAACCTGCAGCTGTGGATGAGGGCTGTGGCTGATTCCCACAGAATACCCCTCTTACTCTACTCAGTGTGAACTCTGTGTCTGTCCTGTGACCAGAAAAGATAGGACAGAAGCTGATAGACTTGGGGAAATTAAAAGCACAACAGTTGTCAACTGATTTGTTTTTTATCCCCCCAGTCCCAGAACTAGGGGCATTGAATAAAATTAGCAATGGTCCTTGAAGCATGGTGAAGCTATGTATGTCCTTCCATTTGAGGCAGAGGCATGTCAAGTGCATCCTGCTCTGGTGGTACCATCATTTGTGAGCTCTCATGTAGCATAAACCTTTGTTCTGTGCTTCTCTGTTCTGAAGCAGGAAGGGAGGGGGAGTGAAAAAAGGAAATTCAGAGTTCAAGGTTCCCTAGACCAAGGCTTTAATACTGAAAGAAGTACTTGGCATCTTGAGGAAGAAAAGCATTTTGCCAGAAGAAATTTTCCTATGGCAATGATTTTAGAGTATGTGAATGAGAGTTAACTTCATCATCTGGAAGTTGCTATTCAGTGGCAGGGAGGGTCCTGCTCTACTTATATTTGGTTACTGTACTCATTTGCCTTTTTCAGCTTGTTGTTCTTCTTAACAGTAAAGAAGATAAAGTTAATGAAGGAATGCTGTTACATAGGTAAAAAACTTAATCATAATGCATTTGCATGACACAGTAGAATATCCAAAGCAGCACTGATGACTGTCAGGCTACCATTTCCCATGTTTCAAAGTCTTGAGTGTGTAACCTAATTTACATTCTCTAATAATATGTGCCAGGACGTTCCAGAGTTAAATAAGTGGGAAGCAATAGGGTTTTAATTTTGAATTGTAGCACTGATGTCTTAAAGTTTTCAACTGATCTACAAAATTGTCTGCCATCAGTCTTTGATATGATAGATGGTTCAGTTTGGGTTTTAAGTGTTTGAATGGGCAGGAAAAATCCTGGTCATGACTGACCATGCAGTATTTTCCCTTGTCCAAGACTTAAGAAAATTATTCTCTTTGTTACCACCTAGTGGAGTATCAGCTGCTATAGCTATGTGCTAATTCTGATTTTTTTTTAGAACTAGTGTGTCATGGTTTGAGTTAAGGGATCTTTTGACCCATATGGGGTCTTCTGGAAGGTAAATTGAGAGGACACAGGAGGAAACAGTTTTCTGCTGACCATTTAAAATTATTCTGACAATTCCATTGCTGCTTTGGTGGTGAACTGAGCCCAGCTTTGTAACCGCTGGTTATGAATATGGTATGCTGCCAAAAATTTGCAGGAATGCAAGAAAGGAGAAAAATTTGGACTTCAACAGCATATACATCATCCAAAAGTGAACAAAATTTCATAGGACAAAATGAAAACATGTAGCCCATGGGGATTTCCTCTACTGAATATCAAAGGTATCCTGTAAACCACTGAGGTGTAGGCACTTCTGCTTGAAAAGCTTTCAAGATCCTTTATGATGAAAGTAGTTAAGCAGTTGAACTGTAAGGGTTGCTAAGAAGTCTCATTAGAAAGTACATGGCAGTGTTATTTGAAATGTCCCATTGACTTCAATAGGTCTTTGTTTTATTTCTTTTTTTCATTGTTGTTGTTTGACATTGAGACTGTGTTGAAAAGACACTGTGATTTGATGTTTTTGGGTATGCCTGGCATTTTCATCCCAGTGGCCTGGCTCACACTGGGCTATATTCAACTTTGACAAACAAATGCCTTAAAATTACTAGAAACTTCATTCTTTTAAAAGCAAATATTGAAATGACAGGTTTTTGCGTGTCATGGTTTCTGAAGTTTTTAGGCATAATAAATTTTTTGGTTGTTAGATGTTTTCATTTTAGTATGTGTGTATTATGTACTTAACTGTTGGACAAAGAATTATTATGATCTGTACTAGAAGATTACAGTTTTTTCCAAATCTACGAAATCACTACTATGCAAGCAGCAGTCTTGAGAATAATAGGAAACCCTTGCAGAGTATCATCAACTTCTCTAGTAAACCTTGTAAGACAGAGGCTTTAATTCTGAATAGGGTCTTTGAGAATGACCAAAATGCTTGCTTAAAATAGAAAAAAGAGAGAGTTTAAGGATGTCTGAGTTACTTGCTCCTGATTTTCATTAAACTTTTCAGCTATCTGGAATGTTCTTCTTTTCAATTTTAATAGGGCACTTGGTCCAAAATCTGCAACTGGCAAGCATGTTACAATTTGAAATGTGTTTCTTCCCTAGGTATCCATGCTGAAAACCAAAAGTTTTATTCAAATTGCAAAAGGCAAATATATTTGATAACTTTCATTACAGAGTTAATTTGTTTGGGGTGTGTAGATTTAATCAGGATGCAACTGGAACTCTTAATTTCATCTAGCAAGCACCTTCAGTGACTTAATTGTAGCTTGACTTCTGGAGTGGCCGTTCAGAGACCTAAGAATCAAACAGTTCATGAAAAGCAAGCTGATGAGAAGAGTGCTGCTGAAATCTGAGTTCTACAGTTTTCATTTACAAAACATTAAAAAATTTAAAATTAATCAGGGTTTCAAAAAAATCATACTTCAGTTTTGCTTCAGATATTTTTTCCTTTATATTTCTCTGACATTAAAAAAGCAGATATGCAAATGGTTGTAATTAATCTTAGCAACTAAATAAAAGCTTTTTAGAACATAAGGTACCTGAGGGTTGCAGATTTTACTGATACAGCTGCTCATGGAACACCACTGGTAAACAGAATACAGAAGGAGCTGCAGGTAAAGGAAAATAGAGTTCTTTGCCAGGAATACCACCTTCATTGCGCTTTTTTAGCTGAACTACACACAGGGCTCCACAGTCGTGCTGTAGCACAGCAAGTGGTTTTATTCCACCAGCCTGGCCAATATAATCAACATTTATGTGAACAAATTACAGATAACTGCAACAGGATTATCTCTACTACTTAACCTGTGATCTCCAGAAGCTCAGTGCACACATGTAGTCAAGAAATCAATGGCAGTACTACAGCCAGCCTGGGTATGTAACGAGAAGCGTTAGTTGTCTGAATGGAGTTGGAAACAGAGGTTTGTTCCAGGCAAGATGATTTGTGGGATTGCTGAAAGACATTTCTTTAATACCCCAGCTTATGTACTCTGGTCAGGTGAAGCAGGAATGATATTCCTCAGCAGCTGCATGTTGGTTCTTACCCTCCCTCCACAGTTTTTTCAAAAATACTATACAGTTTTTCTGTGTTTTACGTGAGAAGCCTAAGGGACTTCTTGTTTGTATTGATGTATTCCTCATCTGTTCACATTGTTCTCATTATGTACTTAATGAAAAAGGCAATTATAGGGAAAAGCTAAAGCAAAAATACATGCACTAGTATTGTTTTAGTAAAACATACTAAGATAGTAGAAGATGTAACAATAAGAGGCGTAGTCACAGGGTCAGTACAGAGAGGTCTTGGCTCCCATTGCAGCTAGACTGGCTGTGGCATAGCAAAATTGCATACAGGAATGTAAGGAATTAAAAGTCATAAGATTGCTAGGAATTATAAGACTCAACTGTGTCTGAGTGTAGAACAATATTTTAATGCTTTATTAAAATCAACAGTTAAACACAACTTGCAGAAAAAGATTAGACCCAGAAAAGTCGTTACTCCAACCTAACAGTACAGATTTTTTGAGCAGCAGCATATTAGTAAAATAACTTTTGGGTCTCTGCTCTTAATAAGAATCCAGTGCTGTAGTTGTGTAGCAGAGAACCTCTTTTGAGACTTTGATTTAGCAGCTAAATCTTATAAAATTATACAGTACTTGATATATGAATCAAATTAAAATAAAAGGAAGTAAAGAATTAGAACAAGCAGACTAAACTGAACTAATGAATTGGAATAAGCAGACTAAACTGAACATTTAGTACTCGTATTAACTTGAGTTGAGCACAAGTTCTGTATGTGTAGGACTGTGTGCTTACTAGTTGAGCTGTCTTGTTTGAAGCTAAAGTTAATAGCTTAAAAGTTGATTAACTTGTCATACCAGTCTCACCATACTTTTGTTTTTCCCAAACTAGATGAAAGGTTTCTTTAAGTATGGTTACTGTAGTACTGCATTCCTGATGATGCTGGTAGCTAATGGCACTCTTTGTTGTAGAAATCAGGAAATGTGGGTTGAGTCTCCGGGATCTGTGTAGCTGGAGTACGAAAATATTCTGTTCTAAATGGCAAGGTCTTGCTGGAACAACTTGGTATGTATCATTGCTAATACAGACTACATGTCTGTAGGTTTTGCTTTTCAGATGAATTCAGTTGCTTGCTGTAATGCTAATCCACTTCCACCCATGCCAAAATACTGCTAAAACTAAAACTGTCTTTTTGCCGTGAGACGTCTCCATATTTCTTAGTGTGCTTGGTAGGGGCATCTTGCGTCTTTCACCAATACTGTCGTACGGCTTTTTTTTTTTTCCCCCAGAACCCAAACATAGGCTCTGGTTGTTTAAATGGGCTGACATGTAACACAAATTAATTTCTTTGCACTAATTAAAACAACCCTTGTGTCATGCAGCCTTGCATTTCCATTTGAATTTTTAATTTAAATATAAAGAAATTATTCATGTTTACATATTAGAATGTTTGCATAAAGTGCATTTAATGTACACCAAGCTCAAATGTGTGAGACTTTCTTGCCTGTTTGGCTTGTTTATTTAAGTTCTCCGTGGAGTGTGGGTGGGGCAAAATTGGCATTGGAGACTAGAAAAAGATTTATGAATTTGCAATTAATGTAACTGAAATATTAGAATCCTTGTGAGAAATTTCATTTTGACTGTGTTTATTGAAAAGCAAGATAGCTTTACTGAAGTCATGTTGACACAACTTCCTAAATCAAATGCATGTGTAGTTTGCTGGATGTTAATGAAAGGTCCTAAGGTTACTCATTTCATGTCTGAAGGAAAAGTTTTCTGTGGATATACAGCCCCTAGTATCTCTTGAAGCTGCTGCTTGGATTGAGAGCATAATTTAGTCTCCTTCTTGATCTTTAGTCTCTCTGCTAAGTATTGCAACCCTTGAAAGCTTTATTATGTACCAACGTGTTATATGTAGCTACATTAAAGGCCAGCTCCTAAATATGATAATATGGGGGATAGTTCATTTTTGTGGAAACAAGTTTAATCTGATCTAGAGCATGTTAGCTGTTTGCATGAGAGATGTTGCTGTTTAATTCCTGGCTCCCCATGTTCACTCTTAAATAATTGTTGAACACTTCCGTGTTCTTGGCCACGTCCTTTGGTGCAAAAATGTAAATAGAAAGATCAAACCCTATAGGTTTTCAAGAATTCATTAAGTGATTGTTGTCATTAAGGTGTGTGTACAGACAGTTGTGTGGTGCATCTCTTGTGTGTTCCTCATTTCTTTGCAAGAAAGTAAAGTAACTTTAGCATGATGAAATTATTGAGAAAGCATGGTGATTTTAGTTTCCATGAAGACTGAGATATCAAGAGAATGTGCCCAGGAGTTAAGCAGTGGTATTCTTTTGTAATATGCTTATTCTTCCTGGCTTTCCAGGATGGAGATAGGGAATAGTCCTACAAAGAAGTGAGAAGAGACCAGAAATGTGTATTTGTTGCCCACTTTTGGGATAGGTGAAAACTTTGTTTTCTAATGGCAGGCTTACTAGCCAACAGTGAGGTCTGAAGAAGTATACAGTGGTTCTAAAATGATTGTTCCAATAAACTTTTAATATGAAAAAGGATCTGGAATTTCTTTAGTATTACCCATATGCACTGCCTTCCCCACCCCCTGCCCTGTTTCTGCAGAATGATGGGAAAAACCCCTAGGTTTTATAGTTTTCCCAGTTACATTCTCTGCAGAGGGAGTGAAACTCCTGGTATCCTCACTCAAAGGTTTTTCTTCTATGAAATAAAGAACAACATTTTGCACATAGTACTAGTATGTTAAAGAGTTAAGTATAGCTATGTACCATTTTTTGGCGAGAAGGCTACAAATGTTGAAAGTGAATTCATCACAGATAACCTAAAAAAGAGAGTGAGTTAGAATTTGAGTTGGATTTTTGGAAGTAGATTGGAAAACTAATATTCCAATAATTATCCTGTAAAATGGCAAGATACCTATCCTTCTACCGTGTATTTGTTTATTCAGGTTTTAAGTGTTTTAGTTATGTTTCACAGGATCTTCAGAGAGTGCTTGCTAACATAACTGAGATTCAGTAGAGTAATGCTTTCTTTATTGCACTGCCTTAAAAATTTTTTTTGCCTCTATTTTGAGTACTGTGTTGGTTTCCCATCTGCTTGAAACAGTTGATTTGCAATGGCTGCAAGCAAAGATTGGCCATAAAGATACATAAAAATTAAAAATACAGCAGAATGCTTCTCTTGTTTTTAGTTGACTTAAAGCATTTTTTTAGTTACAGCCACAGTTACTGTATGTTGAAGAACAGGAGGTTGTGAGGATGGGCTATTTCAGCTGTACTCAGGGATGAAAAATAATTACTGTTTTAGGATCTTGATTTTGTTTTTTGGAGGCTGCTGGTGGTGTATTTGTGTGTTTTTTACTTTGTAGACCAATATATTGTAAACTAAACCACAATACCAATGCCCCCTTATCCCAACCCCAAAATTCTGCTGGGCTTCAGATTATAATTTAGAGTTAGAAATAGGTGCCTTCTGCTGGATGAATGAGAACAGCCTATCTAACATCTCTTAAGTTTTCTAGAATGATATTAAATCAGTGGAGGAATGGTGAATATAGTGTCTTTTAAAAGATTTGTTTTCCACTTTCTTGCATTACTATTTAATTTTGTTTTATTGTTTTGCTTCATGAATAAGAATCATGATGTTATAGCCAACATTAGAAAATCTGTCTGTTTTCAAATATTATCAAATCTGGGCACTCATCAGATTGGAGCCAAGGTTTCATGACTTGATAAGGTGAGCCAGATTCAGTAGTAACAAAAACTTGAGAACACTGTCTTTTGGGAAAGCATTCAGGTCTCTGATAAGACTGGAATTCTGCTGTTGGTTACATCATTCATGGGAAGCCACATGCATACAATTGGTATCTGACTTTAACTTGCATAAGAGAAGGCCAGTCTGTAGAAATACTTTTTGTTTTGTTTTGTTACAGTACTGCTATGTCTTTTCTGTTTATTTGTTATGCCATGTTGAAGTAAATTTGCAGGAGAATTTTTATATGCACTACATTTTCTGAAATGTAGTTAAGAACTGTTAGGAGACTGTTTTTTGTAGTCCACAGAAAATTCTCCTCATATAAAATCTGTAGTCTATTTAGACTGCTTGTTGGATGATGAAAAAAATAGAAAACTATTAAAGTATGCATTTGTAAAACTTTGTGTAGTGTGGTCATTGCATTTAGTTCTGGATTTAAACTCTTCAAGGCAGTAGTGTGGGTTGAGGGAGACTGAAATCTACATTATTTTGCAAAAGTTAGGGGAAATAGTAGAATAATTGTTCATTAATTTAATTAGGATTTTAGCATGACATTTAAAATATATAATCATGCTTTGGATTATTTCACACTTGGAAAACTTTGCCCTTATAAAGGAAATGGATGGAAGACAAGCCTAAAATAGGAGGATTGTCACATGCTTAACATCTTTAGTGGGCTTTGAGTGTAAGGATTGTTTCCAACAAGTTAGTTCTAGAAAAATCACAGCATTTTAATCTGCTCAGAGTTTAAGGCAGCAAGATTTGCAACTGCAAAAAGCTGGAGAACTTGAACAGAAAATAATCTGGAATTATTTTATATAGCTTTTTAAAAAAAAACAGAAATACTAAATGAACAAATCCTCCTTGTGTTCATCTCTGAAGTAGTCTGTACACTGTGAGTGCTCTTCTACCCTGTGGTTCTGTGAGTTTTGCACCTGTAACTCTAGTAAGAGGAGAGTACAGGTTTCTGCTTGCGTGGCACCAACTGTGCCTCTGTCCGTGACTGTTCACCCATATATTGCTGAAATGTCCAGGGAATAATGAGTTGCCCTTTCTTCTCACTTAGAATTAGTCTTAAAGTTTTGCTTACTCTGGAGAAGGGGAACTCACATTGGTGCTGTGTGGATAAGTTGTTGTTTGTCACTTAAACCTCAGTTTTCTGTGCATGATCTTAGCCTGTTACACATATTGCCTTTTGGCAATATTTGTGGTTGCTGCACAGCATAGGTGATCCCTAAGTAAAAAGTGAGGCCATGTTAGAATGAATGCAGGGTGCTGTGGGTGCAATACCTTTCACCAGCACTGCATCTGTGCTGGCTACAGGGACCTCACCTCCGCTACACAATTGTCATCATCAGTTCAAACCAAAGCCAGTTACAGATAATAACTTGCTGAAGGTTTCATTGTAGAGATAATACCGTAATACCATAGAGATATTAAAGCTAGACCTTTATCATTGAAGTGATGCTGGAAGATGGTAGCCTGTGTCCAAATAAAGGCAGTGCTTATATTGAATTTGCTGGTGTGTATTCACTTAGCCCAATGTGTCACTGCCGTTTTTTGTTACAATAGACCTTTAATCTGTTTATATTATTGCACCTTATAGGCATTAGTGCTTACAAGCCTAGTGGGATATTTTCTAGGTGGTTATGCTAATAAACATGCTAATACATTCATCCACTCAATTTATGTTAGTGTTAGGTCTTGTCTAGTCCAGGCTTTAAAGGTGTGCTCCTGATGGATTTACCTAGCTCAGTCTAATTACCACTGCTGGTTGATGGAGTTAAAGCCTAGGGGGAAGCTTAAGCATTAACTTGTGAGGTTTAGCTCTTTTTGAAGAACAATTGCTTTGTTTTAAAGTTTTAGCAAGGGGTTAGTTAGGTCAAAACCAGTAGCAGATTCAACATGGCTCTTAATTTCCACACAAAGTAGTGCCTTAGCTATGTGCTTCCAGAATATTGGGCTTTCTGTGATTTAGTGCTGCTTCTGTTCTGTGTGTAGTACAACACAAATGAGAGAAAAGGTGCTATGCTTTCCTATATATCAGAGGTTGGAAAAAACCTCTGAGACCATAGAGTCCAACCCTTGACTGATCGCCACCTTGTCACCAAGTGCCACTCTAAGTTGTTTCTTGAACACCTCCAGGGATGGTGACACCACCATCCAATGTTTAACAACCCTTTCCGTGTAGAAATTCTTCTTGATATCCAACATACCAAGATACCCTTCTCTTTGAAAGGATTTCGTGATCATTGAAAAAGTAAAGTTCAATGTGCAAACTTGTTTTTGCATTAAAAATTATTATTATGATTACACTTTCTGCCTGTCTCAGGGTTTTGTTACTTGTTAGTTTTGAATTATTAGCCCTTTTCAGTAAATAGTGACAAATATCTCAAAGGGAGGGGGAGTAAATATCTTAAAGACATTTAAAGCAACAGAAAGTTGAGAGACATTATTAGTGGCTGAACTGAGGAAGAAAAGGTGTGAGACCCAAAGGAGCTGGCATAGGTTAGGGTGATTTCATCAATGTCTCAGGCATGGGAAGAACTTTACAAAGTCAACCAACCACATGGCACAAATCTGTAGGATAGTAAGCATTGTTAGTCACAGCACTTGTTGAATGACTCTCTTAAGCAGCCATGTATTATTTCACCAATAGCTTCAGTGTAAGTAATCTGTGTTAAACAAGGTGGCCATGGAAGTCAACAATTCATTGTGTGCATGTTGAATTAACTAATAATTTTAGTTTGGATTTCCAAGGTGCATTCAAGATATATTGCATTTTTATAAGTAAAGTCACAGTTTAGTCTGAGATGATGGACTAGAGCTTAAGAAGAAAAGTTAATTCAGAATAAACTTGCAAGTTTGTTTATTTGTTATTGTTATTTTGTGGATTCCTTAAAAGTTATTCTGTAGGATGTTTGAAACATCTTATTTGAGTGTAGTTCTTCATATAAGTACTTTAAATTTTTTGCTAATAAAACTTTTCAAGAAACTTGTGTCAAGGTGTCAAATCAGAGAGGTTTTCTTTCCATATACAGTAGTGGAAAAAAATTTTAGATGCAGTTGTAGAGAAAAGATGCTTCAGCTCTCTGGGAAACATTGGTCTGGCATCACAGTCACAGATGGTATGTGAAACTAAATCTCTCATATCTCTGTTGGTTTGCAGAGAGACTTGATGTCATCCTTTTCTCTTTTTGGGAACAAATGGAAGAAATTTCTTTGAGTCTTTATACCAACTAGGTAATTGATTGTATCTTTGCTACATATGAAAATCAACTTGTATATGTGCATAAGGGTTGTATAATGTCATCAGCAGGCTTGTCACTTTTCTGATGTATGTAAAAGTGCTTAGCAAAGGGCATTTTTTAATGAGGAGATTGTTTGCTTTTTCCCATAAGACTTCTGCTTCAGATTTGTAATGTTATCTGTTTGTTTAGATAATTGAGAAGAAGTGGAATTTTCTTTGCCTGCAAATGTGTTGTTTTTCCTATTAAATCAGAAGCTTGTTTACTGTGTGATGGGATGAAGCCTTTTTGGCAAATCTCAGAACTCTCTGATATCTTTTTCTGACATTGTCATTACCTTGGAAAGGTTTTAATTTAAAAGACATTTATTATGTCGGTCAGAAATGTAAAAGTGATAAACCAATGTTCATTGATTTTAGTTACAATTGTTTGGGGGTCACAACAGTGCCACAGGCTTGGGGCAGAGTGGCTGGAAAGCTGCTCAATGGAAAAGGACCTGGGGGTGCTGGTTGACCGTGGGCTAAACATGAGCCAGCTGTACCCAGGTGGCCAAAAATCCATCTTGGCCTGTATCAGCAATAGTGTGGCCAGCATTACCAGGGCAGGGATTGTCCCCCTGTACTTGGCACTGGTGAGGTCACACCTCAGATCCTGTGTTCAGTTCTGGGCCCCTTATTCCAAGAAAGACATTGAGATGCTGCAGTGTGTCCAGAGAAGGACTGTGCAGCTGGGGAAGGGTCTGGAGCACAAATGTAATGAGGAGTGGCTGAGGGAGTTGGAGTTGTTCAGCCTGGAGAAAAGGAGGCTCAAGGGAGCCACTTGCACTCTACAACTACCTGAAAGGAGAGTGTAGTAAGAGGGGGGTAGGTCTTTTTTCCCAGGTAACAAGTGATGGGACAAGAGGAAATGGCCTCAAGTTGTGTCAGGGGAGGTCTAGACTGGATATTAGGAAAAATTTCTTCACTGAAAGGGTGGTCAGACATTTGAACAGGCTGCCCAGGGAAGTAAATGGTGGAATCACCATTCTTGGAAGTGTTCAAAAAACGTGGCTATGGTGCTTGGGGACATAGTTTAGTGGTGAATATACTGCAGTGTTAGGTTAACAGTTGGACTGGATGATCTTCAAGGTCTTTTCCAACTGCAATGATTCTGTGATTCTCTAACTTTAAGATTTTGTCAAAGTTCTAATAAAATTTAAAATGTATAAAGCCTCTTAGAACTAGTAGAATAAAATATCCTCTTCAAATTGGTCTTTTACTGCTTTGAGAGCAAAGCTTCATTTTTGGTTATTTCTTATCTTTGCTTAACTAATGAAAGGGATCAGTATGGCTCCTGTTGTTTATATATCCATGGACTGAGATTATTGCATTGTCTTGTCTTCCTGCTTTATTCGCTTTATTAATAAGGAAAATAAAGTTGATCTTCTGATTTTTCTTTTAACTTACGAGTCAGAGACGGATTATGATACTAATTTAATAATGTCCTTTTAATGAATGGCAAATCTTTTTGCCCATGAGAAATAATGATGGAGAAGACTTAAGTGGGTAAGATAAACTGGAGGCAGTCAGCAGAGATGCAGGATGCCAGCTATTCTAATACAAAGCACCTTCCTTCCTTCTTAAGTGATGTCGTCAGCAAACCAAGCCAACCACTTTTTAAATAGAATTGTGATCATCTTCTGCAATGAATGTTGACATGATTTAGGGATTTAATGTATCTTTGAAAGCAAAATAATTTTGGAGGACTTCAGCAATGTTGGCCTTTAATTTGAGCAAAGTGATGAAGTTGTCGTGTCATGCGTGCTGGTATGCAGATGGTAATTCTGTAGCTGTGCTAATTTGAGTACAGCTGTGATTAAATTTTGCTGCAAAACACTTGTAGTCCCCAGTTTCTGCCACTTTCTGCTTCTCATCTGAAGTAGATGTCTTTTTCTTTGTGGTTGGAATCTTCCTGTTTCCATTCAGTTCACTTTCCATTCCAATGAAATTAAAATGGTGGTGAAGGAAGTGAACTTACTTCCTCAAAAAGCAGCTAGATGAAAATGAGCCAGGAATGAAGTTAAGGAATCTCCTGGGAAATCATTGTTGACTGCGGTTTCCAGCTTATTGACATCTGATCAAAGTTATAAATATGTAGCAAAGAAAAAAAGTATGTATACATTGATTAGGTTTTTTAGGTTACCAAAAGTGAACAATATATATAAAACCCCACTTTCCATGCAGATTTATGATAAGAAAACTGTAACAGACCTAAGCCTTTTGAGGACATCTGACTTCGTTAGAAATGGTGTCATTAATTAGCTGTGATTTTTCAGACAACCCAGTGGGAAATAATTCTAAATGTTTATGACAGAGTGTAAGATGAAGATCTGCTGAAGTCACACTGTTGATGAGAGTGGTTGACCCTCCCAAGTGATGATGAAGAGGAGAGAAGGAGGATATCATGGGAGATCACAAGCTGAGGAATACATACTAAGTTTCCCTCTGGTAGCACCGTTACTTTGGGCATTCTAAATATGGAGACAGCAACGTCCTTATGGAAGATATTGTGCACTCTACTTTGAAAAAAAAGGGCATTGCATCTCATTGTTTGAAATAAAAAGGGTGACTGAACACACAACCAAAAAAATGTGCTGCAAGTTTCAAAGCATGATTACGTCTGAACTAGTTAGGGGTGGACATAAAGTACCCCTCTAAAGCTAGGTGTACATAAATTTGTGTATATTTGTGTATTTTACACTTCAGAAAGTGTGAAGTACACAAATGATATGCCACATGATTTGAAAAAGAATTGCTTTAAAAAAACTCAATGAGAAACCAACATTGCAGATTAAAACTGATAGAAAACTCTGAAATATTATGAAGGGAATTATGGCACTTGAGAATGATGTAAAACAAATCAAAGCAAGGTAGGGTAGGGGAAGAAGCCAGATTTAAATCAGAAGCTTGTGATAGAAGCTGACAAAGGAAAAAGTGAAGCAACCTAAGCAGGAAACTGTAGCTTTGCCATTAACAACACAAAAAATGAAAAGTGTATTTCTCTAGTATTTTGGTTTTTAGAAAAAATTAATACTCAGATGTTAGGAGCTCAAGCTGATGATGAAACACTTGCCCTTCCTGTACTGGCCCAGCAGGATATGAAACAGCAAAGTAGATAAACATACTGGGTTAGTTTGTCAACCTCTGTCCATAACTTTATGGGTTTATCTGCAGAGTTATCTGTGCTGATAATGTAGATTTTTCTTTTTTATTGAGCAGCCCCACATTCACACCTAGACTTGCCACATGTGGAAAATTTAGATAGACCGAGGAGAAGTTTGATGTTGTTTTGGGCAGGATGTTGCTTGTTCTAGTCTTAATAGCCTGACTGCAGCCTTAGATAAAATCTTGTAAAGGCTGACCAAGGTCTTGATTGACCAGGAATTAAAACTTACCAATGTAGTTTATTTGACAAGATAGCGTCTGATATTTTTGGGGTGAGGAACAATTAATAGTTTTCATTTAATATGCTAAGATAAAATATGTTCCAGAAACAGAGGTCAGATAAACTTTAGGTGATGAACTGTAGAGGTTGCTGTCCAATCTCTCCTTCCCAGCAGTAGCTGTGCAAGGGCATTACAGTGTTCCCATATGAATTTTTAAAAATATTCTTTGTTTGTTATTTTGGTCCAGAGCCTCTGAAAAAAAGCCCCTGAAAACCAAAATAAAAACAGACCTGGGGCCAAGGAGTAGGAATCAAGGCTTTCTGTTCCTAAAACAAAAAATAAAATTGCTATCACTTTTTGCCCATTCTTTTTCCTTCCAGTCATTCTGCTCAGTGAAATACATACTCAGAGAGAGCAATAGATCACAATAGATCTCCTAATCTCTGTAATGGGATCAAGTGTTTGCTCACTACACACATAAATAGTGTGAGTGTTCTTGGAAGAGAGCCCAAAAGGAAAGGTGTAAAATGTTATCATGTGAAACCCCAAGTTCCCCTGCATGATAAACGTTTGGTTTTTGAATTAGGTTTTTTTTTTTTAAATTCACAGACATCTTGAATTGGGGCTGTGTAATTTAAACATTACATTTGTATTCAAACTCATGCTAGTAGTTCATGAATGAGCAGTTCAGCAACAAATATGATGCCAGAAAAGCAGAGCTGCATTAGCAATATATTTTTAATGTATTTCACATTTAGTTCAGAAATTTTTCAAGTGACCTTTTTTCCTCCAAAATGAGTACTTTATTCTTTCAAACTTAATTTGCTTAAATTATAAAATTGGCTCACTTATTCCCCCATCCAAAAGTCTGATTGATTAATATTTCAATAATAATAGCTGGCTGTAGTCTTTTATAGATATATAAAACATAGAAATCTCTTTTTATATAAGATACATAAACATGTAGAAACATGCATATATATAAAATAAAATTTAATGCATTAAAAACTGTGGCCTGTAAAGCTGACAGCCCACATAAAAGGGGCAGAAGGTTGGAGCAGGTAATATTTAAAGCCAAACTGTTAGTATAATATATTCTGACAGATTTCAATATGAATATGAAATCTGATTTTCAGTTGCTTTCGTCTTCACCAAATTTTCGGGGTAGGTGTCTGCCTAAAGCTGAATTAGGCAAGGATTGAAGTCCAGAAATAGTCTCCTGACTGAGGCAGCTGTAAAGAACTGAATTCTGTGCTGGGCTCTGCTGCCAGCTTCCCATGTGATGCTTGCATGTCGTTCAGCTTTTTTGGAGGTCGGCACCAAGTATTCATCTTGATTGCATGTGCTCAGCTTTGGTCTGATTTGCAAAAATGCTGACTGCTCAGTCTTCTCAAGGAGAAACTGTACTTTGAGTCAGGAGATTACGTGGTTTGAATATTTAAATGAATGTATTTCCTAAGTACTGTGGAAAGTAAGGGCCTAAGTTTCCATAATAATCACCTCTGTTTAGATATTGCCTGTTGCTTATGTTGAAAGCATAATGCTGACCTTAAATACAAATGATACTGTAAGTGAAGCAGGTCAGCTTACTTGTGAACTTCACAGAAAGTTCCTTTATGAAAATAATACTCGACACTGAACATTTCTGAATACTGCACCAAGTGGTGCGTGCAGTCATGCAATGGGCAGTGGAAGTAAGACAAAACATTGAATACAGTGAATACCGTGGGGAAGTGCAGAGGGCAGCACAGTTGGAATTTCTGTGGTTAGATGCATTATAATTCATCCGTGTGGGGAAACTGATTTCCTCAGGCAAGCTCAGTTTGGTCCTAACTCAAGAGCTTGGTTTTCTATTCCTGTGCTGTAGTTTGGGGGTTTTTGGGGTACACTAATGTGGAAACAAAGTGAGGGAGGTCAGAGCCTTTATTGTCATGTGAAACCCAGCTTTAATGGGGTGATTTAGTGAAAGTTCTTCTGACCTTTTTCCTCTTTCACTTTTATAACTTAACTCTGTTGAACACTGAAAAGGTTTATATGGATGGAAAGGCAGCAGTGCCTCTTCAAGATACAAAGGTAATAGCAGAAAGAAGTAGCCCAAGGATCACTTACTTCCCATTGGTGTCTGCAGATGGTTTTAATGGCTTTAGTCTCCTGCAGATACTCAGCTGCACTCATGTCAAATTAGCTATTATCTTGTAACTGGTTATAAATACCAAGGAATAAAATCTGGAAAAGTTAATTTATAGTTGGAACTCCAAATCTTCCCTTGTACGTATTACATGTCTCATTTCATTCCTCGGTCAGTCTCAGTTTGTTGCCTTCAGCCTTTCATCAACTCCTTGAGGTGAGGGAAGCCAAAATGCATTGCCTTAGATCCTGGGAGTCATTTAGGTTGGGAAAGACCTCAAAGAGGATTTAGTCCAACCATTAACCTAAATGCTGGTTAGAGTGAAGGGTTCTGGGATGTGATTAGGACCTGTAGGTATATTGCAAATACAAGTAAGTGCACAACTTGCTCTATTACATACTCAAATGTATATGTAATAGAGAGGCTTATTCCGTCTCTGTGCATGATTAGTGCACACATGGCACATGTGGTGTGAGTGCTCATGCTCTTTCTGGGAGGGTTTTTTGTTTGTTTGTTTTCAAGTTCTGTACTTTGAGAGAAATCCTAGAGGCTCGTAAAAGAAATTCCTGCTTTGTAATGAAATGAACATTTAAAAATGTAGGAGAGATTCATACAGCGTCACAGAGTTTTTGGTTTAAAGTTGATGTAGCTCTTCCTTCCCTCTCTAATAAACAACCACAAACTGCATTAGCTGCAGTAATTGTGCAAAACCTGAACTAAGTTATCAGATCATCTCAGGTATATGGTGTATGTGTAGCAGAAAGGAAACTAGTCTGGAACAGATAGTGCAGGATTGTTTCAGTGCTTTGCCATGTGAAGAGAAGCTTCATCATTCCAGAAATGCAGATGGGACACATAGTAAATGAAAATGTATTGAATATCCAAATATTAAAATAAGTAAACCTGTAAGTATTAACCAATATCACTTGGGGTTGGGTCTTTCTAGTACTTTTCTTCTGTTGGTGGGTTTAGGGGAAGAGGGAGTTGCCTTGAGGGGTGTTTTTTGGGAGTTTATTACTCAAGAAAAGGCCTAGCTATCTGTGTTTTCCACTCTGACACGTGGGGTGAATGTACTTTCCTTGAAATAAAAAAAAAAAAAATTCCAATGATATAAAAGTTAAAACTTAAAAAACTA
The DNA here is from genome assembly GCF_008360975.1 of Lichenostomus cassidix. Taxonomy (NCBI): domain Eukaryota; kingdom Metazoa; phylum Chordata; class Aves; order Passeriformes; family Meliphagidae; genus Lichenostomus; species Lichenostomus cassidix. The sequence goes on along the minus strand of NC_139482.1, from coordinate 118,867,856 downwards.
AGGGAAGATGAGGGAGTAAGCAATTAAGTAACCTTGAAAGCTAATGTGCACACCAGGAAAAAGTCCCATTCTTTCAATGGCTATTAATTACTGTCATATATGGAGATAAGGTAACGTAATTTTAATATTTAACTTTTACTGTTCTATTGTCAAATTCTACTATTTCGTTGTCATAACATTTTGTTTGACAAATAGTTTTGGTCAGAAGAACTTCAGCAATGGATAATTAACCAGAACTGTAGCAGAGCTATGCAAATTTTTGCATGCATTATTGCTAGTGACAGGTAAAAGGATCCCAAGTAAACAGAAGGGGACAGTTATTTGAGGTTGATTGATACACAAATACTTCTCTCTGTGTACTGAAAACATGTTTTCAAGCAGTTGCTTGCTTTGTAATTTTAGGTATTGTTACAGAATTTGGTTCTAAATATATTAACAAGTACTACTGGAAAAATACTGTTGTTAACAATTTCCAGCAGTCAAACAGTACCAGTATTTCCAAAATTTGCCATCAGATGTAATTGTTTTCTTTCTGGGTATCAGCCTTTTCTCTTGATAATGCTTATTGTGACCAGGAGCATCCCACTGCATCTTTGGGGGTGATTTACATAGATCTAGATGCGTTTATGTCTATATTTTAAAACAGAAATAGATAAAAACATTTACGTGTCTTTTTGACCTTGGTGCAGGTGCTTCTTGGGAAAACTTTGTATTAAATCTCCTCTCCTAATGTGTTGATATTGGTCTTGTTAACTGAGCTCTGTACAGCTATGTTCTCCTGTTGTGCACTTACTTCATTGGTTTTCCTTCTTCAGCTCTTCTAGCTCTGAGTGATTTTAGCACATCTCTGAGTAAGAACTCAAACCCAAATTGCCACTTTTCTAAGTGAGAGATTCTGAGCAAGTTTGGGTTTTCCCCCCCGCCTCTTATGAGATGTTTTAAAGACTGGTTTTAGAAAATCCATGCTGCTTCATCTCAGTCAGAATATAACCTTTTTTTGGTCCAGGTCCATTGCCAACTTTAAAATTAAAATGAAAGCGAACATTTCTAGTAAGTTTAAATATTTTGTGGTTTTTTTTAATGTTGTATTTAAATATATACATAATGACTGTTTAGTTTTGCCTCTTCTTTTTTCCTATTCCAAGGAAGCTCATATGGTCAGGTATTTAAAAATAACTCTCTGAAAAAACTCCTAGAGTTGTGTTTACTCACATAAAGCCCCAGCTGAGCTTGGCCTAATGTTAAGCCATAGAAAGTGCTGGGTTGCTGCTTCTGCCTCTCCAGGGCCAGGCCTGCAGTGCTGTTGGTGATGCTCCATGCTCATGCCCATCCTCTGGCTCATCCCAAGTTTTGCTGTGGCAGACACACTTACTTATCTTGTTTGTAATGCTGTAGCTTTGAAATAACTTGTCTTTCCAGCTGGTCATTAGCTCTGCAGGAATTTCCTTCTCTGTAGCATCATCCGTAGCCTTCCCTGCCACATCCCTGATTGCTCCTTTCCTAAAAAATAGAATCTTCTTAAGAGTTCTAACACACATAGACTATATTGGTGACACATTTGGTACTTAGAATACTTAAGTCAGTGTTTTAGTGATGATGTGATTATACTTTCTCATCTTCAGGGCAGTGGCTACTACAGTTGCTGCTAATTGCTGTGGCGCTGGGGTCAGTGGAAAACCATTGCAGGGAACCTTGTAGGACAATATTTGGAGGTACTTAAGCAGGATTCTCCTTTGGGTTTAGTTGTGTGGTAGGCTTGTATTTGCATACAGATTTCCTTTGTTTTCCATGAATCTGTTCTGACTAATCCTTTGGCCTGTATTTCATTAAAAGTGTTGACTGCAGAATGATGGTTTTGGTAATAGATGAAACAAAACTTTTCCTTTTTTCCTTTGCATGTGCATGTACAAAATAAAAAGTACAGGATGACCTTTTTTATTTGATAATTGAGAAAGTGCTTGACTTTGCTAGGAAAGCCATAGTATTGTGAATACCAGTCACTGGTCTTTTTAAAATTACTGCCAGGATGGTGTTTCAGTGCTCGTTCCCACTTACCCTCTTATTCACTCCCCTTCCCATCCCCCACTAGTCCCTCCCTATTTTTAGAGGCAACACAAAGCTGTTTTGCTTCAAGCGAGGGACAAAGATTAGGATAGAGTTTTAGTGTTTTGCAGCAGATTTCTAAAATGCTAAATGAGCCATATTTGAGCATCGTACTCCTAAAACAGTACTAAATTGTTTCTGTGTTGTATTCATGAATGCTGCATTTGTTTACTTCTAAATTTTTTACTCCTTACCCTAAATCTATCAGCAAGTTATGGCTGAAGTTTGAATTGTGGCAAACCTGCGTGTGAGGAGTACAGATTCCCTTCTTTGAGAAATGGTGCTGTGTAACATTCCCTGTTCTCTTGTGAAAATGAAACTTAAGTTCAGAGTCTCTGTGCTCCTGTGATCTGCAGACTGCATACTGAAGAGAGGAGTATTAAAGAAGGCTGTTTATGTGGTGGTGATAAAAATCACACGTACTTTCCGGTGACCTAAAGACCCTGCAGATTTTATTAAACTTTGAAGAAAATCACGTGCATGTGTGCATGTTTCTCTGTCTTGGTAAATACATGCAGCTCACACGGAAAGGTGTTGTTAAGACTACTAATGTTTATGTATGCGTCAGATGCAAGATTGCAAACTGAGTATGGAATGCGGACGCTAGACTTCTAGCATATGTGAAGCATACTACATGTTTCACAAGAATTCTTTGGTTTAATGGTAAAATGATTATTTACAGTACTTAATAATGTGGGAAACATTTGTGAGTTAGTTTGCCGTTCTTTTTACCTTAGAGAATGCAACAGAATCCATTGCCAAGAAAATGGGACAATTCAAGCAAATGCTGTCAGTATAGACGGATACAGAGCAATCTTAGCATAGCCAAGAACATTTCAGTTGAAAAAAATGATTAATTAGTTATTTCAGTTTCACAGTCTGAGATTAGAAAGTGTTACGAGTGCTGTTATTCATGAACTTCTGCTATAAAAAATGTAAGAATGTGATGTTGGCTGTGTTTACTGAAAATTGAAGTTTAATATTTTTCCCTGGATATAATATAGTGTGCACCTGATTCGATGTGAGAAGTAGTTTTTAACAGGGCAGCACATTTTATTCAGTTCATCAAAGCTGTCTAGCCATTCTTGTACTTAAAAGCAAGTCAATCATTCCACCCTCCTAGATTTCTTCTATCTTGAAAGCCCCATCCTCCTAAAAAAAGAGTTTGTTTTACTATCTCAGTTTGCCATCAGACCTTTCAGCTTAAGGCCTTGCCCTGTTAGTCCCCATGACAAATTCTGGATACTCTGCAATCACTGGTGAGGTGATGAAACTGTCACTTAAGCATAGGTGCATGCAGTGGGGCATGGAGCAATGAGCTATTAAAATTGACAGAGTTATACAGCTTGCTTATCCACTGGTGTAGGAGATCTCATTTTATATCTTTATGCAAAGCTCATCTAGAAAAAAGAAAAAAAATCGAAAAAGAATTTAATTTGGCACTGCCATTAGTTTTTTTTTTTCCTTTCTGTGTTGAGCTGTCAGTTCAGGTTTTTGCTCCCTTTTATAAAGGGTTGCACTAACACTTGCTGGAAGACACCAAAGTTTCATCTTTTGTGAAGCTGATACTGAGAACAGGTCATAAAGAATTATGGAATCTACACATGGCTGAATGGATCTGGGCTTTTACAAAGCAGGTTTGACACCCAGCCAGTTTTGGTCTCTGCAGACCTAATAAATGAAAGAGATTTTTCCACTGCCCTGTCACAGAAAACAAAAACGCAGCTTATTGAATTGGCTGTTCACTGCCAGTTTAGGAAAAATTGTCATTTTCTTGCCCTGTATAATAAAAGCAGTACTAATTAGTAGAAAGCACCTAACCAATCTCATATACTTTTCATCTAGTATTTGCTTTAAAAAATTCTCTTTTTATACATATGATTGTGATAAGAACTTCAGTGAATTTCAAAAGTTGTTAAATTTCAGCAAATTGCATATTTTCAGCCACCTCTTAAGCAGACAGGAGTTGTTGCAAGAGTCTCTTTCAGAGTTGCACTGTTGGTTTTCAAACTCTTTCTGACATCTATAAAAGCAAAATAGTCTGTTTCTTCTTTTTAAATCCAAAATAAACCTATAATTGGTTTATAGGGCCTTGCACTGAAGTTGATGGCATTTCTGTCCGTCTGGGATGCAGAAGGAAGACATGAGGGAAAGAGGGAGCCCCTTGCATCTGGCTAGCAGGCCCAGCTCTGTAATTGCCTGGAGATGAAAGAACCATTTGATGGTGGCCGTTAACACCTTCCAGCGTAATATCCCCAGCTCCCTCTGCCCATCCTCCTCGTGCAGCCCAAAAAGTTGGCACTCTGAAAGACCTGCTTCATGAACAGGAGAAAGATAGATGGGAATGAGGATTTGGGGTGTATGGGGAGTGGGAAAGAGGAAGTAGAAGAAATGTGAGGCAGGAAGCCCTGGTGTCACCGAAGGATGGTTTACAAAAGCTTTTGCAGTCTGTAAGTAGGAATGGGAGGCTGACTGTCGTGCAAGAAGAGAAAGAGTTAGGCCACTTTTTAAAGAAAAGAAGAAAACTTGCACGTAAAGGTGGTTGGTTTGCATGCTCGGATGCCCTGCGCATGGGCAGTGGTGACAGCCACCAGTGTGATGCAAGGGCTGGCAGTCTGTGGAGCCATGGACAGGCGTGTGCACCAGTGTTTCCACATATCCCCCACTGGAGTGGCTGCTCAGAAAACTGGAAAATTCAGTTGTCTTGTTTGCAGTCATTAAGATAGCAGTAAAACTGGCCTGCCTGGTTAGAAACCAGTCAGGTAGCAATCACGTTAATGGCCCTTAGCTCCCCAAAAAGGAGCTGAAGGGAGGAGTAGTGCTCATGTGACTTAAGGAGTGGATGAGGTGGGTCAGTAGTCTGAAATAAAAGAGGAGGAGAGAAACGTGGCATGGGGGTGTTCAGGGTGCTCGGAAGAGGTGCAATGAGCGTGACCGATTGTTGTAGGAAAGTGTGAAACTCAAATCTTTACTTCCTTCAATTTAATTTATGTGTAGCCAGAATTTCTTTGCACCCTACCTTGCATGAGAACATTAACTTGGTGAAGGCTGGGGAATGCAGTTGCACTGAGCTCCAGGTATAGCAGCTTTTCCACTTGATCCCACTTGCACTTAAAGAACACTTGAAGCAATTAAAATATTCTCTCTCTTTTGAAAGATGTAACTTACTCCATTTGTGTTCAGCAGGAACAAAAGCAGTTTCCTTATTTCTGGGGACATCTGCAGAAAAATGCCAGAACTAAAGAAGAAAATGAGTCACCAGATTTAGTCGTAACATTGGAACTGGTTTGATTTTTAGAAGAATTGAGTAGCATTTTTGGGGTGGTTTCTTTTAGAAAAGACATATATGTTATATATGTTATATATTTTTATATATAATACATGTATATCTATATAAATACATATGCTCAGTATTCTTAGTAAATTGAGTAGATTTCTCTCATTTGAAACTTGTATTTAAATGCTGCATGTTCTTTTGTGACTCAGAAATTAATGGGATTAATATAATAGTTCTCTGTTTCTGTGTTGAATCTATCACTGGAGGTAAGTACTAAAACCATTTCACGTTTGGGGAGATTGTGAAGGAGATTGTGATAGATTGTGAACCTATGGGTTTCAAAATGAGTTGATGGTGACTTGGCTTAAAGGGAACGAAAAAAACCCATGCTTTGCAAGAAATTAAAAAACAAAAAATCAGGCAGCTCAATTTGAACTAAAATACTGAAGTTAGTGTGGATTTTTCTTCCCTCTTTGCTGAAAAACATACTTCTGTAACTGCTGCACCATCGAGTTTGAAGTGTTAAGTGTGACGTGTCTTTGGTATCCAGCCACACTGGCTGAAGATGTGAGAAGTGCCACTGAAACCATAGATTAGGAGTGGGGCAGATAAATGTACTGGAGGCTTTCTTCAGTTCTTGTACAAGGACCCAGACAGGCAAGCTTTATTTCTAAGTGCTTCCCTAAGTTTTTGAGGATGTTTTCCGATTGCTAAATTTTTCTCACTGGCAACTGCTCTAACTTTGTGAAATTTAGGTGTTTATATTGCTGGTGTATGATCTAGTTTTGCTGGATTAGCTGTAGAGCACTTACTGAGGTTATCAGCCATGCATTACCACTTAGAAACTGCTGTTTGGAGTATTAGAGGTTCTTCAACCTCAGTTGAAAAGAGACAGGAGATGGCAACAGTCATCAGGGTCAAGAGGGCTGGTCAAGCTTAAACAAACATACTCACCTGGCAGTGAATATGCCTGATCCCTAATCTTTGGTCTAGCAAGAGTTAATCTATTTATGCAAAGGGGAGCGGCATCAACGAGTGAGTGAGAAGGTTTGGCATGGCAGGATAAATTGAGCAGCTTAGGATGAATGCAGGGAAAGGGACAGGAGCACAGGAACTTTTAATAGTTAGCTGTTAGGTTGGCTCAGTACTCTGGTATAACAGCACATTCTTTCCAGAATAATGGGATGGTGTTAGGGGTGTTTTCTGTGAGGGGAACAATTTCTGGGTTCAAATAAGATATCTTAAAAAGCAGATTATTAAGTTTTACAAATGTAGCCCAGGCAGTAGAGGAGAAATCAGCATATTAAATCAGAGCTGTCAAGCCCTGAGGCACCAAACACGCATTTCCTCACACACTATCTGTTAGAAAATATTCTCTGCTCCTTCTCACCATGGATTTGAGGCTCAAAACCTACAATTTCTGGAGCTAAGCACATTGTTGGAATAGCAAGGTATTGTAAAAAAGGACATTTTATTCAAAGAATTTCACAAGTTAGGCACAAAGAGTATAATAGAGTTTAATGTTAATTGTTTGGTTAAGGAACCTGTGCATAACATGCATTTTTATATGCTTAGGAGCGATAATATTTCTCAGTTCTCCTATATTTTATTCTATGGTCTGTGGAGAACTTCCTTCTGTCTCTGGAAAATGTATTAATTATATCATGTGGTTTTGAATTTCTGAAAATTACCTTGGTGAAAACTAAAGCATAGTTTTAAAATAGTCATAAAGTCCTGTAGCAAAAATGGGGGTTTGCTCACAAAAATAAATGGTCACAGTGTATTTCTGCTCCAAGCCACAGTAATAAGAGGGAGATAACTTTAAAAGGTTTGCTTTGGTGCAGTACCAAAGCCAAATATGTGCTAGGAGTCATCATCACTTTGAGATATGTCCTAAGAGCCAGCTCAGTGGCCAGAGAATACTACAGATGCATTTGCATTTATTCTAAGGACTGTTTGTTAGCTTTCTATGCAAGATATCCTTGTATCTGTTGTAAGGTTGTAACCTTACTCAGTTTTGCTTTTATAACTCTGATTTGCTTTAAAAATAAGTTAAATCTCACATAAGTATATAACTTCTGATATTCACAAATCTGAGACTCAGGTGTATTGTTTTGAAAACAACAGACTATAAGCAGATTTATTTTAGTAGATAGCATATAGATTACATACTACTATATACCTCTTTACTATTTGTTCCGTAGCTATTTTGGCACTGTTGTGCATAGAGTAAGGAAAACAAATTCTCTTTTAGAGTACATGAAGTGAGGTGAGCTTAAATGTTGGTCTAAAAGAAGTGCTCATGACGTAACCAAGCTTTAGTCAGCCAGAACAGTGCTTGAGGTGCTGGAAACTGCTGCAGCTCCCAAGAAAATGTCTGTGAGGGATATGAGCTGATGTCCACAAAGCTGTGACATGTTGACTCTCTTTGCATCTGGTATTTCCCTCAATACTTGCTAAAGAATGGAAAAGTCATTTGACCTTAAGAATATTTGACTGCAAGTGAATTATCTTGAACTCGCAATGGTTCTAGGGCTGGGGTTAACTGTAGAGGTTTGGTATCATGGGTGCCTATTGTTCTTGACTTAGTTTCCAGGTGTGCTACTTTAAAACTCAGTGGGAAAATTAAACCCATTCAAGCTGCCCCCTTTCCCCCCCCTGCCTTCTGGTAGTGGAGGAAACACTAGGAGAGATTATAAAATGGAATCAAAATTTACTGAGAAATCACGGTAACCACAACAATGTTAATAAAGAGTGTACTAAAGAGTGTTTTACCCAGAAAAGGGTATTTACCTCTGGGTAAAGAGAAGCACTTCCTGAAGAGGACACCCGGTGTGGTTTCCCAGACAAAGGCAGAATGGCGACTGGCCCCACGCTGGGCCATGTGCTACATGGGAAACAAAGGCAGTGTGTCAGGGATGCTCCTGGCCTGACTTCCCCCCCAGGTGGAAAACGGTGGAAAAACAAGACAAAACCCGGTGGGATATGACAGAGCCCTGGAACAGGTTAGGAGACCCTTCCTCTTGGCCTGACTGTGGGAGTGGAACTGGAGTGCTCAGTGGTTCTGGCTGCATCTTGGGCTCCAGCTGTAGCTGCAGGGCTGTGGCTTGGGCTCCACATGACTCCAGTGTGCTCCATTTTCTTCTTTCTCGAGTGGCATCTTGGGCTCACTGGTGCTGTCTTTCAGCACCAAACCAGAAATGCTGCGACTGGGAGGAATGGGGAAGGGACTGCTGGTGGCAGAGAGGGACAAGGTCCACCGAGCTGGCCCTGCAAGCTGCGCACACCCTTCCTGGAGCTTGGCAAAGGACCGTTTCTGTTTCTGGCCTCAGCTTCCTCCTGCTGGAACCATGTCCCCACCATGCCGTGGGTGGTGTGGAATTAAACAGTGCTAGAATCTCCAGCCCTTTTCTCTATAGCCATGGCACCAAGACAAGGGCTTTGTTTCATATCGCAGAGACACAAAACTAAGGATGCAGTGCCACAACAGTCGGAAGCTGTAGGTGCTGCTGTCAGTATTGCTAACTCTTTTTTTTTTTTTTAATAATATGCCCCAACTCAATAAAATCAATGGAATACAGGTAGAAGTTTATTATTCCATTTTAATTTACTTTTCAGTGTGAAGGCAAGCTGTGAGCAGCTGTGTGCAATGTATTGTGGAGCAGTAACCTTAATGTTCAGAGTCTGTTGATTTGCATAAGAACCATAATGTTTTATACTGAACTCATTGTGTCATGTTATTTGAACAGATTGAAATGAAAGAGTAAACTACACTATACATGTTGATCAATGCATGAAGTAGTTTTTGTGTGGATCTAGTATATAGGGTTTTATGGTTATATAGGATTATAGAATTCTTTGATATAGTTCTTAAAATCAAAAAGTAATCATGATTTGGGGATTTTTGATGATTGAAAGTTTTGGTATTGTAGGAAATTATGTTCGTTATGATAATGTAAAGAACAGCTTCCCTAAACAGACTTAATAACAGAATTTATTTTGTTCATATAGAGAAGAATTCCTCACCAAATGATGCCAGTGTTGTTGATCATAGCAAGCACGCTGTTTGCATTGTAGTGTGGCTTTTGTGATAATTGTATTAGCAATAAAAAGCTGTTGAAGGTTTTTAGGGAATAATTCGTATTTAAAAATACTGGAAACTACTTAAAAAATAAAATCAAGAAAAATGGAGTCTTACCTTACATTTATGGTCTTGGATGAGTCTTTGCTGTTAGGCAAGGTATTTGATACACTTCAGCCAGCTGTCTTAAGTCCTTGTAGGAATACAATGTTCTAAAGGCACTTAGTCTTCAGATGTTTAGTTCACTGCACTGAACCTCACCTTTTCCTTGACGTATATAACCAAGTGTTTATATATTCACAAATGTTATATAAATACATGCAGTCCTAGAGCCTTTTCAAGCATATCCATTATCAGTGTTTTATGATTTGTTTTACATGAAAGGTTTCCTACTTGATGTAGTGTTTTAGCCCATAAATATTGATTTTGATGACAAAATAATTAGGTTAGCTTATGTTAAACAAACACATAGCTTTTTTGGAGGTCTGCTGGATTTCAGATGAGTTTTTAGGAACACAATATAGTAGTCTCTAGGAACAAAGTCCATTGCAGTTGCTTACAGCTGAGAGACAGCTACTGGTGGCTGATACTTCTAATCACTTGGGCAATGCTGTATGAATTGGGATACTTTCTTTTCCTTTTTCTTCATTGAAAATAGTCTTTTGCTGACAGCAAATATGTTATACTCTGCCAAATGAAATAGTGCATGAAATTCTGCTCTCATTTTTTAAGCAGGAAGTTTTGTGTAGTTTCCATGATTGTGCATTGAAGTACTGAGGTTTCATTCAACCTAATTATGTTTTTCATCTGAACTGTAACTAGTGATCAGATAATTATTCTGGCTTTTAAAAAATACATATAGCTAATATAGGTGCTTGATAGCCAGTTTCCTTGCTGAATTTAATTCAAAATATAATAAAATTATCTATTAGTAATTTTGGAGAATGGAAATAAACTTTTAATGCTCATTTTGTTTTACACACTGAGGTTGAAGCTTCTCAGTTTATTTTCATAGAAATTAACATAATTGTTCTAGGAGTGTGCATATGGGTCTCATACTTCTTTTGCCATAGTTGTTAAGAATTAGGTACATCAAATGTCTCTATACTAAATATGATCTCACAGGAATGGCTAGCCATTCCTTAGAAATAATTATTTCTTATTGAAAAAATAAATGTCGTAATGTGTTTAATCCATGTCATTATTTGCATCTGTCTGTGAGTATCTGAATGTTTTTATCTTTTCCTGGTCTCCTCTTCTGGACCTTATTTGTACAGAATATTTACAAGAGCCATTGGGAAATTATTGGCCTGTTTGCTATTAAGAGCTCAGTAAAAATCTGTAAATTGGTCTTCGCTCTAAAAGAATGTTACCTGTTTTGAGAGGTTTTTCTTTTTCTGTATATTACTTTATAGCATGCTGCATATGTTTTTAATGCTGAGATAAATAATTGCTAAATAGAGAAACGGAAAGAAGAAGTTTCCTGGAATTTCATTTAAGAAGGCTATTTCCACTCCAGGCAGGCCAGGCAATCACAAACAGTACTGTGTGAAGTTATCCTTCCCCTTTGCAACTGATACAGGGCTGCTCCTAATTTACTGCAAATGTAAAGTAAAATGGATTTGCTTAAATTATCTCTACTAGCTGTGTTTGACCTTCATCAGGAATGAAGCTAACCCATTTTACTTTAGGTCTTCATGGCCTAGAAGTACTTTTTGAGCAGCTGTAACTTTTCAGGCAGCCGTTGGTACCTCTAACATGAAAACATCTGAAGAAACCCTGGCTGCACTGTGTGCTGTCTGATGATTCTGTTTCTACATTGCTTGTAGACATGCAGCAAAACTGGTGCTGAAGGCAAAGCTGGCTTGTACAACATGGGGTTCACTCCAGCACTCTCCACCCACAGCTGCTCCTCCTCAGTTTGACCACTCAGGAGTCAAGATTTGCACAGTTCTTGTTTCAGCAAGCTGAATGAGTTAAGCTGTTAAGGGCTGAAAGGGGAGTGCCAGGAGTTGAAGTAAGGAAGGCTGCCTGGTGCTTCCCAGGATAGCATACTCCTTGGAGTTTTTTATAACTTTACAAAATGTTAGCCTTTAGGGTTAGGCAGTTGCCTCCAGCTAATTTTTTTTTTTGCTGCCAAAATAATTTAGCTATCTGTGAGCATGTGTGGAAAAAGTTGTTTCTCATTGTAGATTTTTAAAAACCCACAAGCAAACCAAACAGAAAAACCTAGTATTTTCTTGGAAATGCTCTGTGTCCCTCCCTTTGAAACAGAGACTAGGAGTTAGAGTGTGGGCTGTGCTAGTGCGAGGCACTGGGGAAGAAGAGCAGATTACGAGTCACAGCTTTGCCTTCGTCAGCACTGCAAAATTCTGGGATCTAAACAAACTATATTTTTTTAAAGAAATGACCGATCTTGCAGGGTGTCTTGGGCATGTGAGAACTGTGTGGCCTGGAAGAGAAAGGGGAGGCTGGGTTTGTACCCCACTGCCTGAGAGCCAGAAGCAAACCCATGGGACAATGACATGCATGGGGCATTAGTGTGGTCCTGGCCCCAAAGTGCCTTAGACTGTGAACAGGGGAGGCAGACCCGGCAGAAGAGTGAGGGTTAATACTGGGGAATGAGGGAAGGAGGGAGTGTCCAGGGGAGACTGTGGCACTGCTACCCAAGCCTGGAAGTGACTGAGCTGGGAGAGATGAAAATCCTTGGGGAGCAGGGTAAGGAGAGACTTGGCAAGGGTGCTGAAGGTAGGAATGAAGAAGGACCAGTACTTGAATCAACATGGGCCACAGGGTATGGCTTGAGGAAAACAGGCAGAGAAGTTTGTTCTGGAAGGTCCAGAGATCTTGAATATTAAGTAAACACTCTTTGATTTCAGTAGAAGCTCCTTGAGAATATTTTTAATCATAACCTATGGCTAATTTCCACACAGAGGATCATTTCACATTTGCAACCAATTTACTACTACTTTCCCACAAAAGCTGCATGGTTCATCTAAAGATTTCAACCCAACTGCTGTTTCTTGTAGGTGTCAGTGTGACAATGTTGGATATCTCAATTTCTTTTTTCTAGAAGTGTGGATTAAAAGGATTTTTCCAGTGTGGCAGTGTCCAAGTCAAGGATTGTCAAAACTGAGCTTGTCTTTTCAAATCTCTTTTGTTTGGCCCCTTGTGAGGAAGCCCCTCGATTTAATGGTATTAAATCACATGCTGATGTGCTGGTTTTTTTCCCACAGGATCCCCGCTCCGTTCCACGCACAGGATGGACTTGCTCTGGGAATGAATCTGGTTGATGCATTGGAGAAGGCTGTTCTCTGGAGTACCCCTGCCTCACTTCCAGCAGAAGTCAGGACGTGCGTGGCAGACGAGGCAGGGGATTGCAGAAGGCAGGAGCCATTCTGGTGTTCTGTGCAGCTGCATGCTGCCCTGGCGAGTGGGGCTCCCTTCCTGGCTGTGCTGCAGACTTCCTAGGTGATGCTAGGTAAGTTACTCAATCCTAGCTTTTCTCATGTCTTTGCTATGTCCTGCTTTCTTGTGGATGACTTGAGATCTTTGGATCTTACTTGGAAAAGTACTGACCACTGGTGACTGGGGGTGAGGCAGTGGGGGCTGAGGTTTGAAAGAGCCATATAAAGCACAATGTAATGCTAAGTACTGTGAAAAAATTAAGTCTGAGTTATGCCAAACTGGAGACAAAGTTGTCTTCAGGACTGGAGAATCGTTTTGACCTTAAAGCTGTCATTGCTTTAGTTAGGAAGCTAGGAATAACACTGTTATTCTAAGTTAGGAGTAACAGAGTTAGGGTAGGACTAACCATTATGTTGATGGAACACTCAGCAGCACCATTGAATTCACAAAGAAATCACTTGTTCTGTCTTCCAAAAAAGTTTGAGTAGTGTGCAGTAAATCAGGTATAGGACCATACTCCAAATGCCAAGAGTTAAACAGATTATTGTTTTGATTAGTGGTAATTTTGTAATTTTTTGAACGGTGCGGAGGTGCTGTGGAAATGGTATGACATAACTGCGACATATACCATGCCACAAAAGCAAACAAAGGCAAAGTTTAGGTTTTCTGAGACTTAACTTCTGATATTTCCTCCTGTGATTGCTTGCATCTAGAGGTTAGTTTTAGTGTAGACATTTATATAATGTAAAATGATTTGGGGTTTAAAAAGCACAGCATTTTTCTGATGCTGTCAACTCAGATAATATATGTACATAAAATCAAAATGACATGTAAATTCATCATTCATTGCAGGCACATGACTCTTGTGCCTGGTTATTGTATCAGATACTAAGTAGACAGTGTTTGTAATGCCCACTATCAGAATGGCTTGGGGTCAGAATTTCATCTGCATTTCCTCAGGCATGAGGTTTGTATTTTCCCAGTGTGATGTCCACAGCTAGCTACAGTGCTCTTGTAATCAGTAGATAACAGAGAATTTTTTGGCCAAGGCATGGTTAAGCTAAATATTGTTTTAACTTCGCTAACCTGAATGCAAAATATCTAACATTTGATCAAATTTTATGAATTAACCAAGAACGTGTCTTCAGCACCTAGAAACATAATGAGTGTGTTTGCCAGATAAGCTGTTACTCTCTATTGAAGGGAAGAGAGGGAGAGAGTAAAAAACTCGGAGGCTTTTACAATGGCTGAATATTATATTAAATACACAGAGTAAGAATGTACATTCCCCTTCCAGCTTGCTCACAGGGGATCTACTACATACTGCTCTGTGAAAGGCTGCACTAATGCTTTAGGTGTTGAGCAATATTTTAAAGTGCTGCTTTCTAAGAAAACATGAGGTATTTTGTTTGACTACTGCTGTGCAGCGTGCAAGTCTTTCTTTAAATCTTTGAAAATAAACAAAAAAGGCGGTGGGGGTGGTGGGGAAACAATCTGTATTTTATGAGCAGAAGTTAAAAATAAAATGATTTGCTTTACCTGGAGCATAGAGAATTATGTCGCAATTAGACTGATGCAATAGCACACATTACGAAAGGATCGCAGCATTCGCAGAGCTCGCTGGAGCAAAGCACGGGACTGGAACAGCAGGGGTGTTGTGGGCCTGCAGGGCAGCACTCTGGCACAGCTACACGGCGGAGATTATCAGCTAATGTGAGACAGGAGCGCCAAGGAAAATAAAAACTCTGCTGTTCTGCATATCCCATAAAATGGGGGGTGGGAGGGGAGAGGAGGAGGGTGACTTGTTTTTATCAATGTGCCTACTTTATTTCAGTGTCACATCTAATCCGGTGTGGAAAACATTTTCTGTTATGTCAAAGAAAGAAGGAATGGAAATGGCAGCTAATTATGAGCTAATATACTTTGAATGCTGCTAATAAGAGTGGAATTTTACTCGGCTCACTCTATTTCTACGATAGAAAAATAAAATTTCTCTGAGTCAACTGAAACATCTGCTGAACAAATTGGTTCAATTTCACGAGTCTGTTGCTAATTCTGAGAAGTAGATGGTGTTTTATAAGATCAGTAGTCAGGGGTTTAGAGCCCATATTCTTTACCTTTTTTTACTATTATTAAAGTAGCTCATGTTGAAATGTTATATTTTTATGAATACAGTAATACTGTGGTTAATGTTTTTAGTATTTCAAGCTTTACTTTTGGTTTGATGAGCTTTCTTCACTGTTTTTAATCAATGTTGCTAATAGCCTTTAAAGTTGTGGGTTTTCAGCTTTGTATCAAGTTTCTGGTAGTGAACTAGTTGAGCAGTTTCTTGTTTTGTTTTTTTTTAATCCTCTTCCAGTCCATTTCTATTTACATTTCTTTATTTCTGCTTTTTTTCTATTCTGTTTTACTTACAAAATTTAAATATTGATAGAGTTTAGTTGCTCCTATTGCTGTTTTCCCATTTGAACTACTTTTTTTGTAGCTTCACAGCTATGGGAAAAATATTGTAGGTGACAAAGCAGTTTATGGCTTCACATGGTAGATGCCTAAGAATGTCATAAAGTCAACAAGCTGATGTCATATGAATAATAAGAGAAGAAAAAAAAGATAAATTAAAAACAGTTATTCCAAGATTTTGTTCCCATGTGTCAGAAATGTTTTAATTTAATCTCATCCACAGACATGCATTTTAAAGCAGTTTAAGTTCTCATGGACATCTCCTAACACTATCATCACTGAAAGGAAATCACAAGTGTAATGCAGAACAAGTTAAGTTCTGTGTGCTTTACTGTTAAATATGGAAAATCAATGCAAGTTCTTCCTATGTACTACCTATAGTTGGCTGTAATACTTTGACACAGCTGAACTGTGAATTTAGACAGTGAATATATACTTTATTTGTAAACATGTGCATTCAGTGTAAGCTATAACTTTTTCAGCTTTGTGGTCAGAGTGTCTATTCAGAGTAGCTTAGTGCATGAGGGATGCAAATGAAAGTTGATAATACTCCCTAAAGTTACTTAAAAAGTAAAGGAAATGAACTATTAATTAATTACAGCTGGTTTTTAAGCTTTAATACTTGTTAATTATGTCATAATTTGTTTGTCTTTAAAGTAGAAGATAATAGAGGTATAAATAGGAGGGACGGCAAAATGGGATATCATTGCTTTTGAGGGATTGCTGGGCTGAGGAGGAATGGAGGTGTATAGTCAAGTTTTCTGAATGTGCACATAAGTATTGGCAGTGCAAAAAGGTGCCCTACTACTGATAAGATGTTGCAGACACCCCATGTGTTGGTTTTGTCCTTGGTGCAGCTCACTGAAGCTACAGATGACGTTCATGAAATGAATGAGGGGAAAGTTTTGCGGCTGAAATCCTGTGCCAAGTCTTTTTGAAGTTGTATGCAGCAGCTGTGCTGTAGCTAAAGAAAGGCTTTCTTTGCCTCCATCATAACATCTGCATGGTCTTTAACAGCAGAATTGTTCCACTATGATGTCTCATTTAGCTAATCTGTGTTGCCTTCGTTAAGTCCTTTTTCTCTTTTTCTTATTAGAAATGCTCACATTGCTTTGGGAGAGAAGTTTGCAAAGATCTGGACTTGAGCACTTCTATGTAAAAACAGTAGGCTTCAGTAAAAAAAAAGTCAGATGAGTGGAGACTTTGTAGATCAGTGAGTCTCTTTAATCTGGGCAGCTCTAGATGGACATCATGAACTAGATTTTTATGTGCCCTCTCTTCTTTGGAGGTTAGGGCCTGACCATGGGGCCAGTTTTTGTGGAGATGCCGCAAATATGGCATCATTGCAGCTAGCATTGGTCTGACAGCTTCCAGAAGTGTGGCTTGCACCCTCTGTGCTGAGGTGTTACCCCCTCCTCCTCATGCCAGTGCTGCTGCAGCCACAGCTCCGGTCTGGCTCAGGGAGCCAAACCAGAGGTCAGCTCACTGTGTTTTTGGTTGGGTCACTAGGCTGGCTCTTGAGCTCTTTGAACTCCCTAACTGCAGAGTTAGACAATTGTCTCTGCTGAAGATAGCCTGGAAGAGAAGGGATGGCAAGACCAACCTCTTGTAGCTGTAAATTGCTTTCAAAATCATGCCTTGTCTTAAGGCAGGAGAAGGCAACCAAGGGAAACGTTTTCAAGAAGTGCCTGATCTTGACTGTATACTGTGTTTACTGGTAAATAGAGACAAATCAATCAATCAATTAGGTGTAATTGAATTTGAAATTTTAGCTTTAGTGTTTCTTTTAGTTGAAGATTTTTGCACAAGGACTTTTAAACTGAATTTTTATTTAATCTTACAGCATGAGACTAAGAGGTCTGTTAAACTTCAGTCTCAGCACTGTGAGTTCTTAAAGCTAAAGGGTAGGATCTAATGGTGTGAAATAAGAGACTGTGGTCTTGGAGAGCAAAACAAAGGCAGTAGAAATTCTGCACCTTCTCTCTGTTAAGAATTTTGGTGATCTTGACTGTAAATATCTTGGATTTATATGGATCCCTGACTCTCAAGCAGTTTATCCTAAACTAAATCTAGGAATACACTGTCAATACACTGTAGGAGGAATATACTGTAAATTAAATAGGGTGGGGTGTGGGGTTGGTAAGAATTATCACATTTTATCATCAGAAATTACTGGATATCCATTTGCTTTCCGGTTGAACAGTATGATCAACCTTCCTTCTGTAATCTCGTAGGAAAATGACTGTACTGGAAAAGCAAGAGTGCTGATTTACGTATTTGTACTCATTGCAGAAGTTTGGCTTGTGAGTTCCAATTAACATAAGTAAAATGAGAGAAAAAGACAGGAAACATACTCCTGCCTATTAGGGTTGTTAAATAATATTTTCAAAATTATCTTCTAGTCAAATTGTGATTTTCTTCTATTTATACCAATAAGGCTGTGGTTACTCTCCACACTCAGTGTCTATAAAATTAAAAATATACTTGCAACAATGAAGGATGAATACGACACTGTGCAAAATAATAAAGCTGCTATTGCAAGTTACTTGAGATACTGCTTATTGAATGGAAGAAGAGCGATCTGCCTGCGTGTGTAGTTCAGAGTGCAGCCTGCCTGCCCAACGTGCCTGCCTCCTCATCTGAGAGTGACCATGAGCACGTCACGTCACCAGGGACTGAGCACACCCCAGTGATAGCTGGGCATTTCAGTCTCACATATGAAAAACATATGTTTCCTAATGCCTAAGGAGTACAGCTAGGTCCTAGAAATAGATGTGCTTGGCAGCAGTAGTCCAAAATATGCACTTTGTCTACAAGTTTAAAACTAGTTAGCAAAATAAGATCTTAAAGTCAGTAAAACTGAGCACATTTAATACATTCTGGTTCCAGTGACGTTACTGTGAGGTAAGGGCATGCAGACCACGACTTGTTTCAAAAACAGGAAGCGCCTACATTTATATAAAATTGCATAGTTTCAGCTGTCATAAATGTGGTTTCAATGCAGTTGCAGGAGTAAAGCCCAAAGTAGTTATAACCAGCTTACTTCCTCTTCCAGTCAAAGTGCAAATAGCCATATAATTAACAATCTGTGGCTCATTTCTCTAGCTGGGTTAAGTATTCTGTTTCGCCTGTTCAGTCACTGTATAAACACAGAGGGAACTTGACTTGGTTAAGAACATTTTAAAACACAAATATCCCCAGTCATAACCAGATCTGCAGATTCACAGAAGAGGGTCTTCAGTTGCCCCTCGAGCTTGGCAGCAGCACTGAGACCTGTGAGTGTGGCTGGAGCCCTGCCAGGCTCCTTGGAGAAGAGTGACTCCTGCCAAGTTGGCTTCTTGCCATGGTAAACTGCATGGGGCAGCAAAACCTGCTGCAGTGCTGGTAGACAGTTTTTCTCTTTAGGGACTTCCCTTCTCACATTCCATTACAAATTGGCTTTATTCAAAGTCTTTTATCATTAATTTTTTGAGGACTGATTGCTCAGCTTTTTTGGACAGCTTTTTTCTGAGTTAATTCACCCATCCTGCCTTTGACTCTACTCATGCACTTAGTGTGACAGAAAAGCATGAGAACAAAAGGATAAGACAGAGTTCCTCTTCTGTTCTCTTACACTCTTGGGTCGGTTTAAAAATGCTTTAGGCTGCTTGGGGAGCCTTTGAGGAGAGCCAGAAAAGGCCTGTCACACTCTCTGTCTCTGCTGATATCATGCACTTGAGCAGCAAGTACCTATTGAATATTCCCCTTGTACTCTGCTTGCTGGAAAGAGCCATTGAGGAGTCTTTCCAGGGAAAGTTTGCTCACCCAGATTTTCTGCAGGGAAGCACTGCAGAAAATGAAGCTGCAACACTGGCTGCATATGGTGATTGAGAGTGTGCCTTTTCTTCATATGATAGCTAGCACTGCATTTTGCAAAGCCCTGGGAGAAACCTTTAGGCAGAGCTCTACTCTGTACTAAACTCTGTACAGATCACTCTGTACTAAACATAACATAGAACATTTCCCTTCCCTTTCATAACTTTTCTCTTCAACTATCAGATAAATAGTGGAATATAATAAATTCATGGTGGCTACCTTTTGTCTTTATGCCTTAAAAGGATTATTTCATCCTGTCCCAAGGTTTTCATTACTTCAGGAAAAGCTGGCAAACCCATTTTGTTGTCACTGGAACAACCAGACAGGCTACATCAATGACCAGAACCTTGACTCATGTTTGAATGGAGTTTTGAAAAGCAGTCTTAACAGCCTCTGTGTAACAAACAAGATCTGTACACCAATGACTGCAAAGGGAACAGAAATCAGGACAGAGTTCTGCTTTGAGCTCCCTAGTTTTTCTAGCTATGATATAGCAGGACAGACAAGGGAAGACCAAAGAAAGTGAGAACTCCTTTGAATCTTGTAAAAAAATCCATGGTTGTTACATACATTGAAGTGTTTCTTTCATTCTAAAATGAAATTTGGAAACTTTCAGGACACAGCAGGTTTATAATATTTTTAATTTTATAAAGGATTTCTTCCTATTCTTCCAATGTTGTTAAGAGAAGAACATACAGCTGCCACTCTGAAGAGGATGGTTGCACAACTTCTGCTGCTGTGTCTGCTTACTCTGTGTCTGTAGGTAATAATTTATCATAATATCAATATAACATTACCTTCAGTCATTCAGAAAAGCCTTATCTTCGGTGCTTGCCAGAGTTACTCATGTGTTTCTTTGCTCTGCGTGACATGGCCATATTTTCCTTCATGGCTTAGTTCCTACCCAGGCACAGGCGATGAAATGTGCTCACATTGCGCTGTGTTTTATCACTGACTGAAGGGATTGGACCGAGCTGTGTTGTTAAAGAGGACAGTAGGCCCAGTCAGTTTGTTGCAATGAATGGATTGCTCTTATTCGTGGAGGAGTATCGTCCAAACAGTGGTCTCTGGGCCAAGACCAGCCTACAGGAAATTTCCATCTGCTCTGCTTTTTACCGAAGGAGATGGAGAGCAGCTTTGCTGTAGCAAATGCTGCCCAGCAACTGGACTGCATTGGAGGTTTGCCACAATCCAGTTTAGAGGGCTGGCTCTGAGGGAGTGGAGGAGCCTCCCTTCTCCTGTGGTCCAGCTTTATTTCCATGATAATATCTTGATAATATTTCTAGGATGGCTACTTGTGGCATGTGCAGGCTGGCCAGGTGGGTGACTACCCCAAGGACTAGGAAGTGAAGCCTGTGAGAATTAGCTGGTGGGAGCTTCTGCATCCAACCACTGAAACATAATTGCTAACTCCTTGTAATAAGTGACCTCTTTTAATAGCAAACCACATCCTTTAAAACACTTCATTAAAAATGCCCTTATCAATTACAAGCTACCATGCCATATTAAAAGCACCTTATTTGCATATGTAGTAATTCAGATTCAGACTTCTAATTGCCATTTGAAAAGTCAAATACTAATTTTTGAGTGGATTTTGATATTATAGTTTTATATTGCCTTTTAGGAGAACTGCAAGATTAATTTGAGACTGTAACTATTAAACCCAAAAAGAATATGGGAAGATGGAAAGCTCTGCATATATATATATATGTAACAATAATAATATTACTAAAATGTATAAAATTGTATGTGTACTCGTCATTGTCATGCAGCAGTAGTCTATAAAATTTTTATTAATCTGAGATAATGGACATATCCATTATGTGAGAGCACTGAATACCTTTTTAATCTATGCAGATCATCCAAAACAAACAGTTCTAACAATTGTCTCCACACTTGGTTTTGTGTTCTTGTCATCATAAGGTTAAATACTAGATTAAGATCTAGAATTTATATTATTTATATTTTTTAACTTTTGTATTTTTTCACATTATTTTGTTTTAAGAATTTTCACACCTAGAAAATCATTAAACTCTTGTACTAATGAAGATGGTTCAGGTGAAAATGAAACAATAGAAAAATCATGTGCTGTCGCTGTTGAGCAGCTAGCAGAGTAATGAAAGCACCAGTTCTCAGTGGCAAGAAGGAATGACCTTTATTGTTTTGATTTCATCATATATATAGAGTTTTCAAAAGTCACCCAGACTGGTCGGTCAGAAGCCTTCCCCTAGGTCTGATTGGCCAGGCCTGCACTGTCCAAGTTCTGGGACACTGTTCCAATAACATCCAAACTTTATCTTTATTTATAAAAGACAAGAAGAATTCTCATGGCAAAAACCTGTGCTAGCCACAATGTGCAAATTGGGTGGCAGCTTTAAGATTTCAACTTGCTGAAATTCACTCAGCTGGTGGTAGAAGAAATTTGTTACTTTTGTGTATGTGTATTTATACAAATAATCTGAATCACTTAATTCCAATACAGTCAAATGGAAATATATGCATTGTTGTAAGGAGTTACTGCAATTGGTGTTGTCTCTAATTGTAAAGCAGAATTATTATTCTTAAATAAAACTGAAAGAAAAACATTCTGCATCACAGATCCCTCATGTCATTGCTCTGTGGACCTACATAAAATCCTGGTACTTGTAAATTCTCCTGAGCCTCGTCAGGTTCCTGTAAAGTTTCTGGCTCTGGCATGAAAAATCTCTTTGCTGGGGACAGACTGTTTCTCCTTATCAGGAATGGGGCCCACATGAGTCAGCTAACCACATTACCCAGATCGGTGTTGAACTCTCCAAATTGCCCCAGTAATATAAAGAGTAATATAAATTCATACTCAGTTGCAAACTTTCTAAAATCACTTTTTGCATTGTAGGAAAATTAGAAGAGTTGCACAAACTTATGTAAAACACTGAATGGCTTTGTAACACTTCCATGCTACTGGATCACCTTGGGGTTTGAGTCAGATTTCCCGAATTCTCAACTTCAGTCTTTTCATCTGCTGATTAATTGTTGCTCCAGTTGTTTGAGCTCTGCTCTAGATCAGAATTTTCTGCCAAGGTGAAAAATTTCCCTGTGTTGAGACGTGTTGTAGATACCTTTGGGTACCTTCAGCTTCCCCTTTTGTGTTCTTAAGAGTCAGTTCTGTTGCCTTTTCTTTGTTTCTTCTTTTATACTGAGCTTTTTCCACTGTTCATTTTGCTGCTGATAAGCTGAGTGGAGTAGGTTTCCTGTAACAGCATCCATCTTGCTTTCCCTTGGGCGAAAGACTATTCACTTGTTCCTGGCCTGGATCATAGGTGATACCAGTCCTGAATGCAGATGTCTGAATGCTGTGTGTGTATGTGCCCACAGTTTATTTATTTTTTATATTTATGCATGTAATATGTACAATAAACATCTGTGTTGTATAGAATTTTGTATAAAATCTAATAGCTGATGTCTGGCATATGCCAACATGTTTCCCAGTTAGATAAATCTCTTTCCTTGCTTTAAAATATTGACTTCTGTTTTACTTTGGTTTTTATGTATTTCTCTACAAGAAATGAAACATTATCAGTAGCTTTTTCTGTTTTCCAAACATCTCATTGGCTTAGACTTACCAGTTTATGGAAGTAATACATGACTTCATGTATAGCACTCTGAAGAGATGTGCTTCCAGATCTAAGGTCTTGATCTTTGCTGGAAGAGCTGCAAAGTCAAGTCCTATGGCCTTTGCTGTACCAAAGAGGTAAGATGGTAGACTGTTTTTGCCTTAAAATCTATATCTTGAATTATTTATTTGGGTAATTTTTATTCTGTCTCTTAGTAAATGATCTGACTTCATGACTATTAGAATTTTGTATGTGAATATATTTTATTACCTGCTTGGAAATGGCTTAATGCTGTTATTTGATTGATTATTCTCTAGTTTGTATTACTTAACTGATTGCAGCGGCAAGGGCTGGCTTATGTTCTCTTGTTACATTTACTAAGGATTTAGCAACTAAGAGTCAAATGTGAAATGGAGCAATGTAGCTATTCATGCAAGTGCTGACTTTTGTTTATATTCTTGAAGACTGAACACACTTGCCTAAATGCTAGATTAAAAATAATTTAAAATATCACAAATCTATCACCATTCATAGATTACAGTAAAATACATATCTGTAGAAAAGTATCTCTTTATATCTTCTATTACAAGTTAAATGGGGCCTGTGTGCCTGTTTTTCTTTAAAAACTGTCTAGCAAAATGTGCAAGATGGATTTAAATGTGATATTACTTTTAGGTGATCTGTCAGTATAGCCAGCTTCTAAGTTAGCTTTCTGTGAAGTAGTGAGAAGGTCAAATATTCTCCTTTATTTTTAGCCTCTTTTCCTATAGAAACAAAGCTCATGAGGTCACACTGTGCACTTGTGTAGAGGTACACACATCCCTTCAACACTCCCTATTATCTTTTGAACCTATTGCTGATTTTGATCACATTTTTTGGCACAGTGGAGGTCTCAAAATTCAGATCCCACAAGTTTTGTGAACATAAGTAGCTTGGTATAGGTGGTAAAGGTACTCTGACAAAGGGAAAGGTTGCAGCATGAAATAATCTTATTAGTTGTCTGGGAATCCTAGTGATGGGAAAAGTGAGGCTTTAAACAAATGTCCCAGCTGTGGGAAAAGCTTCCTTCAAAGCTTTCACCTTTCTAGACACCAAAGTCAACCAACCAGGAGGTATAAATCTGTGGGAAATGAGGCTTAATTAATTCTGTTGTTCATGGAACTACTTGTTCCTTTGATATTTAATAATAATAATATCAGTAGCATAAATGTTTCCATGCAGTATGTTTTTGCATGTTTAATTTTTAAGGTAAATGTGTAGGGATATTCTTATGACAATCCTAAATTTCAGAAACATTTTTTGTTTTCATAGTGAACATTAGTTTAAATGTTTGCAGAGCATATTATCTCCCTATTAGTACAAATCAAGCAGTTCTTTGCCTTTACTTTTAAAACGACAGATACTGTGAATGCTTTCCAGCTCTGTTTTGCATGTGGTTCTGGATTGCAACTAGCCAGAAATGCTGGAGAATTCATGGCTCTATGATAGTGCTCCAAGGGAGTTAACTGGGAAGAACAAGGTCTGTACAGTATGCTTGCTGAATATGGAAATAATAATAATTATAAAGCTAACCAACAAGAAGTGTATTCTTAATAAAATGTGTGGGTTTTTTCAGTGTAATCATATGACTATATAATACAAAAATTGCTTTGAGAGTAGGTCAAAGATTACGCATAGCAGAGACTTGTGTGATTGGTTATGAACAAGCGAAAATAGGGTAAACTTTTGACCCGGCAGCAGCAAATGGAACTGTGTAAAGCACCTACAGATGGCAGGATTTAACGTATAGTCAGTCTCTCGCCCTTTCACAGCAATTACGATCATATTACAGCAGGCACTGAGGGGAAGGCGCTCTGCAACTCTAACACAGTGCGTCTTTGAAAGTTTTGAATATGCAGTTGCGTTTTGTTTTTGTAGGGCCATCAATTAGCTTAGCAAGAAGAATTCCACTTTTGTTGCTCGTGTTTGACTCGACGAGTTCCTGATCAGCGTGCCAAGTCCATTTGGAACAAGAAAATCATTTGAACAGGCTGAATAATTTCGATAATTCAGGCTGCAGTAGATTTATTGCTAAGCTTGAAAGACTCAGTGAAAGTTTTTATGCTGTTGTGCTGCTGATGTGGGCTTGAAGGGATGAGGAGAATGTGGTTCCAGAGAGAGGTCTGGGAAGCAACACTCCCAACCAGCTTCTGGGATCCTTGTATAGATTAATGTATCTTCCTGGTTGTTTGCAAAATTTAAATTTCAAAAAGACCAATCAATAAACTGCTTATTTGACAATATTGTGGCATTTAGACAATTCAGTGGCTTTTGGTTTTGTTTGTGCCTATGACATACGTGGCAAATTAGAAGAAGTGAAAGTGCTGTGAATTAGAAACCAATGATTGCTGTTTTCCTGTAAATTTTGTCAGTTACAAAATCAGAAGCCCAGTTGCACTTTTGGCACAGACTGATAGTTCTGAAGTCATCCAAGCATATTTTGTGTAATTCACTGCCTTTTGGGTGTTTTTGTGTCTTGTGTATGTACATGTGCAGACTTCTCCCACAATTGGTGTTTTTTATTGTGCTTTGACGTATCGGCATTTGGGAAAAGAGTCTGAGTTAAAGAAGGCATGCTTCCTTCTAGTTGTGATCCAGCCACTATCTCCCTTTCCGTCTCTTTGCATTGCCTTCTGGCCTGTAATCTGATGCGAGTGCCAGATGTGGGGAGGTGGAGCAGAAGCAATCCAAGCTTTTTAGACCATTTCATGGAGGGGGTTATTTTATTATATTTGTGGTTCACAAAAATTTTCCTTTGGTTTTTCAGAATGACTTCTATGGAGAGTAGAAATTGCAAGCATATGGTAGTAAGCTGAATAAGATACTGGAAAATGCTCTTTGGAGGAAGGGAGAATTTTCAAATACTGATAAAGCGTGGTTGGTTTGTTTTTTTTTTTGGGGTTTGGTTTTTTTTTTCCCTTTCAAATCATGCTGAAGCTTGCACTGTACATAGACTGCTGGGTGTAATTCCATTTCTTTTTGGAGATGAATTGTGTTCATTTTAGCCATGCCTGTACCTGTAGCAAAGAGCTGCTGCTGCAAGCTTTAAGGCATTTAAACGGCTCAGTGACTGCTACTACATGAGTTTGATCTGGTCACACAAGATTTTGAAACTTCTCTGGTTGTTAAAATACAGTGAAATGAAAACTACTCTCCTCAAATGCCAAACAGCACACACTGCCATAGATTCATTCCTTCTAGAATTTTATAATCCCCCTCACACACTAAAAAATCTACCACCAAAACAAACTTTAAGTCAGTTAAAAATCCCACTGGTGCATTCCCCTCTTTTACAGATGAGCAGCCTGCAGATCACCACGTTTGTGTTGCACTCAAAATTTGCCTGGACCTGTTCTGTCCCAACTCTTCAGAGGGGGCTCAGGGCCACAGTGCTGCCCTGTGCTCCCTGCAGAGGCTGGGCTGGGGGTGTTATGGTGGCCTCTGCCAGAAGTAGTGCAGGGTTACACCACAGACCTCATTAAAACACAAGTGAATAACCTTAATCTAAAGGTAGTAGCCTAATTTTTCAGTGTGAGGTGGTTGTCTGTTGTGTTCCTGACTTTAATGCATTGGAGCTTGTTTGCCTGACAGCTATTCTGCCTGAAAATAGGGGCAGTTATTGTCAGCTTTCTGCCTCATAAATATTCCTACTCATAAGTATTCTATGCCTCATAGAGGTATTCTGAATTTGTTGTACTTGTGAAATGCAGAAACCAAAACTAGCTGTATAGAAAAAAGATTATTATTAATATGTGGAGTAGAAAGGGAAATGAACTAAAGAGGTGGGTTTCATACTTGGGAAAAAAAGCGATTTTCAGAACCAGAATGTTCTGAGTTTTGTCTAGTTATATTCTAGTTCTTTTTGAAGTATAAAAATGTATTGAAATGTTATTACTGAAATGTTATTATTGAAAAATTATTGCAGTATTACGGGATTATTCCCACAGTTTCACTGATTAAAATAGAAATCTAATTAAAGGATGTGCACTTTTCACAGCTATTATATAAATAACTAGTTTTGTATTCCAGTACCTGAAATATCCTCAACAATTATAGTTACCTGATGAATATGCTGTATGCTGCTTTAAAATGTAAAATATATTAACACATCAGCCAAACTGGGGATATATGAAACCTGTAACAATGACCTGTGCTTTATAATGCCTGCATATTCTTCTTTTAATTCTGATCATTATTCCTTGCCACAATATAGGAGAGATGCTTGTATTTCCTAGTTATTGCTGGAAATAAAATAGTTAAAATTACTCTTCTAGTATTGCTCAAAGCTGAGTACGAAGGTTTCCATTATGAGTGGCACAAAAGGTTCTTATCTACCCTTTGGTAAGTAGGAGAAATGCCTGTGTGCAATAAGGGTAAGCTTAGTTTCCTTTTGGTGTTATCTAAATACCTAATTTAGTTTTCCTCTGTAGGTGCTCTGAAAGAGTAACTGACAAAAGTGGTCGTGTCTTAGACAGCACCTTGCATAAAGATTCAAGTCAAGTGGGGGGCTTTTTCTGCCTCCAGAAGACAATTTTTCAAACCTGGTGGAATGTTTCCTTGTTGTCCTTTATCAAGGCATTGCTCACCTGTGTCAGTGCTTACCTGGTTTAACTTGGGGTTGAAGTTAGTGTGGCAGGAGGGCGTCATCACTGCCATACCAATAATATTTCGTTTTTTGCAAGTGCACCATTGTCACAAGAGTATTTTGAATATTGAGAAGTTTTTAAGTTGTCAATAAACCATTGTTAAAGCATTACAAATAAAGTAATACATAGAATATAGTTATAGTATGTAGTACAACACAGTTATTTTCATGCTGCTCACCAAGCCAAGTGCTGGCTGTGCAATTGGAGGATAAAAGTAGCAATTTGCCCATACAGATCGAGCTAAAAGAACATTTTTTCATGATACATTTATGTTTCTAGTGGAAGTGTAGACAAGGTTCAGATTTAGATCTCTTTTTTCCCCAACAAAATTGTCCAAATCAAGGTGAAATATTTGCTACAAGAATGTGTTAAATTTGATTATCTTCATTTGTAAGTGAGTGATCTCCATTCCCAAGGTGTGTGATCTTCTGAGACAGATTTCCTCTTCTGCCTAACTGAGCTGTGAAGATCACTGGCTTGGCACAACATCTGTGACATAACAAATACCTTCAAAATCAAAAAAGTGGCTAGACACATTCATTTTCCATAAGACATGGGAGTTAGGTCGATATATGCCTTCAGCAGGAGAGAGGGAGACAGGAGCATGACATTTGCGCCCCTGTTGGCTCAGGGAATGGTTTTGACCTCCTGACAGTCAATCCTGAGGAGCAGTGGGATCACTGGTAGGGTGCAGATTAGTGAAAGCTGATTGGCACCAAGCAGCAACCCTTCCCATGTTTGTAGACGTGACCACTTACAGCTAATAAGCTTATAATAATTTCTGCTTAAGCACAGGTGGTGAAAGTCGCAGTGAAAAAAAGGTAAGGAGCTTAAATACGGAGAAGGTATGGGGTGAATTGTGATGAAACACGTGCAGTGTGTGGTAATTGTCCCTCACCTTTTGCATGGAGGACTGTGTTTATCCCAGTCCTCAATACTGATACTCCTGTTTACACACCAGCTGTAGGGTAGGGGAGTCAGAGACTCAGCTTCAACAAGAAGCTTTACTTATCTCTCCGTTACATCAAATATTTTTGCAGCTGGGTATGAACATCAAGACTTTTGAGGGTTTCTTGTAAATCTTGTGCAGGAAATTATTCATGAGGGGCACATTTTGTTTTGCTGTCTGAAGGACTCCTCATGCACAGAGGAATTGAGGTTTGTATTTTGTTTGGTCTTCTGAATGGTTTTGTATTTGAAAGCTTAAAAAGTTCTCTTCTCTAAACCAGATTGCTTTTCTGATTGGAAAACAGCATACGCCTTCCTTCCTATTTGTATTTGTTACCTAAATGGAGTAAATTCAGCCTGGAGAGGCCTGGAAAGAAGAGAAAGACTTAAAATGATTTCCCTTTAATTAATCCCAGGAAAATTCTGGCAAATCTGTCTTTTCTTAGTGCGTGCTGTATGTCTTTAAACACCATTTCATTCTGATCACATAGACAAGTCAGGATGGGTTTTTTTCTCCCCACGATGATTCTTTGATTTGGCAGTAACTAGGTTTTGGGTTTACCTCATTTTACTACATACAGAATAAGGAGTGTATGTTTTTTGTGATTTCCTTTTAAGACCTAATTTTCTGCAAAGGAAACATTTCGATGGTGGTGTTAGTTAAATCTAGCTTTGAAGTGCTGACCTTTTATGAAATAGTGTTTTGCTACCAATTGTTATAAGCCAGTGGTGATAACAGTGGTGATAATTCTTTCCCCCCTGCAAAATATAAATCTTTGGTTTGTTTAAACATCATGTTATTAGAACAGAGTAAGATCCCTCTGTGGTAGATTATAGTACCTTCTTTCTTTGGGAAAAAGAAAAAGAAACAAACACAAGCGAAACAAAGAAACAACCCAAGGCTTATTTCTTTTTTATCTTCCTTGGCTAACACATAAGGACCTTGGGTCCTACTACTGCTGCACTTTAGAGCTGAACAGATAATTTATACATGTTGTATGCTTCTAAGTTCTCAGCGGTCTGGTCAATGTAAGGACTCCATCCTGAAAAGTAAAGAACATTCTGAGCTTACTTCAAGAAAGCATTTGCACGTAATCTTTACAGTTAGGGCCATGAATGGAGCCCTGTACTTAATGTTAGGTAAGGCAGTTCAGAGAATTGCAAGACTTAAGTACTTAATCCAAAGCATTATTGCTGTGGTGTTAACTAACAGTCTTCCCAGTGCTACATTCTCACAAATGTTCTCATATTTATGTATTGGTTTGAAGTTGTGATTAAACAGTTTTCTATACAAAGCTTTTTGCATTTTTATTTTTTATTTAAAATATTTTTCAGAAGTTAAAGTTAATAATTAACACCAGGGGAAACACCATTTTTTCAGTATATGAAAAGAAAAAATAGTATTTCTGAGAATAGTTAATGTGGTTAGTTCTGGTTTACATACCTTAAGTCCTGATTGTGTATCTTCTGGGAAAGTTGCTGGAAATAGAATCAGTCTTTCTAAAATGTATTATTTTCTACTGTTCACTTCTCTGTACAATTTTTATAGTAGTACACTAGAACTGCTACTACTTTGTTCACGTTCATTCTGTTATCTGATATGGTCTCCAAGAGCATCTCAGTGTGGAATAAGACAGCTTTGTTTTCATCCATCTTTAGCAGGTCCTGATAGCTCTGCCTGTGAATCCAGTGCTCTTTCCAAAATTCTTGCACAAGATTGTTCTGGAAAATTCCTGTGGTGTCCTGCTACCACAGACCTAGAGTCAGTAACTTTTTCTCCTTTCGCACCCAGGAGTATGTTTAGATTCTCTGTATTTTTACAGAGCTAACATCCATCATGCTTTCTCATAGGTTTAACTGAGGTTTAAGACAGTACCTGACTGTTACAGCGTCACTGTAAGTTGCAACCTGAATCCAAAAGGCAGAATGCCTGATGGTACCCGCATGAATACACCTGGCTTACTAAATGACCTTGAATAGGAAATGTTATGTCTCTGTTCATCCTGAGATCTATAAACTTGTGATAATAAAACATATATCCACCTTTGCAAAAGCTCTTTGAAATCCATGAGTAAAAGGTATCCCATAAGGTCAAAATATGAATTATTTATTGCTACATGACATGCACAGCATGCAGACTGTAAGGGTATAGATATCTTGTCTGTTCCTTTTTCCCCTGAGAATAAAAGTCATACCTTCAGAGCTCTAACTTAAAAAGAAATATTCATTGTATGAAATCTAATACAATTTTATGTGTATGAGTGTGTGATAATACTGAAACTTTGGTTTCTCCCAGGAATTGGTTTCATGTGTGAATACCCAGCTTCCTCTCAGAGGTGCAAATGTAGTTTTCAAAATAATAAATATTTTTAAAATAAAGAATGAATATGAGAAGACTTGAAAGAATAGTCAGAGGTGAAGCAAAGAAGTTTTGGAGTAAACAAATTAGAGTTTCATGGCATCAAAACTGTGGTAAAGTTACTACAGGGTGAGAGATTACTTGACGTCCAAGTGATTGTTAGTGCTTTTAGCCATTTGTTTTCTAATTGGCATACCAGCAGTGTGCTTTAAAAGAAACTGATTTTTCTTTTAGTATGTCTCCTATGATTTTTGTTGTAGGTCCTACTTCTCGTCAAAAAAGCTGTGTTCTGTGCTTACTGTTTACATTATTTATTTTATTAATTTAGGTATGTGTTATGTATGTGTCTATACATAGCATGAGTATATATATATGTATAGGTAGATAGAAATATAAAGCATCCAGAGAGCAAGAATAGGCATGTTGCAAGAACAGGTCTCCACACTTCAACATGGACATTTTCAAATGTACTTGGAAATCAGCAGGCAGCTAGCACAGGTTTTGTAGAACTGCTATGCATGTAATTGCTGACATATGCTACTTTAATAATTGGGTTTCCCTATAAGAGTTTTGGCCTCTGAAAGAGTGCAAGGAATGGTCTTCAGTGAAACACACTTAAATTACCTAGAAATGAGATCTGTGACATTAGCATAAATCTCACATGCTTGGCCTGTAATTCAAGTCCAAATATTAGGTCAAATTTGTATCCAGCTAAATCCAAAAGAGCTTTTAACTATTTTGGATAGGCAGACTTCCTAGTGCTGACAATAGAGGCAAAAAGGTTCTTGCACAGATTTTAAAACTCCTTGGGGATTACAGACTCCTGGATAGGTTTGTTTCTGTACTGCACTTTTGAGTAGAGGGCAGTTTTACAGCTGAAGTCATGTCTAGTTGAAAAGACTGGGGAACTGCTACTAGAAATCAGACTGTGATGGAGAAGGGAAGCAGTGCTATTCCCAAGTATGATTTTTTCAGAAAATTGTTCAAAGAAAAATTGCTTTTACATTTTGATACATTTGGGTTCGAAGACTGTACTTCTAGACCATTGTAAAGTGTCTGGTTAAAAGGCACCATCTGTTTGGAAGTGTTTCTCTTTTTGTTGCCTTCCATATTGGTTCTCTTCCATTACACTTTAGGCATTGTTTTGCATGTTCTTTGTATTTATTGGATACTTTCATCTAGCCCTCCTCACAGCTGTAGAATCTGAGGTCTTGGCTAGTCTGATTTTCTTATCTACCCACCACTCTTATTCTTAAGAATGCTGAGGTACTGCAGGCTATATAAAGGTAATTCATCTGTATAAATTTACATATAGCACAAATATTAAGTGAGTTTGATGTATTAGAGGTTGCAGGGATACTGTGTCATGGAAACTTCCTAAGAACCTAAATGGGTACCTTGTCACTTCTTTCTCCTTATCCTTCTCAGTAATCTCCGTTGCAAGTATAAATGTGTCAATACCCAGCTCAGTATTTCCTTTGCTGCTCTTGCCCCTTGTATTATGAAATATTTAAACTCATAAAATAATGTTGAGACCACAGAATTTTTTTTTTTTTTTAAACCGCACTTTAGCAGAGAAGAACAACATTGCAGACAGGACCTGTAGTCTTGCATTACCTGGTTTTCTAAAGTTGGGGTATTTCAAATGACCCTGTTACTTAATTTCCAGTACTTCATTCCCTGTTTCCACTGGGGGCTCTCCACTGTTGCTCCTCTCAAAAAGTGTTCTCACACGTGCCAACTGTATATGCATATGTGTAGTATTGTACAGCCAGTGTATTCAGAATTGCATTAAATGCAAAGTCTCCAGGCAGCAGGTAATTTAAGAAATTGCATCTCTCTTGGCTGATAAGGACATAGATTTGCCTTTCTTTATTGGTTTCTTGACATTGTTTGTAAAATTTATTTTACTGTAGATATCTTTTCCTCTTGATCTGGAAGGACTTACATTTCTGGATGGTCATCACTATATGTTGCACCCCCTCCCATGTAAAATTTAAAAAATGGAAAATTTGTTGGTTTTTATTTCCCAAAAGCCTTTCAAAGAAAAAAAAACCCAACGTTCGAGCAGCCCCCTAATTCTTTAACTTTCTTTGAGCAGTAACATCAGCAAGCAAATGCAGCATCAAACACGCTTATCAATAGAATCACACCAGTTTGAGAACAAAGCTCCCTTTAGTGTTAATTCATGGCCTCAGTTCACTGAAATTACATTGTATCCACTCCTGTCAGGCTTTTTGCCTGGGAGTAAAGTGATTGTCCCTGAACTCTGGCTCTGCTGAATTTGGTTGGAAGTATTTGCAAAAATCTGAGTGGCTGTCAGAGTGTCTGTGTAGCTATTCCTAAACAATAACATCCAAACGCCGCAACTCCCGTAGAGTCATGGAATCATGGAATAGTTTTGGTTGGAAGCGACCTTACAGATCATCCTGTTCCAACTCCCCTCCATGGACAGGGACAGCCTTCCACTAGACCAGATTGCTCAAAGCCCTATCCAACCTGTCCTTGGACACTTCCAGGCATGGGGCATCCACAGCCTCTCTGAGCAGCCTGTTCCAGCATCTTGCCACTCTCATAGCTAAGAACTTGTTCCCAGTATCTAATCTGAACTTGCCCTCTTTCAGGCTAACGCCATTCCTTCTTGTCCTGTCACTGCCTGCCTTTGTAAAGAGTACCTCCTCAGGTTTCCAGTAAGTCCTCTTTAATACTGGAAGGTTCTGTAAGGCTTCCTGGAGACTTCTCTTCTCCAGACTGAGCAACCTCAACTCTCTTAGCCTGTCTTTAGAAGAGAGGTGCTCCAGCCCTCTGATCATCTTCATGGCCCTCTTCTGGACTCACTCCATCAGGTCCACACCCTTCTTAAGCTGCAGGCCACAGAGCTGGATGCAGCACTCCAGGAAGGGTCTCAGGAGAGCAGAGTAGAAGGAGAATATCACCTCTCTTGACCTCCTGGTCACATATGCAGTAAAGAGAAAATGGGCCTTCCTGTGTCCAGGACCCTACATGGCTTTATCGTTCAAAATTGGCATTGCAGCGTCATCTGTAAATCAGTTGATAAAAATGCACATCACGGAACAAAGTCGCAAGATGGTCTTGAAATTCTGCTCAGCAAGTAAGGCTGGATTGCCTCTGGACAACGGTAGTGGCCATACACTTGGAGTTTAGGGTGGCCCTCTAGGGCCATCCTGCTTTTCAAGTGGAGGTGTAATTTGGAAACACAGAGCACATCAGTTCTCTTACAGTTGCTGTGATTGTGTTGGGTTGGGGTTGAATTTCTGACTTTTGAAAGCAAAATATGACTTTATGTTGAGATTATTTCAAATCATCTCTGTCTTTGCTGTACTGCTGTTAAAACTGCTAGCAAAATGTTCTCTTTGAGCCCTTTCTGTCTTGATATGTTACATGCCCTGCCTATTTTCTCTTTAGTTTTGGGGAAGAAATTGCACAGCAGAAAGAACAGCTAATTTCAACTTGGCTAATTTCTTCTCAAAAGGATATTTGCTTCACTCAAGACAAATGGCTTAAACAATGTTATTTATTATTACGTTATTAACTTGAAACTTAGAAAGTGTAGGTTCTTAAGATCCTGGGATATGCAATTTGTAAAAATTTAAATTACTTGTAAGTCCCATATTAAAGGTTATTTGCTAATGGTTTTAAGAAATAGTCCTGTGAACTGTCAAGTACTGCTTTTTCAAGATGAGTCATGACAGCCATGTGTTTGAAAGATAAAGATGGGAATCTCTTTGCCAAAAGGAAAGCAATGAAATAGCCATGTATTTTTCCAAACTTGACTTTTCTCCTCATTTAACTGAGCTTGTATCTTCTTGTGCTTCAGCACAACATGCTCAAGTGCAGTCTTTAAGAAAATGAAATGTACTGTCCATATCCAAGTTGATATTTTTGTTAAAGTAATACTTTAGAGATTGCTTTTGTGGAAAATGTAAAGTGCGTAAACTGGTATGGGTCACAAATTTTACACTGAGGGAAGACCTGTCAGCCCTGCTATTTGCAGTTGACAGCAGTTGTAATATGTCTGCCATCTATTTTCAAAGACTGTGTTTGACTTTTTCATATTGATGTACAATATGACATGAATGTATGCAGGAGTCCTCAGGATGGGACAGGATTTGCTATATGTTCTAAATATAGCAGATTAAAATGGTCATGTTGTTCTGCTTCTGAGCTTTTCCCTTCAGTCTTGCATATGAACCTACATTGCAGCTGATTTTAGGGACAACCTAGTACAAAGTAAAGTTGTAAATAGATTTCTGTTTTGAAATTCAGTGTGGTGAACTTTTTAAGACTTAGCAGTAGGCCCAAGTTCTGACATGTTTCCTCTTATCATAGGCTTAAATATTCAGCGCTAACCACACTGGGGGTTTTTTGAGATTGTGTTGCATTCCTGCTCAGAAGTAGATCTCTGTAAGAATTGTCTTGTTTCTACTGCAAATATTTACCTGCATACCTAAATTTTATTGTGTCTTTACTTAAATGAAATTAGTATTGTCTTACATGCTTTAGTGGTGTCGTTTGTCATTACTGCTACTTGTAGGAAACCTGCACTTTTGTCTGATAAGTGAGCAAGTCTGGTTTCTGTTAAACACATGTCCAACATGTTAAATATTTCTTAATACCCTGCATTCAATGATTGCTGTTGAATTATAACAAATAAGGTTGTTTTTTTCCTCTTTTATTCTCACAATTCGAAGTTTCTGAATTTACACAATACTAAAGTTAAAAGCCAATTTTGTCACATCTACCTCATTATAAAAAAGAACACAGACCAATTATCCTGAAGTTGATATTAATTTCATAGCAGAGTATTTAATTATTTTATTGTAAGTCAAATTAATTCCAACTGCTTCTGCTTTTCCTTTCACTTTTTGTTTCATTTGATATGCTGCGGTCTCTGGCTTTTGGTTTTCTCATCAAATAGTGAGCTCTTGTAGTTCTCAGGAGTGTTAGTGCTTGCATTCATTTAAGTTTCCTGCTTCTGTCTAATACTGATAGAAATTACCACTTGAAAACTCTCAGTAGAAAACCTAACTTCCTTCAGTTTCTCTTCTGTACCTCATCTCATCAACTGATATTTTGGATGTTTAATAGCACCAAAATTTGGAGCATGACCCTGCTTTACTGTGTACCAGATTCTGAGTGGTTCAGGCAAGAGGTCAGTCCTCAATGTCTGCTGTTCATCATCACCATTGACCACTCAGTGTCACTAAGTGCTGCTTCGGGTGCTTGTAAGATTTGATGAGGGTGGGTGATGCAACATTAAATTAGCTTATTATTTCTTCTCATGTTTGTAAAGAGCAGCTGTCCCTGTGTTCCAGTTTCTCCCATGTGACAACTAATTGTAATCAGTAGCATTTCTCTTCTTCAGTGAGGTCTCTTGGAAGGATGTGAAAGTCTAGAATTTCAGGATCTGCAAGACACAGTCTGTGCATTTCCTCCTTGCTTCTTATGGGAGCTGGCTTTTCAAATGCAAGGCAATGTCTGCAAGCCACTAGCAGTTAGAAGACTGCTGAACATGAATGAGACATGAGATTTTTATGACTTCCTGGGAAATGCTAGTTTTCTCTTAGAAAAGAGCTCTAGATGCAGATACCTGAGTATTCATCACCAGGTATGGCAGAATAATTTGCCATATCGTGAGCTAAAAGATAGAGGTCCCACTTGCATTAAACAATAGCAACTTTCTCTTTCAAGGGAAACACAGGCAATGTATCAAATCTTGCTGAGTTCACACACTGTTGCTGTTATGGCCAGCTGGAGTGTTACACTGTTCTGTCCTGCCTGGTTATCAGAAACCTTGAAATTTCACCAAATTATTTCATCTTTAATCCTCTATCTTGATTGAGTCCTATGATGTCGTTTAGAAATATTTTGTTTACAGATAAGACTATATGAAAGAAAATCTACCTCATCCTTGGATTAATTAGTATGGTTTTGTTCTGCTATTAATAATAAACATTTTCTTGTGTGACTTTTATCTAGTTTAAACTTTTGTCTAATTCAAATCTCAGACATTGAATCTTGCCAGCAGTCAGTCTGCCGATTTTGGGAACCTTTTACTATTAGAAGTCCTTAAAAGTTCTTCTGTTTTGAAATGAGGTGAAATAAAGAGTTTGAGCTGTTTAAAAATATATTCACTGGAAGGCACATTCTGTAGAGCGGAAAGTAATTTCTTTTTATAAAGTCTCAGCCTTTTCATAACTTAGCTATATATTGTTAAAAATGCATGGTAGCACTAGATGTTATTACATTTATGTACCATATTGTGTTGATACAACATTTTTTTCTATTCTGTAGTATTTCCATTTTGGTTCTGCTTTTCTCTGCTTGCTCAACTTCCTGTGCTGAGTTCCTCTCGTGTACTGTCAGCACAGATGGAAGCAACTCTTGGTCTTGAACTTTTGTCTCTGGGTTGAGGCCCATTTCCACCAGAGAGCACCTCTCTGTATACAACTCATAGAGAGCACTGGCAAGCACCCTGCTTCAAAGGCTCTGAGCAGGGGGATAGCAACCTTTTTTAGTTTGCAGGAGAAAGAGCTGAGCCAGGAGCTGACCACTTCCAGATTGCACTGAAAGAACCCCTTTTTCTTCTCTTGTATCCCTTCTGTAATTAAATGCAAAGGAGTGAAGCAGTAGAGATAAAAAAAAAATCCTCATCAACCATTAGTCTAAAATTTCAATTAACCGTAGTCATCAAACTTGTCTTAAAAAAAAAAAGAGCACAATTGTCAGTGGACATGCCCATACAAAACTTAATTGCTATATATGGCATGCACCTCGGTCTTGAATTCTTCTGTTAGATATTGCAGAAACTTGCACATGGAATGCTCTGAGTGGATGGCTGGGTGCATGTTTATGAAGTTATGAGAGCCTTGATGAGCTGTCTTCAAGAAACATGGACTTTTCGTACTACAAAGAGAAGTAAACTGCAATATCTAAGTGGTTGAGAAAGGAGGGAGTGTCTGTTCATTGCCCTCCTATGGACAGGAATCAAAAGGCTCTTAGCATTGTAGGTGTATGTACTGCTAATACAGAGACTGACTGTGAGCAATGCCAGATATTACAAATTCCAGTGGAAGTACATTTGATATAATTCCTGTGCCCTTCAAGAGGAGATGCAAAGGTCAGAAAAGCTAGATTTATCTGCAGTATCCTATTTATTTTTCCTCAGCTGGTAAAAGGAAAAATCAAAGTTTTCAAGTAGTGGTGAATTAGGAGCTTCTAAACTGATAAAATGTCAATGTTATTGACTTGTAAGTCAACAGGTTTTCAGTTTTGACTTGAAAACCCAATGTTTTTGTTGGTGTTCAGATAGAGGAGTTTAAAAAAAAAACCTAATATTTGAAAACTGTATGTGTGCTTCTACATTCATTGAAATGTAACACATGTAAATCATGGTGCTGTCTTTGTTCTTGATCTGAGCAGTAATATTCTTACTGTGCATCTTAGCAGTCAATCTGAATAGTTTCTGGTGGTTGTTCTCTATGCTGGTGCGGTGCCTTTCCAGTCTTTCTCACAAGGAATACTTAATGCTGCCTAGTCAGCTTTCCTAAAAGTCAGTGGCCTCTTGTCTTGGATAACACTTAGTCAGTCAGGTTTGCAATCTTTCAAACACAAGTTTGAAGTGTCTTGCTATTTTGCTGTGTAAATGAGGGCTATTACTGTAGCTGTCAATTTGGGAACCCCTTTGGGTACTCCAAGCTGAGAGGATTGAAGGAATTATGAGGGTGGAATTGGATCCTCCTGGCTGTGTTATAGAGAGTGAGAGAAAGGACTGAAAAATTATGTTATGAGATTAGAAAGACTGAAAAGATGTTTTGAGATGGCTTTACCAGTCCTTGCCTGAGGTGTGGGTGTGTTAGGAGGGCAAACAGCACCAGATTGTTGTGGTATGTCCTGTCTGTGCCCGATTCACTCTTTCTTAAGAGAAAATAAAGGAAGAAAAAGAAAACATAAACTTAAGAGCACTGTGAAATGCATGCAATTAAAGCAGTGTTCAGTTTATCAGTTTCAATTATTTGGTCATGTTAGAACATAAATTCTAAATGTTTTAGTGGAGGTGCAGCTTTCCTGTGTCTACTGCAAAGGCACCTGTGGCTGGGCAAAGAAAACAAAGTATTAATGAGATATATTTCTTTGAGAAAACTTAGGTGAACTTCTGCTGTGTAAGATCTGTGTCTGATCCTAGCATGGAAAAATCTCTAATGCCAGAATTAGTTTTGAAGGTCACCTGCTCATCCTTAAATTAAGTGTGTGATTCCTGTGAAACTATTTAAAAGGTAGCAACAACTCTGTCATTAATTGGAAGCATGTATTCACTGCCCGATAAAGCCAAAGAGCCTTTCCTTCTTGCTGTTGCGTGTTCCCTTATCCCCATTCAGAGCAGTGTTTTCTGTCAGGAATATTTTTTCGCTCATTTCTTCTTTCTCTTTTTGTCTAGGATCAGTCTGTACATCACAGTGGGATGTTCCCTCTTCTGCATTAGCTTTATCTGCACACTGTTCTTCACTAAGCAATCTTTTTAACAACAGCTGTGTACTTTGACTCATTTTTAAGCCTTCCACTCCTATTTTATTGCTACAATGACTCTTTTCTGTTACCTCCTTTTTATTTACACATAACTCCTTAACACTGTGATTATTGTGTTTGTGCTCACCATATTATTTTGACTTTAAATTTATCATTTTATCATTCCTGTAAACATTAGCAGTATAGTTCTAGCTATGGTATCTGACTGGGATGCTCCCATTTTTTATGTTTTCCTTTGATTTGTATTTCACAAGTGAAGTATTTTGTGTGTGTGCGTTCTTGTGAAAGCTCATTTTCCTTCTGGTGATTGTGTGTTAATATATTTTCTTGAATATCAGAGATGCTCTCCATAATCTTCAGGTTTTGTCCCACTTGTAATTTCCCAATTTAAACAGTTTGCTTGATGCATCTTCTTTAGCTGAAATGGAAAATGCAGGTCAGGAAAAAAAAAGTTAAGATCGCAAAGCAGTTCCTGTTCTATTCAGCTAAAAGTTGTATGTAGCTCCAAATAATGTTCATTTTGCTTACGCTATGCAGTGTAGTGCTTTGAGATGGAAGGACATACTGAGAAAGGACAGGAAAAAGCCCCCTCAGTTTACTGTGAATGTATTTTTCTGCTGAATCTAGTCTCTTTACAGAACCAGATTATTTCTTCCTGGACTGAGGATCTTTCTCACAGTTTCCCATTATAGTATGGAAAAGGAAAGAGTAGAAATGGGATTCATGCTGCTGCAGAAGGGGCCTCATTCCCATTTAATTTTCAGCTCCTCTGCTGCAGAAAGGTTGGGCCTCAGCTTTGATCATAGTGTTGGAGCAGGTTTGCCCAGAGCCTTGGCCAGGGCTGCTTTCCTGAGTAGAGCTGTCCTTAGCGAGAGGGGTAAACAGAAAGGGTGATGGGGTGGCATTGGCAAAGATGGTATGTACAGGATAGCCACTATTTCTTCAGTTTCCATTTTGTTTTCCTGTAAGTACAACCACAGTCTAACACTGTTTTCCTGTTTCTGGAGAAACCGTAAGTTTATGATCAATGTTGTCTTTAAGGAGAATGAAGTGATGTAATGGGAAAAGATGGAAATAGAAGGAATCACAGAATATGCTGAGTTGGAAGGGACCCACAAGGATCATCCAGTCCAACTGCTGGCCCTGCACAGCACCATAACCAAGAGTCATATCATGTGTCTGAGAGTATTGTCCAAAAACTTCTTCAGCTCTGTCAGGTTTGATGCTGTGACCACTTCCTTG
This sequence comes from Lichenostomus cassidix, assembly GCF_008360975.1. Lineage (NCBI taxonomy): Eukaryota > Metazoa > Chordata > Aves > Passeriformes > Meliphagidae > Lichenostomus > Lichenostomus cassidix. The sequence continues at coordinate 118,827,298 of NC_139482.1, read as the reverse complement.
AGGAGCCTGTGTCCAACCACTCTTGGGGTGAAGAACTTCTTTCTAATATCTACCCTTAAGCAAAAGGAGGTAATTCTGTTTCTTGATCATATTGAAAAAGAGCAGGTACAAAGCTGCAGAAGTTGTTCTGCAGGCTTGACAATTATTTTACAGTGTTTCATCCACAGCTTTCTTAATAAGTTTGCAAATTCCAGCAATGAAATGTCTGGGTAAGGCTATGTCTGTGCCCAGCTGCACTGCCCAGTGCTGTCAGAGGTGGACAGGGCAGGTATCTTCATGCTGTGTCAAGGTAAATTGGGTGTCTTTATGCTGTGTCAAGGTAATAGTGAAATGGTGTGCTAGTGCAGGAGAGGAAAGGCTTGCTGTTTCAGGCTGTGAACTACTTTAGTGAAGGCAGGACAGAGCACTATCTTGTATGTGTACTTTGCCTTTTACGAGCAGGAAAACTTCTGAATGGCCTGCCTGGGGCTTGGCATTCAGGAGGGAACTCTGAAGCTAAAGCCTAGGTAGGCTCCCCCACTGGAAAGTGTATTTAAAAAATACTTAAGGTATTTTTCATGGTACTGAGTTAAAGCAAAATAAGTGATAGCACTTAAAAAAAAAAATAGAAGCACTGACACTGGAGTTTGTAGTGTGTATCATTTGTTATTTGTGCTTTTATGCATTTGCAGGAGAGTTGGGTGCTGGGAGGAGTTGAACCATGGGTTGTTGCTGAGAGAAGAGTATTTATTGCAGCAGAACTAAAATTACAGGCAAAAAATTAAAGTACTCTGGGGGGAAAAGAATAATTCTAGCATGCCAGATACTCAGTATTAAGCATGCTTAATATTCAGTTTAGTCTCATATGACATGTTTATGACTAGTGTGTGTGCCCCAACAAAGGCACTGCCTGAAAATGTGTTCGCTAATTAGTTTTGGTGCAAGAAGTAGAGAGAGCCCATATATTCCTCTTCCTCATCGACAGCAGAATTTGCTTTTCAATAGAGGAAGATGCAAAATGATTTCAAGTGTGGCAGGTTTGGGTTTCTCCAGGAGTCGTACACTTAAAATCAGCAGAAGGGAGGGAGGGGAGTTACTCTGTTATCATCAAGCTCTGCTAATGTAGCCCGGGTGCCACGTGACTGCAGAAAAGGCTATTATCTCAATGAAAAGGAAACTGCTTTTTAGAGCAGCAGCGGAACAGAAGCAGGAGGAATTTTCGAGTACTCCACCATGCTGGATTGTCAAAGGGGGATCTCTCTGATCAGCAGTTAGGGAAGGATTAGCGTGGCCAGTTTGTCAGCTGTCATTAGAAGCAGATGACAGAGATGATAAGCTGCTGTGTGCGCACGTCCTCACTCAGCATGTGCTTTGGTTTACATCAAGACATAACACTGGTTTGGGATAATGGAGAGCTGATATTTTTAAGGCTGTAAATTTACTGGTAATTGTCTCCTTTTTTTTTTCTTTTTCTTTTTATTTTTTTTCCCTTTTCCCCCTCTCGCTTTTAATAAAAAGCCAGTGTGATGGATGGGGGATTTATCTACATCTTGATCTGAAGACGCAGAAAAACTAATAAGATCTGCCTTCATCTGCAAAGGCTGCAAGACAAAAAGGTGTGTTTCTGAAGTGCTGTGACTTCATTGTTAGTTCTTTCTCTTTGCACGTATGTGTGCTCCTGTGTGTGCACCATAGGTGTCTGGATGTTGGGGGTGCAGGGGGCTAGTGGGGTGTTGGTTTGTGGGAGTGGGAGGAACAGCTAATTTCTGTTTGAGTAAGAGAGTTTAAAGACGATCTTTCTAAGTAACGATTGCAAAGAAATAATGTAAATTTGAGCCTGCAGTTTCTGTTGTTCCCTCCCCCCCCCCTTTAATGGCTACAGGTGTACTTGTGGTTGCCTGTGACAGTTTTATGGGTTTATGAGTCTAAATATATCTTAGTGCACAGGAAATATTTTTGTAAGCAAGTTTTCTGGCATCCAGAATAATACACAAACCCATCTATATTTTCCCACCGTCAAGAGGAGGTGGAGCCCGAGAGTGTCCTTTTCATTGCAGTAATTACTATTCAATATTCAGCAATTTATATGCACATGAAAAAGTACAGAGTATGTCAGAGTGAGACATTTTTGCAATAAAGCTTTCTCTTTCTGACCAAGAGCTTGAGTAGACAAAACACAGTGAAACATTGGTAGTTGTTATATAACTTTCTCTATTCTCTAATCTTAATAATTTTCTTTACAAGTACAGGATCCTGCAAACAGAATGACATTCAGTTAATCTTCAGACCTCATATTTATCTCATGGTTATGCATAATGATGTCATTAAATATCTTGGCAGTATTTACCTTTCTTTTAACCTTGGGAGGACAACATTTAATATTGCATATTAATTAACTAATACTATCCCCCTCAAAAAGGTTATTGGGAGTTACTTGTAGTAGAGTGAAGACAGTGCGCTGTCTCTCATGCTTGGGAAGTTATTGCAGGCTTGTTGACTTTATTTTCCTGTCGTACACTAAGCCCAGCATTTCTCTTTAAATCACAGCAGTAATACTAATCCTAGACCACAAAAAAAAGAAGATAAAATTAAGTGTTTGGATTTGTATAGGAGTGCTGGTTGTCATTTCTTTAGAAATTTGCCTTCTAAGTTAAGGGCAGGGTTGAGAAGATGCATATAATCAGTCATTACTGCAGTGCACTGGCATTTTGCTAAAAGTGTGTTTTCCCAGATTCATATTGAAATAGTGGTGGTGACTATCATGCTTAGAATCGGTTTAATAATTAACTAAATACATACAGGAAATGCCTTAGTTTATTTTATTTAGGACTTTGAAAAACTCATGCTACTTTGAGATAGGAGGGAGAAAGGAAAATATTATTGTTTTTTAAATTAATGTAGTTTGTGTTTGAAGAGACTATTTCATACTGTGAGGGCAGAGCCAGAAACGTAAACAAGTTTGCGCTATTTATTTACTTGTTCTCTTTTGTCTTGGTTTGATTATTTTAATTGCAGCATAGTAACATTTTGGTACAGAGGACTGGGGCAGGCGGTGCCGTTGAGCAGAGGCTGAGAGCCTGTCACGTTCACGGCACCAAATGTCGAAGCCACAAGAACAATGAAACTTCCTCTCTGCTTCTTGTGTTTTCTTCCTTTATTTCATTACAGAAGATCTAACAAGATAGTGGGGGCCGAGTAGTGCTTACTGATATGTTGCCACCTATGTTTTGTAGAAAAATAAATTTTTGCTGCTTGTACAGTCATTTTGATTTCCCTGATGCCTTTTAGGGTGTATTAAGGGGGGGAAATTAGGACAAAATCAACCTTTTGTGTAGACTGCGTTCTTCAGGTGGCTCTGTGTTCTCACAAAACTCAAGTTACGGTGTTTTCTTTCATAAGCAGTATCTTACAGAACTGTTGTAACTAGCATATATAAAACCTGTCATTGACAAGAGTAATTTTGTTTGCCTACTTTTCAAAATTATTTATGCTTCTGAGGTCAACAGGGTTATACTGGTAATGTTCAAAAGGTGTTGCTCTCCTTTTTTCTTCCCCCTGTTTTGTTGTCATCTTTGTAAGGGAAATTTCTAGTGCAAGGAAGGAGGGAATATATGACTGCATTGAAAAATATATCATATTGTTATAAAAAAACCCTTCTTGGAAAGTGCGAACTAGAGGTGTACTTTGAAATGTTTCTCTTCACTCCACAGTTCTTAGAATTATTTTTTATAATAAATGTCATTAGGAAGTCAACTGTCTGGTTAGATTGTACAGTGACATTTTATTTACTTATTTATTTAGACTAGTCATAGAAAAGAATTAGGAAAGATGTGAAAACAACCTCAATTATCAGGATCTACTTTATTAAGTAGAAGAAGTTTGTTAGCACTTTACTATGCAATAGCCCCATAATTGTAACAAGAAAGCTGAGTTAAGGACTGAGGACTGGATCTACAAGCCAAGCTGTTAGAGCTGAGTAAATGGAGAAGGGTGTTTGTAAGTTGATAATCACTGTACTTGTGAGGAAATCCCGATGGAGTCATCTTACTGCCTGCATTCCTCCTTAGCTTCTCTTACTGCTTATGTTCATCTGTGGCAGGCCTAGAAGGATGCCTCAATTGGACTAAAGATTATTATTAGCAGGTAAAGCTTTGGTCTCTGGAGGTGAGGTGTAAGATGTGAAAGGCTGTGTCTTTCAGAAGTGTGCTACTCTCAGAACCCAGCAGTCTGGGGCTGATCCCAGCCTAGTTTCCCTGGTAGCTGAAGGTGTACAGCAAGACCTTGGGAAGGGCTACTGGCGTTGTGAGGGTACAGAGCGTAAGGAACAGTGCAGGAATTGGATGAGAATTGTAAATGAAGACTCAACCCAAAAGTTTATGATAAATGCATTTAATTTGCAGTGTGTGTTGTACCTGAATCTTCTCTTTGTTCTTTCCATTTCATTTTCTCCTATGCATGCTGTCCCTAAACAAACTTCATCAGGATGCTGTACTGCTGTGATTTTCCATTCCTGATAGCATAGGCTGTTGTGATTGAGCAACACAAGATTCTCCTGAAGAAACTTGTGTTAGAACTGCATGGAATAAAATTATTTTTGGTCCTTTTCCTGAAGCTTTTCCAGGTGTTCAGTCCAAGTAGTCATAAATGTGTGTTATTTTTTGCCTTCAGGCAGTGTATTGCAGACTTCTGGTCAACTCCGTCTATGAATGTAGTGGGTGTTCCTCTCTTTAGTAATTATGTTCCATTACAATCCAAAACTAAAAATACTTGGAATAGACATTGATTCTTTCTTATCACTTGTGATTCTTCACCATAAACTGTTTCATTATTTAAAAAAATTAATTCCAGTTTATTTTTACAAAGATGATAAAATGGCTCATAATTAGCATTCAGCTTTAATAGTAGAGTAACCTTGTTTTCTGTGGGCTGCAGGATACAAGCATAGCCTTTTCAGGCCCATGGAGTGATTTACAACCTACAAAAGACAGAAATAACAGTTTGACATCTTCTTTTAGTAGAGTGGGAGGAAAATCGAAGCTTCAGTGAAGTCAGTGATAAAATTGTGATTTATTTCACTAGAGTCATAGCATCCCCATAGAACTGTTCAATTTTTTTACAGTGTCATTTCTGCTTTGGGGAGCTTATAGAGAACTGTTGTAAAGCTTATAGGGTGTTGCCTGTAGGCATTGTGGAGGCCAAAGGTATATATGGATTTAAGACGGAATTAGGCACCACTGAAGATAGGTTCAGAGGAGGAGGAGGCACAGCAACACTGCAGCTAAGCTTGTACCACTGATTGTCAGAGACAGAGAGGAGATATGGGAGGAAGGATCATTCTACAGCTGCCCTGTACCTTTTTCCAAGATACCTGCTATTAGCTTCCATGACAGAATAATCACTAACTAAATGCTTCTTTTGTTTGACTCATATGCATTTCTATGAATGTTTTATTTGGTCACAGGCTATATTCATATATGTGTGTGTATATGACTGCAAAGCTGGTGTTCATCAGATTTTATTTCTTGGGAGTTGACTAAGTAAAGCAACAACATTTTTATGAGTTTAATGCTTTTAAGTGCCTTAAAATGACAATTAAACTTTCATCTTCTTCTGTTACTGCTGGTTGCCATATTTTACTAAAGCAGATAAAATTAAGACCAACGTGAAATTTGAAGTTATTAGTAACTGTTATTCATGTTCACAGATTGGTTTTTAAACTCATGGATGTATTAAGAACATGAAGTTAATCATACTTTGTAAGTGTTGGCAAGACAACAAGACATGTGTGGCTCTGACATAATTTGGTAGCTTTAATTTTTGTGCTTAGGAACAATGTGTGTAGTTAGCACTTGCACTAGCTTTGTCAAGAGTTTAACATCCATCTAACATATAAATGTTTTAAGTACAAAACTGTAATTCTGTATGCTGGGAGGTGGTATAAGTATAATCTTTTATGCATGTAGCTGTACTCTCTCAAAAAGCATGTATTAAATTAGTTGCTCTTCCAACTTTAACAAGAAAAAAGCGTTTTCTACTTCCCAACTCTTACACTGCCGCTCCAGTATAAATGGATGATACTGGCATGCATACCAGTATCAGCAGGAAGCACCTGCTGAGGGAATCTACCTGTTCACACAAATATGGGATGGGAATAGAGGCCAAACTCCATCTGGTTTCTCCCATAACATCCGGAAACACATCCTTGCCACTAGGCACCCTCAGGGACCAGGGTCCAGGCAAGCCACCATAGGCTGAGTAGCACACTGAGTTTTCCAGGACAGACACTCTAAATGCATTTCAGAGGCAGAGAGGATGGGTAAGCCATACTGGCCACTGTACTGAAAAGGATGGTTTGGGTATGCAGTTTAAAGAACTGGTGCAGCATTCTGAACTTCTTGGGGGCACAGAGGACATCAAAGTGAAGTCAAATTCACCTGATAGTCAGCTGTTAAAGTTACTATGACTGTGGCCATTTGTGGAGCTGAGTACTACCCTTTGTTTAACTTGAATATAGGTATGTTTGACCTCAGACTATTGTTAACTTGCAACCTTCAGAAACAAATGAGCTTGAATTCTTGACTCTTGATTAGAAAGTTTATTGTTATACACTGTTAAAGGAAATGCATGCTTATGAAAGCATCTCACTATTATAGAAGGGAGTGTGGAGTATGTATCTGGTGTGTATATATGTGTGCAGTGGGTTATTCATTCACCATGATAACAATATCAAAATGTGTAGAAATATTATAGATAATGTTTAGGTACACTTTCTGCAACTGAGAGTTTTAATTCAGTGCCTGGCATTCAAAAGAATGGCCTGAAATTTCAAAATGCTTCCTAGTAATAGGTGGTTGGGTAGAAAAGAAAAATAAACCCTCTTGGTGCCGCAAGTATGTGAAAATTGAAAACATGAGTTTAATTTTTGATGAGGCACCAGAGAAGACACATAGAGTTGGACTTTCTGAAGTGCAGCAAGAGTTTCAGTAAGATTATGTGTTTTCAGTAACAGTATATACTCTGAGACTGAAGGAACATTATTTTCATGGGCAGGTTAGAGATGTGAAAGGGGCCCACAACATGAGCATCTCTTGCTGAAGTCACAGTCAAGCCTGGGTTGCACATCAATAGCACTTGAGTGGGCAGACATGCTCCTTGTGACCAGGAGGACCAACACCTCTCCAACTGTGTGAAGTCATTGAAACTCAGATTGATAAGTGATGGAACTCAAAATTCAAATCTGATAGGTTTAATACCTCTGTGTGTAGGTCATGTAACTCTACCTGTTACTGACTGTATACACCTGATGTGGAAACATGTTGTGTTTCTCTCTGGCTTACCTTTTACTTTTTGCTTTTCACCAGTACAGAACCATGTTTCCTGAGCTTTTTATCAATGGAATATGTTTCATCTGATGTAAACAGACTGGTGTTTGACAGGCAGTTAACTGGAGTGGAATCCTAGTGTAGGCAAGCCTACATTACAGAGATGTATAAATGCCTTTGTTTGTGTGATTGGTCATATTTTTCTCATTGCTAAGACAGGCATCTTGAAAATCGCACCAAACTGTATAGGCTTTCTGGTGCTGTAAGTAATGTACACATTTGTGTCAGTTATGAGATTAGAAAATGTGCCTGGATTTGAGTTTTTCCACAGTGCCTGTTGTTTGTGAGAGTTGTTCCATTCTTCCCCTCTCAAGTCTGACTCTCCCCTTGCTCTTTGGTGGTTTCTGGGGAGGAAAGTTGGTGTGGGAATTTAAGTGGACAAATAACAGTTTTGAAACTGAGATTGGCAGAGAAGATTCAGTAGGAGTTAAAATATGCTTAACACACTGTTCTAGAAGTATCATCAACTGGAAATGAAAGCTGTTTAAATACAAAGTTTCCTATAATATTATCCTTTTCTGTGTTGTTAGATTTGCTTCATTTGTCAGCTATGCTGTTCACAAAGTTTTATTTTAAGTCACAGTAGATAAGAAATACTGGGCTTCAAAATCAGTCTCATAAGTTGTTAATAATTGTGAACTGTAAGAGAAAAATCTAGATTAAATAAACAACTTTTGTGGGAATTTGGACTCCTTTTCCAGTGAAAATGCTTGCAGGCTTAATATTTTTTGCAGCCATAGTTTAATACTTATTAAATGCTTCATAGAAGGCTAAATGGATTTAGAATAACTTTTGTTTTGTTTTTTTAACTTAGCTACCTAACTAATAAAAACAAAAGGATGTAAAAAAAAGGTGCTTTCTTCTTCTGACATTTTTTCGCTGTTGTTTTATTAGAGCTTGGTTTTGCTATTCCTGGGCATATTAGAGGTGCTGACGTAGCCTAATCCATAAGCAGCTGAGTGAGTGGCTCTGTTAAGAGCCTTAGCCTATGGGAATACAGAAGGTAGGAGCCATCCTACAGTGCTGGGGTCAGTCTGGAGGGGTTTTGGCAAAGTCTCAAGCAGAACTGGGGGTTTCTTAGACCTGTGGGTTTGAGTAGCTGAGAAAAACCTTTTTCTCCTTCAAGATGTAGGTGGATTTTACAGAAAGTCATATTAAATTGCCCAGTCTGCAACACTGAACATTAATGTTAGCCATTTGTTTGATTGTTACAGCATGTGTTAAAGAGCTGCTGCTGCCCATTTGCAGCCTAATGTGTTTATTAGACGATCTTCCCAGTGGCATCTTGAAGTGTCTGTCAGGTAAAAAATTCATGAGCATTATTGGCTTTCAGGCTGCAAATGGAATATGTCGTCTTCTTTCTGTCTAATACACCACTCTAAAGCCATTACACAGGAGTAAGGGAAAAGATTGAGGAAAGAGCCTTCAGCTTAAAAATGTGAGTAGTAGGTGTTGCAGCCAGTTTTCAGTTCTTTTAGACATGGTCTCAATGGCATTTGCAAGTAAATTATGTTTCTTTTCTTAGTTCTAGTTTGTGGAGTTGAAGAATAAGGAAGAGTTAAGTAAATACTGCCATAAAACTTGTTTTAATGTTACCTGTGATAGGCTGTCTTTAAAACAGAAAGAACAGAAAAGATAGAAAAGGCTACAGGTACATGTCAGACTTTAGTACAAATCCTTTAAAGGTGACTTTAGGGGCTGCTATCACCTTCCTTGTAGAAACTCTGTTTTCTCTTTTCACTTTATACTGTATGGCTGTTGTAGGCTAGTAAAGGTTTTAGAGAGATTAATCCATGGTAAAAGTGGTAGTGCTGTTTTGAGAAAAAAAGCATACCCTTAAATAAATGAGTTTATGTTTTTAATGTGAGGTTGCCTTCACCAACCAAGATACTGAAAATCTTGTTTATTTTGGCAGATTGGCATTATTTTGTTTGTGGTTCCAGATGTTTAGTGGTGAAGGACAGCTACAGATAAGTTGGTTCCAGAACATGTGGCTTGCGTATACCAGGGATTCAGGAGGATGGTTTAATTTATCTGTAACTTTCTTTTCTGTCACATTTCTTAGCAGTGGATCTCTCACTTAAATCTGATTTTACCAGACAGTGCAGTCTTTTTTACCCTGTTCCTTTTATTTCCCTTGATTTTTCACCTCTTGATTTTTTATTCATTTTCAAACCGTTATTCACATCTCTCTGAATTTGTCAGAATACCTGTGCCAGGCAAGTTTGTGTGAGAAAAGGCTGAGCTTCCCCAAGTGCAGTGCAGGCTCAGCTCACTGGCTGGGGCTCTGACAGGTGCTGCAATGGAATGTGCTGGGAGTTAAAGCAACCCTTCCTCCTGAGCTGCTGTGACTGACCAGGGAAAGGTTGGTCTTAGACTCCAGTGGCCCCTCTCTCTGATCTGGTATCTTATCTTGCCTCCGACAGCAATTTCCTTTGGAGGCCTGGGAAAGTGGCTAGCAAGTGTTGCTTTCTTTGAAAGGGTTGAAGATTGCAGTGTGCATCAATACTAAATATTTTCCAATTCTGAAATGAAGCTGGTGAAAAAAGAGTTCATAAGCAGGAAAAAAGCGTGAAGGATCAGAATTTGCATGCGACTTCCAACTTTCCTCTGGCTTCTACCAGAATTAACGTTACACAGTACATTTGTAATTTTGAAACTGAGATAGAAAGCTTTCTAGTCATGGCAACTTCACAGGAAAAAAGGATGAACTATAATGGCTGTATGTTTGAGTAAACAATTAACCACAGAACTATAAGCTGCTTTTTTTTCAAATTAGCTGTAAGAGAAAATTTTTTGCCAAACTTTTCACTGACTTGGAGTATTTTTGGTCAATAAGCAGTATTTTTTATGTTTGTTACACAATAAAACATTGACTTTAGTAAATCACTTTGATATGTATCAGTTGTATGTACACTAGTTGTATGTGTTGGTGGGCTGGAGGGGTTGTAGTATGGTATTGCTACCTGATAGTCCATTATATGGTACTTTACCTTTTGTTTGCTACTTTTCAGGTTGAAATAGCAGCTTTGAAGGTGTAATCCTCATTTATTCTTTAACTGCATTTGTTAGGCTTATAATAAATCTGACAGTTTAACAGGCCTTGTTTGGAAGATGGCCTGCTCTGATAAGAGATAAAATGCACATTATCTTCTTCTACATTGACTCTGGATGATTAACTGAATTCACTGGTGCTGAGGATCAGTGTTGGAAGGCTTACTCTGCATGCCACGTTCCTTCATGACATTTGAGGAGTTGAAGAGATGTAGAAATTCACACAGGTGATTTGTGCTGGATTTTTTCCTGTCTCCCACTTCATGGGGCCTCTGTTTTTCTTTCCCATTTGAAAGATGGATGTTTACTATTACTTTATAATTAGGTTAAGTCTCTCTGTGTACTCCAACTTTAGCAGTTGCTGGTGGAGGATGTAAAGGAGGATGTGCCGTCACGACAAGAGCAGAGACTATTGTTTTATTACTGATAACAACAAGAACAAAACAAAAAAAAAAGAAAAGAAAAAAAAGAGAAAAAGGAATTTAAGCATATTTCAGGCTCTATTGTTTCAGTCTCCCAAGATCTGGTAGAAGCTGGTTAGGTGTCAATGAATGCAATTACTAATATGTGCTAGCCTAAAGTTTTTTAATTTAGTTTTTCAGTGTTTGTGATTTACATTTAGCAATTGGAATAATTAGCCAGTGCTTTTTAAAAGTATTTTGGATGCTTTTGCCTTGGTAATGAAATGGAAAGAGAAGGAAAATGCACTTCTGGTCTTAAATATAAATAGGAAAAAAGTATTATGTTACCTGAGATGTCCTGTTGATATGGGTCATCAGTTGGAGAGTAAAATTAGTTCTTTAGATATTTTTAGTAATAATAATTCTGATTCTCTAATTATCTCCTTCCTTGTAGGAAAATGCTACCATGAGTGTATTTATCTTTCCATTGTTCTATTGCTCATTTATGCCCAGTGGAATTGAAGCTTGAGTAGCATCTTAGTCAGCATTAGAAGTTGTTAGTTATTGTTGTAGTTTTGGTGTTTTGTTGGGGTAGGACACTTCAAAAAAAAAACATAATATATATGGAGTAGAAAAATCTGGTACCACCACTGAAGGCAAAATACCAATTCCTCAGTGGGATATTATGTTCGTATTTTGGAGTGCAATACAGCTCGCAAACAACTCACACAATGAAAAAAGGAGTGCCTGGTCTTGCATGACAATTCATTCTGCAAGATGTGCATTCAAATTCAAGACAATTTTTCTGAAAGTAATTGATTTAGTTCAGTATTTGACATATCATGATGCTATCATGATAACATTTTCATTATCAAGCAGGTTTTTATCTCCCTCTTCTCAAAGCAGTGATTATTGCTAATTTTGTTTTTACTAATTCCCAATTTAGTTAATCCTTTTTCTATGCCTTGCTAAACAACCCTTACCAACATTTTCTTGATTTTTGTATCAGAACACATACGGTAGAGCTGATATTACGTTTCCATTACTTCTAAAGTATTGAATGGATAGAACTGTTTAATTTCTTTATCTTTCTTTCTAAAAATTCCTGAAGAGATGTATCAAAAGATCAGAGGAGCAGGATGAATGCTGCTTTCTAACCTAAGGTAGTTCCCTTAAGGGGAAGTTTACTGGAGTAAAACTTTGAGTCGCTGCCTTGTCATTCTACGCATAGTGTCTTTAGTTTTGAATTGTCATGTTTCCTGGAAAAATTCATGCTTCCAATGTGGGACTTTTATTTTCTGATCTGAGAAGTTATATGAGTGGTTCAGGAATATAGGAATATCTAGAACAGCTTTAGAAGTTCCTAAGTTATGTTGTTAAAATATTGAATGATATAATGTTATGAATATGTGTGTAGTATAAAACTGTTGGTAATAATAACCAAGACATTTTGATATAGATAAATTAATATGTATGGAGTTAAGGCAGAAACTATAAAAAGCATTATAAGCAATTTAGCTACTTCTGACTAACAGATGTTTATTTTTGTGTCTAAAATTCAGCTATTAATTCAGTGAAAATTCATGACATTTTCCATTTCTTGCTTGGAAATTTCCTAGGGACCTGCTCCTTGGTACTATATGTGCCCAGAAATACTTTCTTCTGAAAAATGTGGGTTCAGTTCCTTGCTTCTGCCACATTAAATTTGTAGAGGTACCTAAACCCTCTAGAGTTCTTCATCTAGTCGTATGCATTGGTCTTGATTGTGAATTAGCTCATGGAAAAATATGTGAAACAGCTGATTTCTTTTTAAAAGACATGAAGAAGCTGGGAGAGTGCTCACCTCTTTGAATCTTTAGAGTCATTGCTGAGAAATGGGAGATGGAGCTTTGCCACCCTCCTCGGCCTAAGGGAGTTAAACCTCAACCCTTGTGTCTTAAGACAGTGTTTGAACTACTTACTGTTGAGTTTAGCGGTATAGACTGCACCCCTAAAGTCTGCTACTGCACTGCAAGAGTTAATCAGCCTTGTCCTCTTTGCTTCATAAACATCCAGTTTTGGCAGGCAGATAGCCAGGAGGCTGTCGTGCATGGTGGGAAATACAGGCCTGGGAGCCCTCTCTGTAGAGGAAACTATTTCCGTTGCCCAGTTTCTGGCTGTTTTAGTCAGTAGATAGTATTACAGAAGGGTCTATCCACACCACCTCAAAGTTGATCCCTCCTCATTTCTCCTAACTTGGGCATGGATTTTAGTTTCTGAATTCCAAAAGAATACCAGAACTTTTAACTATCCCAGTCAGCCCCTAAATCCCTAGGGAGACAGGGTTTGGTGGCACTTTTTTTTTTTTTTGGTACTGTGTGCTGGATACAGATGAGTGACTTTCATTTTAGCCTTTGAGATTTTTTAGATTGCTTCAATATCATCCATCCAGCTCTCCACTTTCCAAGACACTTAACTCTAGATTTTGCATTCTGCTGTGGAGCACAGTCACCTACAACACAAAGGTGGCCTATATAGATCTTTGTGGTATAGAGCACGATTTTTAATAAGACATAAGGTAGAACAGAAAGCAAACATGGTAGTAGGTGGTATATTTCCAGAAATAATTTATGATGAGTGAAAAAGAAATGGGTAACTCATTCTAAGAATAAACGGATAATGCTTCTGAGAAAAAGATGTAATAGCCTGTAAGTGCAAACAAAATAAAATAAGTACATACATTGTTTAGAACCATTTACTGTGTTTAATGAGGAGAAAAGGAGGTGTAGATACCACTTTTGTTCACTTTAATACAGAAGAATTAAGTTTAGAGTTTATGGTGGGAGATGAGTTTTAATGCGTCCTCTAAAGGCTGATACCACAAACTTGGTGGGATTGCTTTAGAATCAGTGTGAATGCAAGAAGAATTGGTTTATGCAGTGGTGGAACTACTGGTGGAACTTCAGTGCCAACAAAAATAAAACCTCTCTTTGAAGTAGGTCTGACCGAGTAGGTGGGAAAGCTGTCAGTAACAGTTTCTGTATACTTTCTTGGAGAGGGAGTTGGAGGGTGGTGTCCACCCTAAATGCTTACCTTCTTACTACTTGGGAGGGGAGGGGAGTGAGAAGATGACAGCTGAAGGTTTGACAGGATTTCGTGAATTGTTGTGCTTGCTTTTCTCAAGAAAAATAGCTAGCTGACTTACATTTCTCAAGAAGTACTTGGAAAGCATAAGAAATTAAGGGATTCCCCAGCCTAATTGTTCTTCTGAACTTTAGGTTACCATCTGAGTCTTGATCAGAGATCAGATCTTGGGAATGTACAGCTTTCATCATGCTGATGATTTTTTCTCACCTTGGTCAGTGAAAAATTTAGTCATTGAAAGAGAGCCGCAAGGACAGTTCCAGCTCTCCTCTGACAAACACAGCTTCTCTTTAAATATTGTCAGTTTCCTTAATAGTATCTTGTTCTTCCTTGGAGCTCTTATTTGTGATTCTTGTGAAATCGAATATTTTCAAGAAAGTGCTTAGCTGGTCATCTACAAGTGTATAGTTCTACTCCAATACTTGGATAAATTTGGCTGTGTATGTCTGCTGGGGCTAGGAATCAGTGAAGACAGACAGTTGTGAAGAACAGCCAGTGTCACAGACCACACAGGAGACTGCGGTAGATGTTTTGTGCTCTGCAGTGCGGTTGGCCAAGGTGTGGCTCTGCGAGTGCCCTGATGAGGTCACTGGGAGTTCTGCAGCAAGCACAGAATGATGGAGGTTGTGATGGTGCATCTGCCCTTTGGGAGTTGTGTCTGCCCTGCCACAGAACCACGGCCGCCTTGTTCTGCTTACAGTGGGTTCTTCTCAAAATAATGGCAGCATGTATGTACATGTAGGTATACATATGCATGTGTAGACTCAGTAGAGAAAAAGAGAATCCAGATATTTTTCAAATATAATTTGATACCATTTATGCTGAAGACCAGATGCAAGCTATATGTTACAGGCATGATACAGTCTTTTTCATAGAATGTGACCAGTATCTGGAAAAAGGAAAATTACTCCACTCTCTGCTCAATGGTTAAAATAACACTGAGATCAGATCAGTTGGTCAGAGTATGGTGTTAACAACATCAAGGTTGTGGGTTTGATCCCTGTACATGCCATTCACTTAAGAGTTGGACTCAATAATCCTTGTGGGTCCCTCCCAGCTGAGAATATTGTGTGAGAAAAATATTTTCAGGAAAAAGGAATTATTTTAATTTTTTTTTATTTTTTTTTTACTTTTAATTTAGGGAAATGTTAGGTGATGGTCAGTTCTGAATCTGAGATGGCTGGAACTCTCCATTTGCTTGCTCAGGTTTCAATTATTAGCCTTTCTCAGTGTTAGCTGCTTGGACCTTAGTCTTTGGCTGTTTCTGCCAATATCTGCAATATCTTCACTCGGTCGGCTCATTGGGAAAACTGAGATTTACAGTGTGAATGTCTGATTACCCACACATAGGCTGGTTGCTAGATTTAAAAAAAATGTCAAAAAGAAAAATAGAGGGAGACTGCTGTGTCTTTAACTCCCAGCAGTTCTCTCATTAGGTTCAGTGCATGGCTGACCAGGCCAGCAGTGGCAAGGAAACTGGTGTTACAGAAACCAAGGTCTTGAAGAAGGTGGTGAACTCTGTTACCTGATTTCCATCTTATGCCAAAATGAAGTGGTCATACAATTACAGGCTCCAGCTCTTATTTTAGTATGGTATGAATCACCTCCTAGATACACTCACCTCCTTCATGGCCCTCATGTTTATTTTTCTGCTAATCCCAAACAATACAGGAGCTCTCTGACATGTCTAGCAACATCTGTCTGCCATTATCCTCACAAAATGGCAGCAACTAGGCAGATGTTGAGCTGGGACTGCCCTGTCTTGCATGAATTTTTGATCATTTACATCATCTTCCTATGTCCTTTGTAATGGTGATTTTTGCCTCCAGAATATTGGTACTTGTTGAGGGAAATGCAGTCTGGGGCAGGTGAGTTTCATGTGCTTCTACAGGGCATAGGGAAACCGACAGCCAGAAGCAGGGCAGGATTTCCACAGGCTGTTTATTGCACAAATTATAAACTTACATTGTTTTACTGCGTTAGCTTGACAAGTTATTCTCCTTATGAGATAGATTATATGTACAAAATATTTATCAGCTCCTCAGTGATCTCTAGTGCTGACAGATGTTCTGTATTTACAATTTGGTACATGTACTTTTGCAGGCATTATCTTCTGATTTTTAACTAAAGCTGCATGTGCTACCTTTTCATGTAGCTGGGGACACATGTTTTATTTCGTGTATTTCAATTCTGTTCTGTTTTTCTTGTTGTGTGGCACTATGGCTTTTCCTTTGTCTTTCCTCATTCAACCTTGCAAATTTGCCATGAAAATTCAGCAACCCAGGCACAAAAGGTACTTATCTGTTCTTACATAACTGGTTGCAATCAAAGAGATGATAACACTTCACTTGCCCACCACAAATTTTCTTCTGAAGGAGTTTTGTATAGTATTTCATGGGGTCATAAACAATGTGTTTTTATTGGTGCCTTTCAAACAAACTCTATTTCACATGATAGATTTGCCAAGTAAAATTTGAGTTGAGCATGGAATCAGAAACTTGGAAATGTGAACAGAGAACTCAAGACTTTCCCACCATAATGTTTTCTTGCACTTTCTTCCTTTTAGTTGCTGATATGTGTTCAAGATGAGTGGGATGGGAGAAAATACCTCTGACCCATCCAGAGCAGAGTCAAGAAAGCGCAAGGATCCGGATCAGGTTGGACCCAGGTTAGACCACTTACTTCTGGAAATATTGAGAGAGAATGAGTTCAAAAAATGTTACATGTGCATCTGTTTTTCAGTTAGAAGATGACAAACAACATTCTTGCAAAGAGAAGTCAGTGCCAAACTACTTTATTGCAGTAATTCTGTGTTGTTGAGGGTTTGGGATGGGGATGAGGACTATTCTCTTTTATAATTATTTATTTATTTATTTATTTATTTATTATTTATTATTTATTAGTTTATTTTGAATCCAGTGTTGTGTCAAAATGCAGAATTTTGGTGACAGTTTAGGAGAGATGTAAAAATCTTTTTTGGCAATTCAGTGCAAGAAGTCTTTAGTTGCTCATTTTGGCAATCTGATTTTTTTTTCCTACTTCTGTTGTACATTATAATCTAGGTCTTGAAAAATATTTTCCAGCTTTACAGCAGTTGTGTTACCAACACAAATACATTTTAAAGCATAACCACTCATTTATTATCTTTTCTTAAGACTGTCATAAATTCACAAGGAGGTAGGGAGTATGGATTCCTCGGTTTAACTATTTGAGCTGTTTTATTTTCTCATACACAATCACTATATAATACTCTTTGGATTCTCAATGTCATGTGGGAGGGATACTTGTAAATATTCAAATCCCACCCCACCCCCCCAAAATAATCGTGTGTTTTCAATTTCTAATCCCAAGCCTCTTTTGAAACAAAAACATGCCTGCTGGAAAAAAAAATAAGTAACGTCTTTTCTAATGCTCCTTTCCTTGTTCCAGAGGAAACCTTTCTGCTTGAGAAACTTGTAAGTTAAATTTTGATAGTGAGAGGGGGCAGTTCACTCTCTGTTTTTGTTAAACTACTGTGAAACCTTTTGAAATCATCTTTGAGCTGGCCAGAAGGCAAGTAAACTCACATTAAAGACAACATCTTTATAAACTCTTCTTTCAGCCCAAAAAGAAGCACTGAGAAACGCAATCGTGAGCAAGAGAATAAATATATAGAAGAACTTGCAGAGCTGATTTTTGCAAATTTTAATGATATTGACAACTTTAACTTTAAACCTGACAAATGTGCAATCTTGAAAGAAACTGTGAAGCAAATTCGTCAGATAAAAGAACAAGGTAAGAAGACTAATTAATTGACTTTGAATATTTTGTGTTGATTGTTATTTTATTTTTTGTCTAACCTGGTAGTCTCTTCAGCTTTTCTTTAGTAAATTCCCATGTTTTTCATTAATCAGTAATGAAAGTCATGTGAATAGAGTGTGTTAAGTATAATGTTCAGTATTTTTAAAATAAGATTCACTGAGACTTGCTTAGAGAGAGAGAGAGAAAATTGATCAGTCTGATGTGGGTATATAATGGAATTGAAATTACTTGTGCTTTCACAAAAGTTAAAGTAGCAGATTGCTTTGGGGAAAAAAAAACACATACTCTTACATGGATGATGAATCCATGCAAAAGAGAAATAGTCCAGGAGATTGAGGTATGTAAGTGTTCTGCATACCCGTTTTGCTTTCTTTTGTTGGTATGAATAGATATTGTGGACTAAATTATCTGCGTCCTTTAAATGATGACATCATATCCTCAACTACAATAGATTTGAAACTATTCTAATCTTTAGATAGGGTCCTGTTATAAATGTAAACCACAGAACATGACAGTTTTCTTCCTGTTCTTTGTCTAGAAGATTAGTTTTGTATTTCTTTTCTTTTGATATATTTCCCATTCAAAGAGAAAACCTAAATCTTTTTGAAACTTCTAATTTTTGGAAGTGGATTTTGTGGCACAGGTCTGTCTAGGCAGGCACACTGCAGGTGTTTGGGGCAGATTGAAATTCTTAAAGTAGGTGCATATCATTTTTCTTTTAACATAGAAGATTTATATTTCTTTTTAAACTGTGTTTAGAATGATTCCTTTGATTTTCAAACACTTTAAACATCTTTCACTTTTTCACTATTATGTGATTTCTGTGGGAGAATAATTCTTCCTTTTACATACTGTTTGTGCAAAATTATAAAAGTGGAGGTTGCATGTTTCATAATTTAGATACATATTTTTTCCTAAAACAAGTATATGAGTAGGTCTACACTTTTAGACATTGGTCTGTTCAAAGCTAAATGGAAAGTGAAAAGAGTCAAATTATGCCAGCTGCCTCCAAAAGTGGCTCTAACTGGTTAATCTTACGGAGTGTTCCTGTTTCTCAGCCTGTTCTCTTTTTTTGCTGTTAGGTTGCTATGATTTTTAAAGTGGATATTCTAGTGATGTTGCCGTGCCCCACATTAGAAGTATACTTGTTAACCTGACACAGTGTCCATCATTGTTTTGCACCTTGCTGGCTTTTGAGATATTCTTTTCCCCTTATTTTCTTCATCCTTTTCTCAAATGGATTGTTAATTTTTTTTTTTTCCTGTCACCAAGCAACACATCCTCCTTATCTTTACCTGAGAAAATGAAAAGGACAAAAAAATGGTGTTTTCCTGGGAAGTGGGCGCACAAAGGAAAATCTGCTAGTCCACTTTGGTAATTCTGACAGCAGTTCTAGAAAATCTGGTGTGAAAGTCTGCCTCTAACTCATGGTAACTTTGTCAAGTCCAGGGTTTTATTGTTTGGGACCAATATTACAAGAATAGTTTTCATATTGTTACAAAATACTCACACTCATCAGACCAGGTTACATGTAGACTGTTGAAATCACCATGGGCCAGAATTGTGCCAAAGCTGAATGTGCAGTTAGTTTTTTAAGGTCATAAAGTCTTACTGCAGAAACAACTGAATATACAATTCTAAAGACAGACTAAACTGCTGTGAGCACTGTTTATTTCAACAAGTAGAAGTAGTTTGCAACCCTTGAGCAATAAAGACACTAAATTGCTCTTTTTGATGTTGATTTGTTACACAAGGTTCTTCATTTGAGGACAATTAGATGTTCCGGTAACTGGGTGTTCGCATAAAACTCACAGCTGGTACAGGCTGACTTTAAGTCTCTCTGAGGGGCACTGCAAAACACTGGGAGCTTCAAGGTGGTCATTAATAGCATCTCAGGGTCTAGACATAAAGATCAGAATATTTGAAATTATTCCTTTAAACTGATTGAAGGTTTGATACCTATTCCTGCATAGAAGCTACTTCTGTTCGTTGTAATAGCAAATTTAAAAGGCTTTTCCTTTTTAGAAAAATTCAAATGACAGCATGCTCTGAAATGCAATATTATTTTGGAATAGGCATTTCATTAACAAAAATTTACAATAAATGTCCAAATTGCACAAACAGTACAGTTTACCTGTATTTTTGTTAAGTGCCACAAAAAAACCTGACATAAACAATGCAAACAGGTTGAAGACCTAGTGAGGCTATTACTATTGCTCTCTCATGTTTTGTACGTAGTTTATCACCTCACATTGGGAATCCTGCACTTACACATGCTCATCATTAAAATCCATTAACTTTTAGGTTGTTCCAAATATTTCTGATTGCTTTTCCACTGTCAAGACCTGTTAGAACACCTTGACAACAGTAAAAATCTTGCATTACCTATTTCTAAAATAAAAGTCATTAAAATAATGCTATACTTGCACGAAGTACCATGAGACTCAGGTTAATAATAGTATTTTATTACAGTTGTTTTGTTGATTTTTAATGTTATGCAGAATACTTGTAGGAAAAAACTAAATGAACATCCTGCAACTCCTTGGTGATTCTACACTGACAGGGACAAATTAAGATGTCTCAGTGGTCACACAGCAGGTCTGCTCTGCATTTCTTCCAAGGCAGATTAGATTAAATCAGTGAGAACTTAATTTACAGTTTTATTATTTGATAGTTTTAGCAAAGAGGATGTTTCTTTGAAATAAATACTAAAAAATTAAACTGCACATTCAGGTCTAATTACTTACAGCACAGTCATATAAATACAGCACAGTTATAAATACCTCCTAACAGCACTGAAAGCAACAAGTTTTATGGCTGCTACTGAGATTTGTCAAGGAAACTTTATTCTAGATTCTAGAAATGGGAACAAGGAAGGATGAAATGCAGATTGATATTTGTTTCCCATGCCAAGCTAGCTGGGCTGGTAGCTGAAAAAATTAATAGATCTTTTGCTTTAATAATACTATATAATTTAGTATAATGTTATCCTGATCTATTTTATATGCAAATATATACTTGGAATACTTTATCTGTTATCTTTATATCATTTCTCACAGTATATACTTCAAAGATTCCTAAGTTGTGGTATGTTAGAAATTCAGTTTATTACAATTTGAAGGCAAGTTACAAATGTATGTGTAAAGCTGAATTCATTAAAAGAATTAAAGATATTTGGAACATGTAACGATTGCATGCAGTTTTAATCTGGATTTTGAAATTGTTTTAGTACTTGGGAAAGTGATGACAAGTTACTTTACAAAAGCTTAATTTTCTACTGAGGACTTTTATCACATTATCTTACAATGATTGGATAGAGATTTTTTGAATGTCCAGAGGAGATGAAAAATTGTGACTTTAGCATGAAGATGAAACAGAAGTTCTATTCATGTAAATCTTAAGTGGATATTTCCACTGGGGATTTGAGACTTGTGTTTCAAGCACTTCAGAAAACATTCAGTTTTTTATTTATAGCGTAAAAGTAATTTGGAACGGTGATTTTTATGGTTGTGTTACATGGTCATGAAAGTATAAGCTCTCCTGTTGTGTGCAGTCTATGTTAATTTTCTTGGAAAGAGTAATGGTCATATATGTTACAGATGTGTTCGTAATGTACACAGATGTGTACAAGTAAGTTCTGATTTGCACGTGCACAATTAAAAAAGTTGTGTTAGGCAAGCGTGAAGACCATTGGGAATAAACGTTCCTTTATATGCCAGACAGCCGTTTGATTGTACTTAAGAAATATGCTTAGTAAAATAGTGTCTGATTGATTTTAGAATCCTATCTTATTTTAAGAAGAATCTTCAGCACTTAAGGCATTAATTTCTGTTGTATAAGAACTGCTGAAAATGTTTTCTCATATCTGAAGAGAGCAAAATTCTGACAGCAAATGAATGTGAATTTTCTTCTTCCTTAGCTGACAATCAGTTTAACTCCATCACATCAATCTCATTTGATTTTATTCCAACAGCAGTCCTTTTCCTTCACTCTTGTTACCAGCCTGACTCCCCTCATTATTGTAGTGGGTTTTTTCTCACTTTTTTAAAAAATTGCTTTGTCTCTGTTCTGCTGGTTGTTTGTTTTGTTTTTTGGGTTTTTTTGTTTGTTTGTTTGTTTGGGGGATTTTTTGGAGGGGGGAGGTTGTGGAGTTTTTTTGTTGTGGTTTTGGTTTTTTTGTTTTGTTTTTTGTTTGGTTTGGTTTTATGTTTTGTTTTGGGATTTGTTTGTTTGTTTTTGGGGGTTTTTTCCTTCTTCTTTTGGGTATAAAGCATGTTATAAAAATTAAGCCCTTGCCCTTAGTTTGAAGCTCCTTTCATCTGTCATGCTGGCCCCAGTCTCAGCAAGTAAATAACTTGTCTTTTAAAGCAGACTATTTGCCACATTTCACTGTTTTCAGATCTCCTGCTTCAGGCTTTGAAACTTCTTTTTCTTCATTACCTAGTTGCGGTTTTAGCCTCCTATGTGAATATCAGCAATACAGGAGGTACAGAGGATACTGAAGATCACCTTAAGCTACTTCAGCAGTTTCTCCAGCTAAGTCTCCTCTGACCTCTTTGGTTGGAGTGCTGAGGAATGTGTCCTGACATAAGTACAAGACAGGGTTTGTTTTTTTTTCAAGTCCCCTGAGTTCCTTTTATTAAACTCCAGGTCTCCATCTCTTATTTCTCTCCTTCTGCTCTCCAAGCCTTTCTGTTGTCTCTAGTCTTTTTTTAAGATGGCATCCACCTGTCTTATTTAGATTCATATACAGTGGGATGTAATCTACTGTGGTAAAGTATCCTCAAACATGATTTTATGTCACTTCCATTTTCCGGCAGAGTCCAGTTTTTGTGTGTCACCGGTTTCTGAAGAGGTTTTGTGTTCTGTAGATCAGCTTTTCAGTGGTTCAGGGAAAGGATATTGGGGTAGCAATTATTAGTCTGGCTGTTAATGTACACTTCTGAGTTGATGGATCTTGTTTTTGGAATAGCCTTAAAAGAGAGACCTTGGACAGAGTGAATCACCACGTGAAAGCAAAATAGTATTGGGAGAAGGAGAAGTGCTTGATGAAGACAGACATGCGTAGAACCTGTATGAACTTTAAAAGAAGGCTTGTTGTTAATCGTTTTTATCTTCTTTTTCTGGTTTCACATTTGATAACAAAACCAGTTTTTGCTTCCCTGTAGCAGTACTGTGTAATCACAGGGGCACTCCAGCAGATAGTCTATTGTTGCCTCCAGCACCAGTATGCAAGTAAAATCTCTTCCTAAAAGAAAACAGCATGGTCTTAAAGCTGTAATGAGGTGTTGCTTTGGCTGCTGCTACTTTGAATTTATCAGATCTGAATTTAGATTCATATTTCACAAGGTGTTTAAGCAACTGTCTAACTTTAAGCAGATGAGTAATCCCTGTTAAGTCAGTGGAACTACTTAAAGGTTTAAAATTATGTGCGTAATTATCTTTCAAAATCAGGATATTGAAGCAAGAGAGCATATGCAGACTTGTTTTTTTGTTTGTTGGTTTTTGTTTTGCAAATATTTTACTGGGTCAATTTCACTGTAATTATATTTTATATTAATCATATTTGAGATGGGATATTCAAATTTTATGCCTATTTTAAAATATTTTTCTTTTTGAAGGAATTCTGCATGGCTATAATTATTTGTATATAATGTATTTTCAGTTTGATAGGATTTTAAGACTGAATTAAGTGTCACAGGAATTTGTGCTTGAAGTCAAGGTTTTTATGCAAAGCATTTACACAAAAAAAATCTATTACTGAATTTGCTTTGCTGTCTTGTCTGCCTACAGCTGAGAGTGATGCACTAAAAGTGTCTTTGATCTTCCTCTGTACATCGTAAAGCTTTCTGGCTAAATACCCAGTTTATGTTGACTTTACTACTTGCATGACTCCAGAGAACTACTGATTCACTCTAGAATTTAAACTGGTTTTTAGGTAATACAGACCATTGGTTTCTTTTCTGGGTCTGATGAAAAGTAGTCATTGGCCATCAGACCCATCAAATGGGAAACTTCCTGAGATTTGTTTATTTTACTGGAGTTGTCTATGATGCAGAATACTTGGCTTAGACCTTATCTACACAGAAGTTAAGGCATTTTAGCTGTACTAAGAGTTTCCTGTGGAAGCAGTTGTGATGTAATTAATATTTCTTATTTAAAAAGTAGCTGAAGACACCTTCATGACATATAACTGTGTCCACACTGGGATCAAACTATTAAGAGAGAGGGATTATTCAGCATGGAGTGGTGAAGGCTCTGGGGAGACCTTATTGCAGCCTTTTGATCAATAAAGGGGACTTAAACTCAGAGAGACTTCTTGCTGGGGCTTGTAGGGCCAGAACAAGAGGCAGAGGTTTTAAGCTGAAAGAGGATAGATTTAGATTGGACATAAGGAAGAAGTTCTTTATTGTGAGGGTAACGGAGCAGGTTGCCCAGAGAAGTTGTGGATACACCATCCTTGGAAGTATTCAAAGCCAGACAGGATGGGGCTTTGAGCAACCTGGTTTTGTGGAGGGTGTCCCTGCCCATGGCAGAAGAGGTAGACAAGTGATCTTTAAAGCTCTATTCCAACCCAAGCCAGTCTGTGATTCTATGATTCTCTTGCTTCAAGGAAACATAAAAATAATCAAGTGTGCAGGCTGCAGACTAACCTGTGGAAATAAGGCAGCTGTTGAAAAGCCCTGGTTTCACCATCCCTGCCCTCCTCCTGACCATGAGTTTCCATTTCCTCCCTGATCCTGACACTAGCATTTGTGCAGTTGTGTGGTGAGCCTGAGCAGTGTTTTTGAGTTGGCCTGTTGTAGAGGATCTGTCTCCCCATGGGCCCTTGGTGGGACCCCACTGCAGCACAGGTCCAAGTGTGCCAGCGATGACTGAGCTATGGGCCAATGTCCACGGCTGTCTTGGCGTTGTTGGGCATTGCAAGGTGTCAGGTGATGGCTGTCACTTAAAAACACATTCCTCTTGACCATGGGCTTCAATTTAGTCAGTGAAGGATGACTTCAATGCCAGAGATGATTTGCTTAAAGTTTTAGACTGAAAATCTAAGCTTTGACTTCGAGTTATGGGTCAAAGTTAAACTAAATGTTATGCTTAGCAGTTGAGGCACTAGTCCTTTTCAGGTGGAAACAGTCATAATTGATGGGTACTAGAGGAAAACTTAGTTGTTTGTTTTGCGTCCTACTTATATTTGCTTTTCTTTGATATTTGTTTTCTTTCATAACTTCTAAATGACCAAGAGAAAAAAAGTAATTCAAACTGGCAGAGTGTGGCTGTTTACTTTGTACTGTATAGCTGCAAAGATGATTGCAGTGTAAGAGGTTGTGATCTATAACACCAATGCTGGGGAATGCTATAAAGGACTGAGTTGCTTCTCCTGTATTCAACCTTCTTGGGGGGGTATGTGTCAAGTGTTCCCTCTTTGTTCTTTTCAGGAATATCTTCACTGAAGTTTTGGTTTAGTTACTTTAATATGTAATGATCGTATTATGGTCTATGTACTCCTGGGATTGTAGTAAAAATGTCTTGCATAAGAGAGATGGAGACATCTCTTCCTGAAATTTTGGGTTTTGGAGGCTGCCTCCTTGGTAAATGTATGGTTCTCAGACTGCATTTAAAGTGTCTCTGAGCACTTTAAATATCAAAACTTTACAGGTTTGTTTGGGTTTTTTTTTTTTGCAGCTTATCATATGATCTCTTATGAACTATAAACATCATAAATTCATTTAGCATTTTTATTTGAAGGGAAAATAAAATACAGAAATACAGACTGACATCCATCCCTCCACAATATGAATTAAGCTTTTGGGCCTAGTGTTTCTCACCCATTGTTCTGTCTTTAGAGGTATCTGATCAGAAACAAAGGCTAAGTTTAGGTGCTAAAAAACAAATGCTGAGCTGAGGTGTTAAAGAGCAATTGGAGTCTTCTGATTTGAATCTTAATGATTGTGTTTGTAGTCCCTTGTTGCTGTATGGTTTGCAGTGTAAAAGATGCTGACTGTAGAACACCAGATCTTGCTATGTGCTTTAGATTAGTGAATGCAATGTCAAAATCTCAGCAGCACATACAGCAAGTAAATAAAGGAGACATGTTACCTTGGCTCTCTCTCTGGAGCTAAATCTATGGAATAGCAAATTAATTCACTGTGAATAGTGATGATACTTCAGTCAAAAAAAGATAATCTATTTTAAGGAATCTAGCTTTTATTACACAGCTTTTATCTCTTCTTTTTAAAAGCAATAATATAATATTTACTCACAATAGGGTGCAATGCCTTTCATACCACATTTGAATCCTGAAAACCGGTGGATTCACAGC
Source organism: Lichenostomus cassidix (assembly GCF_008360975.1). Taxonomy (NCBI): domain Eukaryota; kingdom Metazoa; phylum Chordata; class Aves; order Passeriformes; family Meliphagidae; genus Lichenostomus; species Lichenostomus cassidix. The sequence continues at coordinate 118,801,238 of NC_139482.1, read as the reverse complement.
ACATTGAAGAAGAATTGATCAAAGGCTCATCTGTGTTCAAACTAGAACCAAGATAATTGCATCTGTTCTAAGCCATGCATTTTTTTATTGCTGTAAAAGATTCTGTTTATGGACAGTTAGTTAGAAATGTGGGTCCTTGAATGTGAAATCACCAAGGATATGAAAAACAATAAGTCATCTATTACTACTTAAGCTTTCAGTTTCTTTTACGAAAACCCACAGTGAGCAACTGGGGGAAAAAAACACAGACTGAAGATTGAAAGGTGACGTGGCAAGTGATCAGTTGCTTGCTCTGTCATGAACACTGTTGAGTTCATAGTGAGCACTCTCAGGCAAACGACTAGAGAGCCAAAACATTCATGCCTTCTCTTTCCTTTCATCATTTTGGGGTGTTGGCACAAGACAAGGGGTACTCTTAACATGTTCACTACAAACTTAAACACAGACATACCCTCCTTCCCCTCTCTAACTTCCACAAGATCAGAGCATATGTCAGGCAGAGGAGACAGAAAAGTACATAAACTTAAGTTCTGCTAAAGTGGATAACTCCACAGATTGTAAATCCATAAAGTAGGTACTCCATAACTAGAAATGCTTCAGATATCCCCATGTTACCTGAGTAAATATCCACATGCTCCTTCGGATGGAGCAGCCATGTGTTTTCTTGCTTCACTGAGGCCTAAGTGATCTCAGAGCAGAAATGCATGTCCCTACACCTTGCTTTGCTCATTAGCACAAAGTGAAATGGAGCTCCACCGTGTGCCTGCCACAGAGGACTCAAGCACACCAGGGCAGGATACAGCCTAAGAGCTGGAATTTGTGACCAGCTCATACAGGGCATGCAGGCTGTTAATGGAAAGTTAACTGAAATCTGGAGCAACTGAATGAAGCAATTGGTAGGTTCTGTCAGCCCTCCCGAAGATGTTTGAGTGCTCTTCAAAATATTATGTGGAAGTTCTTGTCATGAGGCAGGAGTTGGTGAAATATTTTGGGATGTGTTGCAGACATCTGACTAGACAGTTAGAATGGTCCCTTGTCATCTTGACATATGTGACCATGAAGAGCATGAATTGTGCCTCAGGTGAAAAAGTACCAGTATAATAGCCTTGTACTGGTACTTTTTCTCCTGAGGCACAATTTCCTAGAAAGACTTGGAATAATCTGCAATTCCCGTGATCCTTCTGAGGGAGATGTCTTCCAGAGACAAATTAGGTGTGGGCCTATATTCAACACTGAAGCGGAAGTGTGTTTAAATATAACATTTAATATACTTGGAAATTAAAAAAAATAAGAGGAAGATATCAAGGTTATAATTTCTAAAGATAGATTAGAAAACTCAGAGGAACCCTCATTTAGAATTTTCTTGGTTTGTTTGTTTTGGTGTTTGGTGGAAAAATATAAAGATATTTTGTGCCAATAAAATAAAATTCTTCCGGTCTTGCTTCTTTTGAATAAAACCTTTCACCGTCTTGGGTTGAAGGAAATACTTAAATGTTTGGGGTTTTTTTTCTGTCTTTAGTTGTGTCTTCATATGCCTGTTGACTTTTCTGGATGCAGTGCTCCCTGTCACTAATTGTCAAAAGTGAGTTTTTATGTAGAATGGATTTCTTTCTATTTTCAAATTTTCCCCCATTTTAAAAGGCTTTATTTTTAAGCCTTTACTGTTTTCTTTTCAATAATTGTCCTGTGTTTTGCTTTTCACTTCTTCCCCAGTCATACTATCTCTTGCCTTTGGTGTAGCTTTAGCCATAATTTTAGAACTAGCAACACCATACCTGTGACAGTTTTATTCCATTCACTAGCATCCCTCTGATATTGTTTTTACTCTTAGTTGCTGCAATATGAAATCCTCAACAGTTTAGGGAATGTGACAACTTACTAATGAATCATTAAGTGTTATGCTGATGAAAATCAAGGATTATTGTGATTACTACTGAGCTTGAAAGTTGAGCCACCATCTGTCTTATCTGCAAGAAGTGCTGATTTTAAGTGAACATTGTAATACAGGTTGTCAGGCCATTGTACCTAATGTTCAAAATATAATTATGTGTTTGCAATTGGCAATCCAAAATAAATATATGCCCAGTAAGCTTTTTTCCCCTTACTTTTTGTATCAGTGGTACAGGCAGAGAAGCCAGTCTGTAAAACCTTTATTAAATATAACTGAGGGAGGATATTGGCTTGTTCAGGGTCATTGAGAATTGTGGTGCAAGAATTCTGTTCCTTTCCTTGGGCTACATGATGGTCATGGGCATTTCCATTCATTCTTTCTTTGATGCTGAGGCGAGGAGCACATATCCTTTATCTCAACAGCTTGAATGCTTTCCAAAGGAAGGGGTATGGTTTCTTGGGTGGTTTTTGGTGGGGATTTTTGGTGGATTAATTGGTTGGTTTATTTAATAAGAACTCTGGCCCAGGTCAACAAACGGCTTAGAATTTTGAAACCTAGCTCAAACCCCAGTATCCTTAAATGTTTAGGCTGAGGTGAATGCATAATACTGTGGAAATAACAGCTGTTATGTAAAAGGTCTCACCTTTTGGTGCTCTAATGGGTAAAATGTAAACTGAGGAGCAGGCAGCCATGTTCCTTTTTGCAAGCAAATAAGTAAATTGCAGACTGCAGAAAAAGGTTCTGGATTATTACTTGTGATGTAATGCACAGGCTTGGCTGCAGACCTGCATTGCTGGCCTTCGTGCCAAGGAGGGACACAGCTGGAGGCAGGCTGTAATCTTCAACATTTCCTACTTAAAGCCACATTTGTTCTGCATACTCAGGGTGACGATTGCCAAACAGGGGCCCCTCACTCCCAGCCTGTGCCATGTCAAGAGTTTGGGGCTGGGAAGAGCAGCAAGACTACAGAGCTGGCTGGGCAGCACCCACTGGCACAACATGGAGCATCCTTTCCACTGAGCTCCTAGTTGCCCATGGTTAAGGGAATTTTAAAAGCAGCTCAAAGTTTTGTCTCAGAAGTGAACTGATAAAGCTCAGTGAGAAAATAGAGAAAACTATACCGTTAGTGTTTAATCATTTTTCTGTGTATGGATCATACTGACTAATTTCAGACTGGGTGCTGATCCCTGCTTCATGAATCTGAATTAGAGAAACAGAAACAGTAGCTCCTAATTAATTAAGTTTTAAGTATGGTTCAGTCTATTGAACAGAGCCCATTTGTACCTATCTGCTGTTAGCAGACATTTTAAAATGTCTGCTAATTAATATCTGACAAAACAAATTAATGCAATTGAGGTTAAAAGTGACTTTGTCTGGATGTAAATCTTGGCAAGAAGATAAGCCAAGATTTTCTAGGGTAATGAAAAAAGATCTTTTAATTTTAGAGAATATCTTAAACAATGCATGTTAATAATCATTACCTTTCCTTCTAACAGCCATGGTGTGTTCATAATGTACCCAAAGGAACGTAGCCACTGTTGAAATTTATGAAATTAGTTTTAAACTGAGTTTCGTAAAGGACTTGGATTTAAAAATCCCTTTAAATAACTAACATGCAGAAATAACCAGTTTCTTTTAAGGTTTTGTTTTTCTTTCTGCTTTCCTTTCAGTAATAAGAAGGTTTATGTTTCTAAATTGCCTTGAAAGTTCAGCTAGGCCTGTGAAGGTGGGTTAGGCAAGTAAGAACTGGGGCCCAATCTTCTATTTCTGAATACTGGGCTGTTACAGAACAAAACTTTACTTGTCCTTAATGATTTAGAGCTTTTTTGTAAAATATTTATCTACCATAATCTGGACTATTAGAAGCAGTAGGAGCCCTGTAATCCATGTTAACATGGACACATTAAATTAAACCTGTTTCTGTTCTTCCTTAGCTGTCTTCAATTATCTGTGCTCTATTTTGGCTATGCTTTATTATGGAAACTTCTTTTCATGGGCTCATAGAGAACCCATGATCCATCATATTTCTTTTTTGTGGACTACATTAGGTCTCTTGAAAACCTTTGCAGTTGTCAATAGCAATTTATAAAAGCAAAAAGATCTTTGCCTGTTGTTGTGGATGATCTGGTGTGTCACAAGGATTTATCATCAGCATCCTAAAATAAGACAGATATTTTGTAATCACAGCGATGTGGCATTCGAAGAAAGGGAGTCATCTGTTTCCTTTTAACAGCTGGTTGAGTACAGAAGAGTAAGGCTTCAAGAGTCTGGCTAGATTAATAGTCCTTTCTAGTATGTTATTTTGGACTAAGTTTTGGAAACCTATAAGTTTAATTAGCTTGGCAACTGCATCTACAGATTTTAGTCTAAAGAGTGTTAACCCTTACATCTTTATTTTCAAAATCTTGCCTGTGTTTTTACATGTCAAAGAACCAATTGGAGGGCTGTTAACATTTGTAAAAGCAATATATTATTTCTGAGACCATGGTGGAGCCCTGTTTTGAATGAAATTATCAGATTCTGCCATGTTTCTTGTCTTTGAAAACATTAGCTCAGCCAAAATGCTAAAGAACATTGGGCTCCCACCATTTAGACATTCATATTAATACTGTTTTGAGAGATGAATTATCAAAATAAGATGATGTTACTCATTAAGTAAACATCTAACACTTATAAAATTGCAAATGCCAAAAAATACAGTAAAATTTTCTGTCCTAATTCTGTTCATACCAAAGAAAATAATTACTTTGTTAAACTGAGTGATGCCAAATATTTCTATCTAATATTTCAGTGCAGAGGTCACTTAGCTTGGCTCTTTCTTTTGAAATTCAGCCATATTAATGTAACAGATTTTAAGTCAATGCTGATGGATGTGTGGCGTTTGTTATCAGGCACAGTTGAGTAGTTTACGTGAGTGTTTTGAAATTATCTAAATAGCAATGGATGCAAAACTGTTTCCTGGATGTGTTTGTGTATACAGCTACAGATACATATATTTAAATCTGCTTATCTGATTCTAGCACAGAATAATAAGTGACTGATTCAATTGAGGGTATTTTGGGGTAAGGCACTGATAGCCAATGTACCTTATCTGATGTGTGTACTCCCTTATTGTTTGAGTACTGTATTTTAGGCACGTATTAATACTCTAAATTACACTATAATCAATCAAGATATTTGTGGTTATACTGGTTACTAGACATCCTTAGGAAATGTAAATGCAAAACCAGAAACTCAAAGCGTCGTATTTAAAAAGGCATTTTAAAACCAGTGAAAATTATGAATTCCCAGCATCATCCCAGATTTTGGCCTTTTGATAAGGATATTTCATGGGCAGGGCACCTTTGTTGATTAATTTATTTAGATATTTTTCTTATCAGTCGGTATACACTGGAAAGATAGTGTTGGTGGTCTTTTTGGGGAAAAAAGACAGAATATCTATCTTTAAAATATAAGAATATATATGTACATTTAGTTTTTCAGCTTGCAAGTTAAGCACAACCTTTCATTTTATATAAAAGCTGATGTTGAACATACTCAAATATTTTAGTAATCTAGGACCCATCTAAAAATTTCACAGAAGTAAAACTATACCCAGTTACATTCCTTTTCACCTTTTTTAAAACTTAGTGGAAACGGTTATTGTTGCAGCATGTCTGGGTATTTGACAGGTGATGGTCATGGTGGAAGCTTAATTCCATGTTCCAGAAATGAAAAACAGCTTTCCACTCACAATGTGGAAGTTTGACACATCATCACAAGTTGTAAATGAGGCATGGGGTGAGAAATAGTTTCTGGATTCAGGGTTCCTTTTTGTCTTGGCTTAGATTTCACTTAAAGGGTAGTGTACAGTTGTCCTTCTGTATCTTTACTGATAAATAAAAATACTAGAAATAATAGCACCAAATATTGATTTACTACATATTTGATTTGGTTCGTATTTTTATTGTGTGCTGGGGATGGATCAAGCCATTGAGGATTTGGGGGCCCAGATAGGACATTTTAGTCTTCACTCGAGCAGCAGCAGCAAGAGGGTTTTAATTCTGGGTTTTACTTCAGTCCTCAGTCCTTAACTTACCAGAGACTAGTGATCTTGTGAGGTAATAACATGTAAGAATAATCTCCTGATATTGCATTAAGTAGAGAAATCTGTGGATAGTAGTTTAAAAGTTCTGAAAATAATGCTATTTCTGTAAATAACATCACTTTTAGCTGTCACTGTTGTATCCAAGAGTTAGCAATCTTCAGAGAAGTTATTTAAATGCATTTATGGATGGGATTCTGCCTTGGTGCTCTGAGTGTTGCCATGTGCCCACTGCAATACCCCAGCTCATGGGGCTCAGAGACAACTGGATCCAGGGGCCAGGGAAGGAAGGAGTGGCCATTTCCACTGCTGCCCCTGTCTTCTTCCTCACTTCCAAGAAGCAGACCATTGAGTTTTGTAATAATGAGAAGAAAAAGAGGTCATAGATGTTGGTGACAGCAAAGACTGCAAAATGAGAGGGGGGAAGAAACCAAAGAAAAGGTAGTAAAATGCTTATTAAAGGCATTTAGCAAAAAATACATACAGAGATAATAGGCTTCTTTCTGTCCAGCAGTTAAATATTACTCTTGGTAAGTTGTATTTCATTATTTTTGTCCTTGTTCCAGTTTAACTGAGCTGTGGGCAATTATTTCTTAGGCAGTACTTCTTACAGAAGTTGTATTGAGTGACAAAAATGCTGACTTGTACAAGAAAAGAGTGATGGTGAATTGCCAAAATTATTAAGAGACAAAACTAGTATTAATTTTAGGTATTATTACTTCCATTTGTTGCTATTCCTAAATCCTTCATGGGTTTTCAGTGCTTGTTTTCCTTTCAGTGTCCATGAAAATTTTATATGTTGGCTACTGTTACTGAATTTTCTAAGAGCAGACTTCACTCAAAGCTTGAAGAGCTCCATGCATGTTTACCTATATTTGATGGGTTTGTGAAAATGTGAAGCTTTTCACGGAGTTAGTGCCTTAGTGATGCTTCTTTACCATGGGAAGGTGGGGCAGGGATGTGTGGGATAGGAGAGCAGCTGCTCCAGTTAGAGCAGCTTGCCCTGGAGAAGAGAAATCGAAGCATTGTAAGTGCTGCTACTCCTGAGTGAGTAATTTTGCTTACAGCTTTCCAAGGGCTTTTAGCTTAAGCCCTAGGGTCATTTACCATTTAAGTGTGCTTCCACCAGCAGTAGTAAATACGAGGCTAAACCATGTGGGTGTGATGAGCGGAGCAGAACGTGGGGAGATGAGTTGGGCAGGCAAGCGTGCAGTGGGAATGCAGCCCTTCCCAAGCAAAGGGGAGCTGGGCTGGCAAGAGGGCTGTGACAGGGAGGTGGGCAAATCTGTGCTAGCAGTGAATAAACGTGCTGAGAAAAAGTGCAGCTGTGCTTTTTTAATATGCACTGCAGGAGATTTCAGCAGCCTGATGATATATCATGCATTAATGTTGAAAAGATAAACACATTTGGAGAGCACAGGAAGGCCTTGTGTTTTTATGTTAGCAGAATGCTTCCTAATGAATAAGAACGTGCTGCTGGCTTCACAGAGCCATATGGCAGCTTTTCTAATTTTAGTTTGGTGCAGATGCATAATTCTCCCTTGTTTTACCTCCTAAAACCTTCCTGAGATGTTGCATAGTTTTTCCTGTAAGACTTGATCTGTAGTTTCTGAGGGAAAATATGAATTCAAGAGTCTAAGAGCTTCTTTGCTCTGGACAGATGTGTGCTGTGTGATGAAAGAGCAACATCACTATATAATCACTTCCCTAAAATAGTAGCTAACTTTATTCACAGGGATGGGATAAGCTGGTCTTAAAATTGATTGCTGAAATAGTTGCTGTTTCTTAGGCACTGGTGTTTTGAAAAATTGCTTGCTTTCAGGGAATAAAAACAACTTGTACTGAGGCAATGGGAACTGGGTAAGAATGTGCATGGGGATATCAAGTTCCGTGTGAGCCATGGATCTTAGTGCTTTGAATTATACAGCTACAAGGCAGAGCTGCTTTCCCTGTGGTTAACCAAGCATCAAAATAACTTGCACGTTCTTCACTGCTTTACTTCATCATGTGTAGTGATCCAAATCTACTCACATTACCAAATACAATTTTTTGGGTATTTTCTCTTCTGTGTTTTATTCAAGTTGATACATTTGAAGGCACTTTCTCTACAGCCCTGTTCATGTTAAAAACCTCCTGTCCATTACCACAGTCAATATAATTACTTAGCAATAGTCATATACAGATGTTATTACATCTAATATTTGAAATGTTAGTTAATCTAATACTCAAAATTGTAAGGTCAGCTAAAATGTGGCCTTTTGCTGAGTATGCTTTCTATTATATGTTAGCATTAATTTTTAATGCTGTATCTACTGTTATCTTTGGACAGTTAGATACTTCTGCTGTTTTCTTGATTGTTTGGATGTTATTTTTGCACAGCAATTCAGAAGGATCACACAGGGTAAATGTAGAAATATGAATGAGGCAAGACAAAAATAGTTGGCTAATACATACAAAATATGGAGAAGACAAGTTGCTTTCAAGATAGTTCCAGTGTAAAATTAAATTGCATGTTTAAACTTTGTATAGCATTTACATTCATTTTCAAGTGATGCTGCTGTTACTGTTATAAGGACCTTGTTGCATGATTTTTTTTGAATATGCAGAGTAGAGCTTTCTAGTGTCACATTTAACAATTCTCTTTGTTTATATTTTTTACCTATTGTACAAATAAGTATATGTGATTTCAGGTAAGTGTGGCATTTCAATGGCAATTCCAGAAAATTATGAAGAGCAGGAATTATATATAGGGCATTTGAGAAGTCTGTTTTAAATAGTATTGGATAATAAATTTGAATTTACCTGTTCCAGGGGTTTTTTTTGCTTGACCTTTCTCTTTGGTGGTTTTTAGAGCAGAGGTGCTTCTCTGTCCAGGGTTTCACCAGCATCTCTTTTTTGCTCTTCCTGTTCTGTGAAGAACCTTAAATATTTCTCCTATGAAAAATAAGCTAAATGTGTGTTAATACATATTTTCTCTTTCAAATTATGCTTTATCTTTTTGTAATTCCTGCAGAGGATAAGTTTTGCTCTTTAATTCAAAAATGCATTTTGGTCTTGCAGAGAGCACGAAGGGGAAAATATTTTTGTAGCAGGTTTCCTTAAGGAAGTTGGAATGGAGCTTGAATACAAAGAGAGCCTTTTGAGTGGTTCAGCTGGTCCTGACTGCCCACCTGTAGGAAAGTAGGGTTTGAAACACAACCAAGAGAAGGTGAAGCCCATCAGTAACACTTCAGAGCCTGCTGTCAGAAATGCAGAGAGAGCTGACATTGCTTGAGTTGGGAGGATGGAAAACCAAGAAGGCTTGCTAAGTTAAAATGTAGCAAGAGACTTCAAACTGTTGCTTTTGGCTTCTCTTTCTCTGACTTACGAATTTCTGTTAAACTAATGTGATTTCACAAAGGTTTGCTTTCAGAATCTGGAATGAGCTTTGAATAAAGCTTGAGGCTTCCCACTCATAAATTTGTCAGAAAATATTTTGAGGGCCTTTTTTTTCCTTCTTTATTCTGTATGTTAAATGTAGAAAAATAAATACAGTTTATGATCACTAGGAAGATGCCCAATTGAAAATATTAATATGTATTTTAGTATAATGTTGCTTATGCAATTGTAAACATACCCAGAGTTTAAAGTCTAAATTACACACATCACTAAAATACTACATAATTGGATGTATATATTCTTTGTATTATCTCTCTCGGGGGTACTTGTATTTTATTTAAATTTTTTTCTCTATGCTAAACTCTTAATTGAGCAGAGCTAATAATTATTTCATGAGCGTGACGTTTATACCACTGTAATTCAGATAAAATATGCTTGATCCCTGGTAGCCATATTCATAAGGATGGGACCAGTTTCTAGTTTAATGCTCCCTGTTCAGTGTGGAATTCCCTGTATGGAGATGAAGCCATGGGAAGCCCCTTTCCATCCTGCTCACTTCCCCCTGCAGCAAAAGATTATATTTCTCTTTCCACACTCTTTCTCTGCCGCGCTTTGGCCGCTGTGCCCGTAGCATGTCTGGTAATACTTTGCTGACATTTAACAGGAGCACTGCTGTTCTAGCAGGAGGCATCACTGGAAGGTGCAAGATCAGGGAAACAGTTCCCACTCTCCATGTGGCTGTGGTTGGTCACAGGGTAGTATCAACAATTCTCATGGGGCTGGAAAAAAAGGGTTCTGAGAGGCTTTGCAAGGTTGGGCCTTTAGTGCTGTTTTTCTATGTCCTGATATTCAAAAATCATTAATTTGGTGTAGAAATTGTAAACCCTCTGTGCTTTTGATTTCTTTTTTTGGCCCCCAATGGACTTAAAGAAGATAGAAGAAGTAAAAAAGGGAAAGTAAACTTTACATTTTTGCACCACTACTTAACACCAGAAGCTGGAACTGTTAAGCAAAATGAAGAATACTGATTTGTGATAATGCAAGAGTGTTGTCGGCGTAGGAAATTCATGTATCAATCATTGGTTTTTCCCAGCCTTCCTGCAACAAATTTTTGTTGTCAATTAGGCCTACATGCTGTATTGCTGAAGGACAGATTAGCATTTCAAGATATTCCCCATGACTGACTGTCAGGAGGATGCTGCTGACAGGATTTGCACTTACTGTTCTCATATGTGCTGATAGAGTCTACACAAGGGGCTTTGTAGTTCAGTCAAAAATGGATAATTTATTGCGTGGTTGAATATTATTAGTAGCTGCAGTTTATAACAATGACGTAAATTACAGCTGGCCCTACTCAGAGGCTGTCTGAGGCCTTGGTTTCCTATTCAGTGCTACATTCAGGCTTGTGGCCTGAATGTGTAACCTCTTCTAAATTCTCCAGCTACTTGAATTCTTACACAATTTAGTTACAGATCCAATTATGAAGTCCACCATTTTGGAGCACTTGTGATTTATAATGCTTTTCAGAGTCCCTAGCCAAATGTCATGAGCAGTGTAATGTATGTTGTCACCATCTTTGGGAAAAGTGGGTAGATAACACTTGAGTATAAATAGCATTTTCATATTTTCTCCATTCATTACACTTTTTCCTTGAGAAGGCACTGAGTTTATTGATCCCACAAAGGTGTTGGGGAAGGTGTTCCTCTCTGAGGAAAGAGTGTCAAAGGGAAAAGAAAATGCAGAAGTCAAATGGTTGTGAGGGACAGTTTGTGAGGAGATGAAGCAGAAGCAGTCAGGGAGAAACAGTCAAAATGGAGAGGGGTAAGCAGGACATGAGGTTCCAGAGATCCTTGGTCTGACCTGGTATTGCAGTTTCTGTGTTGATTACCATTATAGCAATTAAAAATGTCATCTTTTTCCTTTGTATAAAACCCCATCAGTGTGCATGAAATAAAACAATTGATTTTGTTGATGCTACGGGTGGTTTGTATAAACTCCATGGTTGTAAGACTGAAAAAAATCATCAGCAAATATTTCGTATTATGTGAAAAATAATCAGTAAAAGTAGTCTGTAAACTGGTGACATGAAGAAGCTGTAACTAATGTGCTTGCACACATTTGGATCATATCTGCAGCCCCTCCATATCTGACTCATAGGGAATAATCCTATGTTCTCCTATAATCAAGATGGTATCAATGGCTGGAGCAGTGATGGAATGAGAGCAGGAAGCTGGTATCCCTGTCCATTATAATATTTTGCAGTGTGGAAACAGAGATCACTTTATGCTACCAGGAACAGATGGGAAACAGATATCATCACTGGCTTTATTAAAAGCTCAACTCTATTTTTAGAATTCCTTTAGAATTTTTAGAACATGTTTTCAGTTTTGTATCATCATATGGTGCCAACTCTGCTGTGTTGTAGCATGGGAAGGATTGGTCAATTGTTTTTCTGTTACACCTAATTTCTGCTTTTTGCCAAAACAAGAGAGGTAAGGAAAAAAATCAAATCCCACCCCTAGTCTAAACCAGAAATACTAATTTTATATCCTGGTGAGTTTAAGTGGCAGAGGAAATGTTAATAGTTATTTCTAGTGTATTTATTTCTATCAGATTATGCTAATCAGAGTGATTTAAAATTAGTCTGTTAGTTGCAACAATCCATCTTCAGAACAGTTTTGTTAAATCATTATTCACAATGGTGTTATATAGTGTATAACACCTAAAAAGACAGCTGAAATTTTTGTGGTCCTGCCTGCTTTCATGAAAGCAATAAACCATAGAAATCTAGGATGAGGCAACCTGAATGACCAAATTGCCAGCAGGTGATTGCTGATAGGAGAGCACCCAGGGCTTCACAAAAGCAGTTCCTTTACTCTATGTCTGAGCAGCACATATTCACACTGACCTTATAACCTATGCCAAGGAAAGTTCAGAGGAACTTTACCTGCATTATTGCCAGTCTACACATAGTGGAAAATACTGTACATTTGGATACATTACTATTTGCATGATTGATGCTTTAATTTTCACTGAAAGGTGATTTTTCCAAAGGCCCTTTGCTCCATCCACACATGGTAATTTCAGTAGTTCCTACAATGAATGTTCTTCTGTTTATGGTTGTAGAAAGCATAAGTTCTTGTTATCATTATTTCAGTGTGCATTCATGTTTATTAAAATAATCTATTGCGTCACACTAAAAATGAGAAATATCTAATTATTTTTAATATTCTAGATTGCAGGATGACCCTAGCTTTTACATAACTTCTGCTTGAAAAATAATAAAAGAATGTTTTGAGTATAGAACTAACAATAAAAAGTAACTTGTTTCATTAATTTACAATGTACAATATGCATTAGAATATGTATTTTACATTGTATTCTTATTACTTTTATTAATTCATCCTTAAACAAAAATACTATTCTTGGAATAGAAAAGTTAATACAGTTAATTACTTGATAGGAATTATAAGCCCACTAAGTCTGAATTTCTGTGAATATCCCTTACTTTTGGAGTTGCGTATAATCTGTGATGCTCTATACAGCACATGTAACGTATGGCATTATGTTCCAGAAACCTGAAATCATTATTTTCTTGCCTGTAATTTTCAAATACAGCACTTGAAAATTTATGTAGTTCTAATAACATATTGGTAAATAAGGTGGTATGAAAATTATGTGATAGTAAGAATGTGGGTGGAGGCATGGGAACAGAACTGAGACCGCTGTTTCTCAGTACTGAAACTGTAGATTGTGGACTTATGTTTTTCCTTCTAAATATAGAGGTTGTGGAAAAGCTCTGCAGCTGTGAGCTTTGCATGCTCTTTTAAATCAGTCTTTTACTACACCTTGATCCTGGCTTTTGCTCACTGCACCTTCCTAAAGAGCCCTTGTCTTTGCCTAGTGTTGGGCTCTGTAGTTTGGTAAAACGTCTCGCAGAGAAACATCAGAAATTATTTCATTGGTGTCATAAGACCAGAAAACTGCAAAACAAATAGGCTAGTTATGCTTCCGTTGAATCATTATGGGAGACTGTCTAACCTCATTTTCAGAACTGTTGCACTACAAGCGTTTCACAGCTATTCTCAGTGTTTTCTGGGCTCTTGGTGTATCAGTGAGAGATCAGTCCACTGTTGCTTAACACATAATTTTCTCTATTTCAGAAAAAGCAGCAGCAGCTAATGAAGATGAAGTGCAAAAAGCAGATGTATCGTCTACAGGTCAGAGTGTCATCGACAAGGATGCACTTGGACCAATGATGCTTGAGGTAAAGAGCATAAAATTCCCTTTTTTAGGGCAGTTCTGCTCCTTCTAGGATGAATGAAATGAAATGAAATGAAAAGGTGTAGTCAGAGGTCAAGAGAGACAAGCCAGCCTGGCTACTTGGGCTTATGTCATTAAAGAGCAGGGAGCATATTTCTCTTGGATTCAGTGATGAAACTCTCTTTAACTTGAAGTAGGGAGAGGCAAAGAAAGAGATAGTTCTGCTTCTTTGTAACACAGACAACTTGAGAGGTTTCAGCTGGTAGCAAATGCTGGCTGTTTGCTTGTGCATGTTTTATTTGTTCTGAAGCACAACAGCTGTGGAAGACCTGTTGCACCTAAACATTGCCTTGTATATACGGTAGTATACAATGAATAATACTTCCTCTAAAGTTGCATGCTATTGCTGTACTGTTTTAATATTTTATCATTTCAGCACTTGCAGGATTCTTCCCTCTAGAATATGAAAGTAATCAAGGAGAGATTTTTAAGATGTGTATTTCAGTTTGCTCAGTTAAGATTTCTGTCCGATTTTCGCTGTTGTTTTGACATCCCAAAAGGTTGTATGATTCAAGCCTAGCTTCCAAGTGTATTAGTAGTAATGTTGGGTAGGTATGTTATCTAGGATCCTTATGTCATGTGCTACTGTCCTTTGGCACTATTGCTTTATCTGCTTAAGTTCACTTGCAAACTGCTTATTCCCATTCTGGCTGTGGACTTTATCTATAAGGAAGAGTAAATGTTACTTCAGATAACACAAAACATAAACTCTGAATCAAGCTAAAGGAACCAGCTTTGGCAGAAGCGTAAATATTCTGTCATTTCTGAATGCATTTATAGCAGTTTTAAGTATTTGCATTATTTTTCATAATTGGTTAAATGAAGACATAGTTTTCTTTACTGAATATGAAATAAAGGCTCCAAATCCACGCTGCAAAACATAAGATTAAACAGGTTGGAGGCATTGTTCTTTGAAAAGTGGGGGTAACAAACTAATTGATTTAATTTAATATTTATTATACCTACGCACTGAATTGAATGTTGTTGTTTTTGCTATCAAACAAGGTTATGCATTCATATTTTACACTGCTATGTTAAAATTTATCTTTCATTTCCCATTAATTTAATTGTAAGGACCTGTTTTAAGCGCAGGGAAAATAAGAATAAGATAATATTTTTCCTGGCTTATCTTGTGTGATTGGCTACAGCAGCAAACATGACATGTAAAATCACCCATCTATTCTGTTGTTTCATTTAATATAGTTTTCCTTTGCATTGAAACCATTGCATATTAAAAATGAAAGATTGTGGAACTTAATTAATGAGCCATGGTCCTTTCACACCAAGAAACTTTGAAAGGCCTAAAAGTTGTTATATATTTGCTGTGGAAAGACTACAGATATTTTCTTTGTGTCTTTATCACCTTAACAAAATGCAATTAAGTTTTTTCATCTTTACAGAACCCCTTTATACAACATCTTAAAAAAACCTACCCTTTTTCATTGCCAAATAATAATAAAAATGGCAATGCTGATGAACAATTTATCAGTTGATTTGGTTTAGAAATGTAATTGTGTATTTTTATTAAAGAATAAAACTGAACAATCCTCAAAAGAATGAGTGTTTCCAACTGAAGAAAGTGAATAAAATCCATCAGGCAGCTGCCTCTGAGGAATATTTTAGCATATTTCTTGCTTAAAGCATAAAGTAGATAGGAAGAAAGTGTGGAAAAATAGTCGAGAGAGATGACAACATCTCAAAGAACACAAATGTATTTTCTGTTCCAATATACAATCTAAAGTATCTGTTTTCTTGATTTCTCTTCCATCACAGTGCCCATTATTTGTTCACCCATTTTTCCAATAGCTCTGAAGAAAAGTTTTTGATTGTAGTGGCTTACATCTGGGGACAGAATTAAGAAATTATTGCAAAAGTGCAAGCTTCTAAAATATTTAAGTGGCTTGGTGCACTAACCTCCTCAAAAGCCTGCTGCTGCTTACCTGCAAGATTATTTTGTTAATAGAATAGAAAGACATGGGAGACTGAAATGTAAGGCCCTTTGTAAGTCTAAGCTCAGAGACCACTTCTGTGGTCAGCTCAAGGAACAGCTGTGAGGCAACAGCATAGACAGCACTTCTTTGCCAAAGAAGTTGCCACTCTAGGAAACAGTAGGGAAAACTGAAGTTTATTGTGGGATGCCAGTAACTCTCATAATCTCTTGCTTGCCATCTCCACGTTTGAAAATTTTCTCCTTATGAGTCCAGTAAACATCTGTGATGGCTTTGGTTTTGTGACCTCTGTGAATTGATGTGTGGACAGCTGCCAAACAGGATGGTTCAGCCAAACCCACACCCTTCTGCCCGCTCTAAATACCATGGCTTCTATGGTGGGCCAGCTGGGGACTGATGTGGCTAGCATCTTTATTTTCTTTAATTAGTTTTCAGCCAACTCAGCTCTCTGGTCCAGCTCTTCATAGCCTCACACAGTACAGGTTGCTCTTGTGGTGTAAGGAAGTACTAAATCAAAGAGGCCATGCTTACATTGGCTTCAAGTGGTGCTGAAATGCAGCCTTAGACAGTAATCCATAGCAGAGATGCTGATAGAAAATTACACTAGAGCCTCAATTTATTAATTAATTGTAAGCCTTTGTTAATTAAAATAAATACTACTCAGCAGGAAAATGTAATGAATGTTAAGAAATTACGTAAAAAGCATGGACTCACAAAGAAAGTAAATCAACAGGAGGAGCCAAGAATTACCAGAAATATAAAGATGGCAGTGATAAAAAACAATGTCAGATATTGGAATTTGTGACAACAGGAGGAGAAAATACCTAGTTTTTATTAATTTAGAAGCAGTCATGAAAATTATACACTTATAAATTTATTTGTGGGTTTTATTATGTTGTATTTTAAAAATAGAACAAAGCAAGTATTTGTCATTGGCTCAGCTGCTCTGCTTGCATTGTGCTTTCACTGTCCCTCCCCTGGAGCAGAATCATTATCTAACTTACCTAACTTAGTTTGGGAGGAACCTTAGGAGCCTGTGTATTCCTGCCTATGGATTTGCTAACTGCTAAGTAGTGTGTGATATTTTTGACATTTCTCTGTAACCACTGGACTTGAGAACTGCCTGCTAAGACCAGCAAACGAGTTGTACAGTATGCAAGCTGAGTCATATAAAAAATGCCTTGTGCCTGCTGGGGCAGCTCCTCCTTGTTAGATTGTTTTGCAGTGAGCTGTGTTCAGATTTAGGATGGATCCACTTGGTTTTGACCCACAATCAATTGTGGGTGGCCTGTTTTTCTGATTTATTTCTGTCCCTGGAGATACAATAACTAACAACTCTTCTAGTGATTTCCTGCCAATCCTTCAAGAGGTGAATAAATCAGGCAAAGCTGCAGAAGTCTGTGTAGGTTGTTAATTGAATGCTTAGACCAAAAGCTTTGGCGCTTTTAAGTTTAACTGTATCCCTGTTTATCTGCTCATATGATATAAAGTTATAGGGATGTATTCTGATAGATTTCTACCATCTGCAATCATGCTTGCATCTTAAGAAAAATAAAGTTTGCATGAGAGTTTCTTACGAATACTCAAATTTTTGCTTTGTCCTCATTGGGTAGAAGCGATGTAGTATTTGGCTTACGCTTCAGATAATGGAGGACAGATATCTTGGAAAGAATGCTGCAGCTAAGTTGTCACTGTCACAAGAGATAAGAAGGGAAACTAATCAGCAGAAAATACTAATGTAGACACTTCCTCACAGAAACTCTTAAGTCCTTTGGAAAACCATGAAGCTGAGTTGAAGAGGTGAAAATCTGATTCCTGTTCCCTGGATCATGTGTGGACTGAATTAAACTGGTGTCAAATTTAAAAAAATGAAAGCACTCCTAGGAGCAGAGGCTAAAGCTCCCCCATCTTAACTGCTCATTGCCTGCTCTCAGCTCCCTTTGCCCTTCTCTGCTTTTAATGCCTCACGTTCCCACTTGCATGGGGCCTCACCTCTATGAAGATGCACTGCTGGGGATGGGGAGACAGTCTTTCTCTTTCCTTCTGCCAGTGTTTTCCTTGCCTTGTGCCAGCATGTCCTGTGGTGTTTTCCTGGGATCAGTCTTCCTGTACTGCATAGAGGAGTGAACAGGCTGTGGATTTAGCAGAGCCATCTTCATATCCAAATTTCTTACTTCATACACTGGCAGATAGATAGACACCTCTTCCATTATTTATGTTTGTTTGTTTGTTTTTGTTTGTTTGTGGGTTTGGTTCGTTTCTGTGTGTGGGTTTCATTATTTTGCAAGGTGTGCACCTTTCTGTGCCTTTACACTAGTTTGGTACAAGTAAGATTAGATGCTCCATCTGAAATGTGTCTTTTGCTATTACAGACAATAATATAAGAACTGGGATGGATGTGGAAAGATTCAGTTATGTCTTCTGAATGGAGTATTTATTTTCTGTGCATTTTGGTAATCTGATTTTTTGGTATTGTGTTTCTCTGTCTTTCTCTCTTTGGTTTTTAGGCCCTAGATGGGTTCTTCTTTGTAGTGAACCCAGAAGGTAATGTTGTATTTGTTTCTGAGAATGTGACACAGTACCTGAGGTACAACCAAGAAGAGCTGATGAACACAAGCATATACAGCATCCTGCATGTAGGGGACCACAATGAATTTGTCAAAATCCTGCTGCCAAAATCTTTAGGTATATAACTTTTCCTCATATTACACCATTACTTATTTAACTTTGGTTTTATAAGTCCGTGTTTCAATAACTTAAGTTAATGTCCTTACACTACTTACAGTTTCATAATATACATTATTTATTTTTAATGTATATATAGACTATGAATGATTAATATTATTCTTTAAAGCATCCTCCACTCTTTTCAGATTCTTCTTTGTTAAAATTGCTCTTAGTAACTCACGTTAGCTGATATTTTTTAATGGATCTCTAGAGTGAAGGAAGACAGAATTAGCTCTCTGAACTCTCTAACAGTTCTAACTAACAGTTCGAACTAACAGGTCTCTGTCTAGGCTACTTGTTCCAAGAAAGGACGAATATAAAAGAAAAATAAGAAACCTCCTTATGCTAGAATTTTTATTTCAATGTTTTTATTCTCAGCAATATTTACTCTTAACTTTCCAAAACTGTTTTTCTTAGTTGCAGCCATTTTTGGATTCATATTCATATTAGTTTTAATGTCACTGAATTTTGGAGGAGATGAAAGTCAATACTGGATGGCTATTACTCACAGCAGTTTAAAAAGTATTACTCAATTCACTTTACTATTTTATTACTGTACTTATACACTCTGAAGAAGCAAAAATGTAAATGGCTAAAGTCAATATATTACTGCATTTATTGCATTTTATGACTGAAGAGGGCAAGCAAAGAGTATTTTAAATACGACCCTGCTATTTCCCAGTGTGATGTTACATTAATTAGCTCTGACTGATGTCCAGTACCTATATTTGTGCATCTCAGGATTTTGTTTCTTTTTTTACTTGTCTTAAGCACTGTGTTAGGCTTTAGTTTTATCCATCACTACACCCAGGTCATTTCAACCCTTGAGTCTTTCCCATTGTAGCTGAGACTGTGTGTTTCAATATATTCCCTATTGTATTGCTTCCTGTTTTTATAAGTGCATATTAGTTTTGTTTCTTTCCCTTTCTAATCTTGACAGAGATTTTTATACAATGCAGTCATGTCTTTTATTAGTACCTTTTAAGTTTACTGGAAAGACCCTACATACTGCCTTATATTTTTCAGTCTCAAAAATCAACTTGATCTAGCCAGTAGGCTTTTGCTGTACTGTATAACTTCTACATGCACTAATATTTAGACTTTTATCCTGCTTTTCTACTATGTCATTTTAAGTCACTTGTAAAAAAACATGATAGCTGAACAAATTTGCAGTGCCCTTAAAATCTGTTAATTTTATAGGTGACCTTGTTATGTGCTGGTTTGGGCTTTAATATTAAAATCAGACTGCTGTTAAATGAGCTTGTTTCCCAACCAGTTTGCAAAGCAGCTTGATTAATTTCCTGTGGATAAGCAGCAGAAATGCCTCGTACCAGATTTATCTCACTGTCTGATCTTTGGTTTTGCTCAGTGAATGGGGGATCCTGGTCTGGTGACACTCCTAGGCGTAATAGCCATACCTTTAATTGTCGGATGCTGGTGAAACCTCTTGCTGATTCTGAAGAAGGCCATGATAACCAGGAAGCACATCAGAAATATGAAACTATGCAGTGCTTTGCTGTTTCTCAACCAAATTCCTTCAAGGAGGACGGTGAAGGTAATTACCACTTCCAGTTCATGTTAGTGTACTTTTGGTGCAGTTACTAAACTGACCCCTAAGTCCTGAAAGTTGGAAAAATTTTAGGTTCTTTTTCCTTTTTTGATATAACTGTAGAAATGTACTTTTGTCTTGGCTATGAGTGTATACACTTGCATGAATCTATTTGTTAAACTAATTAAGAAAACTCAGAGCATCTCTGTTTACCTCAAAGAGAGATACCCTAGTTTTATATCGCTGCAGTTGTAAGAAAAAATGTAGCTGACTGGGAAGAAAGTTTCAAAGGGCAACTTTTTGAATTCGTAGAATTTGAAGACAATTGTGGTTCACCATTTCCTTTACCACTTACTACTTCAGCAGGTAAATTTCCTCAGATTGTTTTTTAAGTATTCAGGTAAGTAAAAAGGGTTATTGTGAAAGTCCATTCTCAGGAACAGCAAACATTTGGGGCAGGTTTAAAAAATTTGGCTTAGACTGTACAAAATGGTGAGTGTTGAAGAAATGTGCTCTTTGTGCATACATCATATTCTTTTTTTTTATTACTTACCTCCTAAGTGGTTGAGCTAATACAGGTATATTCATAAGCATGCCAATACTTATGGATTGTGGTGGAGTCCTTGTTAATTTTTCTTCTAAAAGAAAAGAAACTCACCTTTCCTATTTTGTTTGATGTTTTAGGAAGTAATGAAGATATAAGCCCACTGAGTTTTCTCTATGCATTTATTGGTACAAAATCTATTTTTTGGTCAAAATAGATTTAAAGAGCTTTTAAAAAATATTTCTGAAGTCTTTGTGGAAACAAAAGTCTTCCCCTTCTATAAAAATTAAATGAAGTATCGTTTTTCTCTTAAGATTTGCAGTCTTGCTTGATTTGTGTTGCAAGAAGAGCTCCAATGAAGGAAAGGCCACTTCTTCCTTCTTCGGAGAGCTTTACTACACGCCAGGATCTTCAAGGTATTGTGAAATAAAAGAAGTTTTTAATTGTATTTCCTTTTTCTCAACGGGGAAATTGCTATAACAAATATGTTCTAATGTGTCTAATATCAGGCAAAATAACTTCACTGGACACAAGTACCATGCGAGCAGCTATGAAACCTGGCTGGGAGGATTTGGTGAGAAGATGCATTCAGAGGTTCCATTCACAGCACGAGGGAGAAATATCTTTTGCCAAGAGGCATCACCAGGAAGGTTAGGTTTCATACTTCTAGCACTTTCTATATTTAACCTGTCATTTGTATCTCTTGGTTGTGTTCTCTTTGTTATGCTTACATGGAACAATCACTAGCTACTGATAGTCCTTTTCTCAAGCTGATTTACCTAACACACTAATGGCTCTTTAGGGAGGTCTTCAGCTTTCTCACTGTTTGTTTTAGCCTTCTTGTTACAACTATGCCATCCTGCAGTGGGCTTTAAATCTTCAAAATGTCAAAATTATTTTGGAAAGAAAGACCCTTGCATGTTGTCCACCAAAACAGTTGCTGACCATTTTTCTTCAAAACCTCAACTCATATATTGCAGTTCATTGCCTGTATTCCTTTTCTGTATAAAAATGGACTTTTACTGTCACATTTCCTGTGAGAAACACCGAGTGTAAATTCGCGAAGCTGCAGCACTCATACTATTTGGAAACCTACATTGTTGCATTGTATCTAGCTGATACGTGTTACAGGATAGACCACAAGCACGTATACTCAGTCAAGATTATGGTAGGTGAGAAGAAGGAGAATACTACACTCTGAAATTACCCCCGTGAGGTTTCTGTGGTAGTAACTGGGTGGGGATTTTTCTTAAAACCCTTATACTTCTAATTCTAGTACACAGATCCAAATTAATAAAAGCAAATAACCCTTTCTAGTCCATGGGAAAGTAATTTCAAAACCAATTGGGAATAGCTGGAACATTTCCAGTACAGAGGCATCATTCTTTGGGTTCATGTTAGAAGAATAGGGTTTACAGCTGGCCTGTAACAAATAGTTACCATGGTCATTAAGCAACAGGCATGCTATCTTGGATAGTAAATTGTAGTTGGAATATCAAATTATTCCACCAAAGACACAAATAGAAAGAGCTCTAGTCATGAGGGGTTAGTTAAAATGTTCTTTAATATGCCTTGCTTTCATGAAACCTTCAGGTGGTGTTTTAGAAATTTTGGGGTCACAGAAATGCTGTGGTATTTTAGATAACAATTTTTGGGGTATATACAGTAGAAGTGTTAAAAGTTCACAGCCTTGTGCTGTGATTTCAGACAGAACTGAAGAAGGCAGTGTGCAATTTAAGTCACACCAGGGGGTTTAGAGAGCAGTTTCAGGTAAGGACCCATGTGTGCCAGAGGTGGTTTAGGGGTTTATCTGTTATGGCATCCCACCGTTGTTTATTTCAGTCTTTTTCAAGTTATTCCTGACCAAATTAGCTGCTACCACACTGAGGGCCAAGGTTTGAATGAGTCCTCTCCTAAGCTGTCTGTGAAGTGATGAAAATATATGTGCTTTGGAGTTTACACTGTATCATTTTGCAGTTGTGGCTGAGGATCGTTGTGTAAATTGTAGAATTAGTCTAAATGAGAAGGCTCTTCTCTTCTTGTCAAAGTGAAGAGAGTGAATGATAAAAGGAGGAAAAACCTCTGGAATTGCTTTCCTGTAAATGATGCAGCACTGGAGAGGAATAATGGCTGAAGTATTTCCCTCCTCTGCCCTGCAACATGGAGAAGAAAAACAAGGCATATCTTGGGCCATAGCATCTTTGTGCTTGACTGAGGAACCCTTTGCATTTTTCAAGTCATTGTGGTTTGAGAATAGTAAGTAAAAGAATAAATAAAGTAATGGTCTCCTACATGTAGTCCAGCATTACAGTGTGAAAAAAATGCAGCATTAGATTGATAAACAATCAAAAACATGCTTTAAAATTATCTCTCAATATAAAATGCAGAATATATGGTAGGTTTTTTATTGGCCACAGTCAGAAAAATAGCATTTCCTCAAGAGGAATACGGAAACATTCTTGTTTGCTTAAAGAATTAGTTTGGAAAATGATTTAAGTAGAGATTTCACTTGTATCCTGTTGGCATTGAGTACTGGAATTTCCTGATGTGGTATATGCTAAAGTTAAGAGCTTTGGACCTTCTGGTGCCCAAAGGTTAAACTGAAACAATGACATACCTAACAGTGAAATTTTGTTTTGTATTGTTTCACTGTTGTAGGTTTTTGTTTTTTGTTACATTTTTACGCTGAAAAACCCTTTCTGGTTGTTTAAATTGTGCTTCCTGTTTTCTCACTGCCTAGATAATACTTTGAAACCTTGCAGAACAATATATAACAGAGGGGGACAGAGAAGGGAAGCAATCGTAACCAGTCTTGCAAGGCTGAAAATGTGGTAGCTCTGTAGTCCAGACAAATAAAGGCCACACTTGGAAAACCATGTCATTTCATTACAACAGGAAGTGTTAAAAGACAAGCAATGAAATGAAGATCCCATGATACCATTAATTTAAAAAATAAAAAAAAGAGAGAAAGAATCCTGCAGAAAATATATATGTATGAAAAAATTGGAAATTAAAAGTATTTGTAGTGCTTCATTCCTATTTTTTTCCCTAAATAATTATATGAAAATTTTTGAAGTATTTTACTTCATTCATATCTGCAATCCTAATGTGATTGTTTTTGACTAGAAATTGTAAGTGACCACACTTGTTTCCTTGATGGCAGAGAGTGAACAGCAGAATAAATGTTTGGAGATTTGCTTTTCCATAACACGTTTTAATTTTTAATTAAAGGAGTGTCACAGGGGTCTGTGGAAGTTAGAAACTGAATTTGTTGAAATTCATTGAAAACTAAAGGGGCTGCAGAATATGTGCAGTGAAGTAAACCCCAAACCTGAAATGCAGCCAACACTGGGAAAGGGTAGCACAGCCCCAGTTTTGGCTTAGGTAATTGTATTTGTAGTTTCTTTTGAGCCATAAATATTTTGTATTTGTTCTTTTAAAAGTAATAATTTCTCTTTCCAGATCTCATTTCTAATTGTTCTTATGTAAGAGTTTTATGCACTTTTTAAATTAAAGAAGTAGTGACAGTAACTGTGCAAGACAATTTAGGCAGGCAAAAAGTAGGAAAATATACAGGCTAATGGAAACAGATGACCTAAAGACTACGGACATTTATATTAAAACATCATGATATAGATGGTACAATGAAAAAATCTTTGAGGAACAAAAGGAATTAGACACATATTTGATGAAAAGTGAAATGGACATCAAGAACTTCCTGTCTATTCCTCAAATACATTCTATTTCATAGTATCTTCCTGTTATTGCTGTCACTCCTTAGAGATTTTCATTTGATCACCCTGCAGTGTGTGGGATCCCTTATTTTATATGTGAGTCTATTTATTTTCAAAATGTTCTTTTTGTTTGTTTTGTTTAATTGGCACCATATCTGTGGTATAAATGCTGATGGATTTAGAACATCAGATGTTGAGCAGCTGAGCTACCTGTACTACAGTTTCTCATGAATTTAACTGTGTTTTTCTTGCCTGCAGTGCTGAGGCAGGGACTAGCCTTCAGTCCTGTTTATCGGTTTTCCCTGTCTGATGGCACCATCGTTTCTGCCCAAACGAAGAGCAAGCTCATCCGCTCTCAGACGACCAGTGAACCTCAGCTTGTGATCTCTTTGCATATGCTTCACAGGTAATGCTGCCCACTCTGCTAAGAGACATGGAAAGTACAAGGTTGCCAAAGCAAATAGATTGTTTAAGGCTGATAGATTGCAGTTGACCCAGAGCTGATATCATGGAAACAAAGGAAGATTTTGAAATCAATTCTTGAAGCAGGAAAAGATTGTAAGATTATTTTAGGATTTAAAAAATGGCATGCTGGATTTTCAATGTCATGTTCTTAATTTCAGTATTTTAATTTCCTCTGTTTTGCATTGTAGATACAAGAAACTTGCCAACTGTAATTAAATCTAGAAAACTTAGCAGGATTAAATTCTCGTAGTTCACATTCTGTTATTGGTCCTGGTTCTTCTTAAAACAGCATGTTATGATTACTAGGACTGCACTTTAGACAAACTGTTATTTAATTCTTTGATTCCCTTCATGCCTTGTCCTTTCTGATGCTTGGCTTAGTGGCTTTCACTTGTCCAGTCCGGAGAAATACCACTACTATGAGTTCAGGGTGTTTTTTTAAAGCATAGTCAATAATATACTAAAGTGAAGGTTAAGTAATCACTGACATCAGAGCTTCAACATACAATTTTATTAAGTCATTGGAAGTCCTGGTGTGTTTGTATCAGATTTTGTTTCAGGTTTTATTGGCTGACTGTAATTACAATACCGTTTTCCTTGAATCCTCTGTATAATTTTTTAAGAGGAAGAAAACAGTGCTAAACTGTTTTTATTATAACAGAATTATAACTCATACAATTATAACTGAAATTATAACTGAAACAATTTTATAGAAATTTTAGATTTGCAAATTGATCTGACCAAAAGCAGTCTGAAATTTGTTTTCTTTGGATTGCTGAATATACCTAATATTTCATTAAGTGCCAAATTTTAAATTTTAAAAAGCAAGCACTATTAATTTTTAAATGGCACATGGATATTTTCTTGCACTTTTTTTAGCAGAGTGCTGGTACTACTTTATTTGTAATAAGTTTTTAAAAATCCCCCTTTTTTATAGTTAATGTTTTCCACCTTTGCCTTTATACCTAAGGTAACAAATACAGAATAACAAGATTCACTACTCTGTATTCTTCAATTATTTCACTTCTGATGCTTTAGCAAAATGTAAAGGTTTATCTGTGCTTACTTATACTGTGCAAATAGGAGTGGGTTTTGTCTCATGGAAAATGCATATTAGGAATGTTCCATTTGTATTGGGTTTTGGAAGTCCAGAGCTGATTTGATTTTTGTCAGAATCTTTTCTTTTTTTTCCTTCCTAACCTACTTGACTCTGTTTCTTATGTAGCTTTCAGCATTTGGGAATATGTCTGATTTTCCTAATTTAAGTTTTAGCATAGAGTAAAAAGTGTATTACATCCTCCCATAAACTAATTAAAATCTACTGAGGAAAAGTGACCTTCAGGTGCTCTCACAAGAGCTTTTTTTCTCTGTGTGTGTGTGTGTGTGTGTGTGTGTGTGTGTGTGTGTGTCTCCTGTTTCTTCTGTCTTGCAGTCTACATCTCTAAAATATGAGTTTCAGCTCCTATGTGTGTGGTTTGTTGTTTTTCTTCTCTCCTTTTCCTAAATGCCTGTGCAGGACTGGATTGCTAACAGACTGTTCTCATTCTGAAGCAGTATCCAGTAGTTCCCTTGGCTCACATGCTGTTTTGGAGCAGTATTGAAATATTCTGGCAGTGTAAAAATGTGACTTTTTCAACTTTCTTTTCACTATGAACTTGGTGGGCAAATAGCCCACTCCAGCCTTGTGGTGGGGCTAACTCACAGAAATTCAAAACTCCAGCAAACAGCTGTCCACAGCTGTCTTGTAAAACATGTATTTGTTGGGTCATATGTTCCAGATGAGATTTCTGTCAGTTCTAGAAGTTAGCTCTTGCCAAATTGTAGAGGAGAGATACATTAAAGGGAGTCTGCATTTCTAATGACTGTCATTTAAGTGAGGTTTAATTTTGTTTTTCCTCTCTTCCACTGTTTTCTAATGAGGTACTGAAAAACCATACTGTTAATGTTCAGCCATGCTGAGAGTTGCATATCACTTTTGTCAAATTGTTGATTTGTTGTTGATTGTAGGGGTTTTGTGTTATTTTAAAGTGAGGTTTGGGGTTTTGCTTCTTTTTCCGTAATGTAATTGCAAGTTGGCCACTGTCAACTTTAGCTAACAGGCTGTTTTTCTTCCCCTTGCCACATAGAGAGCAGAATGTCTGTGGAATGAATCAGGATTTGACTGGACAAGGAATGGGGAAGATATTGAACCCAATTAGTTCCAGCAGCCCTGCCCATCAGGCCATGTGCAGTGGGAACCCAGGTCAGGATATGACCATCAGTAGCAATATAAATTTTGCCATAAATGGCCCAAAGGAACAAGTGGGCATGCCAGCAGGCAGGTTTGGTGGTTCAGGGGGAATGAACCATGTGTCAAGCATACAAGCATCCACTCCTCAGGGTAGTAACTATGCACTAAAAATGAATAGCCCCTCACAAAGCAGCCCTGGCATGAACCCAGGGCAGCCAAACTCTATGCTTTCCCCAAGGCATCGTGTGAGCCCTGGAGTGGCAGGAAGTCCTCGCATCCCACCCAGTCAGTTCTCCCCTGCAGGAAGCTTACATTCACCTGTGGGAGTCTGCAGCAGCACAGGAAATAGCCATAACTACACCAACAGTTCCCTGAACGCACTTCAGGCCCTCAGCGAGGGCCACGGCGTTTCTCTAGGATCATCGTTGGCTTCACCTGACCTAAAAATGGGAAATTTACAAAATTCCCCCGTGAATATGAATCCTCCCCAGCTAAGCAAGATGGGAAGCCTGGACTCTAAAGACTGCTTTGGAATATATGGGGAGCAATCAGAAGGTACAACTGGACAAGCAGAGAGCAGCTGCCATTCAGGAGAACAGAAAGACAACAGTGATAGCAACATGCCACCAGTTGGCAGTGGCGAGAGGCCTGATGGACAGAATAAACTGCATGATGGAAAAAGCCAGACAAAGCTCTTACAATTGCTGACCACCAAATCAGATCAGATGGAGCCTTCACCTTTGTCCAGTACCATGGGAGACATTAGCAAGGACTCCACAGGAGGGTTGCCTGGGTCTGGTTCAGCACACGGAACCTCGCTCAAGGAGAAGCATAAAATTTTGCACAGACTATTGCAGGACAGTAGTTCTCCTGTAGATTTGGCCAAGCTCACAGCAGAGGCCACAGGCAAAGAGCTGAACCAGGAGTCCAGTAGCACAGCTCCTGGTTCAGAGGTGACTGTTAAACAGGAGCCAGCGAGTCCTAAGAAGAATAATAATGCACTACTTCGCTACTTGCTAGATAAAGATGATACTAAAGATATTGGTTTACCAGACATACCCCCAAAACTGGAGCGGTTGGACAGTAAGACAGACCCTTCCAGTAGCACAAAGTTAATGGCTATGAGAACGGAAAAAGAAGAGATAAGCTTTGAGCCTAATGAACAGGTAAGCTAATTTTTGCATTGTATGTGAATGAGTTGTTCCAGGCCTGCTTTCCTGCCAGCTGACTTCCTCTAAGAGTAGTATCTTGGCTCATCAGAAAGCTGTTACCTGTCTTTTGAAATCCAGTCTTCACTCAGTTTTCCAATCAGTGTTGCTAGGTTGTGATCATCATACTGTACGAAAGCACAGACTCTGCCTAGGAGGAGATGGATAATGCAGGGTAGCTTTCCCAGATGGCAGTCAGGCAAAGGCAAAATCCTCGTGACTCTTGGTTAGTGCTAACTAATTGACAGCTTTTCCCACAGGCTGATGTTGAACTGCTGCTGTACTTGCTAAATGGGTCCTTGACCTAGCCCAGCATAGCAGCTACACTCCTCCTGTGGAAAACAGGTTCATGCCCAAGAACAGGACTTGTTTGAAAGGACTGGTAATAACTTTGCATTACTGGTCTTTGTGCTATGCTTGACCTGCAAATTAAAATCAAAGCAAATACACTTCTGTGCCAATTTGGAGGATTTGTTGGGGTTTTTTTGTCTTCTTGAAAATTCTTTCTATTCAGCCTCAAGTTTCTGTGGATGATTAATCGTTCAGTTCAGGGATCACGTCTCCTTGTGCAAGGTTATCTGCATTGAATTTTGCATTCAGAATTTCTTCGCTTTCTGTGCAAGATTACTTGTTCCTCTGCTGCCCAACATGCTAATAAATTGTGTATTGTTGGGACCTATGCAAAAAAGTGTTATTTCACTGGTGTTCATGCAGAATTCACTTTCCAAAAGCACCAGGTTCACATTACCCGGAGTGCTCCAGTTTTCAGAGCTTGCAAGAAAAAGGGACACAGCAAAAGCAATCTGCTACTTCAATATTACTGTTTTTATTATTTATAAAATGGGTAATTACAATATCAATTTTAGTATAAAACATTTTCTGGGAAGGTTATAACTAGCTGGAGTTAATGATCCTTAGATTCGTCCTACACTGTCAAATCTCCCAGCTGGTCATTAATCCCTAGGCAGCCCTGTGCGTGAAGCCTTAGTTTGTAAATCATGATCAGATCATATACAATGCAAACATTCATGTGTCTCATTCACAGCCATATCTTTAATTTTAAAAATTTTGTGTATTTTTTTCATGTGCAGGCTAGGTTTGGACATGTTTATTTTTTTTTATCTATTATATTTTTTTATTGCATGTGTACAAAGACATTAGTTTTTGTATTTTCTATATCGTGTTGTAAGGCTGAGGGCAGATAGACAGCATTTTCTTAGCCCTAAGTCACATCACTTCATTATTTTTTTTTTATTTGCCCTTTTGGCAGTCTATAACTAGTAGACAGTTCTTTCAACAGTGGTTATAACCACAAAATATAGAGACAAAACATGCCACTCCCGTGTGGATGCAGCATTGTTAAAGTCTCAGTTATCCAGGCAACTCCTAAGGTTACTTTGCTGCTTTTGTTTCAACAGAATTTGACAACTATTGCCATTATGTAGGAGCAATCATGGTTTTTCAAGCCTTCCCATGCTTTAGGGGAAACCATGCCAAATTGGACTAATTTCTCCTTACTGAAATTTCCACTGATTTATCCTCAAGCCTGGATGTTAGTTTAGTTTTCAATAGAACCTTCTATTTTGTGGTGTCTGTAGAGGTAGGGTTTAGATTCTCTGTGACAGCTTATGATGCATTAGGCTAGAAAAACACAGATATCAAGAAATTCACAGCTAAACTGGCAAGAACAGACTGTTTTTAAAATGTCTGATAGATTTCAATTCCTAGTTCAGATCCTACACATTGAACTCAGTACTAGATTCAAAGCAGAGATATTCAGTCCTCCAATATTAGGTACTGGACAAGGATGTAAAATTTAGTAGTCACCAAAAAATTTATGCCCTTCATCCGTAGATCAAAATCATGGCCTTCAGATGGTTTTATTCCCCATTAATTAAATTTCTAAAAGAATTAAAATTTCCTCTTTCATGATCTCTGTGGAGTACGCACGAAACAGTTAGCTTATGAACCCATTCAATGTGTGTCTACAACAGAGGAGGTAAGCTGCTCTTCAGTGATATTCCCATTGACGGATGGTAGCGCAGGTGAACGGTTTAAACTAGCTGCTTTACTTTCTCATGACTAAAGATAGGCAAGTTGTGTCTCACCCTAAATGTAAACATGAGACTAACTATAAAACCAACTTTCAAGAAAGAGACTTCTGTGTCTACAAGCATTACCAACCTCAACCAGTTGAAAATCAGGTCTCCTAAATTATGAACATCGTAAAGTGAATAGTCTGTTCATTTTTATTTTTAGGTTTTATGTTTCTGAGGTTGGGGAGTGATATGAGGGGATTGAAGTGTGGGCTATGGATCTATTGCCTTTTCTTAATACTTGAAGAGACAGTTTGTCTCCCCGGAGAGAGTGAACCAGAAGTACAGAAATGTCCAGGAGCTGGGTTTGTTCAGAAAACCACGAAGCAGTGCAGGAGTTGTGATAAAGTGGTAAGGACTTCCTCAGCACCAAGGTATGGGGAAACCAGTCCTGTCACTGTGATGGAAGACTGCTAGATAATGACAGAAGGGCTTTTGTTGCTCCTGTTGGTTGTAAATAGAGCTTTAAAACCCACTTAAAATGCAGTGAAACCTGGAGCTGAATAAACAGGAGTCCAGCGTGGAGTAGGAGAGAAATGGTGGGGAATATAGAATAATGTAAGTGTTTAACTGTCCAAAAGCCAGGCCTTTAAACAAATAACCACATTACCCCAATTATAAAATCACTAAAAATATTTAGCATCAAAACTCTGGCTTTGGAAGATGGTCTCCCACAGGAAGTGCTCATTGCCTAAATTTAGATCAAAGCTGGAACTATTTAGTACAAGACTAGAACACAGATTCTTGAGCTAAATTCTTCCATCCTCCTGCATCCTTCCCCCTCCTTCTTCCTCCCATATGTAAAAATTAGCCATGTGCTTGTGTTACCTATTTTGCAGGTTTATTTAAAACTTCTCCTCCCTGAGGAATGTTGTATTTTTAAGTAATTAGTCACTGGAGTGTGCAGTTTCTCTGGAAACTGCAGCAGTGCAGCAGTGGGATGGCCTCTACAATGGAGATCAGTGTGTTGGGAGGCAGCAGAGCCATTGCGTTTTCTCCTTTTACTTTTGGTGTGACTTTCTGAACAGGAAATGCTTTGAAGTGCACCACTGTACTAAAAATAGCAGTCTTTTAGGTAGTGTGTTTAAACATACTCTTGTGCAGAGAGCAGCAACTGACAGGAAGCCTTTCTCAAATGGCAGAGAATATTTCCAGCACTGCCGTACCTTTTTTCCCTTCCTTGGTGGGATGATGGTTATCAAGCTTTATTAGGCTAATTGCTATTCCAGTTACGGCAGCTGCAGGGGAGAGGATGAAAGAGAAACGTTCTAGGGACACTCATCAGGGTTTTTCCTACAGCACCAACCGTAGTAGGGCTGTTGCTGTCAAGGACCACAAGGGTTCATATGGTTCACCACTGTTAGAAAGGGAAGAGCAGTGAGCCTGCCTTCTCCCATTCTCCCTGACAGTCCACTGCCAGGAGCAGCCTGGGGAGTGATCAGGAGATGGTCAGATGTGGCAAGGACTGGCTGACAGCTTGAAGGGGAATGAGAGTGAAAGTACAGGAGGATATCAGAGAAACATCATGAACAATGCTTTACTTGCTAAAGTAGCCTTGCTCTCTGAGAAATCACTTGGGGAAGTGGGGAATAACATCCTAATCTCCACAAGTGTACTCTCCTCTTTTTTGTTCAGTAGACCATAAAGAGAGGCCGTTTGACAGGGACCTTGCAATGCAACAGTCTGCACAAGTGCTGTTCCAGAAATCATCTTAAGCATGTACATTTTTGTCCTAAAACTCAGAAACTGCTCTGGTGTTCCTCACATACTTCATCAACTCTGCTGTGCTCATACTTTATGTAGAAACCAGTATCTTCCCAGTACTAGCATATTTTCTCTACACATGCCACTCATCTTTAAAAAACCTGTTTCTGTTTTAATAGTCCGGAATCCATTAAGTTCATGAAGAACATTGGTTTCATCTTGAAATTCTATCAAAACCTTAGAATGGGGATTCCATTTTCAATTAGAGTTCTGTTTTCAAATGTTAGTAATAGAGTAGCTTGATAATTTAATAGGATTTCTAGCCAATTTTATGTTTATTGCAGTTGCCAGGGAGAAAATACCACATCGGTTCTACTTCTAATTTCCTTTCCCCTTCTTTTTAGAATTATTTAATTTATTGCCAGTTTGGAGCAGGGATTTGGTTTTGTTTACCTCTTACGGTCAAATGCTTTGCCCATACTTCAGAGGTAAGAGATAACTTTGAATTTATGTAAGTCAGGTGTAGTTTCAAGTCATGTCCCCATCAAAAGACATCCTGTTCTAAGTCCTTAGAATACAGGGTCACAGTGCAAGCCATGGGCATTGCCCATGGCAGGAAGGATATTTCCGGAGACTTGAGTGTCTTATCCAGTCCTTTACAATCCATGGAAGCTAGACTTTGACACAGCAATTTTTGCAAACAAAACTTCATGTTGAGGTGCCACTGCCTTAGAGTAGAGCTGAAAAAATTCTGTAAGCACTTAACTATAATCTGTATTTCTCTATATGACAGTATAAAATAAGTACTTTTTCAAATGCAAAAAACATTCCTGAGAATTGTCTTACACTTTCCGGCACTTAGGGTCCAAGTTCTACAGAGTTTGTCATAATTGCATTACTTAGACATAGTGAAAATGTGTCCACAAGAACTTCCTTGTGATGCTTAGTACTTTTATCAGGTGCTTTTTTTTTTTAAATTAATGACGAATAATTGTTTTACAGGGAGGTTAGGGTGTGCCCTCTATTTACATAAAATTCAATTTAGACCATTAACAAAATAAATATAGTATATAAATAAAAGAAAAATCCCATGAAACTAACCAAATAAACATTTTAATGCTAGTTTGTGCACATATGGTGCCATTTGAGGGTGAGTCTGGAAAGACTTAGGCTAACATCGTAGGTTGGTGTTAATTACAAATCTCTTGGAGCTTTTGCAGCACTTGAGAACCCTTATAAAAAAATGAAATATTTGATATTGATTATTAAGCAAAAAAAAGGAGAAGGTTATTTGTGTTGTTGTAATACATCTGTTGTATTTGCCCTTTCTTTGCCACTTCCTGAGAGGAATTAAAAGCATCTAAGGGAGTGCGGTTTTCTGACACATTTGGATCAATATGTTCTTCATTGTTGTTTTTTTAGGTTTCATTTTGAGGGTGAATTTTTTACATCTAGTGTTTGAACAAAGAATTGCAGTAGCCAGAATGCTAAAAGATGACACAAAATCCCGCATAAAACCAACCAAAAAATCCCCCCTGCAACATATAAAACTTCCCTTCGCTGTTGTCTCAGATACGTGTAATGAAGGCCATATGTCTTAATTCCCCCAAAGAGTACTGAATCATCCTTCAGTAATTTATGATACTCTATATCAGTCTCTTCTCCTGGCTCTTGCAGTCTTCTTGTACCAGATTTCCCATTGCTCAAACTGCATCTCCTATAAACATCACTCATGGCTGTCTCTTGGAGCGCCTTTTTGAATCTGCTTATCACCTGTCTGCGCAATGATTTAGGCTTCATATAATCACGTTTGATTCCCCCTGGCTCAGCCTTTTCTACTGATGTGCTGTGTCCACCCAGCTGCTTGTAATTGCCTGGAAGGCAGTGAGTCATCAGTGGGATTTGTCTAGAACAGGTAATTTTGGACCAACCAACCTGTTTTCCTTCAGCAAGAGGCTAGGGGGATTGTTGGCATAAGAGAAACAGTGTGTCCACATGTTTACACTTGTGTGAGGCTCTTTGGCCCTTTTCCTTATGGCAGGTTTAGAGGCGCATGGTAGAGATGAAACTTCTGTGAGTGGTGAGGAAGCTGTTTGGAAGGCCCCACACACACAGTGGTTATTGAAGGATTCACTGTAAAAATGGAGATGCTGCAGGACTCTTGAAGCATCTAGAGCTGCTCAGTGTTTTAGTTAACCTAAATGACCTGACATGACAATAGAGCTTGGTAAAGCTGTGTGTGACACTTTGAATGTCTGCAAACACACTGGAGGACACAATTCAAATTCAGCTGCAATGAAGAGATAGAGAGACAAAATGTTAGAACATTCAGGGTGAATAAATGCTATTTGTTATCATTAGTCAAGAATTTTTTTTTTTTAAGGAGGGGACAACTGGCTAGACAGGACTTTTTCAGAGCTTTTCTAGGGATCATAGTGACTGCAAGATGAGTGAGAGTCAGTCATGTCATGTAATTAAAAGAATCACACGATTTTTTTGAATATGCCATCAAAGTATACCTTGTGTAAATTTTCTGCTTTACTCAGCAGCTGTAAAGCTTCATTTTAAGTCCTGTCTTGGACATGGCTTCAGCAAAAGTGTGGATCGACTGAAAGCAATCCACAGGAGCAACAAGAATAATGAGAGGCTTAGAAAACAGGTTATTTGCTGAAGAAAATTCACAAATTGAGATTGTTCATTAATTTCAGCTTAAAACACAAAAGAGCACATGTTTTCAAGTACAGAAAAAGTTAGAAAAAGAAAGGGGAACACAATGTGTTCTCCCGATTCAAAATACAATTGGAAGGAAGGGCCTGAATCTCAGTGTGAGAGATTTGCATTGACTGAGAAACAAAAAACAAACCAAGAGTAGTAAGGATGGCAGAGTGCTGAAACCAGTTCTCCAGGGAAGCTGTGGATTTTCTGTCCCTGGATGTCTTTAACAAGCAACTGTATGAACTTCCATAGGGAATGGCATACACTGATTTTGCCTTGAGGCTTTCAATTTCTTCCAGTCCTCTGATTCTGTGATTTCCTACCATTTTGCCAGTAACACCAGCCTCTAGATCACTCACATGCTGCCTTTTAATGGAGTAAATTCCCTCCTCTTTTGCACCGTATACTACAATTTGTAAGACTAGGAGATGATGTAGAAGGAATAAAAAATAATACCGTGTTTATTTGCAGTCAGTCACCCAAAAAAGGCATGTAACAATTTAACCTTGGGGCATTTTAGCTACCTTTGCATAAAATAGCTGGGCTTCCCAGGAGCAGGCTAGATGTGGCAGAAGGAATTCTGTACTGACTAATGTGCAGTGCTTCCTAGTTAGCCTGGAGAGCCTCAGTAGGTAGTTTAAAGCCATCCCAGCTATTTCTACAGTATCCTGTAATCTCTGGCATAAGGTTGCTCTCAGTAAGAAGTTCTTGTCATGGGAAAGGACAAAAAAAAATAAAAAACCACCTCAGAAAGAATTTCAGTTCTGCACATTTGTGGTGTTATTTCTCAGTTCCCCATCCTTCACGGATGGCTGCTCACTCTTGCTTCTCCTCCATCATTGCACATTTCCTAATGAAGACACTGATTTTGAGTAGATATTTGTTATAAATACTGTTGTGATATATTTACTGTTCAAGATGGTAGTAACTGAGACTGGACAACCTGTTCTTAATTATTACCCAAGTTTTACCCTAAGAAAAGTTCAGGATTGGAGGAGAATATAGTTGAATGTTTTCCACATTTCAGTCAGAAAAGGATTTTAATTCTGAGAGTTTTTAGACAGAGAAGCTGACAAAAGAGAATACCAGTGAAAATCAATATATTTAAGAAAAACAAGTCGGCCAATAATTACATTGGAATAAGATGAGCATGATTTTTCTCCCATGTTTAATTCATTATAATTTTCTACTGAATTTGAATGTAAATTCAAATGTGGATTTCTCTTTTCACACTCTAGAGAAGTTCTGTTCAATGATTTGGGAAGTTGTGAGCAAAATAAATTCCCAATCCTATGTATATATCTTGCCAGTAAATTTATATAGAGTTATTCAGTATTCAGGTTTTGAATATAATGAAGAAGAGGCATATGGGGAATTGCTTTAGCCATGAAGTAACTTTTCGATTGTATGCTTTTAATCAAGTCACAGAGACTAAAAATATAACTGTGCTGAAAGAAATACTGGTTATACCTACATAAACCCCACCTTGAGCACTCCTGGATCTCCTGTTCTCCCTGCTGTCAGCACCGATCACAGAGTGCACAGGGAAGAATCTCCCTCTTGCCCAAGGTATGGACTGTGCGGAATCACACATCTGATGTGGGGCTTTTGAAGGGCTGCCAGTGCCACACTGGGCTCCCCAAAAGCAAGGCAGACTAGCCCTGGAAAGCCTGCACAGTCCCTTTCCAACAGGTTTGTGCCCTTGTCCCACGCAAGGTGTGCTGCCAGCCACATCCGAGGCCAGGCCGGTGTGACAGTGGGGCCTGCCTGCCTTGGCGCAAGCAGGACAACAGCAGGCGAGCAGCGGCTGTACTGTGGGTTTGTGTGTTCTTTGTTGCAGCCAGGCAGTGAACTGGATAACTTGGAAGAGATTCTGGATGACCTGCAGAACAGCCAGTTACCGCAGCTTTTCCCAGATAGCCGCCCAGGCGCGCCAGCGGGCTCGGTCGACAAGCAAGCCATCATCAATGACCTCATGCAGCTCACCAGTGACAGCAGCCCCGGCGCGGCCGTGGCCACCCAGAAAGCAGCAATGAGGATTTCCCAGAGCAGTGAGTCCCCCCCGCCTTCCCCACGCGTGCAGCGAGGTTGGGATCCCCACTGTGGGGCCATGGTGCCCCCGAGCCGGGCGGGGCGGAGCTGGGCAGCTCGCAGCGCTGGCCTGGCCTGGCCTTGTGTGGGGACAGAGCGCCATCTGCGGTCGTCCCAGTTCCCAACACACTCGAGTTTGCGTCCAGCTCTCACAGCCTGGAGTGCTCTGTCCTCTGAGGGGTTTTAAGGGCTACCCTCGAGTCAAACATCCCCTGCTGTGGTTCTGTGTGATGCTCCTGTGGTGAGGGTTTTGGCATGGAGAGCACCTGCGGTTTTTCTGCGGTGCACATCATTCCTTTCTGGCAGCTCTTGCAGCGAAAGGTGCAAGAGAGGCTTTTCTAAGCATGAAGGAGAGTCTTCTTCTAAAACCACAAGATTAATAGAAGGACAGAAGATTAAGAATGCCCAAGTTTAATTTGAGATTGTGGCTTTTAGTTGAGTCACTTCCAGCTGACAGCTTTCCTTAACCTTATTAATCAGCTTACAAGTCAGCATTGAAATGTTGGTTTACCATCATAGAATAATGGAAAGCAAGCAAGAGAAGAGTCTTATCAACTACTGTTGTTGAATAAAATAGCGTAAATACCACTGCTTCATTTTTTGCTCCTGTTGGCTAGGATGGCCATATCTATTTACTTCCTTAGATGTGCCTCTAGTCTTTTTTCTTGTAAAATACAGGATTTAGATAATATTTTTAGCCATTCTGATGATATTAAACTAACACTGAGTCACTTCCAAATTCATTCAAATTACTTATAAATTTTGAGATAAATATTAATATTCTATCAATAAATATTAGTGTTTAAATTCGTATTAAAGCCACTTCAGATTGTTAAATCTGTTATCCACATTGCTCAGAGAACGATGCTTGGGTTTAATGTACTCACTTTTGTGCATATAAAGATACTAACAGCAGCAGCACAAAAGTCAGAAGGAAATCTCTGTGCATGTGAAGTCTTTAGCATATTCTTCCTGAAGCAACGTCTGTTTGTTACTTGCAGTGTAGCCTTTTGGCTTTCTAGGGTTAGCCTAGCTTTAAATCTGCTTTCAAAGCTACTGGCAGTACAGTAACAGTATGATTGTAAATGAGAGTGGTGGTTAGCAGCAGTTCTGTAAAAGCCGCATCCTGTTTCCCATCTAAATGAAAACCCTAAAAGTTTTCGCCCCAGCTCAGCCTTGTGTCTGTGCCTGAATCCCCTAAGAACTTCTGCCTTGTTTTTAGTAGAAGAGCATGCGGAAAGCAGGTCCACAGAAATAGTGAGGAGCTTCTCATATGCTCACAGAAAAGCAGTGTAGAATGAATGTCAAATCATACACAATTCCAAAAGAGGCTTGGGGTTTTTTAATATTTTTTTCTGAAGAAATAACCAGCTTTAATTTTGCAGGTTTTACACGAAAATTCTTAAAATATTTTTATCTGTTGAAAAAAAGGCAGCTAGATCTGCCAAATTGCTAGAGTCTGTTACATGGGGGGGACAGGGATCCTCCTTTAGTCCCATCCTGACCAAGAGTAGAATATATGATCTAAGCACCATCACAGCTCATCAACTGTGTTGTTATTTTGTGCTGCATTTCCAGCATTCTTTTTGGTAATATCAGTGCGTGCTAGCAAAGCTGTACATACAATAACTCACTCATCTATATGATTTTTCAAACTTCTGGAGCAAACTCTGAAACTGTCACTGAAGTTCAATTTTGTTTCAGTCCTCAGGCTTTATGATGCCCCTAATTTTGAGAAAGTAATTTTTGTTTCATAAGTTTTGTTTGCTTGGTTGAACAGGCAGACAAGACAAAACTTTGATCTCATGGTTAAGAATTAGGTGTATGGGATGTGATACATTTTCTGTACACACGTATAAGTAAATACACCTGGCAGAGAACTTATATTAAAAAAATAAATAAATGCAGTAAGTTCCTGTTCCTGGTTTTATAAAATAAAATTAAAGTGAGAGACCTCTGCTATATTTCTGTATATTTTAACAAATTTGCTAAACCTCATCTAAGTTTTCAGATTCAAAAGTAGCACGACTTCAATCTAAAATAAGAAAGTAGATATTTACCTTCTCAGTAATGTGGTAAACACAAAAATGCAGAAGTCGCTTGAGGGATGCTGTTATATCAGAGCCGCTTCTAGGGGAAGCTATCAGAAAGTATTGCAAATAATACTTTCACAAAAATGTTTAATTTACTTGCATGTATTTCATGGGTATTATTGGAAATGGAATCAAAGCTACAAGGTCAGTGTTTGATTCACGTTTGAGAACTCATTGAGCACACAGAGGGTGCTTTCATGCATTGGAACATTGCCCAAAGACCAGCTGAGCCAGATGCTTGCCAGCCACAATTTGAAACTCACTTTTCTGAGGCATTTTGCAGTTTTATTTGCAGAGGCTGATTTTAAAAGCACAGCCCAGAAGAAAGTACTTACATAAAGGCAGCAGTAACCATCAAGGATTTTTATTTTACCAGAATATTATGGTGGCACAGCTCTGTGTCTGGACCAGTTTTTTGTTGTTGCTGAATCATGGAAGTATTTATTTTTATTAAAGACAAAAAATGTAAAAACATTAAAAAAAATAAATTAAGAGGGACATGTTGAAATGGGGCTGTGGGATCCAGTATAGAGTCTGTCTGTCCTTAATTTTCACAAGTTCTTCAGGGGCACAGCTTATGCTGGAAAACTTTCAAAACTGAAATAAGTTGTAACAATCTGCCTCAGGATGACATCTGCATGCAGTTACAGTCCTACTAGGTATAAGATTAATTGGCAGTAGTATGCATATCACATAGTGGTGTATCTTGCTGTAGTGGCTCTTCTGTCAGTTAAATTGCATCATTTAAAATTTTTTAAAATATACGTCATATTTGGTTTGTGTTTAGTGTCAGAATGTTCCATTTTGAAATTTACATTTAAATGTCAAGAAGGGATGTTTCTCAGATAGATATGGAGTGGGTAAATTATGCAGCATTAAACAGCTGAGCCCAAGAGCTTTGATTGTGTCTGGGTTCTTTTTTTCTTTTTCCTTTTTTTTTTTTACCTAGTGAAGTTTCCATTCTTGTAACTTTGCTTTTTTTTCTTTGCTCCTCCTGTCTAGCTTTTAATAACCCACGAGCAGGGCAACTGGGCAGGTTATTACCAAACCAGAATTTACCACTTGACATAACACTGCAGAACCCAACAGGTGCAGGAACTTTCCCACCCATAAGAACGAATAGCCCCTACTCGGTGATACCTCAGCCGGGACTGATGGGCAGGAATGAAGGGATGATAGGAAGTCAAGGAACTTTGGGCAACAGTAGCACAGGTAAGATTATTTTCCTTTTAAAAAAAATATACTTGAGCAACAGGCTATAGCATGTGTAGTTTAACATTGGGGTTAATACAAGTGCAGATTATTACTTTCCATAAAGTCTGGAAGAAATTGTGTTTTGTGGCATGTTATGTATTGGCATATTTATTTTGAATTTCTGTGTCTGCACATTTTTTAGTCCTGCCTTTTATGCACTGCTTTGTACCCACATACAGAGATGGGTCTTTCAAAATAAAATCATGGGCAATACTGTTGCCCTTATGATGTTGGCTTTGCCCTCAATGATCCTTTATTTAGTAGCCTTAGTTCCTTTTTGGGAACCATCAGATGTTGCAATTAGCCACATATTAACCTAATAATGAACAAACATATAGCTTGTTTTACAAAAATCTGGCTGATGGACTTATTTCAACTGGTGCATAGTCTGAGATTATGCAAGTGTGCAACAGCCACTGTAAGAGCTCTGAGTAAACAAACAGGCATTGTATGTTCTCTCAGCTGGCTATTCAGTGTCAAATTTTTATATTTAATTTACATCAGTATTAAAAAAGACATCCAGCCAGACACTAAAATATTTTATTCAAGCAGTTTAGAGATCAACTTGTATTCTTCCAAGTGTCTTATTAATCTCATGTTCTGCATACATATCAGAGAGTTTTATTAATCTTATGTATACAAGTTAGAGAGTATTATTGTGTCCCTGCCTTGCTTTAGCACAGCACATCTTTCAGCTGATAGAATATGTACACGAATGGAACAAACCTTCAGCAAGCAAATTTTGTACAGCAGCTGAAACAAAGACCCTCTTCAAAGGGATTTTCTCTGGTTGTATGTCACCAAATAATTGAACTGATAAGTAATAAGTATTTGTGTGGCTTTTAGTATTCATGTAAGGATTTTGCGAAATGCATCTGAAAAGAGCAATCTGAACCAGTAATCTGAAATCAGTACTTTATCTACTTTCTTGACTGATTAATATTGAAATGTATAAATACTATGAATGACATCTTTGGGGCTTGGGGGTTTTCATGTTGGGTTTTGCTTGAAGTTTTTTGGCTACAGTCAGAGTGTAGTATTCTATATGTTCCAAGTGTAAATAAAACGTATCAGTTGTTTACAGTAGATGTGGGAGGACTTCCCCTAAAATAACGGTAATGAACTTCAGCATCAATCGGAAAGTTCCTGTGAGTAATTTCCCTGCACTATACATTGGTCTGAGATTATCTGGGTGAGCCTTACAGCTAAGAAGGCTCTAGGTTCCAAATGAAAGAAGTCTCCAAAATATGTTTGCAGGACATGAATTGATACTCAATCCTTCTAATTTGTAAGCGAGTTTAGCATTAACACCTTGTTACTCAAGTCCCCATTCTCACTTATCACTTGGAAAGTAAAGCACTGACACACACATCAGCAAACGTGATTCATTTCCTGAGGAAGGAAGTTAAGGCTATCCACACACCCTCAGCACCTGTTGCAGACTACATGTGGGAACGCTTACTCTGAACAGCATTTCAGAAATGACAAGAGGATCTTCCTCTTGTAGGATGTATCACAGTCTCCAGTCCCTTGATGGAGCAGCGTAAGGCATCATTGTGTAGCTTTGCACATCTGGATGGGCAGTTGTGGTACAGTGTGCTTGAGTGAAACTACTACGTTTTTGTTGCTGAAAATGCAGCTCGTCAGGCAGCAGTAGCGCTAAGGCTGCTCTGTATCATGTGCCGGTGCCTAAGTCTGTTTGGCTCTCGTGCAGGAATGATGGGTGGCAATGCCCCTCGGCCTGCCATGGCATCTGGAGACTGGGGCAGCCAGGCTCCCGCCGTGAGGGTGACCTGCGCGCCCACGGCCGGCGCCATGAACAGGCCAGTGCAAGCAGGCATGATCCGCAACCCCACGGCCAGCATCCCCCTGAGAGCCAGCAACCAGCCCGGCCCAAGGCAGATGCTTCCATCTCAGGTCATGAATATGGGTAAGTCGCATGTGGAGCTGGTCCTTTTGGCATACACTGGATGGTTAAAGAGGAAGCAGTAATAAAAAAAGAAAGAAAAGAAACCCCACTTCAATTATGGATTTGATGAGAACCGTATTTCACAGTGAAATTTTCCTGTGGATGTGGGAGAGGTGTCCAAAACACTAAATTTTAGCACATGTGTTGAGATGGACAGTTCCTGCTACTCTCTAGCTCCACAACTGTGTGGCCAAAGAAAGAGAATATGAAGTTGCTCTAGTTCACTAAAGACTGTGGAGTTTTTTTAGAGGAAATGCTGTGGACATGATAATTGTTCCTGGTCACTTTTAAAGCAAGTACATTATAATACTGACTCCATGTACTGTCTTTTTTCTTATGCTTCTCTTATTAATTTTTGCATCTACAATGTTGAATCTGCTATTTTATAATGTTGAACCACTTCAGAGTATTCGTGTTTTCTCAAATTTTAAAAGCAAATTTTAAATAAAGAATAATGATGCTTTTAAGTGTAATGTTACTGAGGTCTTAATGTTTTTGTTTGCTTTTATCATAGCATAGATAATTCAATTGAAAGAATTAACATGAAAGTAGCTTCTCTTCTGGAAAATTATATGCTTATTTTTTCTTGATTAGGGCCATCTGAATTGGAGATGAACATAGGAGGACCGCAGTATAGCCAACAGCAGGCACCTCCAAATCAGACTGCACCATGGCCAGACAGCATCTTGCCCATAGAACAGGCAACTTTTGGTAATCAGAGCAGGTGAGTCTTGGTGTCACATCAGAACACAGAGAGATTTTGCAGGCCTATATTTTATACACCTCATGGAAACAAAGTTCTACATAAAACATTCATCAAATCTGCATCTAATTTTTGTATTATTTTATGCTCATGAAATGTATGTGTGTTCCAGTAATATTTTTAAATGCTGTCTTTGCCATGTAATGTGTTGAATGAATTGAAAGTTCTGTATCACACTGAATGCTGCCAGCACTTCAGGTATAGTTGCACCATTTTTCACCTCTGGAGCATGATTCTGTCTGATTTTGCTGTTTTTGTTGTTAACAATTGCACCGAACACTAAATGTGGAAAATTGCTGGTAGTAGTAGCCATGACTATGTAGTCATAATACTCCTGTCCCTTTCTGCAGTGGGTTAGCATTTTAAGTGATATGGGACATGGTTAATTATGTTTTGTTTGAGGTTTTTTAATTTACCTGAATTCTGTAAAAGATGAGAAAGGAAAGATGAAGGCTGCCTCTTCCCTGAAGTTAGTTTTTTTCTCAGGTAATCAGAACTGCAGTTTGATCACGACTCATTAACTCATGTGTAATGTATTGATAACTTCATTCATCATTAAGACTTTTAGATGATGGCAAAACTATTATAAGCAGTTTATACTTCTTAAAAAAGAGCCATGTCTCCTCCAAAAAGCTTGCAGCTTACTTTAAGGAAACTGTATATAAATTGAATGTCGAAGGGATACAAAATGGATAAGCAAGTACAAAATGTTGAAATATTTGCAGTTGCATAAGTAGTAAATGGGAGGATTGCTGAAAAGAAAATGAAGTGGATACATTTGGAAAAAAGTATCTTTGAAAAAAATGTTAATCTTATGACTGCATTCTCCTAATTTTCATTAGGATGCCCAAAAATATTATCCATAAATATATGTGGCATTTTCTTTGTTATATGCCGTGCTTTTCAAGATGCTTCCTGGTGTTTCTCTCAGTTAATGTATCCATATACACTGTATACTTACAGTAACTATATACTTACAGCAGAAGATGGTGAAAAAAAAATCCCATTGCATTGCATTTGAAAGTAGCAATATTTTCATCATTTACACCCCAACCAGAGATGATTAATTGGTTGGTGCTGCCATTTCTTGCTTTATTGCTCCCCAAGACTGATATTTTTATAATCTAATTGTTGCCATGTATTAAATGAGTAAAAACAGTTCTTAAAAAAATTAAAAATTGAAATTGTCATAGTGATATATAAAAGAAATTGAGAAATGGTAATTGTAAGTAGTTGTCATTGTTTAATATACAGAATTTGACAAATGTTTTAAAGGTTTTTTTATCGTGTGTGTTCATGCATATTTGCAATTTCAGGGAGGGTTTTTTTGCTAGCCTCATCAATTGTTTTTCCATATAATGGATCCCTTCTTATAAGTCCTCTTTAATGTTTGTAAGCAATTTGAATGAATTTTTTTTTTCTCTTCACTTTTGCTGATTTATAATTTCTTTTTACGAGAGTTAAATTTCTCTGGTTTTGAGTTTGATTAATACTTTCCCGTTCTGAAAGGTACGTCATCCTTTTTTTTTTTTTTTTTTAACTGGCTGGGATCCATTTAAACAGAATACATTTTTATTAGTTTTCCTGCCTGCCATCCTTTGAGTTTTTTCAGTGTATAGCCTGACGATGCAGCTCTTCTGCTTAGCTTTGA
Source organism: Lichenostomus cassidix (assembly GCF_008360975.1). Taxonomy (NCBI): domain Eukaryota; kingdom Metazoa; phylum Chordata; class Aves; order Passeriformes; family Meliphagidae; genus Lichenostomus; species Lichenostomus cassidix. The sequence continues at coordinate 118,756,820 of NC_139482.1, read as the reverse complement.
CATAGAGATTAGACTTCCATGGCAACCATATATCTCATTATGGAAACTAAATACACAAACATGTTTCTTTGTTTTTTCTAAACAGACATGTAAAAAGGGTTCACGTATAGTGCTTTTCCTCCCTCCATGTGTGACAGCTTTTGTTGTCTCTGAGTAATTATCTGGGATGAGATTCTTCCATGATGTGCATATTGTAGCTGCCCTTGCCTGCAGAATGCTTTGCACTTTGTATTTTCTGTTGTAGTTTTGCAGTAGCGTGCATGAAGCAGGGCAGGTGTGTGAACTGCAAAACGAAATTGTGTCATTTGGCTGCAGATAAGGCATTCTGTCAGATTTAGTTTGTTTCTCAGGAAGTTTTACCCTTTGGGTTTATAATAAACCTTTTTTCTGCCTTTGTAACTGCGAGTGTGCTTCGCATACAAATTCAGGTGTGAGGTAAGCAGGATTTGTTGAGCCATCACACACTGCCTGACGGTACCCAAATTCTTGCTGATATCCTTCCAAGGCACATACCCAAGTGAATAAACTGGTACCCAAGTGTGCATTTGGAGTGAGCTGATGCAGTGTTTTGCTGCAAACAAAAAGGGGAATGTCCTTTCCTCCCTACTCCCCCATGCTTCTGCCCAGCTCTTCCAGATGTTCAGTTTGTGCAAGCTTAGACAATCCACAGACCCTTCTGTGACCTCTTCAGCTTGTTTAGCCTGATAGAAAACAAGCTGAAGGGAGAGTCTATGGAAATGAGCACTGCTTGTGAGAGTATACTTAATCTGACATCAGACATTCAAAGTTAGTTTTTAAAAAGCAATTATTTAGCCTTTTGTCTTCAGTGATGATGTTCTATACTGACTTCTGTGTTCCTCTGTTGACCCTGTAATATGCAATCAGCTACCTTTGGTGTGCCTTCTTGAATGTCAGATATACCACACTTGTAGGGTCTTGACAGGCATTAATCACACTATTTAGTTACTTCTTTGGGTAGCGTAACTTTCATCCAGAATAATTTTCTAAACAAAATTGGCAGCGATTAAAGTAATTTCTGTCTCCACTTGTTAGTTCAATTTGAATACTAATCCTTTGATATTATTTCATGTTTTCCAGCAGCTGTTTACCAACGCTGTGTTCATGTTTTCACAGGCAGCCATTTGGCAGCTCACCAGATGATCTCTTGTGTAATCATCCTTCATCAGAGTCACCAAGTGATGAGGGTGCTCTCCTGGATCAGCTTTACATGGCATTAAGGAATTTTGATGGTTTAGAAGAAATCGACCGGGCTCTAGGAATACCAGAACTAGTTAGCCAGGTATACTGGACATGGTATTTTGCATGTATTAGATATTGCTTTTAAAACATATGTTGTCAAGGTGGAGTTGAAAAAAGGGATTGTAAAACACTTTTTACAAGCTAGGTTGGAGTTACACCTTCTGTGTAAGATGGAAGTCCATCTAATGGCTCAGTGTCACCTGAAAACCTTACATCAGCCCCTGGTTTAGTCTTCTTCTTCCCTGCCACCCTTACCTGGATCTCCTTCCTCTGACCTGCTTTTTGCAACTAAACTGACCAAAACAAAAAATGGTGGTTAGGGGGAGAAAGGTAAGATCATGGTGAGTAACAGAGTATAGGAGAGCAGAAAATAAGAATATGAAGACCTAGGAGTAGAGGAGCAGGATCGAAACTTTTGTCTGATGGGGCCAACAATCTTTTGAATTAGCAAAACTGAGATGTGTAAATTCACCCATAGTTTTTCTCTGTGTGTTAAGGGATGAGTTTTACCTGAGGCAGCTGATTTCATCCCAAGCACTTAAACTGTAATTTTTTTCCTAAATTATGAGCATGATTCCTCAACTTTGTTCTATGCTTTTTCATCCATTCTTCCCCACAGTTATTTTTGTTGATTTCCATGTGATTCTTGCCCATTTCAGTCTTACATGGTGAAAAAAAAATGTGGTAAAAATAAAATTCTTTTGACTAAAAGTTAGCTCCTGACATTTCTGGCATTAGAATTTTATCTCCAAAATCAGCTGTATATGTCTATGTAATGACTTAATATTCTCAGAGGAGCCTGCAGTACTCATTTCATTCCCCAGCACTCATCAGCACCCTAAGCATAACTTCTGAACTAGCTCTGTATTTTAGATATGAAATAGGACCAATGAACATGAGAAAGCTATCTCCAAGCCTATCTGGTACAACGTACAACTCAGTGAGGTGTAGAGCTAGAGATAGGATTTATTAGTGAACTTCAGTTTTGTGGTGTGAAACTTTCATGCAATATTATATAGGTTTTGGAATACCACCCCCCAAAATTATGAATAATGGTTTATTTCAAACTAAGCAGTAAATATGTTTCTATTTAATTAATATTTTAGTGGAAACAGTTAAGGGATTTTGCAGATATAAGGGAACTGCTTCATTTTAAAACATGTTTTTTAAAATAGCCTTCAAACATTTTTTAGCAGCTTAAAGACTTTCTTTCATGAGGGCACTGAAATTTACATTAACTTCATTTTCAATGTCAGTGTGGAATAAGCTATAAAATTATTCTGGCTAGAGAAAATATTAGAGGAGTATCTAGAATGGAATTTAGAATTGCTTTAGCTTATTTATGCTAATGGATAATCAGTTAGTGCAAAAGTGCCCTGAAAGAATTAGGCACTCTGTTCACATTAGCGTCTGTAATAGTTTCAGGCATCTTTATTCAAAGTCATTATTTTGTTTAAAGATACTAATAAAAATCTGCTTATTCATTTGTAATACGTTTGGATTTATCTCGGATTCAATGGCAAAAATACGCTGGCATCACTTCATTTACAGATTTTGATCTAGCATTTGTCGTTTCGAGTTTTTATTCATTAGAAGAGTAATACAATGTCTATGTTAAGAACACAAAGATTGTGGGGTATTGTTTAAGAAAAAAAAATAAATGAGAGAGGAGGAATTTGTCTCAATGAATATATTTTGATACTCAAATATACAGTTCGGTTTTAAGTGTTCTATTAAGGTAAAGAAAGCTTATGTAAAGCTCTGCTTAAAAACATTCACATCCTAGAAGGTTGTTTTTGCAGGCTGCCTGTATTAGTTGCGTATAATACTCTGGAAAGCCGTGTCCCACCAACTGTTTCTATTGTCTGGGTATTTGTGCAGAGCCAAGCTGTCGACCCCGAGACCTTCCCCAGCCAGGAGTCCAGCATGCTGCTGGAGCAGAAGGCGCCGGTGTTCTCTCAGCAGTACGCGGCGCAGGCGCAGATGGCGCAGGGCAGCTACGCGCCCATGCAGGACCCGAGCTTCCACGCCATGGGGCAGCGCCCGGGATACACTGCCCTGCGCATGCAGCCCCGGCCCGGCCTGCGCCCCGCCGGCATCGTGCAGAACCAGCCCAACCAGCTGCGGCTGCAGCTGCAGCACCGGCTCCAGGCGCAGCAGGTACAGCCCCTTCCCTGCCCAGCTCCACCTCTCCTAGGCGGCACGTGCTGGCAGCTTGCTCCGGATGGAGCGGGTCTGCTTTTGAGCTAAAAACAGGAGCCACAATGAGTTTCGACAAGATAGTGCCTTGCATGTTCTCTTTTTTGATCTCCTTTTTTGGCATCTTTACGTTATTCTTTGTATAATATAATGCAAGGACATGACTAGTATTTAAGCCTAGGTCTCACTAAGTCTTTGAGCAAGGTGCTTCTTGTTATCTACATCTTTTTCTTTGTTGTATCTTGACTCTTTCACCAATCTAACTGTTTTTGTTGCTGCCTGTTACCTCCTTGTTTTTCCCCTGGCTTTGTTCTACTTTTGGGAATTGTTTTAAGTTGTTGTTTCATTTTTAAATATGTAGGTTTGCACTACTGTCAGTGAGATATCAATGCTTTTTCTGTTTAAGAAGGAAGGATAATTTCTGCCTTCAAACATCAGGATAAGGTCTAATTTGGAGTAAACGTCTACAGTCCAGTCCCAAACTGAAAAAGAACAGGAACTATGAAGGGAGCATGTTTGGTGTAAACAGCATAGTGCCTGTGTTGGTATTTGTATGGTGTATTATCTCTTTAAGAAACAGCATTCTGTGAATGGTAATAGGATTTGAGCAGGAAAGTTAGTCACTCCTTGAATATATATAACTAGGTCTACAGTCCAGCTAATCAGGGAAGTAGATCTGTATAACTCTGTATGTAACACTTCTCTTTTTCCCTTTCCTTCTAAAAACTTTTGGGTTTTGGTGTTGGGGTGGTTTGTTTTTTTCTCTTTAGAATCGACAGCCACTGATAAATCAGATCAGCAGCGTCTCCAATATGAATCTGTCCTTGAGAACTGGAGTGCCAACACAGGTGAGAGAAATAATTCCTTAAAAAAAAAGTCACTTCCTTTTTTGCTTTCTTCCCCCAGTATAATACAGTAGCAATGCTATTTGGCAAGTACAGCTTCAATACAAATAATGCAATCTGCATGATAGGGAGCATTCTGCTGTTTTATTTCTGAGAGTCATTCCCATTTTTACATGGGATGGATGGTTGTTTAATAAAGATTTGTTTTAACCATGTTAACCATTGTTAACCATGCTTCTAATTTCCTAAACATGTGTGTTTTTAATGAGCTGCTCTATTTGCAAATACAAATCACTGCAACCTTAAACACTGGTATTATTTCAGTTACTGACTCTTGCACTGTTGGAAATCTTTCCCAGCAGAAATATTAACAAGATTATTCTCTCCTTTATATTTTTGTTAGTTGAGCGATGAGGGGAAAAAAGCTGCAATCTCCCACATTGCTCAAGTGAAGATGCCTCCACTGGCTGGGTTGCCTTGGAAGGGTTACTGATGGCTGTGGTTTTCCCCACAGGGCCCCATCAACGCGCAGATGCTGGCGCAGAGGCAGCGGGAGATCCTGAGCCAGCACCTGCGGCAGCGGCAGATGCAGCAGCAGCAGCAGCAGGTGCAGCAGAGGACGCTGATGATGCGAGGGCAAGGCTTGAGCATGACCCCCAGCATGGTGGCCACCGGTGGCATCCCAGCGACCATGAGCAACCCGCGCATCCCGCAGGCAAATGCGCAGCAGTTTCCATTTCCTCCAAACTACGGTACTGGTTCTACCTCTCCTCAGTGCATTTTGTCAGTCCTGACTCCCCTGTGTTACCCCCAGTGCTGGGTCCAAGCCCCCGATCCACAGGCTCTTGCCTGGCTCCCTGGGAACAGTGGAAAACGTGGCAGTTTGGGCTCTTCGAAGTTCCACTTTCCTAGCACCAGTACCACTTATTCTCCAAGCACTGCTCTTTCTCTGAGCAATAGCAGAAGTGCAGTGTGTGTGTTTGTTTATATATAGATATATGCAGATAAAAGTGTATATGCACACATAAATACATATATGTGTATGTATTTACTTGAATGACTCTGAATTTTGAATGAGCTAAACAAACCAGTATATGTGATAAAAGTGCAAATGAAAGAAATTATGTGAATAGGTGTTGGTAAATACCATAAAGTGACCAGAAACAAAGTTGTATATAATTTTTACAATTTTGTTAATGAGATACTGCTTAAATACCAGACATATGCTTAAAAAAAATCTTCATGTGTGCATCATAAGGTAAAAATGCACATATAAATAAACAAAAAGCTCTTGAATTTAAATTATATCAATCAGTTTTAGACAAGGCATTCCATTCCCTACCCTTAAACCAATGTGTAGTATGACAATTGATACCATTTCCTTTGTTTGTTTATTTGTTTTACAAAGCCACAGACCACTTTGTTCTAGGGGTGCATGGAGCAGTTACCTCCATACAGTTGTTATACAGCTTCTTTACTTATACATACTGTATATAATATTAAATAATACATTATGTGAAAGTTTTGCTGATATAACAAATTATGTCCATCCAACTCTAAATTTGTTATCTGCTCTTACTGATCTGTTATCCTTTATACCAGTTTCTAATAGTAATAATGTTTCATAATAGTGCTTTCCCTCCAAAGTGTATTTGTAAATGCTTTATGAAAATGAAGAGACACAGAGTTAAAGATTCCAGGTGATTTAAGTAGGACTGTGTACAGACATGTCAGCAGGTATGAACTCTTGGTTTGTTGTAACTCTGAAGGTACAGTGGGTAAATTTCTCATTTTTTTCTTCAGGTATTAGTCAGCAGCCCGATCCAGGCTTCACAGGGGCCACCACTCCTCAGAGTCCACTGATGTCACCAAGGCTGGCTCACACTCAAAGCCCCATGATTCAGCAGTCTCAGGCTAATCCTGCCTATCAGTCCTCTACGGAGATGAATGGGTGGGCACAAGGGAATATGGGTGGTAACAGGTAAATCTAGAAGAAAACCAAAATGAACACACAGAGTAATGGGGTCATTTATGGTCTACACTTATTTATGGGCTTGTTTTATGTAATTGTTCGTGTGTTTGTTTGTTTTTAACTATCTATCCTAAAAGAGATTTCTTTTCGATTTGGCTTGACGAATTGGTTTAAATTCTGTCTTCATACAAGGCAAAGTGAGTGCTTAGCTAAAAGACCTGCATCCATGCAATGCATTGCTTTGTCTGTGATAACTGATCAAACACTGTGTGCCCTTAAGAAGCACCTGTGCTGCACAGTGAACTCCAGCCCCTTACGTTTGTATGGATGCATTTCTTCTGCATATGATTTTCATGTTGTGCTCCCACACTGCTTTCCACATGGCTGGATCAGCTGAGCCAGAGCCTATGCATTCCCTACTGCTCTGGAATTGCAGTGACTGGATTATCACCTCCCACTTTAAATGCTGGAGTGTAACCAGGTTCAGCCCATTAGTGCTTGCACATACTGGGGGTCAGCATATAGCTGTCATTCCCTGACAGCATCGTAGCAATACCTCACGCATGCAGTCACCTTTTCAGCTGAGGCCCCTGCCCCAGTGGGCATAGCTCTAATAATCAGTCTGCCCAAATTAAATGGGTTGGATGTTGAACACTATCAGTAGGCAGCAATGAGCTTCCAGATGGCAGTGATCTGAGCTTTTCCTTGGAAGACGGGAGGAGCTATCAGGTACAGCCTGTATCACTTGGCACTGGGGTGCACACAGCTGTCTCTAGCACAGTGCTTTTGTCATCCTGAAGTCCTCAGGCTTCTCTTACTGTCCTAGCACAGCAACAAATCTTTTTGCTGCTGGTTGACAGAGATTTACTAAACCCAGAACACCAGTATTTTATTGATGAGGCTGATCCAAGTAAAGTTCCCCCTGAAACAGCTGATTTATCTCTTATCCTCATCCTTGGCCATGCCTCATCCTCACTGTCTTTCTGAAGCATCTGCAAGAGGCATAGCTGTGGTGGCTTCTGCCAAAAATGGCAGCAGGGGCAGCTCCATAAGTCCAATGGTTGGCTTTGCTAAGCTGCTGCTCTACAGCAGAGACATGTCAAATGTGCTTACACAAGCCACTGAGTATTCACAATGATCTGTAGTGTACTGTTTCAGCCACCCAGATAACAACTTAAAAATGGGGCTAGGTGGCCTGAAAAGACATGGAGTTGGAAGGAAGAGAATGGTGGGATTTTCTGGGTTTGGTCCTGTGCCCAGAATGCCGTTGCACTCCACCAAGTCTCACAGTGCACAGCAACAACGTAATGGAGTACCCAAGTGTAAGGTTGAGTGTTAACCCTGAAGGATTTGCTCAGCTGTAGGAGCAGTGCTTCACAGGGAAGAGAAAGTCAGCCATGGTACTGAGACACAGCAGGCCTTCCAGTATTTCAGTCTAATGCAGATCCTTTAAACAGACACATTGTCAGTAATGATTCCTTCACTGACTGTTGGATTATGCTCAAAGAGTAGAAAAGCCTGATGTGTATACAGTGAAGTGCATTTTGGGAAATGCAGAGAAGTCTCTCATATGACTTTCAACATAACGGGAAGGAAGATACTGTCCAGAAAGCACTTGGACTGAATGAAATTTGAGATGAGATTTTCCACATTTACTCAAATTGTTCAGAAATTACCTTAAAGGAACATAGAGGGTAATTGCCTTAGACTTTATGTTGTTTCTTACAGTGCCACATTTTCAAAACCTGATGCTAAGACTTAGTAAATAAATTTCTGCACAATTGCATGTCTATATTTGTAAGCCCACTTGCCATAATTGTATGTGCAAATCTGGTATTCATAGATGTAAATAGCCTATTTTGCAAAAAAGAAAGTTTATTACCCCGTCTCCAATTTTATCTCAACAGTCCTGTGCTGTGCCAAGTGGAGGTTAAAGGTGTTTTCCTCTCCCTCCAAAAATTACTTTAAAATATGTACAAAGCTCCTTTAAACAGTTAATTGGCTGTTCTTGAATGTGCATAGCAGATTTGTACTCTGCCATAGTTTCACACGCAAAGGCATGCATTTTTGTGCACAGACATGAGACTTAAGTTTTGAAAATCTACTCCTTGGACATTAATGCTGAAAATTAGTTTTTCCTTTGAAGTTGGAATAAATTACAGTATATACAAATTCTAGCTTAAGATATATTAAAAACAGTTTCTTAGTGGCTTCAGCATTCTAAGTCTGACACATTGCTTTTTCCATTCCTTGCTGTAGCATGTTTTCACAGCAGTCCCCACCACATTTTGGGCAGCAAGCAAGCACCAGCATGTACAACAATAACATGAACATCAGTGTATCCATGGCAACCAACACAAGTGGTATGAACAACATGAACCAGATGACAGGGCAGATCAGCATGACCTCAGCGACCTCTGTGCCTACATCAGGGTTGTCCTCCATGGGTCCTGAGCAGGTGAGAATCTAAGGATGTGCGATGACAGCTAGAGGATTTGCTTCTACTTCCAGTAGTGTTTCAGGTCTGCTGTGTTATGTTTCTTCTACTAGTTTTCTTGAGAAATGATAATGTTAAAAGAGTTTTGGTTTTAGCTCTGCACTCGAGTAGCCAAGGTGATCAGTGAGGTAGAGAGTACTGTAGCTATAGCTCCTGGACTTCCATGGGAAGAACAGGGAAGCTCCTGTTCTCAGTCGGTAAGTTTCCGTAGCACTGTTGCAGTTGCTGATTCTCCCAGCAGTGGAGGCTAGAACTGGATGGCAGGCAGCTGCATCCTAGAGAGAAGAGTGAAAGCTGCCAGCGTGGGCAGGGTTTGGAAGATGCTTCAACTGCTACAGTGTTTGTAGCCCCAGACAATAAATATTCGATCAGCTGTCAGAACTATCCATCTGGTAACTTAACAAGCACAAAGTGCACATTTTTTGTAATGTGGTGCATATAAAATAGGTTGCTGAATCAATAGGTAAGTAACCTGGTCTTTTCTGCTGAGAGGGTGTTTACACACTCATTTGATATTGCTACTGAGGATATCTGAAATAAGAAAAAACATTTCCGTTTGTCAACCTGCAATTAAACTATTGCAGTACATGAATAAGTATTTGACAAAAAAATCCTCTTAATTAACAGGTTGAGATATTTGTTTCAAAACTGACCTCCAGCTTGTTCAAAACACAGCCTGTTTAAAAACACAGGCTTCAAATTATGGAGTTTTCTTAGAAATATTGACAGGAAAGTACCTCTTGTGTCTTCAGGTAACATCTCGTGCTAAAACTTTTTTTCTGATACTACAGCGTTGCAGTTTAAAGCTGGTTATATTGATGGCTTGTTAATGTATGACCTTTTTCCAGCCTAAATTTGGTAACAGAATTTACTTTTCCAATATTGTCCTTAATAGCTCTTCTATTTTAGAAAGATTATATCAACATGGGGGGGTTTGTTTGTTTTTTTTGTTTGGTTGGTTGGGTTTTTTATTAGTTTGAGATACTTGGATTGTCTCATTTTCTGTTTTGTCAAGTTTCTCTTGTAAGCCAAACAAGCCATGTTTTTTCAGTCTCTTAGGCTTTAAATTCCCTTTCCTTTCCTGCAGCTGTTCTACTTTGAATCAGTATTTCCTAAGCACCAGAGCCATGTGCATAACACTAGTTCTTCCCCATTTCTCTTGGCGTACTCTGACAAATATAGCTGCAGATCACATTTGTCTTTTACAGCTGCTACATACTGGTGACCCAAAGTAATTTTGATATCCCCTAATCTGTCACCTTCTCTGATATTCCCAGTTGCTAAGCCCAATTATAGCAGACAGTTTTTATTGTTAGTTCCCAAGTGCATAGAGTTGCACACATTTAATGTAGTAAAACAATAATAAAACCAAAAAAGAAAAGAGAGGGGATTTAAAGGTGACAACCTGATCTGATTTCTCAGCATACCCATGCTACATAATTTTTCCCAGGAACCTGAATTGACAAACTGCATTGTAGAAAGAGATCTGGTTTTATTTCAAAGATTTCCATGCAGGCTACTGTTTCCCCTGGCACAGCTGTCACACTGATTTTCCTTCCTGTTAGACTAGAAGATCTTGTTTCAAGATAGTATTTATCTCACTTCCAGTAAGCTGAATAGGCTGAGGTTCTTTATCCATCTCAACATTTGGTTTTCAGCCCATCAGTCCCTTTTTTGGATCTACTTTAAACTCCATTGTTGTAACCTCCTTCTAGAAATGTGAACAGAGTAACCAGACACAGTAACTTAACAGTGACTGCACCAAAACTGTGTAGAGTCAAGTTCTGCTTGTGATTTCTCTTCTAATCCATGGATTGCCTTAGTTCTTTTGGTGACAAAGTCACACTCAAAACCCTTGTGATGATTCCCCAAATCCTCCTCAACACATTCTACATAGATGAAACCTCCATTCTTTGTTCCCAAAAGTATTGTCTCTCTCCTGTCTCCATAAAATTGCATTTCTTAGATGGAGTCTGTTCAAGCAAAGTGTCATGGTTCATTCTGTAACAGTAACCTGTTTTCCTCCGGATTCACCACCCCAGCACTGTGTCATCTGCAAGCAAATGTTTTATGCTTGTTCTGGGTCAGAGGTGGCCAGCTGACAGCTGAGGGGCCATTTCTGGGCCACCAGACAGTATTTTTGAGTCCTCAGGAATGTGGTGCTTTACATTTTCTTTCTTGAGAAACATGAATAACTAAAAATGTATACTTGCATACTAAAATTGACACCATTTTTTTCCTGTTTTCAGGGCATAGTGTTTTACATCTTTATTTAGCAATTGACCTAGACTAGGCTGTACTTTTTCTTGTAACTGGTGGTTTTCAAAATGACTGTATTTTCTGTAATTCTGCTGACTGTTGCTCTTTCATTCATTCTTTGGGGTTTTTTTATACTGTCACCTACATTTCTGTTTACTTATTCAGTGTCACTTTTTGTTCCATAATACACAATTTGAACTTCACATGCTTGTCTCTTCCTAACCGCAGTGAGAGTAACAGTGGTTACACTATAGATGTGTTCATGCTTTTGAAAAAAACTCAACATTATTATTGGATGGTTTTGGAAGTAAGATCTATTACCTAATAGTAAACAGCTGTGCCTGGACTTACTGACCTGATGAGAAGCAGGTATATTATCCGTAGTACCAAACAGATTTAGTTGGCTCTGTCTCTCTCTCATTGTGGCACCATGCTGTACCATACAGATATATCCAGAGCTCAGAAATACTAAGTTTGGTGTTTATCTGATCATACTTGCATTATCTCCAATTTCTCTTTTTTACCACCTGGGCTCTCAGCATCACTATGTAAAAAGATTCTGTCTAAAATGGGCTTGTTAATTATTATATACTTAGAGGCTCTTTTATATATTTGTGGAATGAGATCTTGTCTCATTATCATCTTCTCTCTTATAATTACATTAAATCTGTTCAGGCTGCACTTATTAGTGTTTCTTCCAGGAAGCTGCTACCAGGAATGCTGAAATACTAGCTGCCATGTCTTCAGGATCCTCCTGCTCAAAACAGCTTCCCCAGACATCGAGACAGTAAACCTTCCTGGTGCTGCAGCATTCAGAGATCTTACTGTGCCCTTATCCACATCTTCTTGTTTGTACAGTGGACTATTGCCATGGTTTTGCCTGTTACTTATTTTGCATTATTTAGCATGGATCCATGCTATTTACTGAGCTACCAAAGAAGCAGTTTGAAACCTATGCAAGAAAAGAGGCCTTTCACTACATGAAATAACCCCCTATTCAGAAGTCCACTCAGAGTTGTTTATTAATCTGCACAGGGCAGTACTCCCAAGGCCAAAATTATCATGGCATCTAAGAAGAGTTATCTTGAAACAGTATTTTGATTTCATTCAGCATACTGGATCAAAGGAACTCTGGAGTGGTAGGAAACTTTCCTTGTTAGACATCTTGTATATAATTTTGCTTTACTAGTGGGAGAGTATTAATTATGCTTAAGTGCAAAGGAATTGTAAAATATATTTGTTCTTTTGTAATCAGACTTCATATCTGATAACACCACTTTACCTTTCTTCAGAAAATTACAAAAACCTTTCCATTTATTTGTCTTTCTCCATACTTTTCTAATTGATTTTTTTTTTGCAATCAGAAAAGTTAATGTGGGGTGTTTTGTTTTAAGGTCTTCTGAAGCAAATGTATTCACATAACAAAATAGTAGGGTTTTTTTGTTGGGTTTTTTTTTTTTTTGAGTTTGGATTGTTTGGGTTTTTTTATCTGATACCGTGTCAGTCGGGATTCTTGCATCATCACTGGCAAAGAGATTCTGTAATAGAAACTTCATTGATGCCTTTGCTCCTTTTATGGTGGCCTGGAGCCACCTTCCTTTTCCATACCTGTCCTAAGTGCTGTGAGGCAAATCATGCAGTCATCTTTTTGTTCCAAAACTGCTGTTGATTGAGGATACCATTTTTTTATTTCTGCTTTTGATTTTTATCTCCCTTTGTCTACTGAACAATCAGAAAAGGTATTTCTGCTTGTACGTTCTGATGAATGTTGATCAGTAGCAGAAAGCACTTTTCAAACATGGATTCATCAAATGCATGTAGATAGAGCTGCAAAGCTGTCTACTGTCTTTCTTTCTGAATACAATAACATCATTCTCTTCCCTTCTGATTTGAATTTTCACATTCAGATTTAAAAATCTGCCCACTTTAAGATGCGGAAAACATCTCTAGGATGCTTGCAGCACTTAATCGATTTCTTTGGAGTTAAAATTCCTATGGCAAAAATATTTTAAGTTTTTAAGCTTTCCCACTGAATTGTATTCGTGTCTCTGGCACCATTTGAAAGCAATTTTTAGGTGGTTGCGTACAATGGCATTTTTCAAAATCAGTGAATAGCAACAGACATAACAGTCAGGAGGACCTGAAATGAGAAGACTTTGTATGGTAAATTCAAGACAGCCTCAACAAGAGAAGACTGAGACTGGATCTTAACCAATCTCTATAAGTATCTGAAGTGAGGGTGCCAAGAGGATGGAGCTGGGCTCTTCTCACAAGCTCTACTCAATGGTGCCAAGCATTAAGACAAGAGGCAATGGCTAGAAACTGATGCACAGGAATGTGAAGAAGAACTACTTATTGTGCAGGTGACTGCAGTGGAACAGGTTGCCCAGAGATGTTGCAGAGTCTCCCCCACTGGAGATATTCAAGAACAACCTAGACACAACCCCTAGATCCATGTGTTCTAGGATGACCCTGCTTGAGCAGGGAGGTTGGATCAGGTGACCCACTGTGGTCCCTTCCAACCTGACCCATTCAGTGATTTTGTGATGCCCTTTATGCTGCAGGTTGCTGTAGCTGAAGTGGGGTAGTCCACAGGGAGAATTTATTCTGCTTGGAAACACGTCTCATAAAGGACAGGTCACACAGAAAACACCTTTTTCCTTCCTCAGAGATCTGGAGGGGCATATCTTCACTATGATCACATCTGTCTACTCTGAGGGAAGTAACAGAATCGACTCAACAAAGACTCCCTAGAGGAGGTTTCTTCCCCTGTAAAACTCCTAAGGAAAACTGTTTCTTCTAATATTTCAGAACCTTGCTGACGGGCTCTGTTTTGTATTTTATGCCAGTTCCTACATGGTGAGATTAATCCTTTGACTGAGAAAGCAATGCTGTAAATCTGGCAAACCACTCTTTCCACATTACTGAATATGACAGATCTTTGTTGTGCAAAAATGCACAGCTTCAATACTCTCCTGTGACTGTGTTCAGAAAATTGTGGAGACTGTCTCTTTAGGAAAGCATGCCACTGCACATTGTCCCATTTAATGCTATCTTTCTCCCATTGCTTGCAAACAGAAAAGTATTGTTAAAACTAAGTCAGGAGTTGGTATAATTTAGCCCACATGTTATCTCATCAGGCTTTAAAAATCGTGTGTTGGTTTGCAAGCAGCAAAGCCGTGTGTTATTGAGGTTAGGAAAGTAGTTACATGTTTCAGCTTTCAGAACTTTGGTCGCTGAGATGTCCTCTTCAGATAACACTGACCTAATTTATGGAGCCAGCTTTGTAAAGCATGCATAAGGGTCAGGAATGAAATTCAAATCAGGAATGAAATCTTTGTTGTTGACAGTGAAGCAGAATAACATGAGTCAAATACATGCTGTGCAAGAGAGGTGCTTGGCTATACAGTCACTTCCCTGACTTTGGCATAGTCTCAGGAGTGGGTGTTGGTACAAGCAAGTAGTGTAATGGTCTGTAATGCTCCTTTTTCATTCCCAGCCCTCCTCCCTATGTGTTTTTTAATTAATTCTCCTTAATATCTTGTTACAAATAGGTTAATGATCCTGCTATGAGGGGAGGCAATCTCTTTCCAAACCAGCTGCCTGGAATGGATATGATAAAGCAGGACGGAGATGCAGCACGGGTAAGAAACGGTGTGCAGCGGCAGCAGGACTATGAATGTGCTGTGGCTGGAGCAGATATGCTATCTTTTTACTGACAAAGTTACAGGTGCCCTGAATAATAGTAATTAACGTGAGGGAGGTGCACTATAGACACAGAGGAGGAAGGAGAGCCGGAAGGGCAGACGGACAGATGGACAGACAGAAGGTGGCCGAGCGGCGCGGGGGAGGCGCCATCTAGCGGCGGCCGCCGCCTCTGCCCCCGCGTCCGTGCTGGGCCAGGGTACGGTGAGGTTGCCAGCTGTTAAAGAGGAATTGGAGTAATAGGGGAAATTAGGAACGTTTATCTAAAAAGTTACAGGCATGAATGAAAATAAAGAATGTCAAAGTACTGAGGCAGAAGTAGCTGTACATGTATTTTATTGCATCTCTGTCTCTTTTGTATTAATATGTATTTAAAACTTTCCAGATACCAATTCTTCTCACACCTTCATTGTTCATATAAACATGCAAATGTCTGTCTCCAGGAGTGGGGGATCTGTACATAGGCTCTTCTGCAACCATTTCGTGTTCACTTTGATTAATAAAAAGATGCAATGTGTTCTGCTCTAGGAGAAGTTGTCATATACCAAAGTGTTATTACAGAATCTTAGAATGGTTTGGGTTGGAAGGGATCTTAAAGTCACCTAGTTCCAGCCCCCTGCCATGGACAGGAACACCCTCTGCCATTAGACCAGGTTGCGCAAAGCCCCATCCAACACTTAACGCTTCCAGAGATGGGCCATCCACAACTTCTCTGGGCAACCTGTTCCAGTGCCTCACCATATTCACAGTAATTAATTTCTTCTAATATCTTAACCTACTCTCTTTCAGTTTAAAGCCATTGCCCGCTGTCCTGTTACTATGTGCCATTGTAAAAGGTCCCTCTCCAGCTCTCTTGTGGGCCTTTCTAGGGACTGGGAGGCTGCTAGAAGGTCTCCTACTTAGTGCATTCCCTAACCAGTAAAATTTCATGTGCTAAGAGAAGCCTGACTGTCAGAGAAGGAAATACCAGGTACCGCTGAGGAAAGAAAGGGAATAAGGATGTTGAGACAAAAGCAGACTAAAGGAGGAGGTAGATTTTAAATAATTGTTGAAGAGAGAAGGAAAAGAGAGTGCATGTGACAGAAAGGGTACAAGAGAGGGTGGAGAGAAGTCAGGGTGCAGGTGGAAAGAAATGAGTGGCATGACTTTGAGCAGAGAATCTCTGGGGTGTAAAATTAAAATAATGGAGTCAGTGCCATGACAATGATTGGGATAATAGAAGTGTGTGAGAGAAACTTTGTCTCGCCTGAAGAAAAGCAACTTCTTAAAACCTCTGGAATTATTTTGGAAAAGTACATTGGACTGCACTTTGTGATTTTACTTTTATTCTATTAATGTACTTCTAACTGTCAGTGAAAATGCTGGTAGTTTATATGCACTATAAATACTTTTCAGTGAACTTTGAACAGTAATAGAGGTTAAACAGCTGCTTTATTCATGCAACTGAGATATAAACTACTCCTACATAACTTTTTTTTTTTTTTTTAGAAAGTTCAAGCTGTGTAACTAATATGCAGCTTTTGCAGTACATAATTTTTTTTCAAGTCCACCACTTCCACTGGTATAGTGGAAGTGTTTATTTAGTATCTGTCTGGAGAGACTGTTTGCTAAATGTCCACCCTGAAAATAAGGACATCTTTGGATTTTCACTTTTGTTTCCACTTTATCTTCAAAAAACACTAACAGGGTCCCTGAACTGTCTCTCAACATGTTAGAAAAAGGAGTCAAAGTTTAGTTTGTCCATATTAGTCAGGGCATGAAGGATGTGAGTGTGGTTTGTCCGCTGTGATGAAGGAAGGAGGAGCCAGGATCAGGACTCACTGCTGCCCATGGCTGGTCACCCCCAAAGAGCTCCAGCTGCACCAGCTAAACTGGGACTAGGGGATGTACAAAACCTTGCTTTCCTGTATCTCAGAATGATTCTTGACATTGACTTTATTTGTCAATAAAGATACATTTCTAGGCCTTGTGTGAATGCAGAGGAAGGTGTGGTAAGGTCCAAACCACAGCTTCCAGAATGCACATGGACTGGTGACAAAGCTGCCTGCCCACCAGCCTTGTCCCTGAGCAAACAGGGTCTTCCTCATGCATGGCAGGAAGCTGCAAGCAAAGAGCTGTTCCACTGCCAGAGCCATGGGATATGAGTGAAAAGCAGCCCCATGGGAGGAGGAAAATGGGTTTGGCTGGATTGACTCTCTGGCCTGACTGACCACAGCACCCCATGGGAGCAGGCATTTACAAGGAGAGGAAGAAAGAGAGGCACAGATTGCAGCCACTGGAAGGAATAGTCTTAAAACAACTGTGAAAACCACATCCTGAGGTTTTTTTGAATAAGAAAGAAGATAATCAACTCAGCTGAAACCAGTTTGTACTGTATTTTTGTAAAGACATTGCGGGGTATTAAGTATGAGGTAAAAAAAATCTCTAGGGATCAGTAGTTGAAGCTGGTTTAACTTCTTTATTCCATTTTTCATTATGAGTCTTGGAAGGGAAAGTGAGCCAGCACAGTTGTTTGCTTTGATGGTGATGCAGCAGAAAGATATTTTTGCACATATTCTCATAATGAGACTTCTCTTAAACCCTATTGCCATGCCTTTAGCAGGAGTTTACAAGAGGCGGATGATCCTGAGTTGTTATAACATCCAGGATAATTGTAAGGAATTAACGACCTAAGCAAAGCAGTGACATGAAACCCCCACTGATATCAAAGGAATGAAATCGCTGGTCAGTTGTATCAGTGTACACAAAGAACAGTTTAGCCTTATAAATTCCAATTAAATATCAGATTTTAAGTATTACACTAATGCATGGTTGACAGTGGATGTTGCACTCCAGCATCCCAGATCTCACTGATGTATCCATCTTCACTATCCCAGCAGG
Source organism: Lichenostomus cassidix (assembly GCF_008360975.1). Lineage (NCBI taxonomy): Eukaryota > Metazoa > Chordata > Aves > Passeriformes > Meliphagidae > Lichenostomus > Lichenostomus cassidix. Next base: position 118,739,203 of record NC_139482.1, on the reverse strand, counting down.
AAGAATTCACTTGTTTTCCCCCATTTCTCTTCTTTTGCAGAAATATTGCTGACCCTGAGGGTGGTTTGGTTGCTCCTTTCTTCAGCTGACTGGGCTTATGGCCCCAAATCTTTACCAGTTTGAAGAGCTGCGTCTGTTTGTCGTGTCCCAGCGGAGCTGCCAGCCCCGGCGGCTGCTGCTGCCGACAGGACTCAGCCCTGCCTTCCCGACGGGAGCCGGGCGGCCGTTGCCGAAGAGCAGCCTCTTCTTTGACAGTCTGAAGCTAGCGTACAGACATTGCTCAGTCTGTTCACTGCATTCACCTTAGTGCAACTTAGATCTCTCCTGCAAAGTAAATGTTGACAGGCAATTTTCATAAACCATGTCAGATTGAATGTATTTAAATGTATGTATTTAAGGAAAAACAACCATGCTCTCGTTCTGTTTCTGTTTAGTTCTAGACCTTGGGGTTTTTTTGCTTTGTTTTCCCTGGCTTACTCAGTCTGGTGCAAAGGATTCAGTTCTGTCTGAAAACTGGTGTTTTAGACTAAGGCCTGCATTTTGGGGCGGAGAGGAGGCATGGAGGAGGGCATAGAAGCAACGTCTGGTACATATAGAGACCTCCACCAAGCACGTTCCACTGACAGCAAGTCAGAGAAGATCAACTGATGCAGAAAACTATACAGACCAATTTTGAATGGGGTTAAAGTTGTAAAACAGATGAAAATTACCCTGTGAGAGGGCTGTTTATAAGGGGTGATTTGGTTGGGTTTTGTGGTAGTGTTTATGATGCAAGTCATGAATCCAAACATACAAGTTGGTTACATTCTCATTTGATTAAATTCCTAACAATCAGCAAATCCTGGTTTTTTTAGCCTGGCTCTCCTGACCTCTGTCATCTTCCTCTTTCTAATAGAATTAAAAACAGGTTACTCCATTATTTCCTTAGATGTGTTTCCAGCAATCTGGACAGCCAGTTACTGGATGCTGAACAGCAAAGTTCGATGGTAATGCATGTACTGATTATGGTAGTGGCAGAATTGGTGCATAATATCAAAGATACCTGCTTTAAAGCATGTTAATTTCTGGTTCCCATTCCCTTAGCTGGGAAAATAACAATTCCTGTAATACCTATAGCAGATATCACTACAGACTTCACCACTATCGTGTTTCCAATTATTTTAAAGCAGTGTGGACTACAAGGATGTTTTGTAAGGTACATAAAATCCAGTTTATATGTAAACAAGCAATAATTTAAGTTGAAAACTTAAGTGTTTTACTTGTATAATTTTTGTGAGATATACATGTTGTGAAGTTGATTCCAAATGAGGTACTTCAGTATTAAATTAGATATCTTCTTAGCCGTGTGTGTCTCCTGGAAAAGTGTTTTGTAAAGGATCACAATGCCTTGATTAGACCTAATTTGTAGGCTTGAGACTTCTCATTTTCTAAGCCTTGTGATTCTGCTCATAATATCATTTAACTAACCTATATTATATGCAGCCACTGTAGGAACCAGTTCTTGATTTTTGTATATTTATATCCTTTCGTAACAAATCTTAGAAAAAACTGTTACTAAGCAGGCCACTGTTAAGGCATGTTGGTTTTTTCTTGCCCACTGTGGTTTGAATAATCTTTTACTATACTGACATCAGTTTCTGAGGACTTGGAATATTAAGAAATTGATGAATTTGACCTCTGTTTTCTTTCTGCTGACTCCTAATTGTTTGGGAATGGTACTCCCTAATTTAGTGCTCTCACTGAGGCTCTCCAAACTGCGAGCCCGCTCGCTGCTCCTCCATCTTCCCCTGTGGAGGGCTGGAGAGGAGAATTGGAGGCACAAAAGGTAAAAATCATGGGTTGAGATAATAACAATTTACTGGAAACAGCAATGAGATAAGAAAACAGTAACAGCTACAATACTAGTGACAGAGGGTACAAGAAAGAGGCAGAGGAATCACGGAAACCCACGACAATATACCATGCCCGACGCTCCCTCGGCCACGCTGTGCAGATCCAGAAGAGAGCCCTTCCCCTGGGAAGAGACTCCCTTCCCCCGCCCCCGGCAATGATGTGAGGTGGTGTAGAATAACCTCTGGGTCCTAGCCATGCCTCCCCCTGGCTACTGCAAAGTTAACCCTATCCTGGCCGGAACCAGGACACTAATCCACAGACTTTCTAAACTGAACATAAATTTTTTGATGTAATGTAAAATGCAATGCATTTTATAATATCTCATCAGCCCTGCCTTTTGGGATTGAAAGGTTTGTCCTGTTGTCATTTAATTTGTTTTGGTATTCAGGTGGGAGTTTGAATAAAATAGTGGCTATTCTATGTTAAGGCTGAGGAAAATATGATAAAGGCTGTTTCTGTGTTTGTCCCTAAGGAGAACAGTGCCACCATTCTGGAGAAGCAACACATTTTCAGCTGTCACCGTTCTGTTGCCAAACTCAAACAGAATATTTAGTCAGCTGAACCATTCTTTGACCTACTGATGGGAAACAAAAGTAGCCATCAGCCCTGACCTCCACAGCTTCATTACTGCAACATTGGTGTTGAACTTGCAATATATATCTGACAAAAAATTACATATATAAGAAATGTAGAAATTTGAAGAAATCAATTTCATGCACCACAAAGTGTATATTAGTTTTAAAATAATTTTGTTACTATTCCATTCTTTTTCTGTTCTTAATGTAACCTCTGCAGCTAGATTATTCTTTTTCACAGTGGAAAAAAACAGTTTAAATTTGTCCCATTTCACAACAGACCTGCAAACCCTTATCTGTAGTGATTATGATACTTCATCATCCATTGCCATTTTGAAAGAAAGGAGATTGTACCTATCACTTTGGCTCCGTTTGGGTTCATTGTGACTTTTGTCGTCTTCTAAATAATGAAAGAGAAAAGCGACTGAAGGAATCTGATCATATTGATCACTATAGAAACAAAAAAGCCAAATCAATTCCCTTCATTATCAGTATTTTTCATCCTGTATACAGTAAATTTGTCGGAGAAAGTACTTGGATTTTGTTTAACAGAACAATTAATCAGTGTTCTATTTACATTATTAAATGTGAAAGGCGCATAATGTGAAAAATAAGCATATATACATGGTCGTACGACCTGTTTAAGTGTTCATGTAATGTGGTGAGTTTAAAAAGTGAAGTGAGCTGTTTTGCTACAAGGAGTTAATTTGTATTCAATCCTTAAAATATTGTCCCACACCGGTATCCCTTTGGGCCTGTATTAATTAAAAGCAATGTTTTTGCAGTTTATACAATACATTTTTTAATCTTTGTTTAAAAGCGGAATTCATATGGGCTTAACAGATGAAATGGGTGGCACAGCTCCACTTGCAGAACCCAAAGATACACAATCAGTTTTGAAATGCAACTTAAGCCATTAATTGTTGGTGTGAATTTAAAAGTTTTCTAGTATTTGTATGGTAGTATGCTGCCTAAGAGCAAAAGCATTCTCTGCACAAAAGAAAATTTACTGTAGTGGCTTTGATTTTAATTAGAATTTTCTCCCTGGTGTTTCTTTGTAGACTAAAACAAAATCTTTTAAGTTTCTTACTACAGGTAAAAGCTATGTGCAAGAACCTCAAAATGCTAAAATCTAGCATAATGCCTTAGATCTGTTTTTAAGTCTTGTATATTCCTACATAGCTGTCTGATGTATTATATTTGTATAGTGAATTGTGTACAATTTTGGAATAAGTGCATCATCACTTAATCTTTATGTTGTTCAATAGAGATGATGGACACATTTCTTCAAACATTTACTGTCATTTAATTTTTTTTTCCCTTTATGTCATTTGTGGGTTTTATTTGTACAGTTCATCATGAAGTTGCATCTGAGATGTGTGTATATGAAAAGATTATACAAGGGTAAAATTAAGCAATATATAAACTATGGTTCTTCAGGAGAAAGCTTACAGTGTTTCAGGTTGTGATTTATTTTCAAAACGGAGTTGACTCTGAACATCACTTTGTTCACCTGCATTGATGTTTGTATTTCTAGTGTTAGCAGTTTATGCAAAGGTAGATATATTCAGAGAAATTTTAAATACATTTATGCAAGTTAATATTGCTTTGCTGATGCTATTTGCTTATTTGATGTTAAATAATGCTATTGTAAATAAAGAATTCTGTTGTTATTGCATCATTTAATAAATTTTAATGCCTTCGGGTTTTACATGGCTTTAGAGATTTCAACATGTTTCTGTTGTGTCTTCATTTGTTCACAGAAGGGTATATGATGTAGCACTAAAGCACTGGAGGGTAGATGGATTGTTAGGTTTTAAAAAGGCAGCAGGCATTGGTGATTAATTTCTATTCCAGCTAGTTGTTACTTGCAAGTCCTTTCATCTTTTTAGTGCTGTATTAACTGAAAATGTTTTATCTTGTGGCTTAATAGGAGAACAGTTCATTATGAGTACTTATATCAGTCAGGATAAAATGGACATATTTCATGTCAGTGTCAGGAGAGGCAGACCTTAAATGTGGAGCTGAGTAGAGTTGCAGGCTTGTTCTCCCTATCCCAAATAGTGGATTTAAGACCGTTGAAAAGGTTAGATTGGTCAATTAAAAAAAATAAATAAAAGGAGCTACAAGAATGCTTGTAGCATTCAAGAATGTACAATGTACAAGAATGTTCTTATGTTGTCTCTAGGAAATGGATGAGGCAGAAAAACTAATTATATTAAAAATTTTAAAAATTTGTTATTTTAAAGACCTTCAAATACTGGTAACCTTTCACCATTCCTACTAAAACAAGGCTTATCCTGCAGTTCTCTAGCCCTCAGCAAAATGGTGATGATATGAGGAAAATAATGCCGCATTAAGGAAAACAAGGAAGGAAGTTTCTTCCCAATGTGGAGTCAGAAGCAAGTAGAGAAAACATCCATGTAGTAAGAGGCAAAATGTTTCCAATGGTAACCTTGCCTTTAGACATTCTTACAGTTTATCAATATTAAAAAGAAGATAGAACAGTTTTAGCTAAGGCTCCTGGCATCAAAATATGATGAGCTAACGATGACATGTGATGTAATTGACTTTATGAAAGAGAAGTGCTGCCTTCTGCTTTCTAGATCAGGTTTTGCTGACAGAGACCAGTGCATGTGACATATGGACAAGTTCTTCTAACCTGATGTCATGACCAAACAAAAAGTAACTCTGCCTTTCAAAGGTCCTGCTCATGGTAAACTCTACAGGGAGTCTTGCGGACTAGACTTTTCACAGGGATAGAACATGGATGCTTGGATGTTATGAATTATTCGCCAGCTTGCTGCTCACCACTTGCAATTCTATAGGTGGTGTTCCAGTATAAAGGGAGGGCTGTGTGTCAGATGTGGTTGGGCTCAGGCTATGGCAAGGGCAGAGAGCAGGCTGTGCTATGTGCTTTCTGCCTTGGTTGTTGGTATGTGAAGCGTGGAGGTAGAGATGCCAAGTACAGCCCGAGTGGGCCTCTTGACCAAACTCAAATCCTGTCTCCTGAAACAGTGATCACAGTGAAACCTTCCTGATGCATTAGTTCTTCTCCTGAAGATAGCAGGACTCAGAGAAACCTTGAGTGATTCTATTGGCCTTGTGCATGTAGTGGATTTGTATAACTTGTGTCACCTCACATTTTTGAAATCCCCTGCTGGCACTTCAGCTGAATTCCACCTTTTAGTACAGGTCAGTCCAGAGTCACACTAAGAGTTCCTACTCTTGAGTCAGCTAAAAGAAGGAAGAATGGTCACAAATTCATGAAGTCCTTAGGAGAGGTAGGTCAGGAAAGGTCCAAGTTGGAATTACAGTGTGAATTAACCTGTAAGAATGGTGCTCCTTCAGAGCTGGGCATTGAGGTCTTTGCACTTCAGGTTCTTGGAACATCTGTCAACAGCAGAAGAAACTATGCCAGCAGTTAAAGACTCAGGTGGTGTGATGGACCCCATTTACACTTCTCTGACTAAGGTTCCATTCTGAGCTCTCTTTGTAACTGCTGCTAATGACTCCAGTTGTTGAGACCAGGAGGGATCCCTTGAATATCTCGTTTCTTCTCTTCAGTCTCTCGTTCTGGATACTTACCTTGGGGACGAAATAAAACTCATTTGATTGCATTACAGGGTTTAAGCTTAAGGAGCATCTTTGAGTCCAGAGGACCTAAGATATCCCAGTTTCAGTATGCTGTGTTTTTCAGTTGGTATGAGGAGGCCACCAAAAGAAAAACAGAATCCCAAATCAGAAGTTTGAGAGACCCTCAGGAGGGGGAAAAAAATTAAGGTCAAGTAGATGTGTTTTCTACACTAAAGGGCGTGCTTTCACCAGTGAGCATAGAGCTCTACCAGTTAGAGAAGAGGTGGAAACTTACCTGTGTTTATGTCTTATATGGTCACCACGAGTGGTGATGTTGAGGGCAGCCCCTTGTTGATGGCAGTCTGTGTGACTGAATGTGCCAGTGTCCTCTGTGTGTGCATCCTGTGTCTGTGTCTCTGGCAGTTGTGCTCAGCTTCACTGCTGCTGAATCTGCAAACCATGGCTGCTGTCATTAGACAAATGTGCACATCCTTCCTGTGCACAAGGGAGGGTGGGCAGGAAAACCCAGTCAGCCAGTGGGATTTTCAGGAGTGCAAGAGGTCAGTGTGTCCAAGGATGCCTGGATAACTCCCTGCTCTGATGGGACGAGTGTTTTGTTACTTCTTCACCCCTGAGGAGCTGGAATCCTTCTGTAGGTCATTAAAAGGTTCTGGCTTTAAGAACAACTGCAATTTGGGCACAGGGCAGAGGCTAAGTGACAGTTTGAATGCCATCTGCTGTGATGTTTCCCTCACCTTCTCTGAAGTTAGGAGCTAAAGGCAGAAACACTCCATGATGAAGGGGGGCTCTGTGCAGGGGAAGGAGCAGAGAGAGCATTCAGACTCTCCTTCCGCCAGACAGCCAGAGGTAAAGCTCATTCAAACAGCAGCAGGAACTTTGCTTTGAATGTTTCAGTTTATGCTTAATATGCTCTAAATTAACTACTCAGCTGCCACTCACTGAGACTTCATTTAAGAATGAAGAAGGTAGCAAAGACTGGGGAAACTGAGATACTGCCCAGTCCTATACAGCTGCTGGAGAGGTGAAGCTGCTCCAACTTCTGCGATGTGCCCAGGAATTTCTCCCTAGGAGATGTTCCTGAAAAGACAGTGGAGGAAACATAGGAAAACTCTCCTATTCCTGGAAAAATGTTTCTCCCCATTCAAGTTTCAAGCTATACTTCACTTTATCACTTCATACTACAACTACTCAGTGAGCCTGACTGGGGTAACTTACTCAGCTCCCTGCAAACTGTCAGCAAAGTGTCTTTGAAAGACAAGAACAACAGATATTCCTGCCCTTACTTGTGTGTCCACTCAGTGGCCCACTCCAACAAAGGAAGGAGGATGACAGGATTGATTTGATCCAAATTTTAGACTGGCTTCCCCAATTTTTCTTGTGTGTGTATTTTTCATGTAATTGTCTATTCTCAGTGTATTTGGAACGGGTTGAGAGCAATTAATTACTTCTGTGAAGTCACAGAGCTAATGCTAACCATTAAAATGCTGCTGTATCTAAATATACAACTAGTACAGGAAAAGGAAAGTTGAAGCACCTTAATTTGTTTCCCCCTTTTTTTAATAGCCCACCAGCAGAGTCAGTTGCTTTTCTGCTACCTATCCTCTTCTATAGCCACATCAATAAACTGTTTCTGCTCTGACTTCATCTAAATTGCAATTCAGCTTATTTCCGTGACAGCATCTGTGCCATTGCTGGGATTCCCACATCCAGGCTGCAGCTGGGTATCAGTGTAGTGCTGGGAGCAAAAGGAGCTCACACGTGGAAAGGTGGGCATCAGGCAGTGCTGTGGCACTGTGGTCTTTGGGGGATCTTGAGGATGCTCATAGGTGTAACTTGTGTGTTTGGGAATGTGTAGGAGGCAGACTGCTTTAAACCTGGAGTAAGGGAGATGTAGAGTGGGTGTAAGATTGATGAAGAACTTGCGTCCAAACTGCAAGGCCACTGAATGCTATGCAAGCAGCCTGCAGGGATTCCCTTGGTGCTTGTCTTTAATATGCATCCCCATGTCACTGCAAAGAGGGAATACACTCTAAAATCCTGCAGCAGGGAAGGGAGGCTAGTCGACTTCTCTGATTACTTTGTAATGAGATGTAAAATCAGGGAAGGGAGGCCCTCTGGGCTGGGGCTGTCCACAGGACTGACCAGACTGCTGGGGAGCCTCTGCACGGCTGCGCTTCTGCTTCCCCCACATCTCTCTCAGAGGTCATGACTTTTTTAATGCAGTAAATGCCTTTAACCTTTTAGAGGATGTTAAAACGTCTAAAGATTTATCTGCAATATATTGGCAAGGGTGCCTCTAGCCCTTTTCGTATGCTGGGCTCTGTGTCATTAGGCTTCTAGAAAAAGGAAACTTTTTTGTTTCTGGTTGTGTCTACAATTTAATAATGATGAGAATTTTTAGAATTCATGTTGTACATATTTGACTTCATTTCTCCTGAACCTCTAATGTGAGATGTCTCCTCCCCTAGTCCTCTCCCTCTTTGTTTGCTGTGATACCTGGACACAGCATGGTCAAAAGAGTCCAGATTATCTGGCAACATTTAAATTCTAAATATAAATCAAGCTTTTCTGTGCAATCAGAGCTCAAAGACTTGTTCATGTAAATAAGATTAATGCCGGTACTAGTTTTATGCTGCTGTTGCATCAATAAAATCGTGTTGAAATGCCTGGCTGAAACTGTTTCCTAAAGCACTACAGCATCAATTCTGTTTTACAAATAACAGAAGTTTGGAACAATGAAGAGAAAATTAGGGGGAAAAATTTAAACTAAAAAGTCAAGCCATTTAAGCTAAGGGACTAGCTCAAATAAGTTTTAGAAGGCTGCATTCCTACCTTCTCCCTTAGACTGTTGTGCATATTAGCTTCCCTGGTGTACTCAGTACTTTTGTCTTGCAGAGGTTGGGATGGAGAATGAGGTTGTAGGTAGGAGAATTAGCTCAATACATTTAATGCAAAGTACAGTTCCTGCTCCACTTGGGGGATAGGGATATGTTGGACTGGCTATGGAAGGGATTTTTGGAGCTGAAGGAGGCTGGATCAGTTCTTTGTCTCCATAGGGTCGTGTGCTTGTGTTTTCTGTCTTAGTGTTTGTGTCCTGAGTGAAAAAATAAAGTGAGATTACAAATCAAAGCTTGTGGTAAGTAGGAATTGCAGTGCCCGAGGGAGGGAGTGTGGGCTGAACAGCCTCATTCCCCCAGGGCAGCCTGTGATTCTTTCTCTGACTCTCTATTTCAGAGCACTTTACTCAGGCCAGATAGGAAATAAGGATTGAAAGTGTGGCTTCACCTCTGGTCAAGTGCAGGCAATAACTGTGTCTGCAGCCGAGGTTTCTCTGGCTGGGGCTGCTTCAGGTGCTTCCTAATGCATCCCTTCTTTGGGACGAAGACCATATTTTACAGAGGATCACATGCAGCTAGGCTAATTAATTTTTATAGCACACTAAATATAACAACTGAAATAGCATCTAAAACTCCAGGAACCAAGTCTGTCTGTGTTCCCCACTCCAGCTGTGTCTGTGTGCAGTTTGGCTCATGCTATCCTGTGCCCCAGGAAGCCCAATGCTGCCTATCTTTGAGAGAGACCCATGGATGCAAGTCCCCAAGCTCCCTACAGTGCAGCAGAGCCCATCCTGTCCCTTCCCTCCATTCCTGCATGTGCAATGTCACCCAGGCTGGAATGAGCTGCTCAAGAGGGAGCTCTGCAGTTACCCATCCTGTATGGGGTTTTGTCTTGGGCTAAAGATTTCTCCATCTCCCTGCACCAGCAGGGATGACATCCTGCAAAGTGAACACTTGGACCCCTGGAATCCTGCAGACCCTTCCAAGTCCCCTTTTAATTGCAATTGTGCCATATAGCCACCTGGAAGAAAGGCAGGAGAAAGTATAAAAGCAATAAAAGCCCGGTATGAAACCATGGACAAGGGGATCAGCCAGCACCTCTGCAGGAGGCAAGGGCTAGGTGTCTTCCTCTGGTGCCATCCTGGGCAGGTCCTGGCATAGGCCTGGTCATGGAGCCATTGAAAACCTCAGCAGGAGCCCACTGTTCTGCTAAGCACCTGACAGGAATCCCCAGGCTAGACTAAAAAAAAAAAAAGCGCCTCAGCAGTGCCCGTGAAATCTGCAGTGACTGACAGCGTGCTGCTCCTGCATGTTCAGGTCGTTGGAGTTTCAGAGGTGCTTTCTGCCTTTCCATATTCAAGCCACACTCCTGCAAGCCCCGAAGACACGGTGTTGTTGCCGTGTGTCCTGCCCCACAGAACCCTCACGTCCAGCAGCAGTGGGGAGCAGCCTCCCGCATCCCTCCCGACCCCCAGCTTTGAGGAGAGAGGCAGAGCCCACCGGACTGCAGCCAGACCCCCCCCGCCGGGGCCAGGAGATGCGAGGGCAGAGCCGGCGGTAGGGAAGGTGGGTCCGGAGGCTGGACCACCCCCCTCCCCTACCCCGGCCGCTCCGTGAGCAGCCGTGGCTCCGCCCCGAGGTAGGGGCGCCTGTCGGGACAACGCCCTCCCGCCCCCGGGGCTGTGCGACCCCCAGGGCGGGCCGCTGCCGCCCGTGCCCAGCTTCCCCGCCCCGCTGCCCGGGCCCATATAGCGGCGGGGGGCGGGCAGGGGCTGGCCTGCTCTGCTAGCCCCGACGGCACAGGGCAGCGAGCGCCGCGCCTCCGTCCCGCCCCCGCCCGCAGCGGGACCCCGCGCCGGCAGCACCCAGGTGTCTGCCACCCCCGCTGCCCGGCACATCCCGCTTTCCCTTCCCGGCATGGCTCTGTCCCTGGCCGGAGAGTCGATCCCCGGAGACGGCGGAGACCCGCTCGGGATGAGCCCCGTCGACCTCGCCTCCTACTACCCCTCTTTCCTCCCTCCCTCCCAGTACTTCGAGACGCCCCCCGACTTCTTCCAGCCCTTGAAACCCCTGGGCGGGCTGGTCTCTTCCTCCCCGCCTCTGCCTCCCTTCACCTTCAGCAGGGTCCCCGCTTTTCTGAGCCAGCCGCCCCCTCTGCCCACCGAGCCCTTCCCCAGCCTTCCCTTGCCCTTCTACCCCAAGCCGCCGGTCCCCTTCCCTCCCAGCGAGGGCTCGGCCCTCGGGACGGGGCCCCCGGTGTCGCTGTCGCCGCCCTACCCGAGCCCCCCGCACAGGGCTGCCCGCAGCCCGGGAGCAGACGGGGCGGCGGGGCAGAGCTACAGGTACCATTTCACCGAGGAGGAGCTCAACACGGTGCTGTACGGAGCACTCCGGAGCAGCCAGCCGACCGGGAACCTCCACGCCATCTCGGGGCTGCGGGTGTCCCCCGCCAGCTCGGGTAAGGGGGTATTCGACGGCGGCGAGAGGGGCACAGGGTGACAGCGGGCGGCAGGTCGCTCCTCGCAGCCAGGTGTGCGGGCGGGTTCGGGAACTGTCCCCAAAGGGGTGCAGGCAGCCAAGCTGGAGTGGCATCGCCGGGGACACGTCGGGCTTTCTTTCCCCGTGGTTTTCTTGCGTTACGAGTCCACACCTGGAAAAAGCCGGAGGGTGATTCGGGCTGCGGCCTCTGTCGGGGAGGTGGGACCCGCTCCTGCAGGGCCGGTGCCGTGCTGAAGAAGGGATTTCTCTCCTGCAGGCGCTGCGGACTCCTCCGCCCCGCTGCTCGACCGGGACTCGCTGCAGCTACCCGAAGGTAGGGAGGGCCCTGGTCCGCACCGCACCCGCGCTGCGCCCGCCCGCGCCGCGCTGAGCCCCCTGTCACCCGCAGGGCTCTCCGTGCTGCGGGTGGCCTACGGGGACGTGTCTCAGCTCGGCGTCTTCTGTACGGACTCCATCCCGAAAGGAGTCCGCTTCGGCCCTTTCCAAGGCAAAGTGGTCAACACCAGCGAGATCAAGACTTACGACGACAACTCGCTGATGTGGGAGGTAGCGGAGGCACCGTCGGGCTCAGCCCGCACCCGCAGCGCGGGGCCGCGGCGAGGCTTTCGGCAGCCCCTCTACTGTAGCCTGCAAGAGGGGCACGGCCCACTGTGGGTGGTGGGACTGGTGCGAGCGGGACGGGTGCGGGAGGATCGGTCAAACTTGATCTTGTTTTCTCTGCTCTCCAGATCTTTGAATACGGTGGCCTGAGCCACTTCATAGACGGGAAGGGCGCCGCTGGCAATTGGATGTCCCTGGTGAACTGTGCCAGGTTCCCCGAGGAGCAGAATTTGACGGCTATCCAGTGCCAGGGACAAATTTTCTACGAGACCTGCAAGGAAATCTTCCCGAATCAGGAGCTGCTGGTGTGGTACGGCGATTGCTACGTGCAATTCCTGGGCATCCCCATCAGCTTGAAGGGCATGGCGGAGGGGAAGAAACCCCCGCAGCACCCCGAAGGTGAGCCTGCCAGCACCCGCTTGGGCGACACTGCCCCTGATTCCCACGGACGCGTGCCTGGGTGGGACTAGATTCACACGAAGGGAGGTTAGGAAACACAGGCATCACCTTTTTCTACCTGTGTTCTATTTTAAAGGCTTCCCAGACCGTGCGATGAGGCGGTGGCGGGTGACCGGTCCTGTCGTGGGGACTGTGGCCCCGCAGCCCCGGTACCCCGGCTCTGCCCCTCCCGGGGAGCCGATGCCCGGCCGCGCCTCCCTGCAGCCTCCAGCACCCCGAAGCAGCAGCTTCCCCTCGGCGCCGGGGAGCCCCAGGGCTGCTGGAAGCGCTGAGCAAGAGGCTCCCCTTTCTCCCGCCGGCAGCCCGCTCCGCGGTTCCTCGGGGAGTTAAGAGTTTGGTCTGACGATTGTAAAACATCTGGTGGTCGTGGGCTGAGCTTGCCCCGGCCCCGCAGCGCCCTTGTTCAGGGTCCCGTTTTGAGAGGAGATGGGCTTTTCGGGGTTATTGCAGTTTTGCTCCTGTTTAATTTTACGATTGCACACTTGACTTCGCGATAATTTTCGTGTAATTAAAGCTCTCAGTAAATGAGGCAGGCTGAAGTCGTTCCGAGCCCGTAATGCCGTAACTGTTTGCAAAAGAAATGCCAAATGCACTTACGGGAGATGAGGGAGAGGGGAGGGTAGCTCTGTTTGTAATACAGAGAGTACGATCTTATAAGCAAAACTTATGTATGGAGAAAACAGACTTGTTTCAATGCGGGAAGAGCGGGAAGAGCGGGAAGAGCAGGGAAGGGATGGATCGGCCGGATGCAGCAGGGAGAGAAGCAAATTGGCATGAAAATTTGGCATGGAAAATTTTGTACCTGTTGTCTTGAAGTGTCTCATTCTGAGAGATGCTAAATTGTTCTTTTCATCTTAAGGCTTAAGCTAAAGCTACTTTTATTAAAGACAGAAAAGGATGTGTAAACGTCTGAAAATTTTCCGGTGTTTTTCCTAAATTCAGCGGTTAAGAATGGTTTGAATTCCATTTCGTCACAAAAGAAAGCCAAATAAACGTGTTATTTTGTTCGATATTTGAAAACTATAGAAAAGGTGTGCAAAATTATTTTTCTTGTGGGGATGGTAGGTAAAATTTGCGGACAATTTTTATAAGAAATATCTCGCAATGGTTCCATATGGGGAGAAGCTTTTATGTGGAACTCTGAGTTTGGGGTTTTTTTTTTTCACGTTTGCTTGGTAATTATGGAGATACAAAGATGATATCCTGTTTTTGCTGAAGTTAGTCGCTAAACCGAATACTTTTAGCGGACCGCGGGCTCTAGTTTGTTCGCCTTCGCTAAAAAAGCAAGTGGAGCACTGCGAACGCTTAGGAGACACGGCACGTGTTATGTTAATGGTATTGCCAGCATCCGTTTACACTTGCTGCCCTCTCGGAGACTTAAAATTCCCCGTTGGGGTCCCAGGTCTGACAAGGATGCAGATTTGAACTGCATCCCTTTTGCCGTGGTGTAACGGAGAGGTGGCACTTTCCCTTCTGCCGTACAGAAGCCGGGGAGAGCTTCAAGTGTGAGCGCTGTGGCAAAGTTTTTGCCTACAAATACTACCGGGACAAACACCTCAAGTACACCCGCTGCGTGGACCAGGGGGACCGCAAATTTCCTTGTCACCTTTGTGACCGATCCTTTGAAAAAAGAGACAGGCTGAGGATCCATATTCTCCACGTTCACGAAAAGCACAGACCTCACAAGGTGAGCCTGCTCCCGGGTCTTTTCTCAGGCACTGGCTCTTCTGGGGGAACTTAATAAATAAATAAGACTTTTTCTCTTTTTTATTTTTTTTTTCTTTTTTGTCAAGATTAGATGCTGATGTACTCTCTCCTCCAGTTTCCCTGTGCAGGAATAGTTTGTCATGTGCAGCAAAGCTTAGTTAAAGAACTTTATGGATTTAGATTGGGAAAATAAACCCCACAGTCTCAGTGAGAGTTTAAAATGAATATTCTCTTGGGTTTTTTGGATGTTTGCATATCAGTGCATATCCTTTTCTTACACAGTGTGAAGGGTTAACTTGTGTTTGAAGGTGCTTTGATTGCTCAGGATCAGGAGAGAGATGTCTCATGTCTGTTTCCCACAGCCCACCCTTTGCAGCTGTATCTGCGTCTGTTTCACCAAACAGGACTTCAAAGTTTTGCATTCGATGTGAAGCAGATTTTCAATTGATGAAAGCAAATCTTTGAGATACTTTGCTCATCTCCACCAAACAGCTTGCTTCTAGTAGCACTGGGAATGGAAAATCAGACTTTTTCTAAAGGCTTGGGAGGGACGAGTTCCAGTGCTTGAACTGGCACAGTTAAATCAGTCTTCAAAATTCTCCAAATACTTATATTATAGAACATCTTAAAATGTGATTTTTTTTTAGAAAAATATTTATTAACTAAAATGGTATTATTATAATATCAGAATATCTGCATAGAATTAGTAACAGATAAAAAATTCTATTAAATATGAGGTATAAAATACTATGTAATCTTTTTCCTTTTCTCTTGCCTTGGTCGATTTAAGATTATTTTATTCTTTAGGAAGTTTCTATTATAGGAAAAAAAATAACAAGTTTAGTTTATATTTTTTTACTGTTTTTACAGAAATTTTCATATCTTTTTAATGCTGAAAATCAATATTGTCGTGAAGAATAGCAATTTTATTGAAATAATTTTAATACAAATTATTTGAAATTTTGCATGATTTTCATATATATACATATATATGTAAATTTATTCTTAAAAACAAACTAAACTTCTGGGTATTTCAAATTGTTGCCGTTAAACATGAATACATCAATATATGTGTATATATAGATATATGTAAGAAAATACATGCACACATCACCCATATACTTAATTTTTCTTTTTAATGATGCTGTTACATGCTTCCTTTTAACTTTATTCCTTTTTTTCCCCCAGTGCTCTGTGTGTGGGAAGAGCTTTTCTCAGTCGTCCAGCCTGAACAAACACATGCGGGTTCACTCTGGGGAGCGTCCCTACAAATGTGTCTACTGCAACAAGGTAAGGCAAAGCCCTGCCCCATCCCTCCCTCTCTCTTCTGCTGGGCTTTTCCTCTCTGTTTTCTTTCAATAAAATGTTTTGTATTTAAGTGGTAACCAGAGAAGTGGGTGTATATTCTGGGCAGTTGTGAGGTAAAGTGACAGGGCTGGATGAGACTGAAGAAACAGGGTCTGGTCTCCATTTGACATGGAATTTTTGATTTGTCTCAGCTCAGCCATCTGCTGTAGAAATGAGGTCTAGGGAAGCTTGAGAGCATTTCAAATGAGAGCATCCAAGGCATGCAGTTAGGTCCAATATTCCACTTTTTCATCAGATAGGTAATTTTTGGTGCTATTGACACTGCTTCTGGATTGTAATACAGAATTGGTCTATAAACTGAATCTGTACAAAAGGAATTTGTGTATGCTTACCTTGAAGTTTCAGGGCTGTAAATGGGCAGCTGGGCATGGAGGTTTCACTTAAAAAAGAACATGAACAGAACCCTTACAGCACTGATCAGAAATGTGCTCCACTGTTACTGCCCATCGCAGCAGGGATGATTCAGGTGAGCTCTCTCTGTGAAACCACTGACAGCTCTCCCGGCAGACAGCATGTGGATTCATCCAGCAGGCTTCTGCTGGATGAATATTGGTAGGGCTCCAGGTGCCATGAGGTGTCCATGCAATGCAGAAGCCCCATCAGCAGTGGTAAACCTGCTCATGATTTTGTAGGGAGAGAAGTTTTGTTAAAGAATAACTGAACTAACTCTAAGCTGAAGTGTCCTGCAGTAAAGAATCTTAAAAGAAGCTCCTTTTGGCTATTATATTTTCTTGTCTCTCAATGATCATGAACACACCCGTAGGCAGGGTTTAGGATGAAATATCATCCTTTTTCTTCTGATCACAAAAGGAAGTGGCAGAGCTTTATAGGTTGCTCTGTAAAGACATCTCTACGGACACTTGACCAGCCCCCAGCCACTTCTGGTTGGACTTGTGGATTGGATCTGGTTAAGCTATTAGTCCTCAGGCTGCAGGATGCAGCTATCCTGGGATATAGCCATCATTTCTGAGGCTGGAAAACCAGGGTCTGTTTTTAAGAATCCTCACCTGCTCCTCCTGTGCAATCATGATTCCTCTTTTCCTCTTCTTCCTCTGACAGCAGCTTTGTTTTTCCAACTCCTTTGCTGGAAAGCAGTGGTCACTTAATTGGGCAACATTGTGAGATTAAAGGAATAGTGTTAGGTCAACATCACTGTTCTCTCCCTAAAACACATTTTGGCCCCTGATACACACCTCCAAGGAAGTATGTATGGGAGTCTACTATCTGTTTGTACTCTAAGGTTCCTAATGAAAAGGTTCTGAGATGTATTGCTGTTTGCTGTGAAAACTTGCTAGAGAACATTTATTTTGTGTGATCTGCAAATAGTGAAGGGCCTGAAATTGTTTCTCTTTGGAAACGAAAAAATGGGGAAAACACAGGAAACTTCTCAATGTTCCTGTTCAAATTTTGATAAGAGAGTTTTATCCCCAAATGGAGGAGAAGTCTTCATGACTTTGCTACTCAGGTGTGTGTGTTAGTGGTGGGGAACAGGCTGGAAAATCTGCCTGCAGAAAGAGCAGGATATGATGGAGCAGGGAAAATAAACCTGTAAAAGATGTGTGGTGGACTGCATGGATGAATTTTAGCAGCTGAATCCCAAGACAGCCAGAGGGTTTAACTTCGAAAATAAAAATTTAAAGGAAAGCTTGCATTATATTTCCCTAACATAAAGGAGCTGCAAAGCTAATTAGGGCAGTATTGACTTCTTACCTCTGACATATAGAAGATATTTACTGGTGCCTTTGGTCAGAAATCTTTCTCTGAGCTTCATCTATCTCCATGGACTCAGCCACATCCGTATAGCAATAGCTGTTGGCTTCTGATTACTCATTGCTGGGAGTTTTCATCCTTTTTTTCCAGTTCCCTGACGATGTGAGCTGTATCAGGACTTAATTTTTAGGGTAACATGGTTCTGATGGGGTCTGGGTTAGCTGGAGGTGGGGATTACACACGTGAAAGCAAATTCCTTGCAACTCCATCTCCTTCCCCCTGATCCCTGCCCTTTCAGGCGTTCACAGCATCCAGCATCCTGCGCACTCACATCCGCCAGCACTCGGGGGAGAAGCCCTTCAAGTGCAAGCACTGCGGCAAAGCCTTCGCCTCGCACGCTGCCCACGACAGCCACGTGCGGCGCACGCACAGCAAGGACAAGGGCTGCACGTGCTCCGTGTGCGGCCAGCACTTCCCCGAGCAGGAGGATTACAACTTCCACGTGAAGATTCATGCTGCTCATTAGTCAGGAACCCTATGGATGTGCCCTGGGCCAGCTCATGTGTCTTGGTCTGTGTGTACCTGTGTGTGCATGGCTGTGTGCGCGGCGCAGGAGGTGACACCTGCGGTGGCTCTTGGGGTAGGTCCAGTCTCTGGACCCAGGGCATATGAATAAGGACAGGGGACACCCTGATGCCACTCTCCCTTTCTTCCCATTGCCTAATTTCTAAAGGCAGGAGGGCATTCTACCTCCCAAAACCCCTTTGTGCACAAATATCGCTGTGAGGAGTGTTTCTGTGTCTCTAATGCACTGTGTGTCTGTGGCCTGCCTGGTGCAGTCCCTATCAAAGCTGGTGTGAGGGATGTTTTTGTTTTTATTAGGTGCATTTCTCAAAGCTGATTTAACCTGGTCATGCTGTTTGCACTCATGACCAGAGGTATATGGTTTACTTTCCCTTAAACTGTCTTCTAATGATGTTCTAGTTAAATGTGAACTTCCTCAGAGATATACTGACTGCTGAACCAACACCAGAGGTGCTTTCAAATCCTTTATTCAGCTGCTGGGACACTGGGAGCTCCCAGGACTGTGAGACCAACTTTTAGAGGGCGCTGGATGCTGGTTTGCCCTGAGGGAGAGAAGTGGTGTGTGGTAAAATAGATGCAGGCCTGATATGCCAGCTAGCAGAGATAGTGGAGGTTGGCTCTGCCTTCTCAAGAGTTTGGAGTACTAAACATGGTGATAATCCTAAGCATTAGTGAGCTGTTTGGTGGATAATGAGCATTCAAGTGGCCTCACAGAGGTGTTTCATTGTGTACTCACAACAGGCCAGGAGCAGGCAGAATCCCAGCAGTGGGTTCTTTTTTCTGAATTTCACTGAAACTGTCTGGTCCTGGCCAGACAGGTAAATCTTTGTGGTGAACCCTGATATGAAGGGTGGACTCTTCTGCTACCTCCTGGTTTTATATTAGATAACTGCTATAGTGGCACTCCTGTCCTTTGCTCAAAATGTAAGACTTAAAGTATCAAATAGGTGATATCAGGACTCCTCAGCACCAAAAACTCTGCACATGAAATTCCTTCTCCTGACTGCAGGAAAGGCTTTGCTTCTGTGGGAGGACTGGAAGGAGTCATCCTCCATGTCTCACTGACCATGTAAGCAAGCCAGGAGTGATTTGTGCAGGTTTATGTACTTTCAAAATTGCTAAGAATTCTGAATAAAGTGGCATTCCATATCCATGTGAAATCTCACCTAGGTGACTTATCAAAAAGCCTCTGCTGAAGGACCACTAAGTATAGGGAGTGCTGTAATAAGTATAGAAGTTTTTATTGTCACTGAGTGACCACCATGACTGGCAGGAGGCTGTGTGTATGAGAGGGCTCACTGTGTCAGGGGGACTGTCTGCTGCATCCAGGAGGCAAAATGGAAGTCCATTCTGGAGCTTGTTGATGAACAACTGTTTGATACTACTGGGATGATAAAATTCAATTTGAAGTTTCCTAGATAAGTTAAGATTAACAAGAATTTTGCACATAGAATATAAGAAAAAAAGTTTATTTTGTGCCAACTTTGTGTCTTTAAATACAACATAAAAACAAAAAAAAAGTTACCTGTACATGTAATATATTGTGCAAATACTGTATCTGTAAATATATTGATTTGCACTAATTTTTGCAAGTTTTTTTGTACCTTAAGTTGTTCTGCTCTCATTGTTTTCATGGTGAAAATATTTTTAAAATATTTTTTGAACCACTTACTAGTAAGTAAAACATTGAGGCCCAGCACTGGGCAGTCAGAATCTGAAGTAAGCAAGTCCGTTTGTGTTGTATAAATGTACATATAGGTTTTAGGGTAGGAAGGAAAAACATGTTCTGATTTTTTTTTTTTTTGTGCTTATTTTAATACCAAATATTACTATAATACAGCAGGCTGCATTTTGAACATATTAAAGGCTGAATCCCTGACCCCTAAATAGGTAAAATTCACTCCTGAGGAGAAAATCATCACAGTGCTTGTGTGTGCAAGCCATGCTGAAGAACAGGTAGAGGAACTGAATCTTCCAGCTGCCTGATGTTGGGAGATCCTTTTCCCCAAGCATACAAAATCCTGGCCAACAGAAACAAGAATTATGTGTGTGAAGGCTTTGTTAGTTCTGTCTCTTAAATGAATCAGGATTTTGTGAAATCAACTACCAACTAATGAAAAAGAAGTTATGACTAGGAATGGCTTTAAAGTACTGTTAAACGCACGGTTAGCTTCCTATGCAGGTACCTTTTTTCTTCTGAATGAAGGTTGTTTATGATGTATATGGTGCATTTGTAGTGCTCTTGTGTGCATTTCCTTCAAGAAAACCTCAAATGTCTTGTGTTAAAATATTTGCACCTTTCTGCAGTGTTTGATGTGTTGCCTGTAAAAGAGTATGTGAAGGGTTATGCTTGTACTTGTGATTGAAGGTACTGGCTGTCTTGCACATTAAAACTCTATATGTAAATTTTGATGGTAGTTATTGTGCAGAAAACC